>NC_056441.1:38357012-38970762 GCF_018296145.1 Oncorhynchus tshawytscha
GTGGGTTGTGTACGAATGAAGGTCTGTTTGTTAAGTGTGAGCTCGTGCATGTCTCTCCTCATCTTCCCTCTCTCTTCTCCCTCATTTCCCCTCTCTAATCCCTCATTTCCCTTCTCTCTTCTCCCTCATTTCCCCTCTTCTCCCTTCCCTCTTTCTTCTCCCTCTTTCACTCTCAATTTCCCTCGTCCTCGCTCTCATCGCCCTAATCTTCCCCCTCTATTCTCCCTCATCTTCCCCCTCTATTCTCCCTCATCTTCCCCTCTATTCCCCTCATCTTTCTCTCCCTCATCTTCCCCCTATTCTCTATTCTCCCTCATCTTCCCCTCTATTCTCCCTCATCTTCCCCCTCTATTCTCCCTCATCTTCTCCCCCCCTCTATTCCCTTCTCTGTGGTCACGGGCCCCATATGAAACATTGATAAGGTAATGAAGCAGAATAAAGGGGGGAGTATTGAGCCAATACAGATGGACACACATGGAGGAGGCACGACCAGTTGATTGACAGCGGCTGCTGGTCAGTTAATACCGCACCACATTTCTGCCTAGCAAAGGTCAGATGTCAGTGACGTGTGTGTCTGACGGGCAGTATGGATTCGCTAAATAGTCAATACCGTGCATGCTCTGTTCACCTCGGCAGACACAAAAGTCAATACCGTGCATGCTCTGTTCACCTCGGCGGACACAAAAGGGCTAACCCTGAGACGCATACCATGCACACACACACACACACACACACACCACTGTCATACAGTACTTCTACACCCATCATACAGTTCATATGGACTTTAACGTTAATCCCAACACATACAACAGCTATAACACTGTCCCTGCCACACTGCAACAATGGCAAAATGTATTAGTGAAAATACAGTCTAAGAAGTACTACTCATACTCCAACCATGCACTGTCTGTCCAGCCTACATATGTCACTACAGCCCACAGTGCTGCCTCCATCCATATTCCATACTGCAGTAGACTGGACATTTCTCCTTCCAGGGGGATACAGAAAGAGAGAGCACAGGATGTGGCCAGCTGTTAATGCCTCTGGGACAGCCCCAGCACCACACACAGAGGAAAGAAATGGGGAATGAGTGATAAGGAGAGGGAGAGAAATAGGGGATAGAAAGACAAACAGAATTTGCAGCAGAGACCGGAGCAATGAATAGAAAACTAGAAAGAGAGGAATAGGATGTGTGTGTGAGGAGGCATTATGTAGCAATTTTATCTGATGGCTATGGGTCAAGATCAGGGTTACACCCTACACAGAACATGCCTAAGATAATACAGTTGGAGAGACAGAGAGAACGAGACGGAGGTGGAGCGAGAGACTGAGACTGAGGCAGAGAGAGAGAACGAAGGAGAGAGGGAAAGGTTTTATAGGCAGTTAAGGTTTCAATGTGCAGAGAAATAAGCTCTCCGAGTATCCTCTTACATGAACGAGAGAGAGAATCTCCGCTTCCACTGCAAACGGAAAATGCCAATAGGTTGCTGTGCATTATTACTCAAGACTTAGAGTGACCGGTGCATGTTTATGCTCAGTGTGTTTGTTTATATGTGTGCATGTGTTCGCGCATCATCTCCTGCTGTGTGTAAGTCTGTGTGTGTGGGCACGTCACGGTGTGTGCAGATGTTTAATCCCATCTTGTATACAGTATGTCTGTATCTTCTATGGATGCCCCCCTCCCCTCCCCAATACGACAGTTGCAGAAGCCAGACAGATAAGCCTGTCTCTCCTGTTTTTCCTCCCTCCCTCTGTTCCTCCCTCCCATCTATCTATCTCTCTGTCTGTCTGTCTGGCTTCTGTCCCAGTCCTCCCTTGACACACACGTTGTCGCTATGATTGATATATTACTCAATGCGTCTTCCGACTAAGACGAGGCTAACAACAACAGCAAGCCAAAATATCAGAGCTTAGACAGCATCTTCTTTATCTATTTTTATTCATTTGATTCCCTTATCTAAAAGGGAAATCATCATAATGATTTATTTACACTGAACAAAGATATAAACACAACAATTTCAAGAGTTACAGTTAATTTAAGTAAATCAGTCAATTGAAATAAATTCATTAGGCCCTGAAACATGGATTTCACATGACTGGGAATACAGATAAGCATCTGACTGGGAATACAGATAAGCATCTGTTGGTCACAGATACCTTAAAAAAGGTAGAAGTGTGGATCAGAAAACCAGTCAGTATCTGGTGTGACCACCATTTGCCTCATGCAGTGCGACATCTCCTTCGCATAGAGTTGATCAGGCTGTAGATTGTGGCATGGTTGTCCCACTCCTTTTCAATGGCTGTGCGAAGTTGCGGGATATTGGTGGGAACTGGAACACGCTCTCGTACATGTCGATCCAGAGCATCCCAAACATGCTCAATGGGTGACATGTCTGGTGAGTATGCAGGCCATGGAAGAACTGGGACATTTTCAGCTTCCATGAATTGTGTACAGATCCTTGCGACATGGGGCTGTGCATTATCATGCTGGATGGAATATGAGGTGATGGCGGCAGATGAATGGCACGACAATGGGCTTTAGGATCTTGTCATGGTAACTCTGTGTATTCAAATTGCCATCAATAAATGAAATAGTTGTCTGTAGCGTATGCTTGCCCATACCATAACCACACCGCCAACATTGGGCAATGTGTACACAATGTTGACATCAGCAAACCGCTCGCCTACACGACGCCATACACACGGTCTGCCATCTGCCTGGTACAGTTGAAACCAGGATCCATCTGTGAAGAGCACACTTCTCCAGCGTGCCAGTGGCCATCGAAGGTGAGCATTTGCCCACTGAAGTTGCTTACGATGCCGAGCTGCAGTCAGGCGAAGACCCTGGAGAAGACAACGAGCATGCAGATGAGCTTCCCTGATATGGCTTCTGACAGTTTAAGAAATTATTAGGTTTCATCAGCTGTCTGGGTGGTGGGTCTCAGACGATCCCGTAGTTGAAGAAGCCGCATGTGGAGGTCTTGGGCTGGTGTAGTTACACGTGTTCTGCGGTTGTGAGGCCGGTTGGACGTACTGCTAAATTGTCTAAAATGACGGAGGCGGCTTATGGTAGAGAAATGAACATTCAATTATTTGGCAACAGCTCTGGTGGACATACCTGTAGTCAGCATGCCAATTGCAAACTCCCTCAAATCTTGAGACATCTGTGGCACTGTGTGTGACGACAACTATACATTTTAGAGTGGCCTTTTATTGTCAACAGCACAAGGAGCACCTGTGTAATGATCAATGGTGTTTAATCAGCTGCTTGATATGCCGCACCTGTCAGGTGGATAGATTACCTTGGCAAAGGAGAAATGCTCACTGACAGGGATGTCAACACATTTGTAATAAACACTTTTTGTGCTGATGGAAAATGTACGGGATCTTTTACTACAGCTCATGAGACATGGGAGCGACACGTTGCGTTTATGGTTTTGTCCAGTGTTTTTATTGAACACGGATAATGATCCACATGTAAGAAGGAATGGAGATGTGACAGTGTCAAAGTTAGCTCAATTCCGTGGGTGGTCTCTAGGATATCTGCTATTGATGTTTTTTTGAAGCTGTGTTAGTGCCTGCCGGTCCCCTGTGATTCGTTTATCTAAGAGCTATGCTAATTGCTCTGTTTCTCGGTGTTGTTTTTGAACATAAAAACATTTACACGAGGGATAATAAAGTTATATTGGATTGGATAGCATCCACACATATATTATACAAGTATAACATTGTCTATCATCCATATTAGTGGCGGACGTGCAAATTTAATGTAAAATGTGACCCGTGGATGTTTATGAACTTAATTACTCCTACACATGAAGTAAAGCCATTTGAGACTGGGTTTAGTGCTGCATTAATGTACCCATTTTATCCTTTTGAATACAGTGCATTTAGCAAAACGTAAGTGCAGGAACTCCTGCATAAAAGATAAGCTATATTGTACAGGCAATGTATGACAACATGAATTGCACTGATGTTTTACCTCTGATCTAAATACGGTACATGGTAGAGATTGATTGACCATTGTTTGGCAGACCGATGTCCAGCCCAGTTTCCCAGTGGATCCCATCCCAGCCTGTATAGTATACCCATAACTTAGGATATTACAGAGGTCTTGAACTACAGCTACTCTCTAGTAGAAACCACACAGAGCTTAGTTCATATCCTCACTGCTATTTGTTCTGGACATAGTACTTAGATCCACATATACACAAATACAGTCCATCCTGTCATGACACACAATCCACTCTCTTCTCTCTGTGGAGGGGGGGGGATCTGTGTGTGTGTGTGTGTACATACATCATTGCCTGCTTCTTTTAACGCCTATCTCCATTTCTCTCGGTCTCTCTTTCATTCTCCTCCATCTCACTTTCTCTCTCTCCCCATCTCTCAATTCAATTCTGTAGACTTTATTGACATGGTAAGTTAAATAACTTTTACATAGGTCAAAGTACACGTATAACAGCAATGGTGGGACCAACAGCAATAAGGCATCTATAATACTAGTAGTAGTGGAAATGGCATTACCATCAACAGCAACTACAACAACAATATTAGTGACAATAATAATAATAGATGAAAGCAATAGTAGTAGGCCAGTCTCAACATGACTGAGAAGACACATGGCATGGTATGAAAGCCAGAACAAAACGGCAAATATTATTGACGTTACATTGCTCTTCTTACTGTCCGTCCCTCAGGTTATGGCGGGAGGGCACATTATCACCTAATAATTACGAAATGTTTTCATCACTTATAGTTGCAAATCCTTTGTACTGAATTATAATTTGGGGAAAGAAAGATTCTCTAAGTATTTGCCACAGTGTAATAGGAAATGCAGTTCTGTCTCTCTGGGCAGCCGGGTTTGCCTGCGACGACCGTTCTCTGTGGCCAGACTGTGCTCACTGAGTCTGTACCTAGTCAGTGTTTTACTCCGTTTTCTATCTGCCACAGTGGTCAGGTCGTCTGCCTGTTTAGGCCCAAATAGCATCGAAGTTCTGTGGTGTCTTTCCAATAGGTGTTTTATTTTTGCTCTGTGATAATTTGGTTTGGCCAGATTTCCTGAGTGTTGTCCTGAGGCTATATGGGGTTGGTTCGGGTTAGTGAACTGAGCCTCAGAACCAGCTGGCTGAAGGGACTCTTCTTTTCGATCTCTTGACATTGCACACTGAGTATACCAAACATTAGGAACGCCTTCCTGATATTGAGTTACATCGCCCCTGTTTGCCCTTAGAACAGACTCAATTTGTCGGGGGAAGCGTTCCACAGGAATGCTGGCCCATGTTGACTCCAGTGCTTCCCACAGTTGTGTCATGTTGGCTGGATGTCCTTTGGGTGGTGGACCATTCTTGATACACACAAGAAACTGTTGAGTGTGAAAAACCCAGCAGCGTTGCAGTTCTTGACACAAACCACTGCGCCTGGCACCTACTACCATACCCTGTTCAAAGACACTTAAATCGTTTGTCTTCTCCATTCACCCTCTGAATGGCACACACACACAATCCATGTCTCAATTGTTTCAAGGCTTAAAAATCCTTCTACAACCTGTCTCCTCCCCTTCATCTACACGGACTGAAGTGGATTTAACAAGTGACATCAATAAGGGATCAGACTTCACCTGGATTCACCTGGTCAGTCTGTCATGGAAAGAGCAGGTGTTCTGAATGTTTTGTACACTCAGTGTAGGGCTGTGTGATGACATTTTCCAGGGTCGGTTGTTTTTAGATGGTTGTAAAATTTCATGTCTCTTTTTTCATTTCGAATAAGGAAGGGTATTGGCCCAATTGTGCTCTACATTTAGTTATTTTGAGGTTCTCTGCATTTGAAATACAGTCTAGCAAAACTCTAGCATGCAGTATTTCGATTGGATGTTTGTACCATTTGGTAAATTCATTATTAAAGAGTGGACAGTCCAGGTGGATGGTGGGCCAGGTGTACATTGGGTCGCAGGGCACAATCCCGGGAGAGGCCGGCGTTTATTCTTTAGATTGTGGTTGGGTGGAAGTCCTTCCTCTGTAGAAGGGTGGAAGCCACAATCCTTGAGTTGGGGAAGATTCCGGAGGCCTTCTCAATCACTCCCCGTAGTGAAGTGGCCACCCTCTCCTGCTGAACACGCAGGTCATTGCTTCCGGTGTGTATGATTATGTGGCTTGGCGACCCGAGATGGGCCTTATCAAGCAGCTCCATGGCACTCTGCGTTGTTGGGCACCACACCTTTCGCCTTTTGTGTCGAGGGGAAAAGTTTATTCTCCTGAACAAACTTCCCATTTGAGTCCAGCAACAGGACGATATCAGTGTGTCTTCTGGACTAGAGGGGATAGAGTTTGGGCTGGTGGGTGTTCAGGCTGGTCTGTGCCGCGGTCAGCGGGATGCTGTTCTGTGAGCTGGGGTGAGGCGTGCAGCAGGCAGGGCTTGGGAGGCCTGATTGGTTGGGGTGGGCTCCAATGTTGTGTGAGGGCAAGTCACAGAGTGGTGATCTAGCTGCTCCTGCAGCATGTTCTCTTTCTCTCCTGCATCTCCTCTCCTAGGGTGGATCAGCTCGTTATTACTGCTCTCCCTTTCTTTGTGGAGCTCTCTCACCTCCTTTGTTAGAACAGCCAGCTCTCTCTTGAGTCAGTCTCTCTCTTGCTGAACCTCTTTCAGCTGTGCTGCAAGGCTGCTGTCCTGCTCTGTCCTCACCTTGGTTAGGAGCTCCTCTAAGGTGTGGATGTCTGGTGGCTGTTTGCTCATGCTCACCCTGAGCAGAACCACCTCCCCCTCCAGTTTGGTGAACTCATCCCTCATGGCAGCTCATGGTGGTGAGGAGGGCCTGAGGGAGGGGGGGGTCCTCCACTATGGTGGGAAGAGAGGTGCTGGATGTGCCTTTTTGGGTGGCGTGAGTGGGGGTGAGGGTAGTGCTGGTTGAGTCTCTCTTGTGGGAGGGCGTGCCACTGGTGGTGGTGTTCTCTCTCTCTCTGTTCTCTCCTTAACCCATTACAGTCGAAGCCCTGTCTAAGCTGGGGAAGGGGGATGGGGTTCTACTAAGGTACATGGACATTTTTTAAGAAGGTTATACCAAGGATCATTTTGCTAAAAACAATAAGTGGTTAAATACACTATATATGTACAAAATATGTGGACACCCATTCAAATTAACGGGTTAGGCTATTTCAGCCTCAACCATTGCTGACAGGTGTATAAAATCGAGCACACAGCCATCCGATCTCCATAGACAAACATTGACAGTAGAATGGCCTTTCTGAAGAGCTTCGTGACTTTCAACGTGGCACCGTCATAGGTTGCCATCTTTCCAACAAGTCAGTTCATCAAATTTCTGCCCTGCTAGAGCTGCCTCGGTCAACTATAGGTGCTGTTATTGCGAAGTGGAAATGTCTAGGCGCAACAACGGCTCAGCCGCGAAGTGGTAGGTCACACAAGCTCACAGAACGGGATCGGCGAGTGCGTAGCGCGTACAAATCATCTGTCCTCAGTTGCAACACTCACTACCGAGTTTCAAACTGCCTCTGGAAGCAACGTCAGCACAAGAACCGCTTGTCGGGAGATTCATGAAATGGGTTTCCACAGCCGAGCAGCAGGTACACAAGCCTAAGATTACCATGCGCAATGCTAAGCGTTGCCTGGAGTGGTGTAAAGCTCGCCGCCACTGGACTCTGGAGCAGTGGAATTACGTTCTCTGGAGTGATGGATCACGTTTCACCATCTGGCAGTCCGAAGGACAAATCTGAGTTTGGAGGATGCCAGGAGAACGCTACCTAGCCGAGGAGGAATAATGGTCTGGGGCTGTTTTTCTTGATTCAGGTTAGGCCCCTTAGTTCCAGTGAAGGGAAATCTTAACGCTACAGCATACAATGACAATCTAGTTGATTCTGTGCTTCCAACTTTGTGGCAACAGTTTGGGGAAGGTCTTTTCCTATTTCAGCATGATAATGCCACCCTGTACAAGATGAGGTCCATACAGAAATGGTTTGTCCAGATCGGTATGGCAGAACTAGCCTGAACAGAGCCCTAACCTCAACCCCATTGAACACCTTTAGGATGAATTGGAACGCCGACTGCGAGCCAGGCCTAATCGCCCAACATCAGTGCCCGACCTCACTAATGCTCTTGTGGCTGAATGGAAGCAAGTCCCTGCAGCAATGCTCCAACATCTAGTGGTAAGCCTTCCCAGAAGATTGCTGGCTGTATGGCAGCAAAAGGGGGGACCAACTCCGTATTAATGCCCATAATTTTGAAATGAGATGTTCGACAAACAGGTGTCCATATACTGTATGTGTAATTTGGTGGTTTGATGTAGTTTCATTAACTCCCCATGCTTTTTCTGGCTCGCTGGTTAGCTTGCTGGCAAGGTTTTTGTTGTGTAACATTAGCTAGCTACTGAGAGTCAATCATTCTTCATTTGAGGCACAAAGTTATTTCCCCCCCCCCTATTCTGATTGAATAGAGTTGTTGCTCATTATTTATTGTCTTGAGTGTTTATCTCATTTTAAAAACAAAGAGCGAGAAACAAATCAGGAGCTCACGCTGAGCGTGTCTCTCTCTCTCTCCCTCAGTCTCTCTTTGTTAATTACAGTGAGATGTGGATAAAGGGACTAAGCTCTATAATCTGGACTGATATGACCTGACCACCAGTTGATCCCTTAGCACTATTACTCACTCCTCAACCAAGCACTAACATGGACACACACACACACACTCCGAGCTGAGAGTTTGAGAAACTTCATCAAAGGATGTTATGTATAGAAATGAGACAACTGTCCATTAGGCTAAAGTGTAGTGCAGTGCAGAAACACAGTCCTGTCTCTCTGTGACAAGAGAGAGTAGCAGAGAAAGACAAATATTAGGGGGTGTGTACTAAGGTGGGGAGCAGGGAGAGTGGGATACAGAGCCGGCATGAACATGGAGAGGAAGACCAGGAGAAAGGGGAAGAAAGACAGCGTGGGTGAGGGGGGAGCAAGAGATTGGGAGGGGGGGGCTTTGTGTATGTATCACAGGTGGCTGGTGTCACCTTAATTGGGGAGGATGGATTCATAGTAATGCAGGAATGGAATAATCGGAATGGCATCAAACACAAACATTCACTCCAGCCATTATTATGAGCTGTCCTGCCCTCACCAGCCACCTGTGGTCTGTACAAATGTAGAGAGGGGCAGAGAGATAGATATTGTGAAAAGGGAAGCTGGTGGATGTTTATTGGGATGAATCTTGTCCTGGACGCAGAGCTCCCGATTTCCATTACATGGGCCAGCGGTCAAAATAGGCTTTACTGTATATTGTAAAAAATTTGGGTAAGGCATAAGGTTAGCAGTGTGGTTATGGTCATCCCAATAAATACCTATTGGTATTTATAATACCTATTTTGTATTTTTTTTTTGCATTTTGTGTAACTTATTTTTAACAATGTTGCTGCTACCGTCTCTTATGACCGAAAAGATCTTCTGGACATCAGAAAAGCGATTACTCACCGCGGACTGGAAAAAACATTTTCCTTTAACGAGTCCGATGAGAAGGATATCCTGTTTTCACTGGAACAGGCCCAGATCCATGCCTTTTGCGTGAAGAAAAGACGCCGGAAGATCGGGTACCCTTCTGAGAATCCGGAGGCGAGTGTACTCCCATTGCCTTCCATTCATCTTGCTAACGTGCAGTCATTGGAAAATTGATGACCTACGATTAAGATTATCCTACCAACCGGACAATAACCGGAAATATTATGTTTCACCGAGACGTGGCTGAACGAAGATACGGACAATATAGAGCTAGCGGGATTTTGCATGCATCGGCAGAACAGAGACGCTACCTCTGGTAAGATGAGGGGTGGGTACTTTATGATTAGCTATAGACCACACTATCTACCAAGAGAGTTCTCGTCTGTATTATAAGCTGGCACTAAGACCGCTCTCAACCAACTCTATAAGGCCATAAGCAAAGAAGAAAATGCTCACCCTGAAACGGCGCTCCTAGTAGCTGGGGACATTATTGCAGGCAAACATATCAGATTTACCACATTTTTACCAGCATGTCACGTGCAACCAGGGGAAAAAAACCTAGACCACCTTTACTCCACACACAGAGATGCATACAAAGCTCTCCCCCGCCCTCCATTTGGCAAATCTGACCATAACCCTATCCTCCCGATTCCTGCTTACAATAAAAAACTAAAGCAGAAAGTACCAGTGACTCGCTCAATACGGAAGTGGTCAGATGACGTGGATGCTACACTACAGGACTGTATTGCTAGCACAGACTGGAATATGTTCCGGGATTCATCGAATGGCATTGAGAAATACACCACCTCAGTCATTGGCTTCATCAATAAGTGCATCGATGACGTCGTCCCCACAGTGACTGCACGTACATATCCCAACCAGAAGCCATGGATTACAGGCAACATCCGCATCGAGCTAAAGGCTAGAGCTGCCGCTTTCAAGGAGCGGGAGGCTAATCCAGATGGTTATAAGAAATCCTGCTATGCCCTTGGACAAACCATCAAACAAGCAAAGCGTCAATACAGGATTAAGTTTGAATCCTACTACACTGGCTCTGATGCTCTTCGGATGTGGCAGGGCTTGAAAACTATTATGGACTACAAAGGGAAACCCAGACGCGAGCCTACCAGACAAGCTAAATGTCTTTTATGTTCACTTCGAGGCAAGCAACAATGAAGCATGCATGAGAGCACCAGCTGTTCTGGATCATTGTGTGATGCCGCTCTCGGTAGCCGATGTGAACAAAACCTTTAAACAGGTCAACATTCACAAAGCCGCTGCGGATTACCAGACGGATTACCAGGACATGTACTCAAAGCATGCGCTGACCAACTGGCAAGTGTCTTCACTGACATTTTCAACCTCTCCCTGACCGAGTCTGTAATACCTACATGTTTCATTCAGACCACCATAGTCCCTGTGCCCAAGGAAGCGAAAGTAACCTGCCTAAATGATTACTGCCCCGTGGCACTCATGTCGGTAGCTATGAAGTGCTTTGAAAGGCTGGTCATGGCTCACATCAACAGCATCCTCCCAGACACCCTAGACCCACTCCAATTCGCATACCGCCCCAACAGATCCACAGATGACACAATCACACTCCACACAGCCCTTTCTCACCTGGAGAAATTGAACATTATGTGAGAATGCTGTTCATTAACTACAGCTCAGCATTCAACACCATAGCTTAGTGATGAGCTTTGTGCGTACTAAGGACTCTGGGACTAAACACCTCCCTCTGCAACTGGATCTTGGACTTCCTGACTGGCTGCCCCCAGGTGGTAAGAGTAGGCAACAACACATCTGCTACGCTGATTCTTAACACTGGGGCCCCTCAGGGGTGTGTACGTATTCCCTGTTCACCCATGACTGCATGGCCAATCACGGCTCCAACACCATCATTAAGTTTGCTGACGACACAATAGTTGTAGGCCTGATCACCGACAACGATGAGGCGGCCAATAGGGAGGAGATCAGAGAACTGGCAGTGTGGTGCCAGGACAACAACCTCTCCCTCAATGTGAGCAAGACTAAGGAGCTGATCGTGGACTACAGGAAAAATGCGGTTCGAACAGGCACCCATTAACATTGACTGGGCTGTAGTGGAGAGGGTCGAGAGTTTCAAGTTCATTGGTGTCCACATCACCAACAAACTATCATGGTCCAAACATACCAAGACAGTTGTGAAGAGGGCACGACAAAACCTTTTCCCCCTCAGGAGACTGAAAAGATTTGGCAATGGTCCACAGATCCTCAAAAGGTTCTGCAGCTGCACCATCGAGAGCATCCTGAACGGTTGCATCACCACCTGGTATGGCAACTGCTCGGCATCTGACCATAAGGCGCTACAGAGGGTAGCGTGAACGGCCCAGTACATCACTGGGGCGAAGCTTCCTGCCACCCAGGACCGGTGTCAGAGGAAAGACCATAAAATTGTCAGAGACCCCAGTCACCCAAGTTATAGACTGTTTTCTCTGCTACTGCACGGCAAGCGGTACCAGAACATCAAGTCTAGGACCAAAAGTCCCATCAACAGCTTCTACCCCCAACCGTAAGACTGCTAAACAATTCATAAAATTGCCACTGGACAATTTACATTCACCCCCCTCCCCCTTTTGTACACTGCTACTCGCTGTTTGTTTGTTGCCTATGCAAAGTCACTTCGCCCCCACCTACATGTACAGATTACCTCAACTAGCCTGTACCCCTGCACACTGACTCGGTACCGGTGCCCCCTGTATATAGCCTCGTTAGTCTTATTGTGCTACTTTTTATATTAGTTTACTTGGTTAATTATTTTCTTCTTCAACTGTACTGTTGGTTAAGGGCTTGTAAGTAAGCATTTCAAGGTAAAGTCTACACTTGTTGTATTCGGCGCATGTGACAAAAAGTTTTATTTGATTTGAAAGGGCTGGAGGGATGGCAAGAAGAAGAAGGTGGTAGAGATTAGGAGGTCTGCTTGGAGGGCAAAAATAAGGGAGGAAGGGAAGTGGGACTGAAAGATTGTTTCATTATCAACTGTTTTGGCAATGGGCAGGGTTTACCACTCATTCCAATAGTGTGCTGGAATGTAATCAAATTGAAGGGGGGAGACTGTGAGAAAGAGAGAGAGGCCAAAAGGTGGATGCAGCCAGTCAAGATGCTCTCAATGGTGCAGCTGTAGAATGTTTTGAGGATCAGAGGGCCCATGCTGAATCTTTTCAGCCTCCTGAGGGTGGAAGAGGCGTTGCCACAACTGTGTTGGTGTGTGTGTGGGCCATGACAGATCCTTAGTGATTTGGACACGAGGAGCTCTCGACCCGCTCCACTTCAGACCCGTCGATGTGAAAGGGGTCATGCTGTTGTTCTGGCACCACACTGACAGGTCTCTGACCCTACTCCCGAAAGTCTGTCTCATCATCTTCGGTGATCAGGCCTACCACCGTCAGGTCGTCAGCAAAATGAATGAGGGAGTTGTGTGTGTGTGTGTGTAGTGTGTGTGTGTGTAGTACTGCCTTTTTGCTTCCCTCCATTTCCTATTTTCATTTTCCATGAGATTTAAACCCTCTTCCCTCATGTCCATCACAGACTTGGAGACCACAAATGAAAAATCAGACTCTCTCTATAGTTAAAAAAAAAAAACCTGTTATAGGGAAAGGGGGAAGAGATGGAAAGGTTGAGAGAGATTTAGAAAATAGGCTGTCTTTTGGATGAAGGAAATGGTGTTGAATAATTTATGACTTTACACATCAATGACAGTGTTTCCATGCAGCTCGCAAATAAATAGGTGTTGCATGCTCACACGTTAAAACACCGAGTGTTTTTTGGAGTAGCTGTGTGTGCGTATTTTTCTGTCTAGCCTGTGTGTGTGTGTGTGTGTGTGTGTGTGTGTGTCCAACGTCTTGAAAAATAATAAAGCCAGACGCTTTTTAGTCTTTAGCCAGAGTCCCTCATCTTGAGAGAAACCAACTGCTGTCTGCCACCCTCCCTACACACTCACCCTTAAAACCACTCACCCTTAATGCCACACCACCAAACCAGAGAAACGTCAACAGGCTTGTCATCATTAGCAGACCACCTATATGCCTAACCCAACAGCAGATAATAGTAGATAAATAAACATTGGCAATAATAGATCAGTCAATGACTCCACTGGCTTCAAAGACTATTCATTAAACCTACTTTGGCCTTAAACAAATACATTTAGAACAATACGTAAGCAGCTGTACCAATAGTCATTGATGGAAGATGGAACGCCCATCCACAGGTGCAGGTACAGTATAACAGAGTTGACTGACCGCCGCTATGAAGTTGTACACTAAGGAAACAAACCATGGCCAACAGGACATACAGTACCAGTCAAAAGTCATCAAGGCAAAGCGTGGTTACTTTGAAGAATCTCAAATATAAAATCTATTTTGATTTGTGAAACCCTTTTTTGGGGGGATACTACATGATTCCATATGTTTTATTTCATAGTTTTGATGTCTTCACTTATTCTACAATGTAAAAAAGTATTGAATGAGTAGGTGTCTAAACTTTTGACTGGTACTGTAGGTAGTACTATTCTGACCATGTATTCATTAAGAAAATATGTTTTTTTCAACATCCCTGTTCGGTACTTAGTGATAACATGGTAAATGTTTCTACATTATTTACAATGTGAAAATACCCATCAATTCTGTCTACTTGTACTCCAATTCATGTATAAAGTCCATTTATACAGTAAGCCAAGCATTGTATACTCTTGAAACAAAACAAAAAAAATACACAATTCACTTCCCGACTCGAGTTGACCCCGACTTTAATGACTACACATAGAAAAAAGACTGGCTGCGTTTTAAGGAAACAAGATTAAGCTACTATTCATTCCAATTCTTTTTTCATCAGTAACATCTGTGATTTGGCATGGGCCCCCAGATCCTCAAAAGGTTCTGCAGCTGCACCGCCGAGAGCATCCTGACCATTTGCATCACTGCCTGGTATGGCAACTGACCGTAAGGCGCTACAGAGTGTGGTGCGTACAGCCCAGTGCATCACTGGAGTTAATCTTCCTGCCATCCAGGACCTATATAATAGGCGGTGTCAGAGGAAAGCCTATGAAATTGTCAGAGACTCCAGTCACTGTTTTCTCTGCTACCGCACGGCAAGTGGTACCGGAGCACCAAGTCTAGGACCAAAAGGCTCCTCAACAGCTTCTACCCCCAAGCCAAAGACTGCTGAACAATTAATACAATCACCACCACCACCGAACTATTTACATTAACCCCCCCCCTCCCTTTTGTACACTGCTGCTACTCGTTGTTGATTATCTATGCATAGACACTTCACCCCTACCTATATGTACAAATAACCTTAACTAACCTGTACCCCCACACACTGACTCTGTACCCGTACCCCCTGTATATAGCCTCGTTCTTGTGTTATTTTTTATTATAATTTTTTACTTTAGTCTATTTGGTAAATATTTTCCTTACTCTTAACCAACAGCACTTCACGGTAAGGTCTACACTTATTGTATTCGGCACACGTGACAAATACATTTTGATTTGGTCATTTGAACCTAGTGGACTCTATCCATCACCCTATCTCCCTCTCTTGGGCTCCTATCCTCCCATTTAATTGCGTGCCGTTTGATTCAGAATCGTGTCCAGTTGTCCACCATTGATGAGCTGTTGCTTTTCTGAGAGGATTATGGTCCTAATGTGAGAGAATTCAGTCTGGTTTCTCAATCTCTTTATACATCTCAGTCAGCTACTCCACAAACCAGGGCCAGTGCTCATCAAGCATCTCAGAGTAGGACTGTCACAATGAAGTAAGATGACATGATCTCCCGCTGCTTCTTTAACAGAGACATTGCTCAATGAACAACAACTCGGAGTCAATATAGACGTTAAAGTGTCTGGGTGTAAGCTAGCGAGCTAGGCAGCTGTATATTTCCGGTAGTACAAAACCGATACAAACCACACTAAATCAATAGTCCTGAATTGTGGACCATTGTCCAATTTCATCTGTAGTAAATACCAAAATGGACAAAAGAATGATTATTACCGGAGCCATATATACGTTTACTTGTTTCCCTGTTCTCATTTCACCCATTATTACATGGACAAAATAACACCCTATTGGATAATGGATGCAGACATGGGAGAAGCAGAGAAAGGAATAGGAGAGGAAGAGGGAAAAGGAGGGAGGTCAAAAAGAAAGTGTGTGATGGGCACGAAGCAGATGGGTTGTCGTCTAGGGGTCATCAACATGAGTCATTCCTCTTGGTTGATAGGTAGAGAGAGAGAGAGAATACATGTGCATAGGCTGAGAACAGAGTAAGAGAATATATCACCTAGGAAATGGGTGGCAGATCATCTACACGACTGCCTGTGTTTTATGATGCTGACAGAGCCCCCGCTGCCAAGCTTTAATCAGTTGGGGCCCTGACACACTCCCCTGGGAGGTAGGGAGTGTATGTGTGAGTGCGTGTGTGTGTCTCAGTGCGGAAGTATGCGTGGATCAGTACAAATATGTGTATGCGGGATTCCACAGCTCTGGGATTGTGCCTCCATCTGAGCTGGTGTGTGAAGATAGATCAGCGTGTGTGGATTATTCTGTTAGATGCCAACGTAGAAGACAAACTAGACACTGCTGCATTGTGGGTCTTGATTAAATCCTTAAAATATGCAAGTAATCTATATAAAGACTCCACCCTATTTCAGGAAGTTCTTATGTCAGACAGATGAGGTTTTTCTTTGCCATGTAACCCCTACGATCTCACATTTCCCCAACTGCAACACTACAAACTCTTGGGAGTAAATAATCTTTCCATTTGCCATCATAAAGTACACTGTGATTATGGACAGTGTACACAGTGGGTGGCTAAGATGAAAAACGACAAATAGTTGAGACCTTGGAATTATACTGTCCAACGTGCTATTTTACATTTGCAATGGGAAATGGAAAAACAAATTGTAACTTGAGTAACACATGAACAGTTAAAAAAAAATACACCAGTGGATTTAGAATTCTATTTCCATGGATCCCCTATTGGCGTATTCTAAGCTTCCTGTTTTGAATGTTAATGCAGCCTAGTTGACATGCTCGTGGAGTTGCCAGATTATTGGCTCCGTCAGGTGATGGTGATTACCTTTGCACCGAAGGGAACTTGGGGTATCATGGAGTTCTGCTTTAGGTAACGCTCAAGTCTATCTGAGGTGAACATGCAGGCGTGTATGTGTCTTCTTGAATGTGTTTTAATGGCCTCCTGCTGCGTCTGTGTGTGTTGGGATCATGTGGAATCGGTGGTGTGTCTGTGTTGAGAGTGATTGGACAGATAAGTTGCAGAGACTAGAGGTCACGGCAAGGGAAGCAATTTCACGGAGCCTGTGTGTCTCAATGTTTTTGTTTAATGCCCTTTCTGCTTTCCCAAACACTTGAACACCCTCCTCCGAATCACAATTATATCCTTTATATTCGCTAACAGAGTAGACTGATGTACAGTGGGGCAAAAAAGTATTTAGTCAGCCACCAATTGTGCAAGTTCTCCCACTTAAAAAGACGAGGCCTGTAATTTTCATCATAGGTACACTTCAACTATGACAGACAAAATTAGGAAAAAAATTCCAGAAAATCACATTGTAGGATTTTAAATTTATTTATTTGCAAATTATGGTGGAAAATAAGTATTTGGTAACCTACAAACAAGCAAGATTTCTGGCTCCCACAGACCTGTAACTTCTTCTTTAAGAGGCTCCTCTGTCCTCCACTCATTACCTGTATTAATGGCACCTGTTTGAACTTGTTATCAGTATAAAAGACCCCTGTCCACAACCTCAAACAGTCACACTCCAAACCATACCTACTGTGAAGCATGGGGGTGGACACATCATGCTTTGGGGCTGTTTTCCTGCAAAGGGTCCAGGACGACTGATCCGTGTAAAGGAAAGAATGAATGGGGCCATGTATCGTGAGATTGAGTGAAAACCTCCTTCCATCAGCAAGGGCATTGAAGATGAAACGTGGCTGGGTCTTACAGCATGACAATGATCCCAAACACACCGCCCGGACAACAAAGGAGTGGCTTCGTAAGAAGCATTTCAAGGTCCTGGAGTGGCCTAGCCAGTCTCCAGATCTCAACCCCATAGAAAATCTTTGGAGGGAGTTGAAAGTCTGTGTTGCCCAGCAACAGCCCCAAAACATCACTGCTATAGAGGAGATCTGCATGGAGGAATGGGCCAAAATACCAGCAACAGTGTGTGAAAACCTTGTGATGACTTACAGAAAACATTTGACCTATGTCATTGCCAACAAAGGGTATATAACAAAGTATTGAGATAAACGTTTGTTATTGACCAAATACTTATTTTCCACCATAATTTGCAAATAAATTCATAAAAAACCCTACAATGTGATTTTCTGGATTTTTTTTTCTCATTTTGTCTGTCATAGTTGAAGTGTACCTATGATGAAAATTACAGGCCTTATATTTAAGTTGGAGAACTTGCACAATTGGTGGCTGACTAAATACTTTTTTGCCCCACTGTACATCACACTCACGGATCAAAATAGACCAATTTCACATAGCATCTGACACCCATCATATGGCCTTCTACTCCGTGTGACCGCTCTGATTTCAACATGCATCACACATCACACCCTCCCATAGGAACGTGTGGAATGTTTAGCTCTCCCTTGGATCACGCCGTTCAGTAGAATTCCTATCCTGTGTTATAGTGTGTGACCTGACCCTGTGACCACCCCCTATAGAGGAGAGACTGGTACTGTTCATTTAATGGACCATCCCTTTAAGGGCCAGCTACTGCCCCATTACCTGCCCTGTATCACTGACCATTCCTTTAACAAAAATATAA
This sequence comes from Oncorhynchus tshawytscha, assembly GCF_018296145.1. Taxonomy (NCBI): domain Eukaryota; kingdom Metazoa; phylum Chordata; class Actinopteri; order Salmoniformes; family Salmonidae; genus Oncorhynchus; species Oncorhynchus tshawytscha. The sequence goes on from NC_056441.1 coordinate 38,375,341, forward strand.
TTATGCCCACATTTTGGTTGCTTGAGGTTAAGGTCCAGCTACTAACTTACCATGACCATTAACCTCCCTATAACCAGACTGAACCTTAACCTGTTGCGACGAGCAATCCCGTATCCGGGAGCGTAATTATAGCCTCAAGCTCATTACCATAACGCAACGTTAACTATTCATGAAAATCGCAAATTAAATGAAATAAATATATTGGCTCACAAGCTTAGCCTTTTGTTAACAACACGGTCATCTCAGATTTTCAAAAAATGCTTTTCAACCATAGCTACACAAGTATTTGTGTAAGAGTATTGATAGCTAGCATAGCATTAAAGGGCTACTTACTGCTCCTATCACTGTACCATCCCTTTAAGGGCCGTTAACGGTCCCATTACCAAATACTGTGGGAATGGGGTTAGAATGGTCTGTGAAGGTCGTGTTGAGTTGACAAGGTGCTGTCTCTGTACACACACACACCTAGTCAGAGCCACATCATGCAGCCTGCAGCCTTATTGAGTAACTGTCCTGTTTTTGGCTTTTCCACAGAGTGGCCTTTCCAACACACACACAGAGCCCAGTGTGGCCAGACTGGCCCTGCTCCAGAGGCTGTCTAGAACATTCATTCAGCCCAGAGACTGGTTGTAAACACCAAGCACAACAACGACTGTCTTTACCCACTTCACTTTATCCACCCCATAACATTTAGCTTTACATCGCACCAATACACAAACAACACAACAATTGTATACCAACCCCTGACCCACTCTAACACAATAATTTGACACAGACTATTGCCTTTTACCCAGATAACTTACAGAAAACATTTGACCTATGTCATTGCCAACAAAGGGTATATAACAAAGTATTGAGATAAACGTTTGTTATTGACCAAATACTTATTTTCCACCATAATTTGCAAATAAATTCATAAAAAACCCTACAATGTGATTTTCTGGATTTTTTTTTTTCTCATTTTGTCTGTCATAGTTGAAGTGTACCTATGATGAAAATTACAGGCCTTATATTTAAGTGGGAGAACTTGCACAATTGGTGGCTGACTAAATACTTTTTGCCCCACTGTACATCACACTCACACACATGGATCAAAATAGACCAATTTCACATAGCATCTGACACCCATCATATGGCCTTCTACTCCGTGTGACCGCTCTGATTTCAACATGCATCACACATCACACCCTCCCATAGGAACGTGTGGAATGTTTAGCTCTCCCTTGGATCACGCCGTTCAGTAGAATTCCTATCCTGTGTTATAGTGTGTGACCTGACCCTGTGACCACCCCCTATAGAGGAGAGACTGGTACTGTTCATTTAATGGACCATCCCTTTAAGGGCCAGCTACTGCCCCATTACCTGCCCTGTATCACTGACCATTCCTTTAACAAAAATATAATTATGCCCACATTTTGGTTGCTTGAGGTTAAGGTCCAGCTACTAACTTACCATGACCATTAACCTCCCTATAACCAGACTGAACCTTAACCTGTTGCGACGAGCAATCCCGTATCCGGGAGCGTAATTATAGCCTCAAGCTCATTACCATAACGCAACGTTAACTATTCATGAAAATTGCAAATGAAATGAAATAAATATATTGGCTCACAAGCTTAGCCTTTTGTTAACAACACGGTCATCTCAGATTTTCAAAAAATGCTTTTCAACCATAGCTACACAAGTATTTGTGTAAGAGTATTGATAGCATAGCATTAAAGGGCTACTTACTGCTCCTATCACTGTACCATCCCTTTAAGGGCCGTTAACGGTCCCATTACCAAATACTGTGGGAATGGGGTTAGAATGGTCTGTGAAGGTCGTGTTGAGTTGACAAGGTGCTGTCTCTGTACACACACACACCTAGTCAGAGCCACATCATGCAGCCTGCAGCCTTATTGAGTAACTGTCCTGTTTTTGGCTTTTCCACAGAGTGGCCTTTCCAACACACACACAGAGCCCAGTGTGGCCAGACTGGCCCTGCTCCAGAGGCTGTCTAGAACATTCATTCAGCCCAGAGACTGGTTGTAAACACCAAGCACAACAACGACTGTCTTTACCCACTTCACTTTATCCACCCCATAACATTTAGCTTTACATCGCACCAATACACAAACAACACAACAATTGTATACCAACCCCTGACCCACTCTAACACAATAATTTGACACAGACTATTGCCTTTTACCCACCCCTAACACAAAACTACTGGTAATATGGCACACAGACAACTCAGCCTCTCCTAACATAGGATTTAAATACTAATACAGAAAACTACCACCTGCCTGTACCCATTTCCTCACCCCCTAACTCAGCCTACACAGCACCAATACTCCAACAGCTTAGAGACTTCATTATCCCCAAAGGGCCATTTGCATTGCCAAACTTCCTTCTACAAAACAATGAAACACAAACAAGCCAACAGCTACTGTAACTGCCTTTGCAAAATCAGGCCTCAGCAGTCAAGAAAATAACTTGCCAAATATCATATCCTTTACAGTACTTCCACAGGATGACAAAACAACAACTTGTTTTGGGAAGGGAGTTACTGCTTTCAGTACATGAAGAGTTACTGCTTTCAAAACAGGAAGGGTGTTACTGGTTTCAGTACATGAAGAGAGTTACTGGTTTCAGTACGGGAAGAGAGTTACTGGTTTCAGTACGGGAAGGGAGTTACTGGTTTCAGTACGGGAAGGGAGTTACTGGTTTCAGTACGGGAAGGGAGTTACTGGTTTCAGTACGGGAAGGGAGTTACTGGTTTCAGTACGGGAAGGGAGTTACTGGTTTCAGTACGGGAAGGGAGTTACTGGTTTCAGTACGGGAAGGGAGTTACTGGTTTCAGTACGGGAAGGGAGTTACTGGTTTCAGTATGGGAAGGGACTGGTTTCAGTACGGGAAGGGAGTTACTGGTTTCAGTACGGGAAGGGAGTTACTGGTTTCAGTACGGGAAGGGAGTTACTGCTTTCAATACATGAAAGGAGTTACTGCTTTCAGTACATGAAAGGAGTTACTGCTTTCAGTACATGAAGAGAGTTACTGCTTTCAATACATGAAGAGAGTTACTGCTTTCAGTACATGAAGAGAGTTACTGCTTTCAGTACATGAAGAGAGTTACTGCTTTCAGTACATGAAGAGAGTTACTGCTTTCAGTACATGAAGAGAGTTACTGCTTTCAGTACATGAAGAGAGTTACTGCTTTCAGTACATGAAGAGAGTTACTGCTTTCAGTACATGAAGAGAGTTACTGCTTTCAGTACATGAAGAGAGTTACTGCTTTCAATACATGAAGAGTTACTGCTTTCAGTACATGGAGAGTTACTGCTTTCAATACATGTCAAACATTTTATAAAAAGGTTTTCATCTGACAGTATGCTAAGAATGTGATATAGGATACATGTGATGGTATGTGTTAATCTTGTGCGCATGTGCGCACGACTGCTTGCAGGTGTGTGTGTGTGTGTGTGCATCTGTGCAAAAGGTGAGAGTATATAATCCTGCACAGCTAAACTCTGTTTGATTGACATATCTTCATTTAGCTAACCCCATCCTGTCTCCACCACGCACACACACACACGCATGCGCACCCACACATACATACACACACACACACTGCATTGAATAGAGCACCTCTTCAGGGGGTAAAAGGTGACATTGAGAGCAGACAGACAGACAGAGACAGGAGAGAGAGCTCACACATGCCAATTAACCAAGCCCCCCTCTCATTATCACCAAGGTTACCGTGCCAACCCGCAGCCACTCAAACATCTGTCCCAGTCTGATGGCTAAGTGCTTGTCTCTGACAATAAGCTCACACCTAGAGACACACACAGGGACAAATGCAAGATGGGCTGGTCCATTTTTACCTGTGGGCATGTCTAACTTGGGGTTTTTGTGTCACGCCCTGACCATCATAGAAAGCTGTTTATTCTCTATGTTGGTTGGAGCATGACCATGACTAGGGTGGTTTATCTAGGTGATTAATGATCTGTTCGCCTGGTATGGTTCCCAATCAGAGGCAGCTGTTTATCATTGTCTCTGATGATTGGGGATCATATTTAGGCAGCTATTTCCCCACTGTGCTTTGTGGGATCTTGTCGAGGAATAGTTGCCTGCGAACACTACTTTGAGCTTCACGTTTCGTTTTTTCATTTTATTGTTTTTGTTCTTTGAGTTTCTCTTCCAAATAAAAGGATGGAAACATACTATGCTGCATCTTGGTCCACACGATCGTGACATTTTTCACAAAATTATTATTATCTGGCTAATAATGGGGGCCTGGAGAAAAATAAAATGTTCTGGTGTGGAATATATGACAGCATCTGGGATCTCTATCAAGCTTTTTAAAAATAAAAATCAAGCGGCCAGTAATTTATTGGGTAAACACCCGGCGTTCCGACATCACTGTGCCTCCTTCAGGGCACACTTCCACACCTCCCTGAAGAAGGCACCGTGGTGCCAGAACGCCGGTTGTTTACCCAATAAATGACTGGGTGCTTGTATATAGAGTACGAGTCTCCGTACTCTTTGTTTACAGCCTATAGGTTACTCGCCGTTAGTCAGCACCTCTACCAACTGTTTGGGCTGTGCGCCAGCTCATGCTTTTTATTACACTTTTACATAGGAGAGACACAAACACACATTATCTGGATCTTTCACACAGACAGATCTTCCGGCTAAACACAAACACACGCAGTCCTCCTTGTTGCATGGTGCTGTAATTAGTAGCACAGTTAATTAGACCAAGGAGCCAGGGTGAGGAACGCTCCTGCTGGGCTGCACTCCTCCACCACGTCTCCAGGGAGGGTGATCACACGCAAACGCACATAAGCGCGCACATGCACACAGACATCACACAAAAGCATACACCGTTCGTATCCGCACAAATGGAAACACACACAAACGCTCACACATGCACACGCACATTAATTAAAGAGCACCCGTGTTCCACCCACTCATCTTTTTCTCTCTCTCACACACACACACACACACACAAAAAGCCCTCAGTAGCATGTCAACTCCAGTGTGCAGTATAACATAAACGTCTGGCAGAGAGCATCTCTCTTTCAGCTTTCAGTGGCCTTCTCTAGCTAATAGCACCTCTTCAGATGTGGCACTTCAATCAGACAGACACAAACACATCCTTGAGAAGATATCCCAACAACACCCCACCCTCTCTGCCTCTTTTTTCCTCCTCTCGAGTGTTTCTCAACCCGTCCAGCTGTCTTTCAAACAAGGTGGAGCGAAACCGTGACGACCGGCTCTTCAAACTACTTCAAACTAACCCCTCATAAGCATACGGCACCGTTCTTCAGATTTGTTTGCTAGCCTCCGGTTTACCTTGCTGAACCCGGCTCTGGTCTGGTGCATGCCTAGAATTCAAAAGCACTGCTTTGGGACTTGGTGAGGGGGGGTAGTCAGAAGTGACTCATTAGTTCTTTCCTCTTTCTTACTTTCTCTTTACTTTTACAAGCCCCCTGACAGACGTTGAAATAGGAAGGGGCAATGAGTCAGGAGAGCGTTCCCAAACAGATCTGGTTAAGATTGGTAAACACGCACACAGAGACAAATACACATGTATACACACACACGCACACATGCATGCATGTACATACATACGCATGTGCACATGCAAACACACATGGCTGTTAACAGCTAGAACAGTAAAAACAGCTAGAACAGTAAAAACAGCTAGTACAGTAAAAACAGCTAGCACAGTAAAAACATTCAAAACAGCTAGCGCAGTAAAAACAGCTAGCACAGTAAAAAGTAAAAACAGCTAGAAAACAGCTAGCACAGTAAAAACAGCTAGTGCCGTAAAAACAGCTAGCACAGTAAAAACAGCTAGCACAGTAAAAACAGTAAAAACAGCTAGCACAGTAAAAACAGCTAGCACAGTAAAAACAGTAAAAACAGCTAGCACAGTAAACAGTAAAACAGCTGGCACAGTAAAAACAGCTAGCACAGTAAAAACAGTAAAAACAGCTAGCACAGTAAAAACAGCTAGCACAGTAAAAACAGTAAAAACAGCTAGCACAGTAAAAACAGCTAGCACAGTAAAAACAGCTAGCACAGTAAAAACAGCTAGCACAGTAAAAACAGCTAGCACAATAAAAACAGTAAAAACAGCTAGCACAGTAAAAACAGCTAGCACAGTAAAAACAGTAAAAACAGCTAGCATAGTAAAAACAGTTAGCACAGTAAAAACAGTAAAACAGCTAGCACAGTAAAAACAGCTAGCACAGTAAAAACAGTAAAAACAGCTAGCACAGTCAAAACAGTAAAAACAGCTGGCAGTAAAAACAGTAAAAACAGCTAGCACAGTAAAAACAGCTAGCAGAGTAAAAACAGCTAGCAGAGTAAAAACAGCTAGCAGAGTAAAAACAGCTAGCAAGTAAAAACAGCTAGCAGAGTAAAAACAGCTAGCAGCACAGTAAAAACAGCTAACACAGTAAAACAGCTAACAGTAAAAACAGCTAACAGTAAAAACAGCTAGCACAGTAAAAACAGCTAGCACAGTAAAAACAGCTAGCACAGTCAACAGTAAAAACAGCTAGCACAGTAAAAACAGTAAAAACAGCTAGCACAGTAAACAGTAAAAACAGCTGGCACAGTAAAAACAGCTAGCACAGTAAACAGTAAAACAGCTAGCACAGTAAAAACAGCTAGCACAGTCAAAACAGTAAAAACAGCTAGCACAGTAGCACAGTCACAGTAAAAACAAACAGTAAAAACAGCTAGCACAGTCAAAACAGTAAAAACAGCTAGCACAGTAAAAACAGCTAGTAGCACAGTAAAAAAAAACAGTAAAAACAGCTAGCACAGTAAAAACAGTAAAAACAGCTAGCAGAGTAAAAACAGCTAGCAGAGTAAAAACAGCTAGCAGAGTAAAAACAGCTAGCACAGTAAAAACAGCTAGCACAGTAAAAACAGCTAGCACAGTAAAGACAGCTAGCACAGTAAAGACAGCTATCACAGTAAAGACAGCTAGCACAGTAAAAACAGCTAGCACAGTAAAAACAGCTAGCACAGTAAAAACAGCTAGCACAGTAAAAACAGCTAGCACAGTAAAAACAGCTAGCACAGTCAATAGTAAAAACAGCTAGCACAGTCAAAACAGCTGGCACAGTAAAAACAGCTAGCACAGTAAAAACAGTAAAAACAGCTAGCACAGTAAAAACAGCAAAAACAGCTAGCACAGTAAAAACAGTAAAAACAGCTAGCACAGTAAAAACAGCTAGCAGAGTAAAAACAGCTAACAGTAAAAACAGCTAACAGTAAAAACAGCTAGCACAGTAAAAACAGCTAGCACAGTCAACAGTAAAAACAGCTAGCACAGTCAAAACAGCTGGCACAGTAAAAACAGCTAGCACAGTAAAAACAGCTAGCACAGTAAAAACAGCTAGCACAGTAAAAACAGCAAAAACAGCTAGCACAGTAAAAACAGCTAGCACAGTAAAAACAGTAAAAACAGCTAGCACAGTAAAAACAGCTAGCACAGTAAAAACAATAAAAACAGCTAGCACAGTAAAAACAGCTAGGGCAGTAAAAACAGCTAGCACAGTAAAAACAGTAAAAACAGCTAGCACAGTAAAAAAAACTATCCTTGTTAAAACTGCAGGTAGAGTGAGAACACCTTATAAAGCATGTTGGCCGGCTGATACAGAGATAGTGTTGTTTTTCTGATACATCTCTCTCTCACACACACACTTTCTCATTCTCTAATCAGAGGGTCAGGGTGATAGGAGAAACTCAAATGGATTCAGGTGAAGCACAGCGCGGGTTGGCAAGGCGCGACAGAGGCTCGGGGGGTTGTTTGACTTGTTTGTTTACAAGTAATTGGGCCACAGACGTACGAACGGCCATCTCAGATAACACACAGGGTGAACGAGGGAGGAGGGATGGAGAGGGAGAGAGGGAGGGAGGGATGGAAGATGAGGGATGAAGAGAGAGAGCGAGGTAGATGGAGGGATGAAGGAAGGAGTGAGGGACAAGGAAGGAGAGAGAGAGACGGTGGAGGAAGGGAAAGAGGGAGGGGAAGGATGGGAGATGTTTGGCTGAGGAGGAGAGAGAATGAAGGATGGGCTTGGGAGGAAGGGGAGTGGATGAAAGGGAGGATGGATAGAAGAGGAAGACCCTGGGGGAAATGGTATCTGATAATTAAAGAACTGTTGTCTTGCAGAATATGCTAGTCTTTATACTACGTGCTACGGAGTACATTCCCAATTAAATATTCAACCCGATAGTATGAAAACAAGAGCTAAAGATATACGTGCCCTTGCTTGCTAAGCTTATTACTGTCAAAGTAATGAATAACATAACTCATATCCACCAAATATGCACATCCATTATGACGCCATCGTCTGACAAAGACGACTTCTGACCAGTGTGTCCAAACGTGTCTCTTTATCACTGACCCCAGACCAGTGTGTGAGGGTTACACAAACATGACCCAGTATAGCCTCATTAACCCTTCCAGCATAAAGAACACAGAGTTCAAATATATACAGGAGGGGGTGCATCTCAATAGTCGAAAGTGGCTTCCTCCCCTCGTCTCCTCTCCTTGATCTGGTCTCATCTGAGAACAAAGGCTCGGTAAAAGCAATGTGAAGGAAACCTAGGATGACTCTAGTGTGTCACTTGTGCATTTTGTTAAAAAAGCAAAGACAAAGTAAGGAAGCTACTTTCTACTGTTGAGATGTGCCCGCCCAACTATTGAGTCATTCTCCTCGACCCCACTCTCAATTTTCTGTCTCGGGCTGATGTTCGCATAAGGTGCTCGAGAAGGAGGGCGTCATTTTTATCTGGTTGGGTCTCTAAAGCTCTTGGGAACAAGTACGAAGAGGAGAGAAGCTTGAAGTTCATCCAACTCCCACCTTCTAGCTGACAGAAGAGAGATTAGTGGTACATTAAGTTTGACAAGTTGACGGGAATGCACAGAACCAGTCCTGAGCCAATGAGAGTTGAGTCTTGCAGGGGGCAGAACACCCAAAACCAATATAAATACAATTGTATTATCTAGCCTGTTGCCTAGTCACTTTATTCCTAGTTTTTGTACTAGAGGTTGACCGATTATGATTTTTCAACGCCGATACCGATTATTGGAGGGCCATAAAAAGCCGGTACCATTAATCGGCCGATTTTACAAATTTATTTGTAATAATGACAATTACAACAATACTGAATGAACACTTTTATTTTAACTTAATATATCAATCAAATCAATTTAGCCTCAAATAAATAATGAAACATTTTCAATTTGGTTTAAATAATGCAAAAACAAAGTGTTGGAGAAGAAAGTAAAAGTGCAATATGTGCCATGTAAAAAAGCTAACGTTTAAGTTCCTTGCTCAGAACATGAGAACATATGAAAGCTGGTGGTTCCTTTTAACATGAGTCTTCAATATTCCCAGGTAAAAAGTATAAGGTTGAGGTTATTATAGGAATTATAGGACTATTTCCCTCTATACCATTTGTATTTCATTAACCTTTGAATATTAGATGTTCTTATAGGCACTTTAGTATTGCCAGTGTAACAGTATAGCTTCCGTCCCTCTCCTCGCCCCTACCTGGGCTCAAACCAGGAACACATCGACAACAGCCACCCTCGAAGCATCGTTACCCATCGCTCCACAAAAGCCGCAGTGCAAGGGGAACAACTACTCCAAGTCTCAGAGCGAGTGACGTTTGAAACGCTATTAGCGCGCACCCCGCCAACTAGTTAGCCATTTCACATCGGTTACACCAGCCTAATCTCGGGAGTTGATAGGTTTGAAGTCATAAACAGCGCAATGCTTAAAGCATTGCGAAGAGCATCTGGCAAACACACGAAAGTGCTGTTTGAATGAATGCTTACAAGCCTGCTGCTGCCTACCACAGCTCAGTCAGACTGCTCTATCAAATATCAAAGCATAGACTTAATTATAACACACAGAAATACGAGCCTTAGGTCATTAATATGGTCAAATCCGGAAACTATCATATAAAATGTTTATTCTTTCAGTGAAATACGGAACTGTTCCGTATTTTATCTAACGGGTGGCATCCATAAGTCTAAATATTTCTGTTACATTGCACAATCTTCAATGTCATAATTACGTAAAATTCGGGCAAATTAGTTCGCAACGATCCAGGCGGCCCAAACTGTTGCATATACCCTGACTCTGCGTGCAATGAGCGCAAGAGAAGTGACACAATTTCCCTAGTTTAATATTGCCTGCTAACATGAATTTCTTAACTAAATATGCAGGTTTAAAAATATATACTTCTGTGTATTGATTTTAAGAAATTGATGTTTATGGTTAGGTAATTTCGTGCAACGATTATGCTTTTTCGCAAATATTCTTTTGTTAAATCATCCCCAGTTTAGCGAAGTTGGCTGTCTTTGTTAGGAAGAAATAGTCTTCACAGTTCGCAACAAGCCAGGCGGCTCAAACTGCTGCATATACCCTGACTCTGTTGCACAGAAAGCAAGAGTGACACAATTTCCCTAGTTAAAAGAAATTCATGTTAGCAGGCAATATTAACTAAATATGCAGGTTTAAAAATATATACTTGTGTATTGATTTTAAGAAAGGCGTTGATGTTTATGGTTAGGTACACATTGGTGCAACGACAGTGATTTTTTCGCAAATGTGCTTGTTAAATCACCCATTTGGCAAAGTAGGCTGATTCAATGATAAATTAACAGGCACCGCATCGATTATATGCAATGCAGGACAAGCTAGATAAACTAGTAATATCATCAACCATGTGAAGTTAACTAGTGATTATGTTAAGATTGATTGTTTTTTTATAAAGATACGTTTAATGCTAGCTAGCACCTTACCTTGGCTCCTTGCTGCACTCGCATAACAGGTAGTCAGCCTGCCACGCAGTCTCCTCGTGGAGTGCAATGTAATCGGCCATGATCGGTGTCCAAACAATGCCGATTACCGATTGTTATGAAAACTTGAAATCGGCCCTAATTAAATTCGGTCGACCTCTAATATGTACATACTGTATCTACCTCTTACCTCATACCCATGCACAGCGACACGGTACTGGTACCCCGGGTATATATCAAAGTTATTGTTAATCATTGTGCATTTATTATTGCGTGTAAATACTTTTCTATTATGTATCTATTTTCCTTCTCCCTGCATTGTTGGAACAGCCCATAAGTAACCATCCCACTGTTAGTCTATCTGTGGTTTGCAAAGCATATGACAAATACAATTTGCCATCATTTGAATAGGAATAATATAAATGGAACGGCCCGGTCGGTGGGAAAACAACCCCAAGCCCCTTCTATGTTGGCAGATGTGAAAGTATTGGCTAGATTTAAGCACTGTTGCTTATACCTTTCCATTTTTGCAGATCTGCAAAGGGACAAGGGCTAGGGAAAGGGGCTAGGTGTCGATTTTGGACTGGGACAATCTGACAAGGTAGGACAGGACACAACCTAGCAGTCTAAGGCTACGCCCTCAACAACAAAAATCTGTGAAAGTTAGACAGGACTTATAAGCGTCATTAATTTCCCACCTAGCCCAATCAGATGAGAAAACAGAACATCAAGAAGAAAGCCATTTTCTTTCAGCCGACAGAGCTGCTGCTGCTAAGCAAAGAGAAGGTTACCACAGAGACGATGTGCATGTAGCATTTTTCAAATGTCACGCCTCAGTCAGAGCCAGACCATAATAAACAAAGTCTCCACTATACCACAGTCCGTTTCATTCAAGTGGCCATGGTGTCTTTCTTGATAAATTCATCAAAACCCACTTTCTGCCATTGACAGGTATGGCTTCCCATAACATCAAACGGCGCGTGAAATTGACATCAAAGGAAATGGAGACTTGAAGTTTCACCTGGATCTGTTTTTCTAACAGGTTTGTTTGTGCCGATTCTTAGCAAATCAAAATGTTTCACTAGAACTAACATTTCAAAAAACCCTCTGTAGTATGATCTAAAATAAGGACGCACGACAACGAGGTTCTAGCTAACCCTCGCATGTCCTACATAGGTACGGATACCCCCAAGGGACGTCCTACTACATCTTCCCCTCTCCCATGAACAAGAACTCAACATGCATAACTACTGAAGCATAACTGAAATGCAATTTGGAAACCAGTATTATTCTCTAACATCCTGAAACAGTATGAAAGCATTCAATCACACAGTATGAACATTAACTTAGGTACAGTCTATTTTTTGCTGGGTATGGTCCCCAACAGTATGTTGTTTTCTCTTCACGTAACAGTCTTTCAGCCACTCTGGTGGCTTCACATCCCTTTTTGGGCGCGCTTGTGGATCTGTGAGCATTCTCTCTCCTTCACACTCTTTTTGTGCATTTTCTGTGGCCTCAGTCTGTGTGGCTGGTAGATCTGGAAGAGCTCTGAGGTGTGTTTTGTTCCTTCGTACCTCTTCTGAGCCTGTGTCCACCACATAGGAGTGTGGGGCATCCGCTTTCCTCAGCACTATTGCTGGTGTCTGAGTTTGTAATCCACACGCGTTGACCTTCGGTCAGCTCTGGCCTCTCCTTAGCACGGTTTCTCCGATTTAATGTCTCCAGTCTGCGTTTGTTTCAGCCGCTTGTCCCTCTCAGCGAAGGCCTTCCTGTTAGGCCATCGGGGTTTAAGCTGAGCCGGCGAGACAGGCAATGGGGAACGCAGCCTCCTGCCCATCAGGAGCTTGGCAGGCGACGGCCCATGATGCAGTGGTGTAACTCTGTAAGCTAACAGAGCCCTGTATGGATCCTTGTTCTTTTTCAGCAGTCCCTTGACTGTTTTCACAGCTCTCTCTACCTCACCATTACTCTGTGCAAGAGTAGGGTCTACTGGTCACATGTATGAAGTCATATTCTGCGGCAAAAGCAGAAAAGGAGCTCGCAGAGAACTGGGGAGCGTTATCTGTAACCAGGACCTCAGCGACCCCTTGCCTGGAAAAAAATGACTTTAATCCATTGATAACACCAGCTGATGTGGTTATGGGTGTCTTTGCTATGTCAATGTATCTTGAGTAGTAATCTACCACTAGCAGATAAGTGTCATTTTTCTAATAGAACATATCCACCCCTACCTTTTGCCATGGCCGTTTCGGCAGCACCGTTGCCATCATTGGCTCCGGATGACAAGGTTGACATTTTGTACAGACCTCACTCTGGGCCACTAGCTTGGCAATCTGAGTACTCAGACCAAGCCACCACACTGACTGTTGAGCCCTCAGTCTGCATTTGGTTATCCCCATGTGTCCATCATGCACTCTGTCTAGCATTTCTCGTTGTAGAGTCTCTGGGATAACTATCCGTTGTCCTTTCATGAGAAGGTCTCCTTTACAGTGGAAGTCACTTTGGTGCACCCAATAGGGCTTCAGCAGTTGAGGCAGTTCCTCCTGCCTGGGCCATCCCTTTTTGCACTGCTGCACTGTTGGCAGATGTGGCCTCGTTGTTGCTCCTCTGCAATCAGCTGCAGTTTGGTCTGAGATGCAGGTAGACTGTCCCTTATTGCATTAATGGACACCTGTACCTCACCCTCTAGACATTGCTCCTCCTCTGATAATGGACGTTTAATTGGGGCCCTGGAGAGTGCATCTGCTGTGATCAGTACCTTCCCTGGCACATACACCATCTTGTAGGTGAACCTCAGTAATCTGAGGCGGAAGCGCAGAACTCTGGGAGGCAAGTCGTCCAGTGCTTTTGTCCCTAACAGAGCCAACAGTGGTTTGTGGTCAGTCTCTGCTGTAAACTGCAGGCCAATAAAAGGTATTGGCTGAGCCTTTCACATGCCCATGTGATAGCCAACGCCTCCTTATCCACTTGAGCATATCTTTGCTCTGTGTCGGATAAGCTTCGGGAATATTTGACGCCACTCCATGTTGTCCTGCATCTGTGTGAGGACCGCCCCTAGCCCAAATGATGATGCATCTGCTGATACTTTTGTCGTAGCGTGGGGACGGTATTGGGCCAGCACTCTCTGTGAGGCCAGATCTCCTTTGATTTTGTCAAACGCTACCTGTTGCATGTCCTCTCCATGACCAGTCATTATCTTTGGCTAGTAAGTCTCTCAGAGGTTTGGTTGTATCTGAGAACTGTGGGAGGAACTTACCCACATATGTGACCATGCCTAAGAAGGTCCTGACTTTAGCCACCTTCTGGGGTCTGGGCATATCTGTGATGGTGCTGATCTTCTCTGGGTCCGGCTCTATTCCAGCTGCACTGATTTTGTGTCCCAAGAACAAGACCTCTGATTGTGCATTTTTCATTGAGTGTCAGGCCAGTCTCCTGGAGTCGGGTCAGAACTGCTGTGAGCCTTACATCATGTTCTGCTCTGTCCCTTCCACACACGAGCACATCGTCCGCATGGACTATGACTCCACTCAGCCCATCCAACAGCTGGGACATGAGTCTTTGGAAATGCTCTGGACCGGAAGCGATTCCAAATGGCAAAACATTAAAACAGTAACGGCCAAGCGGTGTTATAAACATTGTGAGTGTCCTACTCTCTGATGACAGCGGTATCTGCCAGAAACCTGAGCGGGCATCCAGCTTTGTGAAGACTTGCGAGCCATCCAACTGAGCCAGTGACTGCTCCACTGATGGTAAGATGTGTCTCTCTCTCTGCAGAGTGCCTCATTCAATTTAGTCATGTCCACATAGATCCTGATTTCCCCCATTGGCTTTTGGGACCACTACCATCCCTGCACACCAGTCTGTGGGACTCTCTATTTTAGACACCGCCTCAATTTCTTCCATCCTCCCCAACTCTTCCTTTACTCTGGCCAATAAAGGGATAGGCACCCGGCGGGGGGTGGTAAGGGCATAGGGGACAGCATCCTCTTTCAGGCGGATTTTGTAGTCACCTTGTATCCTTCCTAGACCAGAAAACACTTTTGGGAATTTCTTTTTGAAAACCTCACCTGGGTCCTCCAGTTCGCTCACTCTTTCAATGAGTTGCAATGCTTCAATTGCTGGCAGCCCCAGCAACGGTCTGGCCAGAGAGTCAATGACGAAGACAGGTTGGATGGCACTTTTGTCTTTACTCTCCTGTTTAATCACCAACTGCCCTACCACTGGTAAAATCTCATCTCTGCTATAGCTATACAGCCTAGTTGGGATAGCTGTCACTGCTGCCCCAGTGTCTAGTTTAAATGACACAACCTCCCCATTGAGTTTAATGTCTGAATGCTAGCCAGCGTTGTTTTCCTTTACTTCTCCCAGAAAGATGCTGTCCTGCTGTACCTCCTCTGAAACCTCATGCATTTGCTTTAAATTGACAGAGCTGAAAAGTGTCCTCTCCTGTGACATTTCCTGCATTCCGCATCCTTTGCTGGGCAATCTTTCCATCTTTGGAAAGGGGATTTCCCACATTTGCGACAAACTCTTGAACTAGCTACTGGTGCTGTCAGTGATTGTTTTCTCCACGTCTGTCTCTGTTCTGTGTTCCCCTCTGTTTTTTTTAGCTCTGTATGAAAATGCATGTATTTCCCCACTCTCCCCTACACTCTCTTCTGCTGTCTTTTTACAGTCTGTCTCACTCTGCCTAACCTGGTTTACAGCTTTGGACAAGGTAAGCTGGAAACAGTAGTGATATATTTCTTATTCCGACTACAATCCGATCTCAGATCAGCTCTTCCCTGAGCGTGCCAAACTGACAATGTTCTGCTAGTTTGTGAACAGCAGTGATAAAAACTGTTGGTGGTTTCACCCTGCTCCTGTTTGCGCATATTAAACCTAGCTCTCTCAAAAATAATGTTGTGTCTCCCTACAAAATGCGTTTCAAAACAATCTTTAACGGCACTGTAGTTTCTCTTCCTCGGTCAACGTTGAAGCATTTAATATATCCTCGGCTTCATCACCCATAGAGTAGATCAGTGTATTAACTTGAAATGCCTCATTTTTCACGTTGAAGCCTGATGCTACCCTGTACCTTTCAAAGCGCCTGATCCATTTCGGCCAGTTTTGAATGTCCATACAAACCCATTTCTCTGGGGGACTAATGTGAAATCCGTCAGCACTAGCCACTGGCCTGTCCGTGTTTGCGCCAGAACCCGTTGAACATGGAGTCGCAAACCCTGAAATCCCGCCAGCTTCTTCCTCTTGCAGCATGTTGCTTAGCAGTAACTTAGTCCTTGCTTGTTAGCTAGCTAAATAATGATATGCGCTGTTATCTCCAACACTGTGCCCCCCCCTGCTTTGAAACAGCCTGAATGTATGATTTACTTGGTACGTCCTTCACGTTTATGTGAATTTTAAAACCACTTCTGACACCATATAGTATGAGCTACAATAAGGAAGCACGACAACGAGGTTCTAGCTCCAGCCTGTTTATTAACCTAACCCTCGCATGTCCTACATTAGGTACGGATACCCCCAAGGGACATCCTTCTACACCCTCTGTTTCTACCACTCCTAAACTGGATTGTCAGCTTTACTGGTTACCTTTGCACCCACCCCTACATTAGAGGAGTGGGGTTTGGGTTAAACATTTCTCTCACCGGGGTCTCCTCTCCAGTCAAGAGAACAGGGAGAGCATCAGAGCAGGAGCATTAAGGACAACTTCAATTAGCGCTAGGCAGAGACCGGGTTTAAAGAGCAGGGAAGTACTGTAGCTGCATCTTTCCCAGCAAGGATCAATGCTGCATTACCGTAAGGAGAAGAGGAGAGGAGAAAGAAAGAAAAATCTAGGTGTCACATGATCTCAGTATACATATATACACACACACACCTGTTCCGAACAGCCCCAGAGTCTGCAACACCACCAAGCGGCACCATGAAGACCAAGGAGCTCTCCAAACAGGTCAGGGACAAATTTGTGGAGAAGTACAGATCAGGGTTGCGTTATAAAAACATATCCAATACTTTGAACTTCCCACGGAGCCCCATTAAATCCATTATTAAAAAATTTAAAGAATATGGCACCACAACAAGCCTGCCAAGAGAGGGCCACCCATCAAAACTCACGCACCAGGCAAGGAGGGCATTAATCAGAGGCTACAAAGATACCAAAGATAACCCTGAAGAAGCTGCAAAGCAGTGATTGGAGTATCTGTCCATAAGACCACTTTAAGCCATACACTCCACAGAGTTGGGCTTTACAGAAGAGCTGACATAAAAAAAGTAATTGCTTAAAGAAAAAAATAAGCACCTTTTGGTGTTTGCCAAAAGGCATGTGGGAGACTACCCAAACATATGGAAGGTACTCTGGTCAGATGAAACTAAAATTGAGCCTTTTGGCCATCAAGGAAAACGCTATGTCTGGCGCAAAACCAACACCTCTCATCACCCCGAGAACACCATCCCCACATGGTTGTGGCAGCATCATGCTGTGGGGATGTTTTTCATCGGCAGGGACTGGGACACTGGTTAGAGTTGAAGGATGGTGCTAAATACAGGGAAATTCTTGTGAGAAACCTGCTTCACTCTTCCAGAGATTTGAGACTGGGACAGAGCTTCACCTTCCAGCAGGACAATGACCAAAAGCATACTGCTGAAGCAACACTTGAGTGGTTTAAAGGGAAACATTTAAAGGTCTTGGAATGGCCTTGTCAAAGCCCAGACCTCAATCCAATTGAGAATCTGTGGTATGACTTAAAGAATGCTGTACACCAGGGGAACCCATCAAACTTGAAGGAGCTGGAGCAGTTTTGCCTTGAAGAATGGGCTAAAATCCCAGTGTCTAGATGTGCCAAGCTTATAGAGACATACCCCAAGAGACTTGCAACTGTAATTGCTGTAAAAGGTGGCTCTACAAAGTATTGACTTTGGGTTAGTTTTGCACGCTCAAGTTTTATTTCTTATTTGTTTCACCAAAAAATATTTTGCATCTTCAAAGTGGTAGGCATGTTGTGTAAATCAAATGATACAATTCCCCCCCCCAAAAAAATCTATTTTAATTTCAGGTTGTAAGTCAAAATAGGAAAAATGTCAAAGGGGGGTGAATACTTTCACAAGCCACTGTATAAGTTATAACTCGTAATGATACTTTGCTGTGTGCTGCCACTCGCCAAAAACCAATTGGTCACAGACAGCATTTCTGCAGCATTTACTGGAGAGCTGTGAGTTCTCCCGTGCGAGATGCTTCAGCGGCTTGCCCCTCGCAAGTCATCAAACCGACCTCTGAATGTTTTGAAAATGTCTTTCCTCGTCAATGCTTCACATAGGACAAGAGATGTGTATTCTCCATTGTCCCCTCTTGTAGTATTCAGTGGAAGAACTTGCCATTTTCTCAGTCTTTTTTTTTCTTCTCCTCCTGAGTAGTTGTTGCAGTTCAAATTAATAAGAGACGTGTTTGTTTCTGTGGCTAAAAACGTAGTGTCGTAAAGCATAGAACAGCAGACTAGCCTGACATGTAGCTAGCATTTGTAAACAGGCACATAACACGGAAGTTCAAATGTCGTCGCTAGCTAGAGTCAAATAGAGTGGCTCGGCCCCTCTTGATTGGTAAGCTACTCTTGCTCCCAAGCCCCCTGGTGGATATACACTATACAAGGCTGACTTCCTCTCTGAGTGGAACGCAACGAATAGGGCCTGCTGGCCCATCCACACACGTAGCTCAAATGAGTGGAGCTCGTAGCCACCTTTTGATGGATTGGTATCCCCACGACGTCTCTCCTGACAGACAGACGTTCCAGATAACAGGCAGGACACCAGCCAATCAGCAGCGGGCACAGCTATTCCATTCCCACCCTAGAGGGAAGGGGTACTGCAAGGGTTAATGAAGTTCATTTGGAGGCTACCACACAGCTAATAGCCCTACTATATTTGTACTGTAAGTATGAGTTATTAACTAAGACTGTATCTCTCTCCCCTGGTATTTCACAAAGACATTCTTATTCAATCTGCTTGATTCATTGCATACAACTGTGGTGCTTCCACTGAAGCTAAATGCTACAAGCTAAAACAGCAGGTTTGAATAAGTGATTTACTGATAAGACAACCAGGAAACGAGCTATGCTCTATGCTGCACTAACAGCATTACCTAAATGCTTACCACTGCAGTAGTGGCAAACTGATAACCTGCTCGCTATGTTGTCCTAACGCTATGGCTATATAATCCATTCTGTAGGGAACGGATCCATGCAATATAGATTCCTAGATTCCATTCCAGAGAGGGTTTCTCAATAAATCAGTGGGCTTAGTGGATCTATGGATTCGCTCTAGTTCATTCGTCTCTAGCGCACAGTGAAGCTAGTGAATGAATATAGATTCACTGTGCTGACGGAGGGAGTCTGGCTCTGTCTGTCAGCTTACACCCTATTAGGAGCAGTGATTGTGTGTGTGTGTTTTTGGTTTTCCTATCCTTGTGAGGAACCAGAAGTCCACAAGGATAGGAGAACAAGGAAAAGTGGGGACATTAGGGGTTAGGTTTAGGGGTTAGAGAAAATAGTATTTTGAATGGGAATCAATTGTTTGGACCCCAAAAGGACAGAAAAACAAACGTGTGCATGAGTGTGTATTTTCCTGCTTAGGGCATATGTGTGTGTATGCACACATTTATATCTACCTATCTGTGTATGTGTGTGTTTGCAGAAGCAATAAAGTCCATTCCTGGAATGGCTCTGGCCTTGTGACCCGGCCGTCCAGCCACACTGGGGATTGACTGGGGCCAGCAGAGTAGTCTAGCTAGGGGATAGGGAGAGGAGACGGGGCTAATGCATTTACTGGAGTGGAGACAGCTCACTCCCTGCACCTGATCACATTACAGCCATAGAGAGGAGAGAGAGAGTGTGAAGACAAGAGGGAGAGAGAGGAATTAAGAGAAAGGAAGACGGGGCAGAGACAGATATCTAGGGAGAGACAGCAGGGGAAAATAGATGGGGTAGATAAAGAGAAAGGGAGGAACAAAGAATGCAGGAGAGAACGAGAAAGAGCGGGAGATGGGGCAGAGAAATAGCAGGAGAGAGCGTGAACAGCGAGATAATGGAAGAGGGTGTCAGAAAGAGAGACACTCATTGCGACAGAAAGAGAGGAGCAGGCTCTGGTTACTGCAGCCCTGCCAGCCTGACTATACCGGACAGGCTAGTGGGTCCATGGGGACAGGGGTGACAACCTGGGGACAGCTGGAAACACAGGGAAAAGGATGGGCAATCTGGCCAGGGTGTGGGTAACCTGAACTCTGGTGTGAGAGTGGGATATGAGGGGTGGGTGTGGGTCCAGAGACATGGGTATTGGGTGAAGGAGCAGCAGTAGTAATAGTAGTGGATAGCAAGCTAAGGATAGTCCTCGGAATGGAGCTATGAATGGAGTTGGCTAGGAAGTTGATCGTGGAGACTGCTTGTAATGTAGGGCGTAGGGTCAGAGGGAAGAGTGAAGGAAATGACTGAAATAGGCTAGGTGGTGTGTAGAGGCAGTGGGAAGGGCAGTGTGTGTTGGCTGGGTGTAGTATGTAAAAAGGCAAGAGGCAGAGAGTAAAGCAATTCAAATGTTCTCTGAAAACAACATGCAAACTGAGGTACAGGGATCACAGTGTAACAAAGCATATAGGTCGAACTCCGGGTTCAAATACATATCATAGCAATGTGTGGTCCTCTATAGGACAACATGAACAAAAATATACAAGTGCTAGTTTGAGCACAGAAGAGTAGCCTAGCTTTGGGCCAGTAACCGAAAGGTCACTGGTTCAAATCCCAAAGTTGACTAGGTGAAAAACAATCTGTCAATGTGTCCTTGAGCAAGGCACTTAACCCTAATTGCTCCAGGGTCACAGTCAATAATGGCTGATCCCTGGCCGTGACCCCACTCTCCGAGAGTGTCTCAGGGGGAGTGAGATGTGCAACAAAACTAATTTCCAATTCACTCATGTATATAATACACTCATGTATATAATACATGTACATGAAATAGGGCAAATGTAAGCACCCACCTAACTATTATTAATAATAACATCCCAAGAGCCCATATAGCAAAGCGTCAGAATAGGATTTAAACAGTCTATACCTAGTAGACAGTCCCAGAGCGAGCAGCTGGGAGCAGCATCCAGTCGGTCTCATTTATCATAGGTGTTGCAGAGACAGGGGACTCAACACCAAACTGGCCTCAGCTAGCTCCCAGGCTATCATTAAATAAGAGATGAACAGTAGAACTCAGACTAGCCACACACTCAAACATACCTACACTGACATCCCAACACACACATTGCATACTGATGCCACAACCACACTGCTGCTACTGTCTATTATCTATCCTGTTGCCTAGTCACTTTACCTCTACCTATATGTACATAGCTACCTCAATTACCTCGTACCCCTGCACATCGACTCGACACTTCCTGTATAAAGCCATGTTACTTTAACACTTTATTGTTATTCATTATTAACTGAATTTCTCCTTGTCACCTATTTTATTTTAACTCTGCATTGTTGGGAAAAGGACCCGCAAGAAAGCATTTCACGGTTAGTCTACACCTGTTGTTTACGAAGCACGTGACAAATACATTTGGATTTTATTTGACTTATTCATAGTGTTCAGTATTTTCCTAAGTTCCTAATCAATCCTCAAGGTGTTTTTTAAATATCTATTCGATATATCAACAGGGACAATTGGCTCTTCAGTAGGAGCAAGAGGAAAAATGACTACCTCTGTCTTTTACGCAAGAATCACTCTGAGAGCCCTCAGCTGGCCACTTACGCAATGTAGTCGTTTACGCTCATTCTTCAACATAAAGGCGTGAAACTACATCAAAATGCTGTAGACACCTTAGGGAATACGTAGAAAAAGGAATCTGGTTGATATCCCTTTCAATGGCCAATAGGGGTGCATAGGAACACAACAGTTTCAAAATAAGAGGCACTTCCTGATTGGATTTTCCTCAGGGTTTTGCCTGCAATATCAGTTCTGTTATAGTCACAGACAATATTTTGACAGTTTTGGAAACGTTTGAGTGTTTTCTATCCTAAGCTGTCAATTATATGCATATTCTAGCATCTGGTCCTGAGAAATAGGCGGTTTACTTTGGGAACGTTATTTTCCAAAAATAAAAAGAGTGCCCCCTAGTTTCAAGAGGTTAAATCCACCCCTTTCAAATCCCAATTTAACCCTAACACCAGACACACATACATATATGAGTGAATAGCCTCTGAACCATGCCCCTAGCCATCTGTCAAAGACTCAAGCCACCCAATGGGACATTAAGACCAATGGTTTAAAGCAGTCCTCTTTTCCCTCAGACGAAAAAAAGAAAAATGACTAATGAACACACATTTACAAGTATATTTAATAAATGTATTCTATTTTTGTCTTGACATTTCTGAAAGACAAGACTTGCTGAAGGTCAACTTCACCTGATTGTATGTAACATTAAACATAGTGTAAGGAGCACTTAGTTTCACATGTCCCCTTTTTCCTAATCCCTACCATCCATAATCTCTGGATACAGAGTTGTGGGTTCAGAAAGTCAAGTGGAGGCTATCAAAACGGGTAAACAAGCAAAAAACAGAGAGAGAGGGGAAGGAGAGTCTTATCAGCAGAAGGCAGGAGTCTCCCTCTCTCCATCTCCTATAGTCTCTCCCATATTGTCAAAGGCTTTCAGCTCCAGTTGGCTCGGACAAAAGGGAGTGAGGACGCCGGGGGCTTTTCCCGCAATGATCTCCATGGCGCTGGCCCGGCTGGATAAACGGCGGTGAATGGCCCCCATTAAGGACATCCACACTAGTAGAGCCAGGGCCCCCGCGTGTGCTGGTGGTAAGACAGCGTGGGCCTCAGGGGCCAAACGGCTCCACATCAGGAACCTGAGAGGCACCTGACAACCTGACAGGCTGGACTCTCCCACTCAATATACACAGGTCCAAAGGAGAGGGATAGCTAAATGCAAAGAGTTGGGGGGGAGTCTGCTTAAGACATAAACAATTAGCCAAGGACTGTGAGGCAGTAGAGCTAGGAAGTCTTTCTTACCAGAACATTTAAAAAGGTAACAAAATATTCAAATGTGGGACTGCAAACAAGCCACATTTTTGTTGCCAAGCATAACTGATTCTGTTAAGCATTTCAAAATAATGTGTTTACCACTACAGTGTGGCAAGACAAAATAGACAACCATCTGAGAAGCAACCAGACATAGTAACACGGAACCACCTGGCATCACCACTGGGTGCTATGAAGTCAGCTTACTGATAGGGGGCAGTAGAGCAATAGAGAGATCACTGGTCCACCTCTCTTTTTAGTTGAATTAAATGCGACCCTCTTTGACTCAGAGAGGTCTTATCCGGTGTCCTGTGTGAATTTAATTCTCTCTCCCTCTTTCTCTCGAAGGACCTGAGCCCTAGGACCATGGCTCAGGACTACCTGCCCTGATGACTCCTTGCTGTCCCCAGTCCACCTGGTCATGCTGCTGCTCCAGTTTCAACTGTTCTGCCTGAGGCTATGGAACCCTGACCTGTTCACTGGATGTGCTACCTTGTCCCAAACATGCTGTTTTGGACTCTGAATGATCGGCTATGAAAAGCCAACTGACATTTACTCCTGAGGTTCTGACCTGTTGCACCCTCTACAACCACTGTGATTATTATTATTTGACCCTGCTGGTCATCTATGAACGTTTGAACATCTTGGCCATGTACTGTTATAATCTCCACCCGGCACAGCCAGAAGAGGACTAGCCACCCCTCAGAGCCTGGTTCCTCTCTAGGTTTCTCCTTTCTAGGGAGTTTTTCCTAGCCACCATGCATCTACATCTGCATTGCTTGCTGTTTGGGGTTTTAGGCTGGTTTCTGTACAGCACTTTGTGACATCGGCTGATGTAAAAAAGTGATTTATAAATCAATTTGATTGAATGTTAAAAAGAGGGAGGGGCGGTGATGAAAAAAAACATAAATCAAAAAGTGCGTGTAGACCGATGGGGAGAAGTACTTGCAGTAAGAGTGGAGTTCAAGAGGAAGACAAAATAAAGAGAGGGAGAGAGAAGGGAGTGCAGGAGTGTGGGCGAGACACTGGAAGAGGGGAAAAGGAGAGAGAGAGAGCTAGGGATGGAGGTCAAGAACAAAATTACAGAGACAGAGGGAGAGAGATGGGAGTGAGGGAGATCAGGACCGGAAGAGGAAAAATGAGAGCGAGAGAAAGAACAGGAGAGAGAGAGAACTATAAGGCTCTGTCTCAATTCACATTTTTTTAAACAGACACACAAACAGAGGAGTTTGTTCTGGACTGGAACACGAGCCGCACACACCACGTGCTCTCCAGGGGTACAATTTCACAGCCCCTAATTACAGTGGGGTGTAGGATTTCTTATTGGGGCCTGCCAACATCCCAACACACACACACTTATACATGCACACAAACACACGAAGGCATACACATACGCACTCACAGAAACACACATGCATGCACACACACACACAAATCCACCCATTCAAAGAAAACACACTTACACAAGCATGCATTCAAGTACACACCCATGGTCGAACTGCAGGAACACTAACTACAGTACAATTCAAGCCTCTTATTATGTCAGGGCCATGCCTAGTTTCAGTTCATTTATAGAAAAATCACAATTATTTCAGATTCATAATTCCTATAATGCAATATGCATGTAATAATGATGATGTTGTCCTTTACTGTACTATATAGACTACATGGACAAAGGTATGTGGACAAGCTCACAGAATGGGACCGCCAAGTGCTGAAGTGCGTAGCACGTAAAAATCATCTGTCATCGGTTGCAACACTCAGTACCGAGTTCCAAACTGCCTCTGGAAGCAACGTCAGCACAAGAACTGTTCGTCAGGAGCTTTATGAAATGGGTTTCCATGGCAAAGCAGCCGCAAACAAGCCTAAGATCACCATGCTCAATGCCAAGCGTTGGTTGGAGTGGTGTAAAGCTTGACGCCATTGGACTCTGGAGCAGTGGAAACAAGTTCTCTGGAGTGAAGAATCACGCTTCACTGTGTCTGGTAGTCCGACAGACGAATCTGGCTTTGGCGGATGCCAGGAGAAATCTACCTTCCCCAATGCACTGTGCCAAATGTAGTTTGGTAGAGGAGGAATAATGGTCTGGGGCTGTTTTTCATGGTTCGGGCTAGGCCCCTTAGTTCCAGTGAAGGGAAATCTTAACGCTACAGCATACAATGCCATTCTAGTTGAGTCGGTTCTTCCAACTTTGTGGCAACCGTTTTGGGAAGGTATTTTCCTATTTCAGCATGACAATGCCCTGTGCACAAAACAAGGTCCATACAGAAATGGTTTGTCGAAATTGGTGTGGAAGAACTTGACTGGCCTGCACAGAGCCCTGACCTCAACCCCATCAAATGCCGACTGCGAGCCAGGCCTAATCACCCAACATCAGTGCCCGACCTCAGTAATGCTCGTGGCTAAATGGAAGCAAGCAATGTTCCAACATCTAGTTGAAAGCCTTCCCAGAAGAGTGGAGGCTGTTTTAGCCTCAAAGGGGGTGACCGACTCCATATCATATTAATGCCCATGATTTTGGAATGGGATGCTCAACGAGCATGTGTACACATACTTTTGGCCATGTAGTGTATTTATGTATATTACTGTATATTCCTACGGTTACTGTATATTCTGCACTGCAGTAGCGAACAGTGGTCTTTTTATTAATCTCTTTTTATTCCCCTCTTCTCCCTCTCCTTGAGTACTTTTTGGGTCATGAATAATGGCCTATGCTCTGACACCGTCTTCCACTTGGCAAGGCCGTCGTCATGGGAATATCCGTTTAAGCTGAATGGAGAGGTACATCCTTTTGCCATTACACCGCCCTCCCCCACGTCCCTGATACTTATACCTCAGTGCTTCAACTAGAACTAAAGCAACTCTGTAAAGTATTCTACTAGTACGTGTTTTTTATATATATATATATGTGTGTGTGTGTGTGTCTCCTGAAAGTCCGTGCTTCATTTCCACTCCTCTCTTTTCACACACACCCTCATTTAGATTCACTGTACAATGCAGGTTTTTCTTTCCTTTCTCAGGGAATCCTTCAAAGTAAGAAAAAAGAGAAACTAGGCCATTAAGCTGCGGTAAAGCCTCTCCCTTGCCTAAAGTATCCCCCTCTCTCCCTCCCTTCCTCCCTCTTCGTCACCCTCCCTCTTGGCCCCTCTTTCTTTCTGGGTCCTTTCCCTGCCTGAAGTCCTACCTTCTTCTCCTCTTCCTCCCCATCTGTTACCCCTTCCCACCGTTTCTTCTTCTCTTTCCTGCTGTCTGCCTCTCTCCCCCTCTTCGTCCCTCCCTCCCTTTATCTAACCCCCATGTCTTGCCTGTCCTGTACTCCCCTTCAGGTCTCCCACCCCCCTACCCTGTCTAGTCCCAGGTCCTCCTGGGTTAATCTCTTGGTGGACCAGATGCATGGGCTCATTAACCTGGTGCAACCTGCTAAGAGGCTGCAGCCTGCCTGAGCCCACAGCCAAGGAGGACAGGAGAAACAGGGAGAGGAAGAATGGCATTTGGAGAGAGAGAGAGAGAGAGAGACATGGATGGTGGGAGTCGTTACCTAACCTTATTCTCAGAATCCTTCAGCTTCATGGGACATTTATATATCGTAAAGCCTTCATTTAATTCATTCTGACTCCACTTCCATGCATGGTTCTCATGTTAAAAGCCCACCCACTCCTCGGGATATGAGAGTCAGAGAGAGGTCTTTGTCACCCCTATCTAACCCCTCGCCATATCCAAATCACTATCATATAACATAAGCCCCCACACCCCCTGATGTCTGAGCAGACCGTTTGTTATGTGTGGAATAAATGAGCTCATTCATACAGTATTGAGTGGGAGGTCCATCCCCTTCCCTTCACCACTGGCCCAATGTCAACAACCGAGAAAGGTAGCTATGTCCTGGCCAGATGACAACTACTATTACTGGGTAAGACAAGTCCCTCCACTCGCTCTCTCTCTCTTATTCTAGAGGTAACTGACCAGGACCAGATTACTGGTGTACTTTGTTGGAAGCTACATAAAAAGATAGCCTCCCCCTATTCTTACCCAATCAACTGCTAGCCTCCCCCTATTCTTACCCAATCAACTGCTAGCCTCCCCCTATTCTTACCCAATCAACTGCTAGCCTCCCCTATTCTTACCCAATCAACTGCTAGCCTCCCCTATTCTTACCCAATCAACTGCTAGCCTCCCCTATTCTTACCCAATCAACTGCTAGCCTCCCCTATTCTTACCCAATCAACTGCTAGCCTCCCCCTATTCTTACCCAATCAACTGCTATTCTTATTCCAGTCAACTTTCCCTCTCCTCAATCCCACTCTTTGCATCGTGACACTGCTCCTCTACGCATGGATGAATAAATACACTTCTCAGGAGGTTTCAGAACCTTTTCTATTGGCCTTTGGACAATCTATTGGTCTTTGGATGTTGACTTGCTTTAAAAGGAGTGTAAACTCATCACCAAGACCTTACACAGCCAGGACCACACTCTATACTTTAAATCTAACACAACACGCAACCAACACTCAATAATCCTAACATGATAACTGGAACAGTAACTGTAAAAGCCAGATAATATCCAGAAGGAGACCTCAGTTTAGATGAGAGAAAATCAAACTCATAAAACCCCTAAATCTAAGAGCCGCAATAAACGGCCAGAACAAGTAAAAACTAAGCAATACAAGTACAAGCCCAATGTGTATTCCTGATGAAACTGAACACAAGTTATGACACCACCTCACAATAATAACCTATCCCTGAGGGGAGAATCCTAACTTCCACTTAAGTCGAATTTTCACTTAGTCATGCATTGTTTTCAATGAGTGACTAACTGAATTGGAAGTTTGGCAGAATGCCAAATCCTGACTTACTTCTCATACTCCAGGTTGTCATGGTCACAGCGGGCATCTTTGTGTTTCTCCCAGTCCTTCCCGTGACGGCATGTGGTGAGGGACACGATGTCCTTCCCGTTATGGATGTGATGCAGGGCGTTACGGGTGTCCGACCCGATGCCCGTAAGATACCGCTTCCCTTTGAACATCAATAGGTACTTCCTGCATGGGGGCACTGTGTTTCGCACCAACCAGCCCCTCTCGCCCCCCTTCTGGGGGTGCTCCTTGGAGAACAGGGGGATGGAGACGTCGAACCCGGGCCTGAAGTGTTCCGTGTTGAGGCTGGCTTTAGCCAGGATGGCCTGGCCAATATTGAAGCCCAGGTCCTCGTTGTAGTTGGGCCAGGTCCCCGAGTACAGATTAAAGACAAGGTGGTTCCGTCCCTCGTTCCAGAGCGGGTAACCTTTGATACGATCGTCCAGGTTGGGCACGAACTGCCCCGAGAGCTGGTCTCGGTCCAGAGTGTCAATCCCCAAAACGAACAGACACGCCTCGCGAGGGTCCGTGGTGTAGTACCGCGACTCGCCTATAGACATCAGTATCTTACGATAGCTCTCCGATACGCGCTCGCCCTTCTCCGACGGGTAGACGTACACTCGAAACCCATCCCGCCCTCTACGTCGACATCTCGTAAAGTCGAAGCAGGTCTCCATGCGGCAGCGACTGTCTTTATAGATGCCCGTCCAGGCTTGGTGACGCTGGCGGGGGGACTCGGCGGAACCCGGCCCCGTCTGGAGTTCCTCCAGCTGGGCATAGCCTGGCAGGAAGGCCCGGTCGGTCCAGTTGGGCCAGGGACGCACCACTTCTCCCCTCGGCCGCCCCAGCAGCTTGAAGAGACGGACCTGGACCCCGCCGCCCCAGTAGAAGAGCAGCAGCCAACAGCAAGCACACAGCCCCAGCAGGACATACTTCTTACGCGCCTGCATGGGGCCCAGAGTGCCTCTCGTTCTCTATCACTCTCTTTCTCTCTTTTTCTCTCTCTGCCCCTCAGTTCTAAGCCTCACAGTGGTGGGCGAGTTATTTCGAAAGGTCTAACAAGGAGGGTCCAATATAGAACGGTGTGGTAACTTGGACATCGTCACTTCCAAGTCTGGTCCCATCCAGTTTGAGCCCATTGAGGATAAATAAATGGATGTTGAAGCCACTCTCTCCGGTTTCTCTCGCTCAGATTCGGGTGCCGTTAGCCTGTCTCTTGCTAGACCGTCTCTGTGGTGCGTGCGTGCACTTCCTGCACTGCCCGATGCTGTGGATGATGAAGGACGATGTCTCCTCTCTCTCAAGCCCTCCTCGCCGCCTCATGGCGCCCGCTGTCTCCCGGGTCTCTCCTGAGGACGCAAATAAACGAGATCACAGCTCAGTACACAACCCGAGGAGCACTTAACAGCACAGCCAGAGCCCAGCAGCACTATGCACATTAACAAGTCAAGGAACACGGTCTCACACCATTATGTAATGCACAACACACGCTCATACCAACATGCCGATATACTGTATAAACCAAAACATACACTATCAGTATGAAGCGTGTACACACTCAGCAATATATTAGCACAGCGGTGGTCATTTCATTCACATAAAAAGTCACTATAAAACCCCCTGAGTTGAACTGAAGATGAAATCTAGTCTCTTCAAAACACAGACCTCGCTCAGTTCAGTTCAGATAGCAGACAGTTCTGGTGAGACAGACATAAAAAAAAACATTGACTCTCAAAGTTTAAACATACCACCACTCTATATTTGAAAATGGTCAAAGTAGTTTGAATGTTTGGTCTGGTTATGCTTTTGACATCCAGTCCTGGAACCGTGGCGTTTTGGTTTCAGTATGCCGAACATCAAGCAGCCAGCTCTGATATTATCACGTACTTCAAGCTCTGGTTGAACAGCGTCAGATACAGTGGAGGAGGAAACGGGGAGCCGTTTAGCAACTTAAAAATGGAGATTGGTAAAGTAAGGGAAAATAGAGACACTTTATGGCAGTGTAATGGTCTGTTAATCTTGGGGTGGGGAGAGAGTGGCTTTTTGTTACATTTGAAAACAGCAACCCGGTATGTTTGCCAAAGCACCCCCCCCCATAACTCCCCAGTGTGTGTGTCTGTGGTGTGTATGGAACACCTCACAGAGCAGACCAGTGTTCCTACTGCCAGCCGCCACACAAAGGCAGCTTTCAGGTCTCACCTGCTCTCCCTCACTTTCTCTTTTCCTCTCCATCTCTACATCCCTCCCTCCCTCCCGCTCATTCTTCTACCTTCTACATCCATGTAGAATTGATGCCCCCCCTTTCATTTTGCTCCTGTTATCGTGCTCCATACAGACGGGTGATATTGATCAACAATGCATTGTCTCATTAGACCAGTGTATTGTGACACTACAGAATTCCCTTTGAATGTAAATTGAATGACTACTGAAACATACATTTCCAACTCATTCTGTCTGTGTTTATGTGCAACCATGTGTAAGTCAGGCGGTGTCTGTATGCAGGCCTCGTGACTATTTGTGTATGTATGTATGCATGTATGTATGTATGTATGTATGTATGTATATCACAAAAGTGAGTACACCCCTCACATTTTTGTAAATATTTGAGTATATCATTTCATGTGACAACACTGAAGAAATGACACTTTGCTACAATGTAAAGTAATGAGTGTACAGCTTGTTTAACAGTGTAAATTTGCTGTCCCCTCAAAATAACTCAACACACATCCATTAATGTCTAAACCGCTGGCAACAAAAGTGAGTACACCCCTAAGTGAAAATGTCCAAATTGGGCCCAAAGTTTCAATGCTTCAGTATGTCACAGTGCATGTTGGCATTCATGGTTCCCTCAATGAACTGTAGCTCCCCAGTGCCGGCAGCACTCATGCAGCCCCAGACCATGACACTCCCACCACCATGCTTGACTGTAGGCAAGACACACTTGTCTTTGTACTCCTCACCTGGTTGCCACCACACACGCTTGACACCATCTGAACCAAATAAGTTTTTCTTGGTCTCATCAGACCACAGGATATGGTTCCAGTAATCCATGTCCTTAGTCTGCTTGTCTTCAGCAAACTGTTTGCGGGCTTTCTTGTGCATCATCTTTAGAAGAGGACAGCCATGCAGACCAATTTGATGCAGTGTACGGCATATGGTCTGAGCACTGACAGGCTGACCCCCCACCCCTTCAACCTCTGCAGCAATGCTGGCAGCACTCATACGTCTATTTCCCAAAGACAACCTCTGGATATGACGCTGAGCACGTGCACTCAAATTCTTTGGTCGACTATGGCAAGGCCTGTTCTGAGTGGAACCTGTCCAGTTAAACAGCTGTATGGTCTTGGCCACCGTGCTGCAGCTCAGTTTCAGGGTCTTGGCAATCTTCTTATAGCCCAGGCCATCTTTTTGTAGAGCAACAATTATTTTTTTCAGATCCTCAGAGAGTTCTTTGCCACGAGGTGCCATGTTGAACTTCCAGTGACCAGTCAGTATGAGAGCGATGACAGCAAATTTAACACACCTGCTCCCCATTCACACCTGAGACCTTGTGACTCGTTAGTGTTACATGACACCGGGGAGGGAAAATGGCTAATTGGGCCCAATTTGGACATTTTCACTTAGGGGTGTACTCACTTTTGTTGCCAGCGGTTTAGACATTAATGGATGTGTGTTGAGTTATTTTGAGGGGACAGCAAATTTACACTGTTAAACAAGCTGTACACTCACTACTTTACATTGTAGCAAAGTGTCATTTCTTCAGTGTTGTCACATGAAAAGATTTACTCAAATATTTACAAATATGTGAGGGGTGTACTCACTTTTGTGATATAATGTATGTATGTATGTATGTATGTATCTATGTATGCATGTATGCATGCATGCATGCATGTATGCATGTATGTATGCGCACATCAGGTAGTCTCAGATGGTGAGCTCACTGAGAGCCATAGAGAATCTGGGTGTTGGTTTTTGGCTCAGCCAAGCTCCTCTCCCACAGCACAGTGGCAAGCAGACAAAGTTGTAAGGAAACAGACACTAGGGATCCCATTACATAGTCCTCATCAATAATTTACTAGCTCCTTTAGTTAAGACATTGATTTTCCTTTCTGCTTTATATCCCCTGCCTCTCCTGCTGAAGTAAAACTCAATCTACCTCAGCATACTCTCACACGGCTAAGACATATATCCAGTCTGACAGAAAAAAAAGACAACCTGAGCTACGGGTTGGAACCGGTTCAGGGAACAGAACCAAACAGCGATTTTGAAGAATGGAAACAGAACCCGGAACGAAAGTGATCTCTAGTGTTCCGGAACAAAAATGTTATTCTGAAATCATAAGAAATAAATAAATAATAAATAATGTCAATTCTCTGTTCCCAAGATATAGGGGTTTTGCTCAGAATGATTGGAAAAACATTTTGGTTCCAACCCTGACTCGAGCACTATAATGTCTCTGATGATTTGTAGTTCAGGTAATGATGAGGGTGATGGTAATGACAAGAATGGATTCTCACTTTCTTCTCCAACTAATACCGAGATATTTTCTCAAAATGAAAGACACCAAAATGTTTAATCCCACACGGCCACCAAAGAACCAGGGAAATATCAACTAATTCCCTCCACAATTGATCAGTAATCCCCATTACCAACTGTCAACATTATGCAAGGCAACGATAGAACCCCACTCGCCATCCTGTTTGTTGTACTGTGTAAATGAAAACAGCAGTGTAGCAATAGATGGCATAGCGCTGGGAGATGGCATAGCGCTGGGAGATGGCATAGCGCTGGGAGATGGCATAGCGCTGGGAGCGCTAATGAATGTTGGCCAATACAAACCCCGGACATGTCTGGCCAGTCACAGCCTTTACACAAATGCACATAAACACACACCTTGGAGAAGGAGTTACACAGCCAGACTCCTACTAAGAGAGTATGTGGCTCCACTGTCACAGATCAATGATGAATGGATCAGTATGGTAGGGCCTAGCACTGAGAAAGGCCACATGGCCTGTTGAGGAGCCTGAGGGAAAGTACATGATTCAGACAGAGGGGAACCTTAAGGGTTCTGGTTGGAAGCTCTTAGACTGCGTCCTTCCTTCCTTCCATCTTTTGTATGGTTGATCACTGGTCTGACAGGAAGCTTTGACACATATGGTAAAGAAGGGTTATGGATTTGTTTTTAGTTCCACCGCCAATATGTTGATGTCAGACTCAAGAAGGTATCTGTGAAATATTTCAGCTTAGCCTTGAGATATGGGGTGAAAGAAGGTAATTTGTCACACAAAAGAAGGCATTGAGACTTGAAAGAGTAAGGTATCTCTGGGGGATACTTGAGATGACTGTGACTTGCCTTTTCAGGTAAGTAGTGGATTCAAATAAGAAGGACACTTGCGAGGTGTGAGGATACTGCAATGCATTGTGGGAAGGCTAACACACAAGGAAGTAGATGGGTTGTCAAAGCAGTAGGGAGTGAAATATACAGAAACTCCTTCCTCTGACTAATCAATGTTTGTTTATACACAGCACTTCTACTTGTCACCTGTGTGTTCGCATTGAGCATTAAAAGCCCCACCGTAAACTTTACAGGTGCCTTGTGAAATCTCTTTATTAGCAAGACAATCAAACTCCAAGTTATCCTTCCTCACCCTAACATCTCTACCTCCCATGCCTACACTGCATCCTCATCTCTGGGTTTTGTTGTTGGTTCACAAGCTTCAGTCAGTGTCGGTGACAGCTGGACCGGCGGCCTGCTCAAACCTCATCCATCCATCCCTCCTCTGCCTCCCTCAGGACCTCAAAGACTGCCTACCCTCAACTTTGCCTGCTGTTCCCACAAGACTAAACTAGTCTCTCTGCAGCTATTGAAGGAAATGCAATTGAATCAGCAGTAGATGGAATTGTGTTTACAGCAACTGTCGACTGCTACTCATATGCAATAATACAGAGGTGTAACAGGGTGGGGAATATGTATGAAGGCATTGATAAAACTGAAATGAGCTTGAGTTGGACTCTGAAGGAAGTAGTCATTTCCTCTGTACATGAGGAAATGGCACTACTACGTCGGAGAGGATTTGCATAGGTATATAAAGTAGACTATAAATAGACACTCGACCAGCAGCATCTGATTTTAAAATAGTAACTCAATTCTTTCCGAACAGAGTCGGCATGCCTGAGTCAGTGTCTATCTGCGTGATAGAGTTACACAGAGACTCAAATGCTGAACTGCTACTTGTTAGGCCGTTTTCTGCCAACGTGTTCAGTTAGTAGGCTCTGTGTGTGTGCGCGTGTTTTTGTGCACACACAAAACATGTGTTGCTTGACTAAAGCTGGACATACGTTAGTCCAGGGAAATTGTTCCTAAAGAAAAACAAATCTTGCGTTGAGGTGAGAGGCGAAGCCAGACTAAAATGAAGCGCTGGACTCTGTCATTAGAGGCCGGAGAACCGTAGCGGCAATTCCAAGGGCCACTCCTAGTCCTAGCCTTATTGTGCCATGCAATGTGTGCTTGTGGAGATGTGTGTTTATGTGGGGAAGACCTGACCAGGAATGACTGAGGTTGTGGTCGAGGTGTGACTGCGGTCATCTCAGATAGTGCTTTTGGGAAAAAGGGAAAACAGGAACAGTCCAACCAACGCCCAAGCACCCAGGCATTAAGGGCTTCTAGGTAATTCTATTTGCTCTAGGTTTTTTTTTTTTACAATGGAGGCGGCATGTTTTATTCGTGACCAAGGCTGTTACGAAATTGGGTTCCTTTCTGTCTACAGTGAGCTAATAGTGTGGAATTGTTCCATTTAGTAGAGATTACCTGAGGACCGTAATGACCATAAACCTAATTAAGCTCTGGTATTTTTATGAGGACATTTAAAAAAAAAAAAAAAATTTAATAGCTGTGCGTTTCTACCCAATACAACCTTGTTGCCCTATGTGGTGAGTGTCTGTGAGAGACTCCTACATGGTTAATAAGATGTTTACCTCTAGCCTGAATGACCCATGCCTAGCCTCCCACCGCCTTCAATTCCAAACTCAATGATAATTACAACCTGGCTTGATTAAATGTGTCTCAATAATATGCTAATCTCACTCCGACGCCACAAGGGCTGATTAAGCAAACACACTAGATGGGTTGGAACAACTAGAGCTGCTAGCTCTGCATCGACTCGTGCTGCTCACACAGCAGATCATGTGGGATATAAAACACAACTTATCATGCTATCTACAGGGCAATTGGTAAGGATTCAGACCCCTTGACTTTTTCCACATTTTGCTACCTTACTGCCTTATTCTCAAATTGAATAAATTGCCCTCCCCCCCCTCAATCTACACACAATACCCCATAATGACAAAGCAACATTTTGTTGCTTAAATTTGAGCAAATATAAGTGTTCCGACCCTTTACTTAGTACTTTGTTAAAGCCCCTTTGGCAGCCATTATAGCCTTGAGTCTTCTTGGGTATGACGCTACAAGCTTGGCACACCTATATTTGGGAAGTTTCTCCCATTCTTCTCTGTCCTGCAAATTCACTCAAGCTCTGTCAGGTTGGATGGGGAGCGTCGCTGCACAGCTATTTTCTGGTCTCTCCAGAGATGTTCAATCGGATTCAAGTCTGGGCTCTGGCTGGGCCACTCAAGGACATTCAGAGACTTGTCCCCAGTCTGAGGTCCTGAGCACTCTGGAGCAGGTTTTCATCAAGGATCTCTCTGTACTTTGCTCCATTCATCTTTCCCTCGATCCTGACTAGTCTCCCAGTCCCTGATGCTGAAAAAATACCACCACCAAATACCACCACCATGCTTCACCGTAGGGATGGTGACAGGTTTTATCCAGACGTGACTCTTGGCATTCAGGCCAAAGAGTTCAATCGTGGTTTCATCAGACCAGAGAATCTTGTTTCTCATGGTATGGGAGTCCTTTAGTTGCCTTTTGGCAAACTCCAAGAAGCTGTCATGTGCCTTTTACTGGGGAGTGGATTTCCGTCTGGCCATAAAGGCCTGATTGGTGGAGTGCTGTAGAGATGGGAGAACCTTCCAGAAGGACAACCATCTCCACAGAGGAATTCTGAAGCTCTGTCGAGTGACCATCGGGTTCTTGGTCACCTCCCTGACCAAGACCCTTCTCCTCCGATTGCGCAGTTTGGCTGAGCGGCCAGCTCTAGGAAGAGTCTTGGTGGATCCAAACTTCTTCCATTTAAGAATGACGGAGGCCACTGTGTTCTTGGGGACCTCCAATGCCACATAAATGTTTTGGTACCCTTCCCCAGATCTGTGCCTCGACACAATTTATTTAATCCATTTTAGAATAAGGCTGTAACATAACAAAATGTTGAAAAGTCAAGGGGTCTGAATACTTTCGAATGCACTGTACATGGTGCTCAAGCAGAAGATGCCCCCTTATATGCAGATCTGATATCAAATTATTGTGAAAATAAACTTGACTACGGGGATGAAAGTAAAACGTAATGTTGGATCAGGTCTAAAGGACAATTTCACGACTACACAATGAGCCCAGTGAAAAACACAATGCTTATCCTTGTGGTTGGACTCTAAGGAGTGATGTGTAAGAATGGCCTGGATAAAAGATAATATTTGTATGCCTAGGAGATGCCAGTGTTTTATGGGGGTGCCGTGACTTGTTATGGCAGTGCCCAGCAATTCTATAATTCAAACATTGATTCCTCCACTATGATGCCTATCAAGAACCAGCCAGCCTGCAGCCATGATGTACCTCGCCCTTCACGACACAAAATAAGGTAATATATTAAGTGTGAATGATGCAATGAGTCCGACATCCTTGTCAGAGGAGCAGAGATCCGAGTCACTTTCAATCACCTATCCACATCTCTAGATACCATGGTATCACATTCAAGCTGAGTCATATAGTATAGACTAGTCCAGATTGAAAGAATCATCATGACGATTCTTTCAACGCCTTTACTAGACCACGTTCTCCTAATATGGATAGATAATAAGTAGCATCTAGAATTCTGAAAGAGAATCGAGTCTGCTGTATCAGTTTTTGGACGTACAAATGAATATATACACGTGTCGATTCTTCACTAATATAACTTGAGCTTAGTTCAACTGTCATTCCCCATCAGAACCCAAAATATAAGCTTGTTTTACTCCAATGTTTGTAAACAATGTAAATGCAAACGAACACTGTATAGCTTCATGGTTCAAACTAATTTAGATATCAATCCTTGCGGTCTATTAATTTGAGTGTGGTTGCATTTCCCCATTGCCCATCCCTCAGCTAGCTTTAAAGCCATTACTGTTTGGTAACATTGAATGTGAAATCATTCCACAGGTTTAGTGTTTTGATTTCTAATTATTTATGGGGTGTCAGTTCGGACCAGGTCCCCGTCCTTGGCTGCGCTTCATCAGTCAATACCATAAATTAATTATTGTCAGGGGATGTCACCATTTAAATTTGTCAACCAAATGCTTCACAACAGAATTGGTTGTGACACCTCACTTGAAATTGGGTATACTGAGCTTTATAGCTCTGTCAGTGTATCCAATCTGAGTGTGCAGGAAAGGCATCTCGGAGGGTCCACCCCTTGGAAAAACAGGGTCATCCATCATCACAACTCAAAATGTGCCAATGGCATTTCTTTGACACACACAAGGTCATGCATAATGTTATGTTAATGGATTTAACATGTCATTTAGGAATGCCATCGTTCTATTGCAACAAATGCAAAATTACACCCATATTAGAAGACTTCTGAAGCAGAGCATTCAACCTTCATCATGTTCTACATATTTCTATCCCTCAGAAAACTAGTAAACAGCGTAAGAGTAAAACAACACAAAAATGTCACATACACGTAATATGTGCAGTGAAATGTGTTGTTTTACAGGGACAGCCATGGTAGTACGGCGCCCCTGGAGCAAATTGGGTTTAAGTGCCTTGCTCAAGAGTACCGATTGATGTTTCACCTTATCAATTCAGGTATTCGAACCAGCGACCTCTCGGTTTCTGGCCCAACGCTCTAACCGCTAGGTTATTGTGTTGTTACCTGTACTTATTGCGGTCCTACGGGAATGACAGGCAGACAGTCTCATCCACTTTCAAAAGCAAGTATTTAGTCCTTGTCGGTAATCTTCGTGAGTTGTCAGCAATAGTTGTCAACCAAATATGTAATTGCTTGCTTGCTTGCTTCTGTTCTCTTGACGCTCCTCTAGCTACAGCGGCACGTTGTGTTTGCATACAAATTGAGCGTCCTTTCTAGCGGCATGAGGGTAGATCAATACATCGATGTAGTTGATGCACTGGCGCTCCTCTCGATTTACGAGCTCTGTAACATGATTGCGTTACACGACTGACACGCGCAAACATACACACCGGGCGCGTCCATAAAAATAATAATCACCACGGCGATTCCCTCCGCCTATGTCTGCGATTACAATCACAGTTTTCTCACTCTCCACAGTGGCATAATTTGGGTGTTCGCACTACCTGGAGCCACATTAAACGGCACGCTTTCTCCGCAGAGAGGAAATTAGCACATTATTTCATATGATTCCCTCTCAGTGAATATTCAACGTGACAGCAGTACTTTAGCCTATATGAGACATAGACTGCAGCCTATCCCTGGGTCACGACAAGTGTCATTCCCTTTATCGGAGCGTGAGTGTGTCGAGGGCGTTGATGCAATTCGGTAGAAGCTATTGAAACAATGCATAGGGGAAATAAACAATCGAGGTGGCTATAAATAGACCAATCATTCAAATGCGCTGCCATCGGTAGGGTTCATAGGCTACTCGTAGAATATGTCAACAGTGACAGTATGAGGCTGAGCCGAGCATGCACTCCGTAGGCTATGCTCGTACCCTTATGAAATTAATATTGAACAGTAGGCACAATGCCCTTGGACACTGAGTACGATATCACATGCAGAATCACCACATTTCCTATAAACACTTGTCCATATACAGTACTATGTGATTGAGAATAATCCCATTACTTCCGGAGTGCAACATACAGTCATTGATATAGGCTGCTGAACAGACTAAATACAGACATAGTACTCTATCCCGGGTATGGGCTGCCTACATCACCAGTGCGCTCCGCCTGCTTTCTCCCGACAGAGAACTCACCCTCACCGGGGGGTCAAAATAAAGTGCAGTTCCCCTCTCAGCCGATTTCCTTTTCACTCCTCGGCCAAGCATTTGCAAATCACCTCCGCATGCACGCACACGTTATCCTGCAATACCGGATATGGATATCTGCGATATATTGTCATTTTTTAACATACACAACGTTCCAAAGACAACCAGCCCACTGCGTTTGTGATTGGTTGTCGCGGCGCCGAGGTACCTCAGTCGCACAAAGCTGTAGGCTATTTATAGAAAATACACACATCTGGCCAGCGGTTCCGCGCAACTGGAGGACTTTGGAACCTCTGAAATACGCACACAGAACGGCTTCGACT
Organism: Oncorhynchus tshawytscha; assembly: GCF_018296145.1. Taxonomy (NCBI): domain Eukaryota; kingdom Metazoa; phylum Chordata; class Actinopteri; order Salmoniformes; family Salmonidae; genus Oncorhynchus; species Oncorhynchus tshawytscha. The sequence continues at coordinate 38,414,499 of NC_056441.1, forward strand.
TTGAAGTGAACCCCTAAATATCGTGACCATGGGTCTATAAGGTTATATTTGTGCAAAACATAGTTCTGAGATATTGAGCATCAAAGTTATCACATCCCAGATGTTGTAGTGAATTCTTATTTCATAACCCATTACGGTCCTCACCTTAAATGTACCTTAAGTGCAGAGCATCAAAATCCTGAGACGTTTGTAAATCCGTTGTTTAAGGGGGTGGAAACGCACTTGGCTTCAGCCATAAAAGTCTACATGGCACAGAATGTTAAACTTATTACAGACATGTAATGATTCAATAAAGATAATACCCTTCATTCTTTCTAATCACATCATCAAAATATATTAATTAATGTTCATCACACATTTGTTAAAGTGATAGTTCATAAAAGTGACAATTGCACTATATCCTATAGAGAACTAACAATTTTGCTAAAGCTTAGCTCTGGATCAGTAAAATGACACATTTTCTGGTCTCTGACACCCAAAGTCAGTAAATGACTTGCTAGTTATCAATAAAAATGTGGTATGTTTGTAATTTTGGTGAAATACTCCTATGTAAGGTTTTCGTATTTAAATGGAAAAAGACAAACGCAGCAATGTCTCTCCAGTTGGCCTTAACCATGCTCAAATGCACATGTATTTATTTGTTTTTACCATAAAGAGCTTGGTTACTTGTTTTTTTTTCCACCACTTTTTCATAAGAATGGCCCTCACTTAAAGGAAAATTCCACCCAAGAACGATCTTTTGGTATTTGTTTCATTGGTCCATTGTTGATATAGTCCCAAAATATTTTGTATGTCAGAAATCAAGGTAAAAATAACTTTCAAAATACAGAAATACAGCCGGTATGATGCAAAACATGTAACATGCATCATACTGCCTGTATTTCTATATTTTAAAAGTTATATATCTTGAAAACTTGATTGCTGATATGCAAAACATTTTGGGACTATATCAACAATGGATCAATGAAACAAATACCAAAATATCGTTTTGGGTTGGAGTTTCCCTTTAAGTGAGGGCCATTCTTCTGAAAAAGTGGTGAAAAAAAATCCAAGTAATTGCAAAAGACAACCAGAACCTATGAATAAACAAAGACTTGGAATAAGGCTCTATCGGCAAAATATATGATTTTGAGATGAGTCGTTTTCAAGTCCCAGATCTCAGAACTATTTTGTGACGTGTTCCTCTTTCATGACTCAATAAGTACATCACTTATATACAGTCATTTTGTATTGACAACCCAGCTTTGTGTAGTTGGATTGTAGATAGAACCTTATAGCACCAAGTCCAATGGTTTTTGCACAGATACTTTTCATTGGGATGATTTACATTTTCACATATCTGATTTTTTTTAAAACATGAGCTGGCACACACCCTGAATAATAGTTTGTGTGGAGGTGCTGACTAATGGCGAATAAACTATCAAAATAAAGAAAGTTGCACACTCCATGTGTAATCTCCCAGCAATTTAATGTGTATTTACCAATGTTTCGGCATCACTGTGCCTTCTTCGGGGTGCAGGGTTCAGGGTTCAGGGTTCTTCACCCTGAAGAAGGCACAGTGATGCCGAAACATTGGTAAATACCCATTCAATTGCAGGGAGATTACACATTGAGTGTGCAACTTTATTTTGATAGTTTACATTTTCACAAATCTGACATATCTCACATATGGGACATACTCACATGTGAAGTACCTCCTAAAGAGCAACTATTTGTGAATAAGTCATTTTTGACCAAAATAGATAGAACCTTAAAGTCCCAAGGTGTCGATATGTCGGCAATTGATTTGGGTTCAAGATTAACTTTGCTTAACTCTAAACCATTATATCGCAGACAAATTCTGAGTTTGTCTGGTGATATAATCTTCTAGTTTGAGCAGGAAGCTAAGAGGTTGGAAAATGAAAAATCTGAAAAACAACTAGCCTATCTCACGCCATTTAAATAACACTCAAAACTAATTCAGTAATTTAATATTTTATCACACTTGGTGTTCATTGCAAACACACGCAATTCATAATTTAGGCTATTACCTAATTAGGCCCTCCATGTTACAATGTCAATCACGTTTTCTGTACCCCTACGGTATAAAGTGCTAACAATCAAAATGAAGAGAAAGGAAGTGGTTGTATGCTCATGTGAGTAAGATGATCAAGATGGTCTCTTTGTGAACATGGCCTACACAAACGCGGGTCATTGTCTATGCACCTAGTGCCTCCTTGTGTTCAAAAGATGTAACTACTCACAGTCTCTTTCTCCTTTGTGAGGCTGCTCCGTGTTTTCAGTCCTGCGACAAGCTCTCACAGGCTAACGTCAGAATTAGATGTTCATCCATGATTCTCAAACATGAAATGTCAAAGTTGTTCCAAATGTCAAATTTCGAAGTGCTTGGTTACTCCTCTGTGTCGTTCCAAGATTAAGTTAGGCGTTAACTCAGAATTCGTGAGGTTAGGCATTAACTCCAAATGGTTAAGGTAAGGATTAAGGTTTGTGATAGCGTTAAAAGAAAAATATCAAAAACAACTGTCTATAGCTGGATTTGAACCAGAGGTGCTTTTGCATATCCGCCATATCTGCCCACAACACTCACCAAAAGTGTTGTCTACTTGAAGGTAACAGCGCTCACTGTTGCCCCTAGTGGCTGTTTTCCATGTCATCTCCCAATGTCCTCAGACATGGATGGACATCGAATACTGACTTGTATCACAGGTGACCTGCTTGCTCTGTCAACAGGCTGCTCCTATCATGACATCATAGCTAGCCTATCTTCTATCTTCCATCTCTCAGGTCTGAGATCATTGTGCAACACCGTGCAGGCTGTCTGCGGATTAGCAACAGCCTCTGTCACAGTTTCAATGTGATTCCAGGATTCTTTCATTCCAAATGGAAACATTGTAGGATTCCCAAATGCACTGGCTGCATCTTACTCCACACAATACAACGTTATGTGTTCAAGGTGTAGGCTGAACAATTTAAAAAAAAAGATTTTAAAAAAACATCTAAGCAACCTGAAATGAATTTGCACTGTTAGCAAAATAATTGCCTACCTTTATACTATTATTTAGTCAGTAATTGTTATGATATTAATCATATTTCAAAGCACAACACAAATCATATTTCAAAGCACAAAAGGCTTCCTTTATATTCACGAGATTGGATTTCATTCCTTTGATCCAGAATTGATGATCTGCGAACATATCAGACGCACTCCTCATCAGTGTCAGTTTAAGAATGGGGGAAAAAAACATACATCTTCTCAGTTGCATTCTCTAAAATAGCAGAACCTTAGTAGCCAAGGGATATGTAGGAAGGCAGTCTTGCAAGAAGGCCTTCAAGTGCAGAATGAAGGTGAATTCTCTTTCTTCTGAGCACGCCCCTGTCAGTCTCTACCAAGTAGGATCTCGGTGTTGTGGCTGTTCTCAGAGTTTGTTCTGTAGTGATCCACACTTTCTGTCCAGATGTGAGGTCATGTAGTGGTCTTGAGCAGTAGTGTTGGTTGTAATTCTTTGCTTGCTTCCTCCTTCCTTCCTCATCCATTTTGCAGAAAGCCTGTACATCCAGCCACTTGGCAAGCAGTTTGGTCATTGTTTTTGGTAAGCTTGTGCGCAGATGTCTCCCCATGAGCAGTTGTGCTGGAGAGAATCCATGTGCCAATGGTGTGGCTAGCTACACCAACAGTGCTATGCTTTGGTCCAGGTCTCTTTTCCAGAGATTTTTGATGGTCTGTACAGCATGCTGTACAGGATTGCTCGTGATGTGCATGAAGTTGTTCTCTTGAGCGTAAGCTTGGAAGATCTCTGCGGAGAACTGCGGTCCATTGTCTGAAACTATGGTCTTCACAACTCCATGGCAAGCAAAGGCCCCTTTTACACTGATTGCCCCGGCATCTCCCTGATTGCCTCAACCTTGTTGTGATCTGGCTCCAGTCCTGAATTATATATATTTTTATTTAACCTTTATTTAAACTAGGCAAGTCAGTTAAGAAAATAATTCTTATTTCCAACGACAGCCTACCCCGGCCAAACCCTAACCTGGACGACGCTGGGCCAATTGTGCGCCCTATGGGACTCCCAATCACGGCCGGTTGTGATACAGCCTGGAATCGAACCAGGGTCGGTAGTGATGGCTCTATTATGAGATGCGGTGCCTATGAGATGCAGTGCCTGCGCCACTCGGGAGCCCTAAAAGCAGAATTCCTGTGACCCAAGAGAATGATTTCATCCTTGACAAACTCACACTTTTTATTGAGTGTGAGACACATCAAACTTTGTCACTTGCGCCGAATACAACAAGTGTAGACCTTACTGTGAAATGCTTACTTACAAGCCCTTAACCAACAGTGCAGTTCAATAAAGAGTTAAGAAAATATTTACTGAATAAACTAAAAAATACAAAAAAATAACACAATAAAATAACAATAGCGAGGCTATATACAGGCGGTACCATGTCAATGTGTGGGGGTACAGGTTAGTCGAGGTAATTTGTACATGTTGGTAAGGGTGAAGTTACTATGCATAGATAATAAACAGCGAGTAGCAGCAGTGTACAAAATAAATGGAGGGGGGGACTGGGGGTAGAAGCTGTTAAGGAGCCTTTTTGTCCTAGACTTGGCGTGCTTGCTACCGCTTGCCGTGCGGTAGCATAGAAAACAGTCTATGACTTGGGTGACTGGAGTCTCTGACAGTTTTTGGGTCTTTACTCTGACACCGCCTAGTATATACTGTACGTCCTGGATGGCAGGAAGCTTGGCCCTAGTGATGTACTTGGCCGTACGCACTACCCTCTGTAGCACCTTACGGTCAGATGCCGAGCAGTTGCCATTCCATGTCATTTGGCTGGACAGTCCTTCCATCTATGTTCTCGTCCTCCTCTACATATTTTGCACTTCTTTTCACTTAGCTTTTCACGTCTTGTTTTGCACTTTGTATGTTGTCTGTGCACTTTGTTGGAATTTTATTCAATTTTGCTTTGATGGGATCCACATTTGTAGTGGTCACTCCTCCTACTGAATTGCTGTGCGGTAATGTTTGCTGTTTCTTTACAGTTTCACTTTGTCTGACTCTTTGAATAGCTTTTGCCAGTGTCACGTCTGAGTCGAACTGTAGCTTTTCTGACAGCCCCCGACAGTCTATTATTCCAACAACAATTCTGTCTCTTATCAATTTTTCTTTGAGCACTCCAACGTTACCATGCTCAGCCAGCTTGTGTACACCTGGGATGAATGCCTCTGCACTCTCTCCCTCATCTTGACATCTCATGTTGAATTAAGCTCTCTCAAAAATAAAATAATACTTTTAGACACAGTGCTGCTCAAATGCTCCCTTTTCTGCTTCATACTTACAGTGCGTTCAGAAAGTAGTCAGACCCCTTTACTTTTTCCACATTTTGTTAAGTTACAGCCGTATTCTAAAATGGCTTAAATTGTCGTCGTCGTCCCCCCATCCCCCCCATCGATCTACACACAATACTCCACAATGACAAAGAGAAAACTAGTTTTTAGAAAATTTTGCAAATGTATTTGCCAAAGCTGCTTGTGGAAAAAAAATTTGGAAAAGGTCAAGGGGTCTGAATCATTTCTGAACACACTGTATTTTTTATCTGCATCAACCCATTGATACTCCCAAAATATAATCAGCGGCATCCTCCATAGCATATTTAAGAGAGTTCACCTGATATTCCTCTGGTTTTGTATTCAGCCCTGATGCCAGACGAAACCTCTCAAATCTCCTCATCCATCTTGGCCATTCTCCCGTGTTTGAGAAGTCAAAGGGCTCTGGATGAATTATAGCTAACGTGTTTCTAACATCTGCATTGCTTTCTGTTTGGGGTTTTAGGCTGGGTTTCTGTAAAAGCACTTTGTGACATCTGCCGATGTAAAAAGGGCTTTCTAAATGCATTTGATTGATTCATTGATTATATGTACAACTGCCACTGCCATTTCGATCTTTGTTTTGTTTTATTCTGCTTGCCGAGACACTTTTCCTCCTCCTAGTGTTTTTTCCCTCCTCTCCTGTCCCTTCTGTACTGCTCGGTTTCCACTAGATTCCAATGCCCAAAGTTAAAATGGGAAATATCATAAAATTTCATGCAAACAAAAATGAGCTTTTTGGTCTTAATTTAAGGTTAGGGTTAGGCATAAGTTTATCAGTGTGGTTAAGGTTAAAGACATGCTCTGGAGCTTTGACGATTATTAAGTATTTTTTAAACCTCATGCTTTGGGCTGGATGTGTCAATTCGTAGCTCATAAGCATAATCTATATGCAGAATTACTGTTTCACCTTAATTAGACACAAAATCCCTAGTTTGAAAGGGACTTTTTTTCTGGATCTGTGCTAGGCCATTTTCCCTACATTTTCCACCATGTGGGCCAGCCCCCTAGCAATTCTAGTTTCAGACAATGAGCTTCAGCCCCTCTCCATCTGAGTGACAGCTCGCATCATGCACATGATTCACCCACAGCAGAGCAGAGAGAGAGAGAGAGAGAGAGAGAGAGAGCAATGACTTCAACCAATAAGCTTCAGCACCTTGCCATATGAGTGACAGCTAGCAAGATGCACATGATGCACCCACAGCAGAGCAGAGAGAGAGCAATGTAAGGGTGCACAAATCTGCACATATGTGAGATTGTACGCAATTTTCAGGGACTGTTTTTGGCTCGTGAGCGCTACTTGCAGAACAACTGGATAAAATGTATACACAATTATAAGAGCATCTCTTTAAGGTTACAGTTAGGGTTAGGTTTCAAAGACAATTTTAAAAAGAGAAATTGTAGAACTGGGCGAGGTTTATCCATAATTATGACTTTTTGGCTATGGAAGCTAGTGACGACCGTGCTGCTCGGTGAGGGCCCGGCTTTGCCTAGCAACTAAGACTCCACACACACAGTCAGCCTGTGGACAGACACATGCTGCTGCTGGGCTTCCTCATGACTTCAGTGAGCATGTATAAAAGTGTTGTTCTTTTGCACAACATCTCTGGTTCCCTTTCGCTTGTAAATGTCCACACTCACCGAGGATGACATTAGGTTAGCTTGTTTCAGGAGACAGATTGGCAATCAACGTCATCGTTTTTTACTTCTGACACCATGTAAGGATAAGGAGACGGGACACAATCACTGAGGTATAATAAGAATTGGACACTGCGTTCAAGATGTCCGACCATTGTTTTCAAGGTAATCTACTTACGTTCGCATACGCCGATTTGTGGACGTCTATATCCGGGTTGCATCTGGGTTTCAACGGACCAATATCACATGTGTACTAGGACTCAGTGTGCACAGGGAGCTACGGGAGCAGCGACGACATCATCATATCATCCAAAAACATGGCAGACATTGGATGAAAATAAAATGTTAATATCTCTGTCTGTGAGAGCTGGAGAAAAAAAATCGGTCCCAGCGACAATTATTTGAATAATTTTGTAACATCTTAAATAGACCGACATATAATTGGAGGACACAGGATGTAATCTTTGCTTGTCATTTATTAGGAACTGATTTACCCCAATCTATCATGGAGACCAATACTCAACTAACTATCTCTATTGCTCACAGAACGGTTACCAACCTAGGACCGGTGAAAGCGCCACCTATTGGTTAGATGAGCCAGCATCATTTATCACTCTATAACAAATTGAATGGACGTTTTGTGCACAAAGGTGATGACTAAAGTGTCTTATTCGGAATTTTTGAATCTGACTTCTCTATGTGGCCATGTACGGAAATTGTCTTTCTGGGCCGGGTGTCAGTTAAACTGCAGTACCGAAGCAAAACTGTAGGAGCAGTCTAAATTGGGCTTCCAGACCGGAACCCTGGCCCCTTGGACACCGTAGTGTTAGCCATGGGCGGATTGGCCGTCTGGCAATTCTGGCAAATGCCAGAAGGGCCGGCCATATTTTATTGGGATGGTCTGGTCGAAATTGAAAATAAAATAAAAATATATACACTGAACAAAAATATAAACACAACATGCAGCAATTTCAATGATTTTACTGAGTTACTGTTCATTTAAGGAAAATAGTCAATTGAAATAAATTCATTAGGCTCTAATTTATGGATTTCATATGACTGTGAATACAGACATGCATCTGTTGTTCACAGAGACCCCCCAAAAAATGGTTGGGTCTCGGATCAGAAAACCAGTCAGTATTTGGTGTGACCACCATTTGCCTCATGCACCGCGACACATCTCCTTCGCATAGAGTTGATCAGGTTGTTGATTGGGGCCTGTGGCATGTTGTTCCACTTCTCTTCAATGGCTGTGTGAAGCTGCTAAATATTGGCAGGAACTGGAACACTCTGTCGTACAAGTCGATCCAGATCATCCCAAACATGCTCAATGGGTGACATGTCTGATGAGTATGCAGGCCATGGAAGAACTAGGACATTTTCAGCTTCTAGGAATTGTATACAGATCCGTGTGACATGGGGCCATGCATTATCATGCTAAAACATGAGGTGATGGCAGCAGATGAATGGCAGGACAATGGGCCCCAGGACACAACTACTCATTCAAGGGTTTTTCTTCATTTTTTAAACTATTTTCTACATTGTAAAATAATAGTGAAGACATAAACACTATGAAATAACACATATGGAATCATCTAGTGACCAAAAAATTTAAACAAATCAAAATATATATTATATTTGAGATTTTTCAAAGTAGCCATCCTTTGCCTTGATTACAGCTTTGCACACTCTTGGCATTCTCTCACCAAGCTTCATGAGTTAGTCACCTGGAATGAATTTCAATGAACAGGTTTGCCTGGTTAAAAGTTAATTTGTGGAATTTCTTTCCTTCTTAATATGTTTGAGCCAATCAGTTGTGTTGTTACAAGGCAGGGGTGGTATACAGAAGATAGCCCTATTTGGTAAAATACCAAGTCCATATTATGGCAAGAACTGCTCAAATAAGCAAAGAGAAACAACAGTCCATTGTTACTTTCAGATATGAAGGTCAGTCAATACGGAAAATGTCAAGAACTTTTAAAGTTTCTTCAAGTGCAGTCACAAAATCCAACTGCCATGTCTTTGTGAGACGCAGAGTAGGTGAATAGATCATCTCCGCATGTGTGGTTTCCACCATGAAGCATGGAGGAGGAGGTGTGATAGTGTGGGGGTGCTTTGCTGGTGACACTGTTAGTGATTTACTTAGAATTCAAGGCACACTTAACCAGCATGGCAACCACAACATTCTGCAGCGATACGCCATCACATCTGGTTTGCGCTTAATGGAGCTATCATTTGTTTTTCAACAGGACAATGACCCAACATACCAGGCTATGTAGGGATATTTGACCATGAAGGAGGGTGATGGAGTGCTGTATCAGATGACCAGGGCCTCCACAATCACCCAACCTCAACCCAGTTGAGATGGCTTGGGATGAGGTGGACCGCAGAGTGAAGGAAAAGCAGCCAACAAGTGCTTAGCATATGTGGGAACTCCTTCAAGACAGTTGGAAAAGCATTCCTCATGAAGCTGGTTGAGAGAATGCCAAGAGTGTTCAAAGCTGTCACCAAGGCAAAGAGTGGCCACTTTGAAGAATCTAAAATCTAAAATATATTTTTTCTTCTTTATCTAATAAATGTGTTTCATTCACACCTAAGTTTTTGCTGAGCTCAGTACAGGCAGTGTGGTCCCCTGGTCTTCTGGTACCAGTGCCGTGAGAAAGGATGCTAGGCTTAACAGAAGCAGCTCAGGGGCGTGTGCAGTGGAGGTACGAAGAAAGCAGAGAGGGAGACACACAGATATACTGCCAGTTCCTTTTTATGTAATACTAATGAACACAATAATCCTAATTATGTCTACGTATTGACACACTTAAAATCTGCAAATCAGTTTCCTATAATTGTCTAATAAGTGTATTTTTTCACTCACAGCTGGGATGATGCTTGAACTAGCACAGAGAGTGAACCAGATAATGATGACGCTCAGGACCATCATCAAATTGAGGAAAGAAAGCAAGCAAGCAAGAGAGGCAAGTGCCCCAGAAAAGTCAATAGAGGAGATCAAGGAGAATCACAGACAGACCAACCGAGTAACAACTGAGGAGAACAAGTAGAAGCACAGACAGATAGACAGAGTGACAACAGAGTGAATCAAGGAGAAGCACAGACAGACATTGGCAGCAAAGAAGATGCAGAAACAGACAGCAGGGAGACAACAGAATTAGAGGCACAGTTCTAGTGGTGAGTTGTATCACCATACTCCATTGGTGTTTATTCATGTTGTATTTGTTTTTAACATGAGCTGGTTAAAATGAGCTGTTTCGCTGTTACTGGTACATTAAAGATTGAGAAATGCTGTGGTGATGTGATGTAGGCTGGGGTAGCTAAAATGCCAGTGTTGAATTTCTGTCCCAGTCTGCCTCGGTGTTAGCTTGGAGCATGTTTAGTAAGATAAAACAGGATATAGTTACAGAGCATTAATGGTACTGTAGTACATCATGCTACAAGTTTAGTCTTTTAGATCTTAATAAGATTACATGGACATGGGGACTTGATCCTAGATCAGTACTTCTACTCTGAGATGCTGCCTTTATGAATGAGGCCCAGCAACCTGGACTTAGGAATAGACATAGTATGATTTGTTAGGAATTGCAATTTGTACAATTTGCTACAGATTTGCTAAACTTATGTTATGAATTCCAATTTGTTGTTGCTAATGTTAGCAAGTTCACCGTGGGGTCATGATAGAGGCGGTACCAAATGTTAGATGTATTATAATAATTGATTATGCTTATGTTGTATTAATAGAAGGGGAGGTATTATAACACCCCTCCCTCCTTACATTTATAGGGTCCTAGACTACAGATGAACAATATATATATATATATATATATATATATATATATATATATATATATATATATATGCATTATAATGTTAAATATTGTTCCACAGTCTTTTCTCATCTCTGCCTCTTATATAGAAAAGGTCTGAGGGATGTGCGACTGTGAGACAGAACTCTGCAGGAGAGTGAAAGAGATAAGAGACTAGTCAGACATTCCACTATAAATCAACTTGGGGAGTGGACATTTACTGCTGAGCCTTTAGATAACACTGAATCTCTTGTTTGTATAGCTGTGTATGCATGGGCTTGGTCTCATGAGTAGAAGGTAATGGTGTAGGCAGTGACATCACTAAGGCTGGACTTCGGGGATAATAAAATAACTTGGACCCTTTACTATTTTGCAGAACTTACTCGGAAACATGCATGCTATGTTCCTGTTGTTAACTTCTGTCTGCATTTGCATTAACAAAGGTTTTTGATTGATTTAATTTAAGATATTGTCTGAATGCTAATTTCACCAACGAGCCAATGATTGACACGGAACAAGGAAAAAACCCCAACATAACCTGCTGTCTTATGTAAACATACCGAACGTAACACACTGTATCATACTCATTTGATTGTCTCTGATTTACTTTTAGTATGTTAGATCTAGTCTATGAGACCAAGCTGGGCCCAGGAGTCACCGGGACCAAGAAACCGAACACATACTGTTGTAAAGTGTAGTTATATTTCCCCCATAGGTATTTCATTTGGAACAATAATGATATTTTGTATAGAAACATGTCTTTCTTTTTCAGAACTGGTTAAATAATCATACTGTATCCTGCTGATGAATCAACTTTTTAATAGGGTGGTTTGTTGCTCCAGTGCCATTCCATTCACCTTCACACTCCTGGGCCAGACTACACTCAATCATAGGACCTACTGAAGAGATGAGTCTTCAATAAAGACTTAAAGGTTGAGACCAAGTCTGCGTCACTCACATGGATAGGCAGACCATTCCATAAAAATTGAGCTCTATAGGAGAAAGCCCTGCCTGCAGCTGTTTTCTTAGAAATTCTAGGGAAAGTAAGGAGGCCTGCGTCTTGTGACCATAGTGTACGTGTAGGTATGTACGGCAGGACCAAATCGGAAAGATAGGTAGGAGCAAGCCCATGTAATGCTTTGTAGGTTAGCAGTAAAACCTTGAAATCAGCCCTTGCCTTAACAGGAAGCCAGTGTGGAGAGGCTAGCACTGGAGTAATATGATCAAATTTTGGGGTTCTAGTCAAGATTCTAGCAGCCGTGTTTAGCACTAACTGAAGTTTGTTAAGTGTTTAATCCGGGGAGCCGGAAAGTAGAGCATTGCAGTAGTCTAAGATAGCGTAGCAGTCAAGCGTCTCTTGTCTTCGTCTTGTCATGTACCGTGTATACAGTTGAAGTCAGAAGTTTACATACACCTTAGCCAAATACATTTAAACTCAGTTTTTCACAATTCCTGACATTTAATCCGAGTAAAATTCCCTGTTTTAGGTCAGTTACGATCACCACTTTATTTGAAGAATGTGAAATGTCAGGAATAGAGAGAAGAGAGAGTAGAGAGAATGATGTAATGAGGTCAGGGCTTTGTGATGGCCAATCCAATACCTTGACTTTATTGTCCTTAAGCCATTTTGCCACAACTTTTGAAGCATGCTTGGGGTCATTGTCCATTTAGAAGACCCATTTGCGACCAAGCTTTAACTTCCTGTCTGATGTCTTGAGATGTTGCTTCAATATATCCACATAACTTTCTTGCCTAATGATGCCATCTATTTTGTGAAGTGCACCAGTCCCTCCTGCAGCAAAGCACCTCCACAACATGATGCTGCCCCCCCTGTGATTCACTGTTGGGATGGAGTTCTTCGGCTTGCAAGCCTCCCCCTTTTTCCTCTAAACATAATGATGGTCATTATATGGCCAGACAGTTCTATTTTTGAAACAACAGACCAGAGGATATTTCTCCATACAGTACGATCTTTGCCCCCATGTGCAGTTGCAAACCGTAGTCTGGCTTTTTTTATGGCAGTTTTGGAGCAGTGGCTTCTTCCTCGCTGAGCAGTCATTCAGGTTATGTTGATATAGGATTTGTTTTACTGTGGATATAGATACTTTTGTACCTGCTTCCTCCAGCATTTTCATAAGGTCCTTTGCTGTTGTTCTGGGATTGATTTGCACTTTTATCACCAAAGTACGTTCATCTCTAGGAGACAGAACACGGTATGACGACTGAGTGGTCCCATGGTGTTTATACTTGCATACTTTTGTTTGTACAGATGAACGTAGTACCTTCAGGCATTTGGAAATTGCTCCAAAGGATGAACCAGACTTGTGGAGGTCTACAATTATTTTTCTGAGGTCTTGGCTGATTTCTTTTGATTTCCCCATGATGTCAAGCAAAGAGGCACTGAGTTTGAAGGTAGGCATTGAAATACATCCACAGGTACACCTCCAGTTGACTAAAATTATGTCAATTAGCCTATCAGAAGCTTCTAAAGCCATGACATCCTTTTCTGGAATTTTCCAAGCTTTTTAAAGGCACAGTCAACTTAGTGTATGTAAACTTCTGACTCACTGGAATTGTGATACAGTGAATTAGTGAAATAATCTGTCTGTAAACAACTGTTGGAAAAATCAAATGTCCTAAACGACTTGCCAAAACTATAGTTAGTTTACAAGACATTTTTGGAGTGGTTGAAAACTAGTTTTAATGACTCCAACCTAAGTGTATGTAAACTTCCGATTTCAACTGTTTATCTTTATTTATATCTTTTTTCTTCGCATATCTTTTTAACATTTTTTATTAACCCCAATTTCAACATACTCTCCTGCAACCCGCCTCACCCAATGTGATATGGATCTGCTTTTTTCTTTACTTTAGGACCGGAACCCCCGACAGAGTCTAGACAGCTAACTAGCTACTAGCTAGTAGTCAGCTAACCACTGCTAGCGGTCATCAGCTAACCTTTAGCCAGGACAACTCCTGCCAGTCTGTACAGCGTGTTTCAACCCAGAGCTTAATGGACTCCTTTTTCTCCATATCACCGGATTTCTACCGCAAGCTCTGAACCTCTTCACCTGGATCATTGCAGCTAGCTAGCTGCTCTCTGATTGGTTTCTCCTGGCTAACGTCTCTGTCCCGAAGCAAGCACCTATTAGCCTGGAGCTAGCCTATGCTAGGCCCATCTCCTGGGTAGCTGAAGAGGTCCATCAGCCACTCCTTGGGCTACAATACCTATTTTGCCAACTGGCCTGGACCCCTTTTATTGCCGATACGGAGCCCTGCCGTTCCATCGCGACTGGACAACCGACGTAATCCGCCAGAGTTTTTTTTTCAACAGGCTCCTTCATCACGACGTCCCCTGAATACCCATCTGCTAGCCTGCTAGCTGGGGCCCGCTAGCTGTCTAGAGCATACCGGACTGTTAGCTGAAGTGGTCCATCAGTCAATTTCTTGGGCTACTATACCTATTTTGCCAATTAGCCTGGACCCTTTTACTACACGGACCCCTGCTGATACATCACGACTGTTCTGCTGACGTAACCGCACGAGGGGGCTACAACAACAGACTTCCGTTGCAACGTCCCTCTAAGGCCCTTCTGCTAGCCTGCTATCCCCAGCCCGCTAGCTGTCTGACCCCAAATCCGTAAACATAGGCACCCTCATAGATATCATCCTAACCAATCAGCCCTCCAAATACACATCTGCTGTCTTCAACCAGGATCTCAGCGATCACTGCCTAATTGCTTGCATCCGTAATGGGTCTGCGGTAAAACGACCACCCCTCATGACTGTCAAACGCTCCCTAAAACACTTCATCGAGCAGGCCTTTCTAATCGACCTGGCACGGGTATCCTGGAATGATATCGATCTCATTCCATCAGTAGAAGATGCCTGGTTATTCTTTAAAAGTGCTTCCTCACAATCTTAAATAAGCATGCCCCATTACCTTTTTTTTAAACCAGGAACAGATATAGCCCATGGTTCACTCCAGACCTGACTGCCCTTGACCAGCACAAAAACATCCTCTGCCGTACAGCAATAGCATCAAATAGCCCCCGCGATATACAACTTTTCAGGGAGGTCAGGAACCAATATACACAGACAGTTAGTAAAGCAAAGGCAAGCATTTTCAATTTGCATCCTGCAGCACAAACTCCAAAAAGTTCTGGGACACTGTAAAGTCCATGGAGAATAAGAGCACCTCCTCCCAGCTGCCCACTGCACTAAGGCTAGGAAACACGGTCACCACCGATAAATCCAAAATATTTGAGAATTTAATTAAGCGTTTTTCTACGGCTGGCCATGCTTTCTACCTTGCCACCCCTACCCTGGTCAACAGCACTGCACCTCCCACAGCAACTTGCCCAAGCCTCCCCCATTTCTTCTTCACCTAAATCCAGATAGCTGATGTTCTGAAAGAGGTGCAAAACCTGGACCCCTACAAATCAGCAGGGATAGACAATCTGGACCCCTCTCTTTCTAAAATTATCAGCCAAAATTGTTGCAAGCCCTATTACTAGCCTGTTCAATCTCTCTTTCATATCGTCTGAGATCCCCAAAGATTGGAAAGCTGCCGCGGTCATCACGCTCTTCAAAGGGGTAGACACTCTAGACCCAAACTGCTACAGACCTATATCTATCCTACCCTGCGGTCTTCGAAAGCAAAGTTAACAAACAGATCACCGACCATTTCGAATCCCAACATACCTACATTATTCATCTCATATGCATACGTATATACTGTACTCTATATCATCGACTGCATCCTTATGTAATACATGTATCACTAGCCACTTTAACTATGCCACTTTGTTTACATACTCATCTCATATGTATATACTGTACTCGATACCATCTACTGTATCTTGCCTATGCTGCTCTGTACCATCACTCATTCATATATCCTTATGTACATATTCTTTATCCCCTTACACTGTGTATAAGACAGTAGTTTTGGAATTGTTAGTTAGATTACTTGTTGGTTATTACTGCATTGTCAGAACTAGAAGCACAAGCATTTCGCTACACTCGCATTAACATCTGCTAACCATGTGTATGTGACAAATACAATTTGATTTGATTTGATTTGATACCTTCTCCGCTATGCAATCTGATTGCCGAGCTGGTCATGGGTGCACCTCAGCCACGCTCAACGATATCATAACAGCCATCGATAAGAGACAATACTGTGCAGCTGTCTTCATCGACCTGGCCAAGGCTTTCGACTCTGTCAATCACTGCATTCTTATCGGCAGACTCAATAGCCTTGGCTTCTCAAATGACTGCCTCGCCTGGTTCACCATCTACTTCTCAGACAATGTTCAGTGTGTCAAATCGGAGGGCCTGTTGTCCGGACCTCTGGCAGTCTCTATGGGGGTGCCACAGGGTTCACTTCTTACAGTTCTCTGCTGCCAATGACTGGAACGAAATGCAAAAATCACTGAAGCTAGAGATCCATATCTCCCTCACTAACTTTAAGCACCAGCTGTCAGAGCAGCTCACAGATCACTGCACCTGTACATAGCCCATCTGTAAATAGCCCATCCAACTACCTCATCCCCATACGGCTATTAAATGTTTTGCTCTTTTGCACCCCAGTATCTCTACTTGCACATTCATCTTCTGCCCATCTATCACTCCAGTGTTTAAATGCTAAATTGTAATTATTTTTGCCACTATGGCCTATTTATTGCCTTACCTCCCTTATCTTACCTTATTTGCACACACTGTATATAGATTTTTTTTCTCTATTGTGTTATTGACTGTATGTTTGTTTATTCCATGTGTAAGTCTGTGTTGTTGTTTGTGTCGCACTGCTTTGCTTTATCTTGGCCAGGTCGCAGTTGTAAACAAGAACTTGTTCTCAACTAGCCTAGCTGGTTAAATAAATGTGAACTTAAACAAATGTAAAAAATTACCTAGAAGTGACAAAAGCATGGATACATTTTTCAGCATAATTATTGGACAGAAAGTTTCAGATTTTTGCAATGTTACGTAGATGGAAAAAAAGCTGTCTTCGGAACAGTCTTGATATGTTCGTCAAAAGAGAGATCAGGGTAATGCAGAGGTCCTTCAGTTTTATTTGAGACGACTGTACAACCATCAAGATTAATTGTCAGATTCAACACAAGATTTCTTTGTTTCTTGGGACCTAGAACAACCATCTCTGTTTTGTCCGAGTTTAAAAGTAGAACATTTGCCGCCATCCACTTATGTCTGAAACACAGGCTTCCAGGGAGGGTCAATTCTGGGGCTTCACCATGTTTCATCGAAATGTTTCCAAATGACATCACCAAGAGGTAAAATATATAGTGAAAACCATAGTGGTCCTAAAACGGAGCCTTGAGGAACACCAACATTTACAGTTGATTTGTCAGAGGACAAACCATCCACAGAGACAACCTGATATCTTTCTGACAGACAAGATCTAAACCAGCCCAGAACTTGTCCGTGTAGACCAATTTGGGTTTCCAATCCCTCCAAAAGAATATGGTGATCGATAGTATCAAAGCAGCACTAAGGTCTAGGAGCACGAGGACAGATGCAGAGCCTCAGTCTGACGCCATTAAAAGGTAATTTACCACCTTCACAAGTGCAGTCTCAGTGCTATGATGAGGTCTAAAACCAGACTGAAGTGTTTTGTATACATTGTTTGTGTATGCTCGTAGATAAGATGAGAGCACCCCTCCAGCTAGGATGGAGTCAGTCACTCCTCAACAGGCCAGGCTTGGTCCCAGAAAGAGGGCCAATTATCTACAAATTCTATATTTTGGGAGGGGCAGAAAACAGTTTTCAACCAGCGATTGAGTCGTGAGACTCTGCTGTTTAGCTCATCACTCCCACTAACTGGGAGGAGGGCAGAGACAATTACTCGATGCCGACACATCTTTCTAGCTGATTTACACACTGAAGCTATGTTGCACTTGGTGACCTCTGACTGTTTCATCATAACATCGTTTGTACCGACGTGGATAACAATATCCCTATACTCTCTACACTTGCCAGTTTAGGCTTTAGCCAGCACCATCTTCAGATTAGCCTTAATGTCGGTAGCCCTGCTCCCTGGTAAGCCGTGTATGATCGCTGGATGATTCGTTTTGAGTCTAATACTGCGGATAATGGAGTCGCCAAGGACTAGGGCTTTCAATTTGTCAGAGCTAATGGTGGGAGGCTTCGGAGTCTCAGACCCCGTAACGGGTGGAGGAGAGACCATTATCTTGTTACAATATCCCTGTTACACCTAGAGAGTTTGTCATAGTCTTTGATGCTTTTCATCTGGAACTCTCATGTTGTTTAGAGGTGTAACCAGACCTCACCTTCTTGACCTACCCTCGCTTAGTCCAGTTGACTCTCCAATAGGAGAAATGTGTTTCTCCTTGCTCCCTCAGAACAACAGATATATACATACTTTATTTCAAGGGGACATTGTTTCCATTCCTTATTTCACAACTTACTGGAATACATTCATCAATGATATTTGTTGGAAAATGTCTGGTTATTACCACACAAATACCTGTTTGTTAACAAGGTCAAAGAGGTCTCTTTCAGAATGATCCATAAGTATTACCCTGTGAATCATTACCTGAAGAAACTCAAAAAAGACAACATTAACTGTATTTTTTGTGTTGAGCATCCAGCAACAGTTTGCAATTGTTTTGGCATTGTCTACATGTAAAGAAAATATGGCAAGATATTCATATTCTTGATTACATTTTCTTTTTTATGGGAGGATGTGCTGCTCGGTTTCCTTAACTATAATAATGATAAAGAAAAAATATTTTACATCATAAATCTAATTGTGCTAATGGAAAAATGTAATATTCATAAATGTGAATTCACTAATTAAAAACCACTCTTCCATGTTTTCTATAAGGAATTTGAGCAATACATTAAGACCATTCTACATTATACTAATAAGAAAGCTGTTAAAACAATCAATGCGTGTGTATCTTTTAAGGTCTTTGTATAATCTGTAATTAGTTGTACCCCCTAGCATATGTTATCATTGTCTGTTTGTATACTTCTTGTATGTATAGAGATTTAACTGCAAAAATAAAGAAAACTAAATTTCAAAAAAAGTCTAGTTAGAACAGATGTTTACTGCCATCTAATGTTTGATATCAATACAACACTCTTTTATCAGGGTGGGGTGGGAAGACAGCTGAGCTTAAACCGAAAGTACGTTTGATCTTATTCAGGCTCCATTTTGAGAGGATAGAGAAAAAATCATCTCGAGAGAAGAAAATAATAAAGTAAGTAATCTCCTTCAAATGTTGATATTTGGTTCCGTTGATAACCAAACACAATTTAACATCATAAATATCATTATATTTGTATGGTCTATTTTTAGTTTAATACTGTGTATAAGCAATTTAAGCTGTTGATGACAATAGATGCAAATGCTATAGAGGCATAAATAGCATGATTGATGACATACAGCATGACTGATAAAGTATGGTCACATTTAATTTGCTTTGCTAAAACTACTCTTTGTGGAGTGAATTTGATAGCTACAGTAAATCTTTTTTGTTATTAAATGGAGATCTCTCAACAATCATTCTCACGATATCACATTGGTAATAGTCAGTGACAAGTATCACAGTTAAGCAGGGTTAAAGCTGGATGGGAGAACAAAGGGTAGCTGATGTGGATATAACATTGAAGATCTAACGTTGTTTTAAAGTTACAAATTGAAATATTTTATACAAGGTTTGTCTGTGTTGTTAATACCCTCAATATGCCTTAGCTAGTCCTTTTGTTCCACCCCCCACACATGCAGTGACCTCACCTGGCTTAAATGGTGCCTCTAGAGACAAAACCTCTCTCATCGCCACTCAATGCCTAGGTTTTCCTCCACTATACTCACATCCTACCATACCCTTGTCTGTACATGATGCCTTGAATCTATTCTTTCGGCACCCAGAAATCTGCTCCTTTACTCTCTGTTCCGAATGCACTAGATGACCAGTTCTTATAGCCTTTAGCTGTACCCTTATCCTACTCCAACTCTGTTCCTCTGGTGATGTAGAGGTTAACCCAGGCCTTTCCAGAAACAAGTCTCTCACAGTTGCCGCTTGTTATAGACCCCCCTCAGCCCCCAGCTGTGCCCTGGACACCATATGTGAATTAATCACCCCCACATCTACCTTCAGAGTTCGTACTGTTAGGTGACCTAAACTGGGACATGCTTAACACCCCAGCCATCTTACAATCTAAGCTTGATGCCCTCAATCTCACACAAATTATCAAGGAACCTACCAGGTACAACCCTAAATCCGTAACCATGGGCACTCTTTTAGATATCATCATGACCAACTTAACCTTTAAATACACCTCTGCTGTCTTCAACCAGGATCTCAGCGATCACTGCCTCATTGCCTGCGTGCGTAATGGGTCCGCGGTCAAATGACCACCCCTCATCACTGTAAAACGCTCCCTAAAACACTTCAGTGAGTAGGCCTTTCAAATCGACTTGGCCCGGGTAACCTGGAAGAGTATTGACCTCATCCCATCAGTAGAAGATGCCTGGTTACTGTTCAAAAGGGCTTACCTTATATCTCTCGGCAGGTAGCCTAGTGGTAAGAGTGTTGGGCCAGTAACTGATAGACTGCTAATCAAATCCCTGAGCTGACAAGGTAAACATCTGCTGTTCTGCCCCGGAACAAGGCAGTTAACCCACCGTTCCTAGGCTGTCATTGTAAATAAGAATTTGTTCTTAACCGACTTGCCTAGCTAAATAAAGGTTAAATCAATAAATGGAGGTTGTTTTGCAAGCCAATGCTAACTAGCATTAGCACAATGACTGGAAGTCTGTGTATCTACTAGCAGAGAGAGAGAATACATGGATGTTGATGTAAGTGCTGCTACTTCAGTTTAGTTACTCAGTCTAATATTTTTTCAAAAAGGAAGTGAATCAGTTGTTCTTGGTTATCAGTAAAATGGCTGATAGTTGAAGAGCGAAAACAAAACAGGATTTCTGTCCATGTTTGTTTTTATTTGATGGGTATTTGTTTGCTCAAGGTAATATGTGTCATTATTTTCTGTTTGGTTCTGATCCAGACATTGTGTCTCTGTAGTCTTTACAGTACGAGTTTTGATCCAGGATGTGTATATCACTCTCCATTGTGTGTTTTCTACTGTAGGTCTGATGAGAGAGGAGGGGAGTGGGGCACTGACTTTAAAATGAGTCTCTCTGTTGACCGAGAGGGGGGCACTGCCTCTAACATGAATCTCTCTGGGGTACATGACACTAAAGCTATGAGGTAGGATGTGTGTGTGTGTGTGTGTGTGTGTGTGTGTGTGTGTGTGTGTGTGTGTGTGTGTGTGTGTGTGTGTGTGCATGCGTGTGCAATTTAAAGAGTGACAAAATTGTTTCACATTTTCATTAGGCAAAATATATTAGAGACTGAAAGTATGTCTCTGTTGTGTTAAAGCCCAATCCATCAGGAGAGACCCAACTCCCCTGTATGCACCTGTGTGTCCATGAAATGTGACCAATCTATGGATCTACCTCTCACGTTTAAAGAGGGAAACCTTTCTACTGAAAAAAGGCAAGAAGCCATTGGACTTGGTCAATGTCAATTTGGCCGAAATGTCAACTTGGTCAATTCGTCTATAACACTTTAACCCAGAACTCAAGTCTTGTGTAATTAGTCAGATGCTGGATTAAGTTTGGGGTCCATACGTGTTAAGAGAACAGAGAGAACTATAAAAGTGAACTGGAACGAAGAGAGAGAAAATGCAACAAAATACCTCTGTGTTTTTTATATTTATGTTCCATGTTATACATCTGATTGAAGAATGAGGAGTTTTGTGCTTTTGTCAGGATCGAACATCAGAGACCTGCCTCCCCTGTACCCAGCTGTGTGTCCATGAAGAGTGACAAATCTATGAATCCACCTATCATGTTCAGAGAAGGAGATGTTTCCATTGAACAAAGGTGTGTTTTATTAATAGAACATAGAGTAGATAATGAACATGATATTGTCTATTTCATACTGATTGTCCTTTTTCTTGATGTTTCCTGCCAACCAGATGAGTCTCAGTGAGTATACCAAATTGACTGCTTTCTTTGTGCTTTTGTCAGGATCGAACATCAGAGACCTGCCTCCCCTGTACCCAGCTGTGTGTCCATGAAGAGTGACAAATCTATGAATCCACCTATCATGTTCAGAGAAGGAGATGTTTCCATTGAACAAAGGTGTGTTTTATTAATAGAACATAGAGTAGATAATGAACATGATATTGTCTATTTCATACTGATTGTCCTTTTTCTTGATGTTTCCTGCCAACCAGATGAGTCTCAGTGAGTACAACAAACTGACTGGTTTTCTTTGTGCTTTTGACAGGATAAAGCAGCAGAGACTAGACTCACCTGTACCCAGCTGCATGTCCATGAAGAATGACCTGTCTATGGAACCACCTCTCACATTTAAAGAGGAAAACATTTCTACTGTAGAAAGGTAAGAACCAGTATGACTTGGTTGATGTTAATTTGGTCAAAATGTCAACTTTGTCACTGTGTTAAAAACACTACTGATTTATTGTTGCTCATTGGAGTATTTTGCTACAGCTACTACTACCAAAGGTGTACTGTATTAAAGTTGCTCTGATCTCTTTAAATTTTTGTCAGGGTCCAGCAGGAGAGACCAGCCATCACGGCACCCAGCTGTGTGTCTATGAAGAGTGACCAGTCTATGGATCCACCTTTAAGGTTCAGAGATGGAGTTGTTTCCGAACAAATGTGAGATATCATTGTTTTACAGATTCATGTAATGATATGCTGACAGTACGAGGCTTGGCCACATCACACCGTTGCAATTAATTCATGCATACCCTCTTATGTGTTATTGCTTCTGTGTGCATGCTGAATGTACAGATGTAAGCTCATCTTTTGTCCACAGAGCCCAACAGGAGCTATCAAGACAGTTCAAGACAGTGCTGAGTTCAGATCTCCCTGAAGGCTTTGAGATGAACCAGAAGGAGCTTGCTGACACACTGGAGAAAAGTAAGAACTGTCTGCCTTCACTGTTGATTGCTCCATTATGGGGGATGTAGAAAATCTGTACATAGCATTATAACTCAAGTATGTGTTGTGTGCATTAATTTAACTTGTAAAGAAAACATTCATGCATTTATACAGGCAGTTAAGAGGGGATATGATTACATTTGACTCATTCATAACACAATCCTATGTGGACCTGTCACCTCGATAAGTTGACTTGGCAGGTGAAAGAGGAGACTCGAGGCCATGCTGGGCCAATGTAACACATTTCATCCTGGACTTTTTCTGGATGCATGCATTTACATTCGATATGTAAGATACAAGAGCAAGTTACATCTTAGATGCAAGGGCGTAGTAGCAAATGCATAGTACAAAAGGACTATGGACTGTGTTTTACTGACACAGAAAGTTACAGAGTGGGATCTCTGGGATCTGTTTTGTTTTGACCAAAGATATGTATGATTAACTCCATTCTTCCAATTTTGAATATCCTCTGTGCTTCTTGTTTATTCAGGTGAGCTTGCTTTGATTTGCCAACGGGAACTCAAATCTAATCTAAAGACGAAATATCAAAGTGCATTTGAGGGTATTGCTAAGCAAGGGAACCCAACACTTCTCAATAAGATCTACACAGAACTCTACATCACAAAGGGTGGAAATGGAGAGGTCAATAATGAACATGAGGTAAGACAAATGGAGACAACAACCAGGAAACAAGCAAGACCAGAGACGGCAATCAAATGTAATGACATCTTCAAACCTTTACCTGGACAAGACAGACCTATCAGAACTGTGCTGACAAAGGGAGTCGCCGGCATTGGAAAAACAGTCTCTGTGCAGAAGTTCATTCTGGACTGGGCTGAAGGAAAAGCAAATCAGGATGTCCAATTTGTATTTTCACTTCCTTTTCGGGAGCTGAATTTGATGAAAGGGGAAAAACACAGTTTGTTTGAACTTCTCGATCACTTCTCAATGGAAACAAAAAAATCAAGAATCTCCAACTTTGACAAGTACAAAGTTCTGTTCATCTTTGATGGTCTGGATGAGTGCCGACTGCCCCTAGACTTCAAGAGGAACAAGAGCTGTTGTGATGTCACAGAGTCGACCTCAGTGGATATGCTGCTGACAAACCTCATCGAGGGAAATCTGCTGCCCTCTGCTCTTCTCTGGATAACTACTAGACCTGCAGCAGCCAATCAGATCCCTTCAGGATGTGTTGACCAGGTTACAGAGGTGCGAGGGTTTAATGATCCACAAAAAGAGGAATACTTTAGAAAGAGATTTAGTGATAAGAACTTGGCCAGTAGAATCATCTCACACATGAAGTCATCAAGGAGCCTCTACATCATGTGCCACATACCAGTCTTCTGTTGGATCTCTGCCACAGTTTTGGAGAAAATGGGTGAAGAAGGGAGAGAGTTGCCCCAGACTCTAACTGAGATGTGCACACACTTCCTGGTATTTCAGACCAAACAGGCGAATGAAAAGTATCTTGCAAAAGAAGAGACAGGTCCACACTGGAATAAAACAAGCATTCTGTCACTGGGAAAACTGGCTTTTCAGCAGCTTGTGAAAGGCAATCTAATTTTCTATGAAGAAGACCTGAAAGAGTGTGGCATTGATGTCAGGGAAGCCTCAGTGTACTCAGGAGTGTGTACACAGATCTTCAGAGAGGAGTGTGGGCTGTACCAGGTCAAGGTGTTTTGCTTTGTGCATCTGAGCATTCAGGAGTTTCTGGCTGCTGTATATGTGTTCCTCAGATTCAGCAATGACAATGAGAATCTAATAGCCAAACCACAGTTAATCTTCAAAACATTTTGGTTCAGAAAAATACCTGCAATTGACTTCCACAAGAGTGCTGTGGATAAAGCCTTGGAGAGTGCGGGTGGACACCTTGATCTTTTCCTCCGCTTCCTTCTGGGCCTCTCACTGGAGTCAAATCATAAGCACTTACGAGGTCTACTGACAAAGACAAGAAGCAGCCCACAGAGCCATGAGGAAACAGTCATGTACATCAAGGAGAAGATCAGGGAGAATCCCTCTCCAGAGAGGTGCATCAATCTGTTCCACTGTCTGAAAGAACTGAATGACCATTCTCTAGTGAAGGAGATCCAAAGTTACCTGAGCTCGGGAAATGTCTCCAGTGAAAAACTCTCACCTGCACTGTGGTCAGCTCTGGCCTTTGTGTTGATGACTTCAGAAGAGGATCTGGAGGTGTTTGACCTGAAGAAATACTCCAAATCAGAGGAAGGACTTCTGAGGCTTCTGCCAGTTGTCAAAGCATCCAGAACAGCTCTGTGAGTACATATTGTAGAATGACATTTAAGTATTAATCATTAGATATTCCATTTAGAAAAATATATGCACTATTGAACAACATATGGAATAATACATTGATGTTTGCATCAGTATAACAAGATGACCATACAATTCTAGGAGACGGAAGATGAATCTATATGTCGAGAGAATAAACCAAATACCATTCTACTTCTACACTACTCGTGTTAAATTAACACTGTCTATGTGAAATCATGATGATCTCTCTGTCAGGCTGTCAGACTGTGGAGTCACAGAGGAAGGTTGTGCTTCTCTGGCCTCAGCTCTGAAGTCAAACCCCTCACACCTGAGAGAGCTGGATCTGAGTAACAATGACCTGAAGGATTCAGGAGTGAAGATGCTCTCTGCTGGACTGCAGGATCCACAATGTAAACTTGAGACTCTGAGGTCCGTATTCCTATTTTTAGTCAACTTGTGATAACTGTTCACTGGATCCACATGTGTTTATCAGGCTTAAATTGTTTAATTTGGCTCTATGCTCCAGCATTTTGGATTTATATTAGGCAACAGTACAGAATAACACTTTTAGGGGAATTTCAAACATATCTATCTTACCATTTAGACATAAAATATCTTTATTATGTATCTCCCCCCCATTAGAAGATGTCATAACTATTTGGACAAATTCACTTTTGGTATATTAAAGTAGTCAAAAAGTGTAGTATTTCATCCCATATTCCTTGCACTCTGTGATTACATCCATCTTGTCACTTGTTGGATGCATTTGCAGTTTGTTTTGGTTGGGTTTTGGAATATGTTTTGCCGAATAGAAACCGAATGGTGAATAATGTCTGGTGTCACTTTTATTGTGATTAAGAATGTAAGATGTTCTGAACACTTCTGCATTCATGTGGATGCTACCATGATTATGGATAAACATGAATGAATAATGATTAATGATGTATGACAAAGTTACAGAGGCACAAATGTCTGAGGTTAGCATGTTTTGTTTTAGCCTCTAACTTCTCACTCATTATTATTCATGATTTTTCTAAATCATGGCATTATTTGAATTAATTTCAAATCAAATCAAATCAAATTTTATTTGTCACATACACATGGTTAGCAGATGTTAATGCGAGTGTAGCGAAATGCTTGTGCTTCTAGTTCCGACAATGCAGTAATAACCAACAAGTAATCTAACTAACAATTCCAAAACTACTGTCTTATACACAGTGTAAGGAGATAAAGAATATGTACATAAGGATATATGAATGAGTGATGGTACAGAGCAGCATAGGCAAGATACAGTAGATGGTATCGAGTACAGTATATACATATGAGATGAGTATGTAAACAAAGTGGCATAGTTAAAGTGGCTAGTGATACATGTATTACATAAGGATGCAGTCGATGATATAGAGTACAGTATATACGTATGCATATGAGATGAATAATGTAGGGTAAGTAACATTATATAAGGTAGCATTGTTTAAAGTGGCTAGTGATATATTTACATCACTTCCCATCAATTCCCATTATTAAAGTGGCTGGAGTTGAGTCAGTGTCAGTGTCAGTGTGTTGGCAGCAGCCACTCAATGTTAGTGGTGGCTGTTTAACAGTCTGATGGCCTTGAGATAGAAGCTGTTTTTCAGTCTCTCGGTCCCAGCTTTGATGCACCTGTACTGACCTTGCCTTCTGGATGATAGCGGGGTGAACAGGCAGTGGCTCGGGTGGTTGATGTCCTTGATGATCTTTATGGCCTTCCTGTAACATCAGGTGGTGTAGGTGTCCTGGAGGGCAGGTTTGCACAGGTTTGCCCCCGGTGATGTGTTGTGCAGACCTCACTACCCTCTGGAGAGCCTTACGGTTGTGGGCGGAGCAGTTGCCGTACCAGGCGGTGATACAGCCCGCCAGGATGCTCTCGATTGTGCATCTGTAGAAGTTTGTGAGTGCTTTTGGTGACAAGCCGAATTTCTTCAGCCTCCTGAGGTTGAAGAGGCGCTGCTGCGCCTTCTTCACGATGCTGTCTGTGTGAGTGGACCAATACTGTTCCATCGATGTGGATCGGGGGGTGTTCCCTCTGCTGTTTCCTGAAGTCCACAATCATCTCCTTAGTTTTGTTGACGTTGAGTGTGAGGTTATTTTCCTGACACCACACTCCGAGGGCCTTCACCTCCTCCCTGTAGGCCGTCTCGTCGTTGTTGGTAATCAAGCCTACCACTGTTGTGTCGTCCGCAAACTTGATGATTGAGTTGGAGGCGTGCGTGACCACGCAGTCGTGGGTGAACAGGGAGTACAGGAGAGGGCTCAGAACGCACCCTTGTGGGGCCCCAGTGTTGAGGATCAGCGGGGTGGAGATGTTGTTGCCTACCCTCACCACCTGGGGGCGGCCCTACAGGAAGTCCAGTACCCAGTTGCACAGGGCGGGGTCGAGACCCAGGGTCTCGAGCTTGATGACGAGCTTGGAGGGTACTATGGTGTTGAATGCCGAGCTGTAGTCGATGAACAGCATTCTCACATAGGTATTCCTCTTGTCCAGATGGGTTAGGGCAGTGTGCAGTGTGGTTGAGATTGCATCGTCTGTGGACCTATTTGGGCGGTAAGCAAATTGGAGTGGGTCTAGGGTGTCAGGTAGGGTGGAGGTGATATGGTCCTTGACTAGTCTCTCAAAGCACTTCATGATGACGGAAGTGAGTGCTATGGGGCGGTAGTTGTTTAGCTCAGTTACCTTAGCTTTCTTGGGAACAGGAACAATGGTGGCCCTCTTGAAGCATGTGGGAACAGCAGACTGGTATAGGGATTGATTGAATATGTCCGTAAACACACCGGCCAGCTGGTCTGCGCATGCTCTGAGGGCGCGGCTGGGGATGCCGTCTGGGCCTGCAGCCTTGCGAGGGTTAACACGTTTAAATGTCTTACTCACCTCGGCTGCAGTGAAGGAGAGTCCGCATGTTTTCGTTGCAGGCCGTGTCAGTGGCACTGTATTGTCCTCAAAGCGGGCAAAAAGTTATTTAGTCTGCCTGGGAGCAAGACATCCTGGTCCGTGACTGGGCTGGATTTCTTCTTGTAGTCCGTGATTGCCTGTAGACCCTGCCACATGCCTCTTGTGTCTGAGCCGTTGAATTGAGATTCTACTTTGTCTCTGTACTGACGCTTAGCTTGTTTGATAGCCTTGCGGAGGAATAGCTGCACTGTTTGTATTCGGTCATGTTACCAGTCACCTTGCCCTGATTAAAAGCAGTGGTTTGCGCTTTCAGTTTCACGCGAATGCTGCCATCAATCCACGGTTTCTGGTTAGGGAATGTTTTAATCGTTGCTATGGGAACGACATCTTCAACGCACGTTCTAATGAACTCGCACACCGAATCAGCGTATTCGTCAATATTGTTATCTGACGCAATACGAAACATCTCCCAGTCCACGTGATGGAAGCAGTCTTGGAGTGTGGAGTCAGCTTGGCGGACCAGCGTTGGACAGACCTCAGCGTGGGAGCTTCTTGTTTTAGTTTCTGTCTGTAGGCAGGGATCAACAAAATGGAGTCGTGGTCAGCTTTTCCGAAAGGAGGGCGGGGCAGGGCCTTATATGCGTCGCGGAAGTTAGAGTAACAATGATCCAAGGTTTTTCCACCCCTGGTTGCGCAATCGATATGCTGATAAAATTTAGGGAGTCTTGTTTTCAGATTAGCCTTGTTAAAATCCCCAGCTACAATGAATGCAGCCTCCGGATAAATGGATTCCAGTTTGGATAGCGTCTCTCCAGTGAGCCATGTTTCCGTGAAGCAAAGAACGTTACAGTCTCTGATATCCCTCTGGAATGCTACCCTTGCTCGGATTTCATCAACCTTGTTGTCAAGAGACTGGACATTGGCGAGAAGAATGCTAGGGAGTGGTGCACGATGTGCCCGTCTCCGGAGTCTGACCAGAAGACCGCCTCGTTTACCTCTTTTTCGGAGTCGTTTTTTTGTGTCGCCGCATAGGATCCATTCCGTTGTCCCGGTTGAAAGGCAGAACACAGGATCCGCGTCGCGAAAAACATATTCTTGGTCGTACTGATGGTGAGTTGACGCTGATCTTATATTCAGTAGTTCTTCTTGACTGTACGTAATGAAACCTAAGATGACCTGGGGTACTAATGTGAGAAATAACACGTAAAAAAACAAAACACTGCATAGTTACCTAGGAACGCGAAGCGAGGCGGCCATCTCTGAAAACCCACATTCCTGTGGGTTTTCAGTCCAACCCTTTAGTAGTGTTAAGAAACAAATTTACTCCATTCATCATTCAGTTAGGTTAAACATCTCTCAACACACAACCAAAACAAACTGCAAATGCATCCAACGAGTTTGTATAGTCACAAGCTAAATTTGGACTACTTTAATACATTATACAAATTAATTTGTCCAATACTTACAGTGGCTTGTTTTCCCTATTTTGTTGCCTTACAACCTGGAATTAAAATAGATTTTTTGGGGGGTTTGTATCGTTTGATTTACACAACATGCCTACCACTTTGAAGATGATAAACATGTCTTTATTGTGAAACAAACAAGAGATAAGACAAAAAACTTAACTTGAATGTGCAGAACCCCCCCCCTAAAAAGTCAATACTTTGTAGAGCCACCTTTTGCAGCAATTACAAGTCTGTTGGGATATGTCTCTATAAGTTTGGCACATCTAGCCACTAGGATTCTTCAAGCCCAAACTGCTCCAGCTCCTTCAAGTTGGATGGGTTCCTGCTGGTGTACAGCATTCTTTAAGTCATACCACAGATTCTCAATTGGATTGAGGTCTGGGCTTTGACTAGGCCAATCCAATACATTTGAATGTTTCCCCTTAAACCGCTTGGACTGTTTACTCCAGGGCTGCCCAACCCTCTTCCCGGAGATCTACATTCCTGTGGGTTTTCAGTCCAACCCTAATTTAACACACCTGATTCTACTTATTAGCTGCTCAACAAGACCTTCACTAGCTGAATCAGATACACTAAATTAGGGTTGGACTGACAACTTACAGGAAAGTAGATCTCCAGGAATGGGGTTGGGCAGCCCTGGTTTACTCAATACAATCTCAATCTGATACCTCACCTTCTTTCTTTTTGACTGATACTGCTTTTTAAACTAGTCTGGTCAGTCTACTCAAATATTTGTAATATACATTTTTCTCTCTACAGCAATACTTGAATAATTGTACATTTTTAATAATGATACATCCATATATTAATAGATATGGAAGGTTTAGGGACAGTGATTCATCTGAAAAGGTTGAAAACAATATAATGCCACTTCACCACCAAAAAATACCAAAGTGATTTTGAAATGATTTAAAACTATTTGCAGCCTGTCAGGCTGTCTGGTCACGGAGGAAGGCTGTGCTTCTCTGGTCTCAGCTCTGAGGTTAAACCCCTCACACCTGAGAGAGCTTGACCTGAGCTACAATCACCCAGGATACTCAGGAGTCAGACTGCTCTCTGCTCGACTGGAGGATCCACACTGCAGACTGGAGAGACTCAAGTATGTAGAGGATTTATGTCAATCCATGTTCATATCAGACATGTTTGAGTTATCAAGTTAGTTATCATAATTTACTGTAAGCCAAAGATTCTTACCACCACTTCGTAGCAGTTGTGTGTGTGTGTGTGTGTGTGTGTGTGTGTGTGTGTGTGTGTGTGTGTGTGTGTGTGTGTGTATGTATGTATGTATGTATGTATGTATGTGTGTGCGCGCTTGCACATGTATCACTCAATGACTGTCTGTTCTTCTGCTCACCCCTACAGTGTGGATCATGGTGGAGAACACACAATGAAACCTGGGCTTAGAAAATGTGAGTGTTGACCGTTGTGAAGAATATGCCTATAAATAAGTATTTTGTTTTTTTTATCACTTTGGTGCAATTTTCACACGTATGTGGTACATTTTCACAACTCTCAAACTCTACAAGACTCAAAACAGGTCATCAAGAAGGAAGGTGTTTCAAAACTCTAAGCACTTCAATTGACAACACAAAATCATATTCCCTTTTACACCAAACGTAATCAGTGTTTCACCTCGAAATACATGTTTCACATTGCAACACATGTTCATATAAAGTAATTGCCTTTCACAATTAAATGTGCACATTACTTTTAATATGATTCTCTTCTCTTTTGTTCAAATACATTTTACTATTACTTAAACCGACTGCCCTTTAATTGATGATCACTTAAACGTTTGGTAAACCTATAGATTTTACATGGGCAGTGCAAGTGTATTGCCTAATGTGAAAACAGTGTAATGTGATGATATGTACAGTACTGAAGCATACTACATTCAAAGGGCAATTTTTAAACATATATCTTACAGTTTGTTCTATTGGATTAACTGGTTGTTAAAATAGCTAAATTGAGAGGATATCATTATGTTTTGGTGATTAAACCGATGTACTTGTCATATTTCACAGTACATTTATATTTTGGATCAATTGTTGTGTGGTGAAAGATGTCTACAACAAAATGAATGCACATTGAAAGGTTTTGAATGTAAGACTGGCTTTGTTACAAGTGTTACTAGTTTAGTCATTGAGAGTACGTCATTGAGAGTGAGAAAAATGTGTTTGTGTAACGTGTGTTCATGTGTGCAACCATGTTTGAGTGTGTGTAATTACTGGGAATAAGTGTGTTTGACATTACCATATATAACATATGATCATTCAACACGTCTCAAGTTACCTTGACTGCCTTTTTTAATACCTAGAAACATCAACTTTAAATGTATGAATAAGTGAAAAGTGAATTAACATTCTAATTGTGAATGATGATCATTTGAAAATATTGTGTCTTGTTCCCATCCCTCAGATGCGTTTGAGCTCAAACTGGACCCAAACACATTACACAGAAACCTCTCTTGGTCTGAGGTGAATAGAAAGGTGACATGTGGGAATGGGAGTCAGCCGTATCCTGATCACCCAGAGAGATTTCAGGACCGTCCACAGGTGATGTGTAGAGAGGGTCTGTCTGGGCGCTGTTACTGGGAGGTAGAGTGGAGTGGGAAATGGGTTATGATAGGAGTTGCATATAAAGGAATCAGCAGGAGAGGACAACATAATGACTGTGTGCTTGGAGGCAATGACAAGTCCTGGTGTCTGTTCTGCTCTGCTGAACATTACAATGCCAGGCACAATAATGAGAGAACTGTCACCTCCTCCGGCTCCCACAGAGTAGGAGTATATCTGGACTGGGTGGCCGGCACGCTGTCCTTCTACATGTATGGTATCTCCACTGATACACTGATACACCTGCACACATTCCACACCACATTCACTGAGCCCCTGTATCCTGGGTTTGGGGTCAGTTGGTCCAAATCCTCAGTTTCTCTGTGTCAGATAGCCTCCTGAAGTCACACTCCTATTGAAACACAACTGGGTGACATGATGGGTTATTCTTCACTCAAAAAAATTAAAAATAAAGCCCTTTTGTGCAGAAAGTCATTCTGATTAGCTGGGCCTTGCTCCCCAGTGGGTGGGCCTATGCCCTCCCTCCAGGTCCACTGTTAGCTGTGCCCCTGCCCAGTCATGTGAAATCCATAGATTAGGGTTTATGAATTTATTTCAATTGGCTGATTTCCTTATATCATCTGTAACTCAGTAAAATCATTGAAATTGTTGCATGTTTTGTTTTGCTTTATATATATATATATATATATGTATATATATGTTTTTTGGAATTTGTATGAATTGTTATGAATCTAATTCGTACAATATTATGTGAATTTGTGGTGCTTACGATTCCGGACTGCATCTTTAACAGATGATAATTAGATATGTAAATAGATGACAGAATGTTTCTGTTGACCGTAGCATGTTTGTAAAATTGTTGACGCAACAATCCTGCTTCTGTGTGAACTCAATTGCACTGAATGTAATTGTCACAGTCTAATGAGGTTAATAAAAAAGTGGAAAGAGGTGTTTAATTTATTTGATAAGAATATGCATTTAAATGAAAGTTTGCACACACCTACTCATTCAAAGGCATGTATTTATTTTTTACTATGTATTTATTTTTTACTATGTTCTACATTGCAGAAAAATAGTGAAGCCATCAAAACTATGAAATAGCATATATGGATTCATGTATTAGCCAAAAAGGTGTTAAACACCTCCAAATATATTTTAGATTCTTCAAAGTAGCCACTCTTTTCCTTGATGACAGCTTTGCACAGTCTTGGCATTCTCTCAACCAGCTTCACGAGGAATGCTTTTCCAACTGTCTTGAAGGAGTTCCCACATATGCTGCACACTTGTTAACTGCTTTATCTTCACTCTGCCGTCCAACTCATCCCAAACCATCTCAAATGAGTTGATGTCAGGTGACTGTGGAGGCCAAGTCAGCACTCCATCACTCTCCTTGGTCAAATAGCTCTTACACAGCCTGGTGGTGTGTTTTGGGTCATTGTCCAGTTGAAAAACAAATGATAGGACCACTAAGCGCAAACCAGATGGGATGGCATAGCGCTGCAGAATGCTGTGGTAGCCATGTTGGTTAAGTGTGCCTTGAATTCTAAATAAAAAACAGACAGTGTCACCAGAAAAGCACCCCTACACCATCACACCTCCTCCATGCTTCACGGTAGGAACTACCCATGCGAAGATCATCCATTCACCTACTCTGTGTCTCACAAAGACACGGCGGTTGGGAAAAAATCTCATATTTGGACTCATCAGACCAAAGGACAGATTTCCACCGGTCAAATGTCATTTGGTCATGTTTCTTGGCTCAAGCAAGTCTTTTCTCCATATTGGTGTCCTTTGGTAGTGGTTTCTTTGCAGCAATTTGACCATGAAGGGTGGATTCACACAGTCTTCTCTGAACAGTTGATGTTTAGATGTGCCTGTTACTTGAACTCTGTGAAGCATTTAACTTTAACAAACTTTTCCTCTGCAACGGAGGTAACTCTGGGTCTTCCTTTCTTGTGATCATCATGAGAGCCAGTTTCGTCATGGCTCTTGATGGATTTTGCAATGCACTTGAAGACATTTTCAAAGTCCTTGAAATGTTCCACTTTGACTGACCTTCATGTCTTTAAGTAATGATGGACTGTCA
The DNA here is from genome assembly GCF_018296145.1 of Oncorhynchus tshawytscha. Lineage (NCBI taxonomy): Eukaryota > Metazoa > Chordata > Actinopteri > Salmoniformes > Salmonidae > Oncorhynchus > Oncorhynchus tshawytscha. Next base: position 38,448,667 of record NC_056441.1, read on the forward strand.
TTTCTCTTTGCTTATTTGAGCTGTTCTTGCCATAAGCTACTCCTGTCTTATGTCAATAGTACTATCATCCAGCTTCACACATGCAATATTTGATGAGACACTATGAATGAATAAATAATATTGTATGGCTTAATGGAATCTGGATGACTCATTATTTGTTTGTAGCTGCCTGCAGTATGTGTTTGTGTAGTGTAGCCTATCAGCAGTAAAGTTTCCGTTCAATTCGGTAGAGTGATTGGGTCAGGAATTCCATCCATGTGTTATTCTCTTGATGTCTGATTGGGTGGAATGTATTATAGAATGGAAGCTCGGGCTGATAGTGAGGACTCTTGGAGAATGGGAGTAAGGAGAGGGAGATCAGTACCCCGTGCACAAGTAAATACATTATTGTCTTCTACTGAATCTCCCAAGTAGTTCTTAAGGGATTACAGACTGTGATTTTAAAATATGTGAAATTACGGAGATGGCTTTCACTTCGTTTTTCAGTGGTACAACATTGCTCTTTGTTCGTAAATTCACTCTGGGATTCCAGAGTGCGCTCTAGGCGTTCGTAAATTAAGAGCATTGTCATATTGTCCGTTTGTAAATTCAGAGCGTTTCACTCTCTGAGCGTTCAGAGCGTACACTGGATGCTGTGGCGGAGGAGTAGGGGTTGATCCAAGCGTTCTGACCTGACAACGGCAGTCAGACACCCAAGCTAACTGGTAAAGCTGGCTAGCTACTTCTAATCACAAATGAGAGAACAACTCACTCTGACCACTTTACTCACCATAGCAGAACTGGTTAGGCTGATGTCATGCTTTCTAGAGCATTGATGACTGTCACTGTGCTGCTGGCAATAATTTAATTATGTTGTTTTTTTGCCGACGTTTAATGACACCGATCATATTCAACTGGCGTTGTGCGTTCATAAATTCATCAGTTATTCTGCGCTCTGGCACACTCAGACGAGAGTGCTCTGAAATCGGAGTAGATAGCCAGAGTGAATTTTACGAACGCATCTCTAATAGGATGTTGGAGAGCTTATTGACAAGGTTCTGTGTGGACAGAAGGGAGTCTGTTTTTTCTTCCCTCAGTGGGAAAGCTGTTGATATGAAATGGTAGGTGGGTGAAATTCAGCAAGAAAATATAAATAAATAATAATATTTTTGCTCTATTTTTGTATTTGGCAAGCATTTATTATTATTATTATTGTATTATTATTATTATTATTTAGTATTTGGCACATGACTGAATTATCTTCTCCTACCTGTTGATACATATGCTTGCAGACATGGGACACTCAGTTGTTGGATATAGCTTAGATGGAGATCAGAATTTGACCTACAGTGAAGAAGTGGTCCCAGCTATACCTACTGCCAAGGTTTACAAGGTATGAGGAAGACGATGCTCTTCAGTTGACATTCTGAGGACCAATCTATTTTGATTGTCCCTCTACGTAATCACTTCATATTGATTATGCCTTCACTGAAAATGTGCCTTTCCTTCACAGAGCTCAGATGGAAAGATATCCTTGTACCAGTGTGACCTATACAAATTCTCCAGCTAAAGATAATTTGAACAGTAACCCATTTCCTAAAAAAAAATATATACCTTTATTTAACTAGGCAAGGCAGTTAAGACCAAATTCTTATTTTCAATGACAGCCTAGGAAGAGTGGGTTAACTGCCTTGTTCAGGGGCAGTATGACAGATTTTTTTTACCTTGTCAGCTCAGGGATTTGATCTTGCAACCTTTTGGTTACAAGTCCACCGCTCTAATCACTAGGCTACCTGTTCAAGAGTAACATTCAAGTTTAAAAAAAAAAAATGAATGTATGCTTTTTAACAGTGTCATTGAGGGTGAGTTTGGAGGGATTTTGGACAGAGGCTCCTTGGTGGCCATCAACCCATGGGACAGAGAAAAGTATGACCACATGAACTGGTCTTCCCTCTGTGATTCAACAAGAAAGCCCAGATTGCTTTGACACATAATAAGTTCTGTCTGTTGTTTCACTGTATGCTACCGGTGTGCAGCACTGATCATGTCGTTAATGGACAAGGACTGCCGATACCACTTGGACACTTTTTTTTTTATACAATCCTGTATTGTTCAAAGGTACGATATTTCTGAAATAAGAGCGGAAATTCTATTTGTCTTCCATTCATTCTAGATTCATGCAAGTGTAACACATTGATTCAAACATACAGTACAGTATGCATGTATGTAATTAACCTTCCATGACCATTCTTTAACACCTCTCTATAGGTTCTCCATTTTATGTGCCTGATGAGGAAGTTAACAGACTTTTCAGAGTTTTATTAACACAATTACATTTGTCATTGATAATACCTTTATTACTCTTACTGCCTTTTAAAAAATATCTATCATTGAACTGAAATTGATATTTAACATAGAAACCAATTGAATGGAATATAAGAAGATGTTGTACGAGAGAATTGTGGTAAGGTAATTTAATGGTATTTTCTTTTAATGTATTCCAGGGAGGAGTTGTGGTACTAAGCTTATACAGTCTTCAAATGCTCTCCCAGAGGTTAAGGATAAGGAATGGGGCTTGGATGTCTTCATATAGAGAGTTAATCTCCTCACACCAAAGGCCTCATAAACATGATTTAATGGGCTTCTCTGAGACTACAGGGAGAGATAGTGCATTGAAAATGATTGTCAGGATATTTGGTGTTCTATTATTATATTTGATGTATTGTTATTTGCTTTGTTGACAGTTTGGAAATGAATGTCGAAATATGCCAAGTCAATTCTTTCATATGGATAATGAACTGAATTTCCAGTGTTTTTGAAACGTCTGCCATTTTAATATAAAATTGCAGACATATTGTCTTTCGTTTTTTATTGTTAGATGGTATCATAGATATTTTGTCTTATTGAAAACATTTCTCTATAGTGAAGGCAAGGAACTTTTAGATACTCTAGATACATTAGATACTCCATAGTAATTGTTATGATGATTCTGAACTGTCTTGAAATGCATAGGCCACCTCATTGCAAACACCCGATTAGCCACACCAAGGTACTGCATTGGATTCTGCGCTTCTCTCTTTTCAAGTGCTGCCACATAGACCCGATTGGCTGTTGCCTAGATACTAGACCTACATTTTTAGTAAACACTTCGAGGGTAGCAGGGAGGAAGATGAGCTTTATGGTATAAAGGAGAAATGCCGAAACCACAAAAGGAAACGGTACGTTTGTTAAATGTGACAAGGTTGGCCCAATGTGGCAGTTGAGTTTTAGCGAATGTCACAATGTAGCAGTTGTACGGTGTGCTACAAGTAGAACGACAAAAACAGATGCAGGTGTAGCAGCTGCCTGAGAGAGCTCGAGGTCAACATTTTAACAAGTGTACACCTGTTGCTGCAATAGTGACGCTCGATCGTGAACGTGTCAATAATTCATTTTTGAAGTAATGACAATGGTTACTTCATATGACAGATCAGCATACCTCCACCTGGGCGATGGAACTGGAATGATGAAACCCAAGCCCTCGAGTTCATTAGGTAACGTTAATGGGCAGCTATAGCAGTAGCAAATGTTACAATACTTTCTGGACCCATTTCTGTGCAAACGTTTTCTCACTATTATTTGCGGGTGTATATGGATGTATTTTATTATCTAATTAACTTATCGTTGAGTATGCACCTGTTGATAAGTAATTGAACTATTTTCTCATCCTTTTATTTTCAGTTTTAGTACATCTGTGGAGGTAAAAGATAAGAGAAAAAAGACTAAACCTGTCAATTTTCAAGATCTTGCCAGCAAGCGTCCAGAGAGGTAGCTAGCTATTCATTTCTAGCCTAAGCCAACAGCACTTTTCCTATCCATGCTGTTCAACTAGCAATGATATTAATAGATAGAGCATTCATTATATTACAAGTGATATGTATCCTTGATTGACACATAATTAAGGGAATTACTGTGTCCTGAACTCTTTCAACGAATACTTTTCTGTCTATTATTTGTAGGCAAACGCAGTCATCGGCCAAGAGGGGGGGACAAAGCAGCAGGAAGACTGTGGGTCCTGCTCAACTCAATGCCTACAAGTCCTCAGTAAAACGGGGTCAGAGGGACTATGTGACCATTGAGGATGTGAAACGTAGGTGTTGGTCGGTCATACACAATACGGATCTATGTTATGGAACACATCTTTTACAGTTGATTAGTTGAATATATGGTCTTTCTCTGTCTGTCTGTCTGTCTGTCTGTCTGTCTGTCTGTCTGTCTGTCTGTCTGTCTGTCTGTCTGTCTGTACAGTATGTACAGTGCCTTCAGACAGTATTCATAGTCCTTGACTTCACATTTTGTTGTGTTACAGCCTGAATTCAAAATGGATTAAATCAGTTTTTTTCTCCCACCCATCTACACACAGTACTCCACAATGACAAGGTGAAAACATGTTTTTATGAATGTTTGCACATTTATTGAAAATGAAATACAGAAATATCTCATTTACATTCACACCCCTGATTCAATATATGTTTGCATCACCTTTGGCAGAGATTACGTCTGTGAGTCTTTCTGAGTAAGTCTCTAAGAGCTTTGCACACCTGAATTGTACACTATTTGCACATGATTCTTTTTAAAAATTCTTCAAGGTCTGCCAAGTTGGTTGTTGATCATTGCTAGACAACCATTTTTTAAGTCGTAACTGTAACTAGGCTTGAATGAATTCACCTTTCGGCAAGATAATAACCTAAAACATAAGGCCATATCTACAGCTGTAATCGCGGCCAAAGGCGATTCTATAAAGTATTGACTCGGGGGTGTGAATACTGTGAAATAGGTATTTCTGTATTTCATTTTCAATACTTTTGCAGACATTTCTAAAATTATGTTTTCACTTTGCCATTATGGAATAAGTCAAGGGTTATGAATAGCTTCTGAAGGCACTGTATGTATGTCTGTCTGTGTTGCAGAGGTGGCACTCAGTTTGCTGCAGGAGAATGATGCACTCCCCATTCCACTTTGCTTCCTGTCTGTGTTGAAGTAAGGAAGCACCCACTGCACAGTATATCTGCCTTCTCTCTCCCTCTTTTGTCTGTCCATCTGTCTCTCTCAATCCCTCTCTCTCACACACACACCTTTCTTTATGGCTATGTTTTCAATCCATGCTACATCCATTTGCGTACACTACCATTCAAAAGTTTGGGGTCACTTAGAAATGTCCTTGTTTTTGAAAGAAAAGCAATTTTTTTTTTGTTTATTAAAACAACATCTAATTGATCAGAAATACAGTGTGTAGACATGGTTAATGTTGTAAATGACTATTGTAGCTGGAAACGGCAGATTTTTTTAAATGGAATATCTAGGCGTACAGAGGCCCATTATCAGCAACCATCATTCCTGTGTTCCAATGGCACGTTGTGTTAGCTTATCCAAGTTTATCATTTTAAAAGGCTAATTGATCATTAGAAAATCATTTTGAGACTGTTGTATTGCGGGTACTATTTAATGAAGCTGAACTTACCCTAAACTTACTATGGAAATTGACTGAGAAGAGAACACATTCTCATTCACAGCAACTTCTTTGAGGTTTTGTGGTGGTGTGCAAACTAATAAAAGGTGCATTCACAGCACCAATCTTGAGTAGAAAGGAGAGGAGATGGGTTGAATGAGCCAATTGGAAGGTGGACATGATTACGTGACCAATGATGGCCATAATAGTATGAGGGCCAGGGTGGCAATGTAGCCAGAACACCAGGGTTAACACTTATACTACTATATATTGTTTATTTAGCCAGAACACCAGGGTTAACACTCATACTACCAGTTGAGGACTTGTGAAGCATCTGTTTCTCAAACTAGACACTAATGTACTTGTTCTCTTGCTCAGTTGTGCACCGGGGCCTCCCAGCCAGTTTGCGCTGTTCTGTGAAGGGAGTAATACACAGCGTTGTACGAGATCTTCAGTTTCTTGGCAATTTCTTGCATGGAATAGCCTTCATTTCTCAGAACAAGAAGAGACCGAGGAGTTTCAGAAGAAAATGATTTGTTTCTGGCCATTTTGAGCCTGTAATCGAACCCACAAATGATGATGTTCCAGATTCTCAACTTGTCTAAAGAAGGCCAGTTTTATTGCTTCTTTAATCAGGACAACAGTTTTCAGCTGTGCTAACATAATTGAAAAAGGGGTTTCTAATGATCAATTAGCCTTTTAAAATGATAAACTTGGATTAGCAAACACAACGTGCCATTTGAACACAGGAGTGATGGTTGCTGATAATGGGCCTCTACGACTATGTAGATATTCCATAAAACAATCCAGCTACAAAAATCCAGTTTCCAGCTACAATAGTAATTTACAACATTAACAATGTCTACACTGTATTTCTGATCAATTTGATGTTATTTTAATGGATAATTGTTTTGCTTTTCTTTCCAAAACAAGGATATTTCTAAGTGACCACAAACTTTTGAACTGTAGTGTATATTGCTTAGGCTTTATGATTGCCCTGTGTGTGTGTGTGTGTGTGTGTGTGTTTAGGAGCAGAGAGCTGGATGAGTTCCTGGCTGCCCTCCTGCTCTACCTGTCCTGTTACTTTGAGAGGAAGTCTCTGGAGAAGAAGCCCAAGCCTCTCATGGCGTCAGTACCATACTCATTGTGCCGTGTGTGTTTGTGTGTATGTATGTATGTGTGTGTTTACATTAATTACCATTTTATATAGACTTGAGACTCTTCATTCGCTTGTATTGATGTTTCTCATGACTTTGCCTCTCTATAATGTATTGATTTGTGTCAGTGAGCAGAGTATCACAGAGAAGCAGGTGATGGCGGAGACCCTTGCTAAGGTGGAGCTGGCCCAGAAGCAGCTGGCCTTCTGCTACTCCAGCCTGGTCCTGGGCCTGGGCCTATCCCAGCAGCACCACATGGCCTGTGGCAGGTCAGTCACCTCGCCGCCATTTTGGCTCTGCAGGGGCAAGGAGGGGAAGTGACGAGTCAAGGGAATAGATACTCATTTGGTTATTAAGCAGATACCTTAGATCCAACGCGATTGACAGTTAAAGCCTATATTCAGAACAATCTACGTAGATTATACACAACATCTAATACATCCAGAAATTGTGAGTAGTGGCCTAACCTCCATGCACAAAACATTTCACTTGCTGCGTTAAACTATCACTTTAAGTGCTTTGTTTCTACAGGAGCCGTGTGTCATTGACCTACAAAGACAGGCAGTTGTATGAGGTTAGTACCAATCCCCACAGAACGGTGATTTGACCTTTGCGACTGTGTATTCCAGAGGAGATGTTGACTCGGTACTGTTTAACCAGAGGTGGTGGTATAGTGTAACAGAGTTATTTTAGGGTAACTCAGCACCCTGTGTGTCTGCATCTAGTGCCAGAACATTTGACATTTTTAAATGTATTTTGGAAAAAAAGAATGATGATGTGACACAGACCCAGATGCAGCTTTAGCACCTTGAATTAATTACTGGCTTGCTGGCTGGCTGACTGGCTGGATGAATGATTAAATGAATGAACAGGCCTAAACATTATTATTATTATCTCCAGAGGATGGAGCCATCAGCATTAGATATTAACAAAAGACGTATATCAAATGCAACTGTAGCATCTCATCTCTGTAATCTGTCCTATCTACACCAGTGTCTGTACAGCTTCTTCTGCTACGTGGCGTGGGTGACGTTCAGTAGGAAGGACCTGAGGGGCATCCAGGAGGAGGTGGGGCGCCTGCTGCGTTCTGACACCTTCAACCCCGCCCTCAGGACCAGGATAGATGCCACAGAGGACAGCCTGGCCCAGGACTCCTCCACCAAAGAGGGACAGACTGAGCCCAAAGTGCACACACAGAGCCACAATGCCCCAGAACAAAGGTGTGTGGGGAGTGGTGGAAGGCTGGGGTGGTGTACACGTGGCTATCTTATCAGCTCCCATTTTGAGTCATTTAAAAAAAAAAAAATTCCGGACAATAGTTTCTGCTAGCCTAAGTGACTGACTGACATGATGTGTTGCAGTAAAGAACAAAATGGTTTAGGCTGCAAAGCCATCTCTGCTTGAATGCTGTCTATCTACCTCCCAGACCATAGGATTGACTGAGACAGATTCATGACTTGTCAGATAAAACGGCCTGTCACTCTTATGTCAGCTCCCAACATCTGACAGATGACTGACAGTTCTGTAAGCGGTTTCAGGTCTCTTGCTCTTATGCTGTCAGGTCCAGGCCAAGTTGGTCTTGAAGTCTGTACTCCATAAGTAGAACCAAATTAATCAAATGTGGGGAGTTTATTTTGTTGATATCTTCACAGCTGCTGTCTACATATTTGATGATTAATAGTACAGCTGTATATATTTTATAATATCTGGTATTAGAATGACATCCGCTGGCATTTTAATTGCATTAATTTTTTTCCCTGCTTAAGGAAATTCTACAGTTTGACTTGTGAGATGTTGTCCTCCCGCTGTAGGATTTCCCCTAATGACTCTTCACTCTAATGCCCGCATCTAAATCAATTAATATCTAGTGCCTAGGCCCTAGGGAATAGGCACCAATTTGAAATTGGTTCTCAGTCTTCTGATTCTCGTCCTTTGACCTTTAACCTTTGACCCCAGGAAGTCCCAGCGTCGTCCGGCCTTGAGTAAGATGGTGGCCCAGCGCTCCCCGGTCATGGTGTCCCTGCTGCCATATCCGCGGGAGGAGGCTCCTCATCTGTTCTGCCGCTACAGACCCAGGAAGCAGAGCCAGGCCAAGCTGTGTAACCCAGAGACCCTGATGGAGGAGCTCAAAGAGCAGCTGGCCTCTGTCAGGTAGCTAACAGTCACAGCACAGGGAGGGAATAACCCCATCCCAGATCTGTATGTGCTGTCTTGCCAACTCCTATGGTCATTGTCACACCAACTGTTGGCAAGGTCTGGGACCAGGCTCGGGAAGGAATATGTTTGCTATATACATTTTTAGTCATTTAGCAGACGCTCTTATCCAGAGCGACTTACAGTTAGTACATTCTTAAGATAGCGAGGTGGGACAACCACATATCACAGGCATAGTAAGTACAATCTGCTGTCCTAGCTTTAGGGGGAAGGTGCCAGGATAGAGAATGACTTGGACTGGGCTGAGCGGGAGCTGCCCTCCCGGAGCGGTGGGTGAACCAAGAGACCAGAGGTGGCAGAAGGGAGTGCTCAGGTTGGGGTGTAGGGTTTGAGCCTAGCCTGAAGGTGTGTGTGTGGGGGGCAGTTCCTCTTGCTGCTCTGTAGGCAAGTAGCATGGTCTTGAAGTGGATGCGAGTTTCGACTGAAAGCCAGTGGAGTGTGCGGAGGAGCGGGGTGACGTGGACGAACTTGGGAAGGTTGAAAACCAGGCGGGCTGCAGCGTTCTGGATAAGTTGCAGGGATTTGATGGCACAAGCGGGGAGCCCAGCCAACAGCGAGTTGCAGTAGTCCAGACGGGAGATGACAAGTGTCTGGATTAGAACCTATGCATGTCGCCACCTGAATGTTGAAGGGGGGAAGACGAAAAGTAGTTTTGTGTCATCTGCATAGCAATGATAGGAGAGAACACGTGAGGATATGACAGAGCCGAGTGACTTGGTGTTTAGAGGGAAGAGAAGAGGGCCAAGAACCGAGGAGGATTAAGGAGGGAGGAGAAGGTGGAAAAGAGTTTCATAGGGTTAGAGGCAGAAGCATGACATTTTGAGTGATAGAAAGTATATCAGAAGGTTGAAAGAAAATAACAAACTATATGTGTAAGAGATTGATAGTATAACATTACAAACATTCTATTGAACTTTAATTGTCCCTCTCAAATTGATGAATATCTCTTGTACATGAAGTTAACATTCACAGCACTGTATTTCCACACCCCTGAACTGTCTGCAACACTCTTAGACAAAATGGCTGTCACCATAACTCTTTTGGGTTCCATGTAGAACCCTGTGTGTAAAGGCTTCTACCTGGAACCAAAAAGGGTTCTTCAACGGGTTCTCCTTTTAGATAGCACCTTTTTTTTTCTAAGAGTGTATGTTTGAACTTTGAAATCTGTTTTTCTAGCTTTGGGATTCTGGGGAAGCCTCTGAGCCAGTTCAGCTGCACCACCCTTATGCCCCAGGGAGCCAACAACGAAGACGAGGAGGAGGAGGAAGATGACGAGGAGGATGACGATGATGAAGAAGACTCCGGCGTCCATGTTCAAAGCAGTAAGAACACCTTCGTGGCTCAGAGACCTGTCGCATCAGCAGTGGACCAACGCGGCAGCCTCAGCCGCGCCAATACAGTCATCTCACGGGCCACCACAGAGGGAGTGTCCTCAGACACAGAGTGAGTGTATGTGCGCGTCCCCCAAAATTTGACCAATTAAAAAAAAAAAAAAAACATATAAAATGATGTATTTTTAGTCACCGTGTTTCATAATTGGCCTTCAATTCGCATATGGCTGAATGTATCTCACCAGAGAAAGCATCCGATCGAGCGAAACGGCGCCCCTCTGTCTCAGTATATGTAGCCCATCTATCTGATGCTGTCTGGCCAAAAAGAGTATGCCATTGTTGCAGCCTGTAGCATTGAATTTAATAGCAAGGGAAGCTAGCAAGCATTTTGCCTCCCTTGATAATGTTTAAATAAAAAAAAAAAACAATCAGCATTGAGCTAAACTGTGTGAGCTCAATTGTGAATGGTCCTGGTGCACCAAAAAAAGTGTCAATGGAAGCTAGTTTGGATGTGACTTCACACCAATCACATTGCATCAAAAGCATTGACGAAAAAAGGTGCATTTTTGCATCTCGTTGTGTCGTTGTCCTCCGGTGGCTAGCTAAAATCGACCCTTTTATAAATGAGCTTGGATGGAGAAAAGGAAAAATTGGATGGAGATAAGGATTTGGACTTGTGGACTTACTGTACCGGCCAGTGATTATACCGGTGATTCAGATCCAACCATAAATTCATACGTTGTGCCCCTGGCCTGAGAGGGTGGAAGTTCAATATGTAGCTAGATGTAGTAGGCTAACGTTAACTAGCTGGCTCATCATTGCCCTTGAAATTAAGTTAGGCTAGCTGGCAAGCCTTTTAGCCATGTAGCCTAATCGAGGACAACAAAAACTAAAAGTGTGTAGGCTACAGTATGACAGAGAGGAGGATTGCATTGGCGTTCCTCTACAAGTAAGGTAAATCATTGTGTTTTTCTACTTGCGCACACACACACACACCACACACAATCAGGACCATGGACAGCCACATGTTATTTACCTTATGTTGATTGGACTAAATTGTTTTTGGTCCTGATCTTTAAGTTGTTACTCTGTTAGACTAAGCATTGGTGATTTGATGATTTGGAAGTTCAAATGATGGTGGATTTACTTTAGCAGAGGCCTCTGCTGTTTTTTTTGCCACTTGTGATAACTCTGTGGTTCTCAATCAATAATTGTTTAGTAGTCAGACATTTTGCAAGCAAAACATCAAGTTTCATTTCCTGCAGTTTTACAAATTTGACCATGGGGTGTTTTTAAAAAACATTTTTAAAGCAAGTTTGCTGCAATTATACACATTTTGCCATGGACCAAAGAGAAGATTTACCAATTTCAGGCAATTCTTCACATTTTCCCATGGGGCATAGAGAAGATTTAGCAGTTTTACATCACATTTTCTGCAATTCTGGAGAGTAATGTTTGCACTTAATATTTAATATTTTTTTGTGAGAGTGACTAATTAAATCAATGTGGGCCCCCCAGTTGGTAATTCGACCATGATTACTACAAGTTTAGAAAGCTGGACATTAGACTAACAAAAAATGTTAACTGACATGGACTTATTGAGTGACTGTCAGTGACTGACATAACAAGAGAGAAACTGCTGAGGCACAACTACATTTTCAAAATGGCACCCTGTATATTCTAACCTCAATTGAGTTCTTAATGATTTATTTTTATTGATCCACGGGCGACCAGTTGCCCATCCCTGCTGTAGGTCATCTACCTGTTTGTTACATGCAATATGCTTTGTGGACTTCACCAGACAAATACGGCTCTCTGGTTTTGTGATGAAACAAATGTGTGGTTGAATTTATTCTGCCCAGTGGTGTAAAGTACTTTAGTAAAACTACTTTAATGTACTACTTAGTTGTTTATTGGTGTATCTGTACTGCACTTTACCATTTTATATTTTTGACAACTTTTACTTTACTACATTCCTAAAAAAAATAATGTACTTTTTTTTTACTCCATGTATTTTCCCTGACACACAAAAGCACTCGTTACATTTTGAATGTTTAACAGGACAGGAAAAAGGTCCAATTCACACACTTATCAAGAGAGCAACCCTGCTCACCCCTACTGTCTCTGATCTGGCAGACTTAGTTTGTACATTATGTCTGAGTATTGACGTGTTGGAGTGTGCCCCTGGTTAGCAATAAAACAAACAAGACAATTGTGCTGTCTGGTTTGCCTAATATAAGGAATTAGACATTATTTATACTTTTCCTTTTAATACTTAAGTATATTTTTGCAATTACATTTACTTTTGATAGTTAAGTATATTTAAAACCAAATACTTTTAGAGTTTTACTCAAATAGATTTGACAGGGGTGACTTTCACTTTTACTTGAGTCATTTTCTATTAAGTTATCTGCTTTTACTCGAGTATGACAATTGGGTACTTTTTTTCCACCACTGATTCTGCGCACTTTGTAACTTGTCTTCTTGTTGTCTCTGCCTTTTACACTGAGTGTACATAACATTCACCCCCTCAATGCATGGACTCTACAAGTTGTCGAAAGCATTCCACAGGGATGCTGGCCCATGTTGACTACAATTGAATGGCACACATACACAATCCATGTCTAGCCTAGTGGTTAGAGCGTTGGACTAGTAACCGGAAGGTTGCGAGTTCAAACCCCTGAGCTGACAAGGTACAAATCTGTCGTTCTGCCCCTGAACAGGCAGTTAACCCACTGTTCCTAGGCTGTCATTGAAAATAAGAATTTGTTCTTCACTGACTTGCCTGGTTAAATAAAGGTAAAATAAACAGGGCTTAAAAAATGTTTCTTAAACCTGTCTCCTTTGCTTCATCTACACTGATTGAAGTGGATTTAACAGGTGACATTAATAAGGGATCATAGCTTTCTACTGGATTCACCTGGTCAGTCTGTGTCATGGAAATAGAATGGAAGAAGGTGTTCCTAATGTTTTGTTCACAATGTATATCACAGTGGGGTTTGACCTAAAATGATTTATAGAGCAAAAAACGCAATTATCACAACACAGGTTGTGATATGGCTTTTTTCCTGAATTGGCTTCCCCAGTGATTTTTATCCACACACTGTGTGTGTGTGTGTGTGTGTGTGTGTCTGTCTGTCTGACATCTCTGGGCTATCATTTGAAACATCATTTTGATATCCTGTGTTTTCAGTGTCCCCCAGTAGACTGTCTAAAAATGTGTTTGGAACTATTATGTGTCACCAGGTGGCGCTGTTGTCTGAGATATAATGAAATTGGATTTCCTCATACAGACGGTACAATGAATCCATTATTGTATACAGTTCAGATTCAACTCAAAGCTTGGGAAAATATACAAGGATCACAAAATACCATTGTATGTATTCAATGCATCACTATCGTTCACGACATTTGCAACTACTAAGTAAATCTCATGCTTCAGTATGTAAATCCTGCATCATCTGTCACATTGACATAGACAGTACATCCTCTTTGACGTAAGACCCCTTCCAGGACTCTTCCCCCAGGGTGACTTGCAAGCCTTCCAGTCAATGCTGCCTGCATCCTAACCTCCCATAGCAAAGGGCCATAGCTACTAAGCATGCTGCAGCAGCACCAGCCGCTGTGGCAGAAGGGGCTTTGCCTTCACCCTAATTGGCTGGGTAATCTGGGATGCCAGAGCGAGAGCTAAGCCTGCTCAGGAGCCTGGGGGATGGGGCACAGGGGACAGGGATAGAGGGGGACGCTGGAGAGAGGCTGGAGCGTGATTCCTCTATGGCTCCTCCTTTATAAGGGCTGGATCTGACCAGAAAGGCAGGATGGCAGGAGTCAAATCCCCCTACAGATTTCATTCCACCAGCCTTGGCAGGGGCCAGGTTACGCCGCGCACCAGACTCCGAAGTCAGAAGATCCCCTTAATAAGAAGTAAGCATGGGAAAGGAGATTGGCAAAGTGATAGAGGGTCACACTTTATATTAAGTTACACAGATACTGTGGGAACCGGCACCTTTATTTTTTACAATTCAGTCATTGTTTCAAGCCCTTCTGCAGATACCACGTGTAGCTAAGTGATGACATAGTGGTTGTCAAAGATTCTGAGTTTTATTGAGATAGTAGTAAAGGGAAAATGACACACGGTATAGGTAATAAGTATGGAGAGTAGCAATTCAATATGTAGGCCAAAAAGTTGCATGGCTGTATGCAAAGCTATCCAAAAAAAAGAGAAACCTAAGTTGGTAAATTCTGGTAAACATTATGAGTTCAGTATACTAACTCAGAGTTGTTGCTGCTGCTATGGTTAACATTTCATCTTAGAAAATCTTTGTCCTGAACCAATACATCATCTTAGTTTTGCTAGAGAAAAAAAGCAAATTCACATTCAAGAACAGCACCACCAACTTGATCTATTCTCATTAAGTGTTTCTGACTCATAGTTCAATAAATTCCCACAAAGCCTCAAGTCTCCTCTATTCTCCATGCATTAGGGCCCCTGCCCTGCTCTTTAGAATGTTGCGGTCATAACGTCTATGCCCTCTGAAATAGTTTGCAGTTGAAGCATGTCACCTCTTGTAAAGGACTAGCCATGCCTGTAATTACAATCCATATTCAACAATGACAGGCGATGTCAAGGGATTTCTGTTTGAGGCAGACAACCAATAGCAGAGCACCCTGCTTGTGATGATAGGAAAGAGGCTAGGCAAACTGTGTTTCATAAAGCTAAAGGTTATACAGTGATGCCTGTTAAAGGGTATAGAACTATCGCACTCCTAATTTAAAGAGTGTTATGTAAAACTCAGAAGTTTTGCCAGAGTCCTTTCTCAGCTGATAGTGAGACTGAGGTAAGAGAAAATTCTGAAAGCAAGGTGACAAGGCGTCTGTTGTCCCAGTCGTTAATCCCAACATGTTTCAAGCTGACCACGATGGTCACTGTTCCCAAGAGCTCCCAGGTAACCTGCCTAAATGACTATCGCCCTGTAGCACTCACATCTGTATTAATTAAAGTGCTTTGAAAGGCTGGTCATGACACACATCAACACCATCATCCCAGACACCCTGGACTCACTCCAATTTGCATCCCGCCCCAACAGATCCACAGATGACGCAATCTCAATTAATCTTCACACTGCCCTCTCCCACCTGGACATTAGGGGAAATGACATGCAGTTGAAGTAAGAAGTTTACATACATCTCAGCCAAATACATTTCAACTCAGTTTTTCATTATTCCTGACATTTAATCCGAGTAAAAATTCCCCATTTTAGGTCAGTTAGGATCACCACTTTATTTTAAGAATGTGAAATGTCAGAATAAAAGTAAAGAGAATGATTTATTTCAGCTTTTATTTCTTTCATCACATTCTCAGTGGGTCAGATGTTTACATACACTCAATTAGTATTTGGTAGCGTTGCTTTTAAAATGTTTAACTTGGGTCAAACATTTCGAGTAGCCTTCCACAAGCTTCCCATAATAAATTGGGTGAATTTTGGCCAATTCCTCCTGACAGAGCTGGTGTAACTGAGTTAGGTTTGTAGGTCTCCTTGCTCGCGCACGCTTTCTTTTTCAGTTCTGCCCACAAATGTTCTATAGGATTGAGGTCAGGGCTTTGTGATGTCTATTCCAATACCTTGACTTTGTTGTCCTTAAGCCATTTTGCCACAATGTTGGAAGTATGCTTGGGGTCATTGTCCATTTGTAAGACACATTTGCGACCAAACTTTAACTTCCTGACTGATGTCTTGAGATGTTCCTTCAATATATCCACAATTTTATTTCTTTGTGACGCCATCTATTTTGTGAAGTGCACCCGTCCCTCCTGCAGCAAAGCACCCCCACAACATAATGCTGCCACCCCCGTGCTTCACGGTTGGAATTGTGTTCTTTGTCTTGCAAGCCTCCCCCTTTTTCCTCCAAACATAACGATGGTCATTATGACCCCCCAAAAAATGGTTTCATCAGAACAGAGGACATTCCTCCAAAAAGTACGATCTTTACCCCCATGTGCAGTTGCAAACCGTAGTCTGGCTTTTTATGCCGGTTTTGGAGCAGTGAATTCTTCTTTGTTGAGCGGCCATTCAGGTTATGTTGATATAGGACTCATTTTACTGTGGATATAGATACTTTTGTGCCTGTTTCCTCCAGCATCTTCACAAGGTCCTTTGCTGTTGTTCTGGGATAGATTTTCACTTTTCACACCAAAGTACGTTCATCTCTAGGAGACAGAACGGGTCTCATTCCTGAGCCGTATGACAGCTGCGTGGTCCAATGGTGTTTATACTTCCATACTATTGTTTGTACAGATGAACATGGTACCTTCAGGTGTTTGGAAATTGCTCCCAATGATGAACCAGACTTGTGGAGGTCTACAATTTTCTTTTGAGGTCTTAGCTGATTTCTTTTGATTTTCCCATGATGTCAAGCAAAGAGGCACTGAGTTTGAAGGTAGGCCTTGAAATACATCCACAGGTACACCTCCAATTGACTCAAATTATGTCAATTAGCCTATCAGAAGCTTCTAAAGCCATGACATCATTTTCTGGAATTTTCCAAGCTGTTTAAAGGCACAGTCAACTTAGTGTATGTAAACTTCTGACCCACTGGAATTGTGATACAGTGAATTATAAGTGAAATAATCTGTCTGTAAACAATTGTTGGAAAAATTACTTGTGTCATGCTCAAAGTAGAAGTCCTAACCAACTTGCCAAAACTATAGTTTGTTATTAACAAGAAATTTGTGGTTGAGTGGTTGAAAATTAGTTTTAATGACTCCAACCTAAGTGTATGTAAACTTCCGACTTCAACTGTATGTGAGAAGGCTGTTCATAGACTACAGCTCAGCGTTCCGGTGTATGTGACAATATTTATTTTTCTTCAAGCTCATCACCAAGCTCAGGACCCTGGGACTGAACACCTCCCTCTGCAATTGGATCCTGGACTTCTTGACAGGCCGGCCCCAGCTGGTGAGGGTAAGCAACAACACCTCCGTCACACTGACCCCTCTACATGGGGTCCCCTCGGGATGTGTGCTTAGTCACCTCCCTGTTCAACCACGACTGTGTGGCCACGCACGATTCCAACACCATCATCAGGTTTGCTGACAACATGACGGTGGTAGGCCTGACTACCGATGGCGATTAGACAGCCTACAGAGAGGAGGTCAGAAATGTCCACATCAGTAAGGACTTAACATGGTCCACAGAAAGACACACATTTGTGAACAGGGCATGACAGTGCAGCGGCACCTCAGGAGGCTGCAAAGAGATCTTGACTGGCTGCATCACCACTTGGTATGGCGATGCATCATTCTCGACCGCAAAGCACTACAGTGGGTGGTTCGGACAGCCCAGTAAATCACCAAGGCCGAGCTCCCTGACATCCAGGACTGCAATATCAGGCAGCAAGGAAGGCCTGAAAAATTGCCAAAGACTTCAGCCACCCAAGCCACAGACTGTTCACTCTGCTACGGTCCGGGCAAACGGTACTGGAGCATTGGCTCTCGGACCAACAGACTCCGAGATAGCTTCTACCCCCAAGCCATAAGACTGCTAAATAGCCATAAAACTGCTAAGTAGTTCATTAATTAGTCAAACAGACTATCTGCATTGATCCTGTCTTGCACTGACTCTATGCACACTAACAAGACTTTATACAGTGCTTTCTGAAAGAATTCACACCGTTTTTCCACATTTTGTTGTGTTACAAAGTGCGATTAAAATGTAATTAAATGTCATTTTTTATGTTAAAGATCTACACAAAGTACTTGAATGTCAAAGTGAAAGACCATTATGAGAAATAAAACACTTATCTTGATTCGATAAGTATTTAACCCATTGACTGAATACATGTTAGAATCACCTTTGTCAGCGATTCCAACTGTGAGTGTTTCTGGGTAAGTCTCTAAGAGCTTTGTACACCTGGATTGTATAATATTTGTCTATTTCTCTTTTGACAATTCCTCAAGCTCTGATAAATTGGTTGTTGATCATTACTAGACAACCACTGGGTGTATTGATACACCATCCAAAGTGTAATTAATAACTTCACCATGCTCAAAGGGATATTCAACGTCTGCTTTTTGATTTGTACCCATCCACCAATAGGTGCCCTACTTTTGCCAGGCATTGGAAAACCTTTGTGTCTTTGTGGTTGAATCTGTGTTTGAAATTCACTGCTCGACTGAGGGACCTTACAGATGTGTGTGTATGTGTGGGGAACAGAGATGAGGTAGTCATTCAAAAATAATGTTAAACATTATTGCACACATACATAGTGAGTCCATTATAAATTCAGAGTGTAACACAACAAAATGTGGAAAAGGGGGGTGTGAATAATTCCAGAAGGCATCTCAAATACCTCTTACCCCTGCACATTGATCTGGTGCTTGTACTCCCTGTATAAACCTTAATTGTTTTGTATCTTATTCCTTTGTTGCTGTTTTTATACATTTTTGAAAAACTGCATTGTTGCGAAGGGCTCATAAGCAACCGTTTCACGGTAGTCTACACCCATTGTATTTGGCGGCTGGTGAGAAATGAAATGTAATTTGATTTGAGCGAGGACGGCAAATATACAAGCATATAACCTGATACAAAGATTGAATACATGGTTATTCATAAGGTATAAACCATGTTTGCCATTCACAACATGAGAATGTAACACAATTTAAACATAGTGCTCATTTATTAAGATTCAAACGGTCATTTACTGACATTCAATGCGTGATATGATTCCAGGATTCATAAAGTAGGCCTACTAATACTGGACCCCATATAATATCACTCTACCGTTTAGGAGTGAATTATACCAGTAGGGGGAGACTTTGCATCGAAATGAACCATAGAAATGGGCTGACCGGAAAATTCCTTGAAATGATCCTCTGCTATAGTGTTTCCTAAACTCGGTCCATGCCCTAGCACGACACAGCTGATTCAAATAACCAACTCATCATCAAGCTTTGATTATTTGAATCAGCTGTGTGGCGCTAGGGCAACAAAAAAAAATGTGTGTGCACCCAGGACCGAGTTCAAGAAGACCTGCTCTATTGGACTAAAGAGGCCCTCAGGAAAAACAGTTGGTAGCACAATTAAAATGTCAAGCTGTCACAGTCATTTCAGTAAAGTAACTTTGTTACAGAAAAATAATAGCTGATGATATGTCTGCAGTGATTTAATGGTTGTTTTTGCCTCTCCATTGGACAGAAGATGCAGATATTTATAACCCACAAATTAAGATGATACATGTTATCGTTGGCTAATGGCAACTGGACTTTTCTGGAACATTTATGTAGGCTATTAAAAGGTATATCACGTCAAAGTGTATTACTTCAAATAAATGTAGATGCAAGCAACAGGACCGTTGATTTGATGGCAATTCATTTGATGGCAGTCCGTTGATACTGTATGATGTACAGAGAGGCGAAGCTCTTGGCTTGAACAATGCTCCCATATGGTCGGAGTTACTGTCAATCATTGGACGTGCTCTCCCTCATATGACCTGTATTTTCTTGCCGACTCTCTCTGCATACAGCAATGCGGTGTAACCTGTGACATGGCCGAATCTTAGCGCGTTATAGCGGAACATCTGACTTGCGTTTCTACTATACTCAAGTGAATACAGGGTATAGTTGAGTCCGGATTCAACTGTGAAACATCCAAGTCAAGTGTCCTACGCAGCAATTTGACTCGAACTACATTTTTTTTTGTACGAAAAAGTGCGTGGAGGAATAACAAAACGCAACACGTATCCGGTGGGATTCCATTCTAGAGTAGAGAAACGCGAGGGTGCAAAGGGGACAGGGGGTTAGTCACAAACAGAAGACGAAAGGGAGAGAAGGAGAAAGATTTTGTATGTTTTTGCCGTATCGACACATTTTATTGAAGGAATAATGAGGAACATTTGGATAATTTTGACCCTCGGCATAACAGCCTTTCTCTCGGGGGAAAGGGTAAGTTTTAAAAGCGATCCATGTCGATTTGTTTGAGGAGGTAGCTGGGAAAGCGAACAACTTCGAATCTTTGACCACTCCACTCTTTCTTGATTGTTGCATTGTAACGTTAGAGTACTCGGAGCAATTGTAAATGTAGCCTATTCTTGTCCTGAATTTGACACGTTGTAGCCTATCATATTATAACTTAAGAGCAATGTCAATTCAGTTTCGGCCAGAGGTATTTTTTTTAAACTATAGTCAATATTATTTAAAATTGTTTGTTTTTTTTGGTCTGGGAACCATAACGTTACTGTACTTGCACGTCAAGTTTGTCGATGTTGACAATGTTTCAGCGTTCAGAGTTTGCTTTGATTGATACACATTGTTTTTAGAGTTTTAGTTTAATGTCAGTACTTAGTATTTTATCTCCTAAACTATCATTTCGATGTACGTGGAAGGTTGCTGGTCAAAAATAGAGGAACCCTTTCTGTATGGAAATGTCAACTAGCATAGTTTTACAAATCAGTGCTTATAAGCTATCTGTTATCATTTGGTCTTTGGGGGTAATATAAAACCCAGTCTGGTTCCATTTATGCGGCTTTTGTCGTTAACCTATGAATTGGCCATTAATTCTATCTTATTGTGAAATGCAAATAAACACTTTTGCTGCATGTAGCCTATCCAAATTGCCTAGCCTATTCATAGCTATGGGAAGTAGGGGTGCGGATGATTCTGCCGCACCCCCTGAAAATAAGGTGTGTATGTATGTATGTATATATGTGTATATATATATTAGTACCATTCAAAAGTTTGGATACAACAACTCATTGCAGGGTTCTTTATTTTTACTATTTTCTACATTGTAGAATAATAGTGAAGACATCAATACTATGAAATAACACATGGAATCATTTAGTAACCAGGAAAGTGTTAAAAAACATCAAAATACATTGTTTGAGATTCTTCAAAGTACCCTCCCTTTACCTTGGCAGCTTTGCACTCTTGGCATTCTCTCAACCAGCTTCATGAGGTCGTCAATTAATAGGTGTTAAAAGTTAATTTGTGGAATTTGTGTTTTGTTGTGACAAGGTAGGGGTGGTATACAGAAGATAGCCCTATTTTGTAAAATACAAAGTCCATATTATGGAAAGAACAGCTCAAATAAGCAAAGAGAAACAACAGTCCATCATTACTTTAAGACATGGTCAGTCAACACAGAACATTTCAAGAACATGGAAAATTTCTTCAAGTGCAGTTGCAAAATCCATCAAGCACTATGATGAAACTGGCTCTCATGAGGACCTCCACTGGAAAGGAAGTTACCTCTGCTGCAGAGGATAAGTTCCTTAGAGTTACCAGCCTCAGAAATCGCAGCCCAAATAAATGCTTCACAGAATTCAAGTAACCAACACATTTCAACATCAACTGTTCAGAGGAGACTGTGTGAATCAAGCCTTCATGGTGAAATTGCTGCAAAGAAACCACTACTAAAGGACACCAATAAAAAGAAGAGACTTGCTTGGGTCAAGAAACACAAGCAATGGACATTAGACTGGTGAAAATCTGTCCTTTGGTTTGATGAATTTGAGATATTTGATTCCAACCGCCATGTCTTTGTGAGATGCAGAATAGGTGAACGGATGATCTCTGCATGTGTGGTTCTCACCGTGAGGCATGGAGGAGGTGGTGTGATGGGGGGGGTGCTTTGCTGGTGACACTGTCAATGATTTATTTAGAATTCAAGGCACACAAGCATGGCTACCACAGCATTCTGCAGCGATACACCATCACATCTGGTTTGGGCTTAGTGGGACTATCATTTGTTTTTCAACAGGGCAATGACCCAACACACCTCCAGGCTTTGTAAGGGCTATTTGACCAATAAGGAGAGTGATGGAGTGCTGCATCAGATGACTTGGCTTCCACAATCACACAATCTCAACCCAATTGAAATGGTTTGGGGTGAGCTGGACCGTAGAGTGAAGGAAAAGCAGCCAAAAAGTGCTCAGCATATGTGGGAACTCCTTCAAGACTGTTGGAAAAGAATTCCATGTGAAGCTGGTTGAGAGAATGCCAAGAGTGTGCAAAGCTGTCATCAAGGCAAAGGGTGGTTACATTGAAGAATCTTTAAATATGTAGATTTCATAGTTTGGAGTTCTTCACTCTTTTTCTGCAATTTAGAAAACAGTGAAAGTAAAGAAAAACCTTTGAATGAGTAGGTGTGTCCAAACTTTTGACTGGTACTATATATTTATATATACATACAAATGGGGGGGGTCATTTTTTCATGAAAGTATTGCAAAAGTAGTGCACCTTTTCTGTCACTTTTAGAAAGCAGAGGGCATAGAGAGTGACATTTGCTTTGCCTGTCAGCTGTTTAGGCATTGCACTGATTGCTTTGAATTTGGTTTTGGCATTTGAACTTGGCCTTGTAAGCCCTGTTGTAATCGTATAGCCAGGGGTTGCTTTAATTGGGAATTGGGAGGTGGGGATCCCTCCTTTTTGGTGACCATTCGAAACCAAAAGCTGTTTTATTTCTATTACAATACAGGCTGTGATAGCTGTAAGCCTAATTGTTATTTTTTATTTAGTCTCCTAGTAGGCTAGTGCAATTTTGGTTTAGTGTAGGTCTATTGGTATGAAAATAAACAACTGAACAATTTTCTATTTAGAGCATTTCCCCAAAATACATGTCATGTTTTTGGCATCAAAGACAACAATTGTAGGCTATAACACATTTGCATTGTCATGCATTGACAGAATGATAATTGAGATAACCTTAATGATTACCTAGTTGGGCTAACTTTTTGCTGTATGCCAACATCATCATCATCCTCTTCCTGCATCCAAACCTGCATCCCTACCTGTAGCCTACCTGCATCCCTACCTGTAGCCTACCTGCATCCCTACCTGTAGCCTACCTGCATCCCTACCTGTAGCCTACCTGCATCCCTACCTGTAGCCTACCTGCATACCTACCTGTAGCCTACCTGCATCCCCACCTGTAGCCTACCTGCATCCCCACCTGTAGCCTACCTGCATCCCCACCTGCCTAGCCTACCTGCATCCCCACCTGTAGCCTACCTGCATCCCCACCTGTAGCCTACCTGCATCCCCACCTGTAGCCTACCTGCATCCCCACCTGTAGCCTACCTGCATCCCCACCTGTAGCCTACCTGCATCCCCGCCCTGCAGCCTACCTGCATCCCCGCCTGTAGTCCACCTGCATCCCCGCCTGTAGTCCACCTGCATCCCCGCCTGTAGTCCACCTGCATCCCCGCCTGTAGCCTACCTGTAGCCTACCTGCAGCCCTACCTGTAGCTAACCTGCAGCCCTACCTGTAGTCCACCTGCATCCCTACCTGTAGTCCACCTGCATCCCTACCTGTAGTGTACCTGCATCCCTACCTGTAATCTACCTGTTTCTGGTGTAATACATTTCTACCTCACACTATATCAGTCTTGCTTGTCCATCTTCCTGAATTAAAACATTTGATATTCTAACAAATCAATCTTGTTGGCAAATCATAAAATATTACAAAGTTATTTAGATATAGTGTGGATGTAGGGCTGTTTTTTTGTGTGTGTATATAATGAGCACCCAGATGCTGCGTAGGCAACACAATATCAGACAGAGACAAGCTGGCCCGGTGAAACATTTCCAATGTTGGCTACTAGGTTGCTCAAAAATGTTTCAATATTCTCAGTGCAGCCTCATTCATTGATGCAATGCTTCAATATTGGCAGAATGTTTCCCTTACCTGGTGAATAATGCAGACAGGCAAATACAAAAAATGAGCTGGGTGCACACATAAGGAACACTTTTGGTGGGTAGCGCACGAAACAATGACACTGTCATAGTACACTGCATGCACCGTTCCACGAGGGTGACTTCATATAGCCTATAGCACGGGGTCTGCATCCTTTTTCATAGGAGTGGCAATTTACAATTGATCCTACAATTTCTAAAAGGTCTGCGTGCCAGTTATGATTTTCAGATAAGCATTGTAGGCTACTCAACTGTGCCCAGAAAATGTCTAATTGCCCACAAACTGAATAGCCTAATTCCAGCTGCCTACTAGACAGAGACGCTGTTCATTCAGCAACACTCCACGGAGCTCCACTACGCCTGCCTGTACCGAGGCGTTGTATCACGGGTGCGTCCTTAATGTGTCGATTTCTTGGTCGAGTTTCTTTGTCTTTATGCGTCCTTGTCTATTGAAAGCCTAAGTAATTCCTTAGATGTATGCCTTTTTATTTCAATGCATCTGGCATAGTTTTCATTTTGCCGCCAGCTGTTTTTCGCTCTGGTTACCTTCACATTGATGTCGGCATTTGAAGTGGGCCTTGCTAGTGTGTGTTATGCATCTGTTTCATGTTGCACGGTATATGTATGCACTGTTCCATAAGTAGGCTAAATTAGTAAATGTAGCCTGTGTATGATGAGGTTGAGTCGTACATTGTAGACGACATTCCACAGACCCTTTAAACCTAATATAAACATAATATTGTGGTGATAATGACCGGGGGACGTTTTTGTTTGTTTTTGCTGTTCTCCAAATAGGATTTTTTTTGTGTTTTAAAAATGTGTAGAAGTACAGTAAATGAGCTTCAACTGGTGGGTGTATTTCGACACACCCCACTTTGCCATACAATAGGCTAAGCTGAACTGCCCACCGCCCACCCCCAACACTACTGACCCGCGGCTATGGACCTTGTTCATAAACTTAACCGGGAAAGTAACCTAGCTATAGTCCTATCCCTATGCTATGTTGTGTGGCTCAGCACGGTTTACTGCTTGGTTATCAGAGTCAGACAACTCCAGGCAACCCAACAAGATACTGTGATGTTTACATTCACTTTAGTGAGGGCTGAATAAGTTGTTTGATGCATTTCCATTACAGGATGTACCCC
This sequence comes from Oncorhynchus tshawytscha, assembly GCF_018296145.1. NCBI lineage: Eukaryota > Metazoa > Chordata > Actinopteri > Salmoniformes > Salmonidae > Oncorhynchus > Oncorhynchus tshawytscha. Next base: position 38,473,671 of record NC_056441.1, read on the forward strand.
CCCAGTGTTTCCTAAAAGGCTCAGACGTTTCTGTCTCCATCTACACGGGCCTCACCCGAGTCACTATGCCATTGGCTCTGGTGGACCTCTCACTAAGGGGCCAAACGCCAGGCCACTGGTACTTTTCAGCTTTCGTTTACATAACAATGGCTAATTGTGAACTTTAACACTTCAGAAAGCAACTGTTTTGATTATGCAGAGGTTGATTCTGCTCTTCACTGTCACCATTTGCTATGAAAATAATTTCCCTATATAAAGGTGTATACACTCGTAACACTGGTGTTAGTCGAAAAGCAGCATTATTGTCCAACCTATTAGAAATATGTATAGTATACTTTAAATGATAAAGTCCAAACGGATTATTATGCGATTATGTTGTTTCTATATCATCATGTTTAGTCATTCAATTGGGGCACACTGTTTATCCCATACATTGGCTAAAATGCCAGCATGGATATCAGTGAGCTTTTGTGTCTCATGTAGTTGGTGCTGTAACTGAACTCTTATTCCAAGCTGTTTTCTCTGTGGCTTACAGACTTGTCACTTGGTTCCGCTCCTCTATGAATGGTTGTCCAATTAGCTGATTCAGACATCAGTGTTTTTAATGAGTCATAATTTGGCATGAGGTCACTCCCAGACTGCACGTTTTTTAATAGACGAGCCTTAACCTGAAGCCCTTATGTCTGCTTGACTCAAAGGTGTCACTCCCTTGGATGTGATTGGGGAGAAGTCTCACTCTATTGGATATGATTGGGGAGAAGCTCAAATCTCACAAAAAACACAAGTGGTCATGTTACTGTGCATTTTTGTTGTTTCAAACAATGTTGTGATCCATGGTTGTGTGGGCATGACAACTACAGGCCCAACTGCTCACACTGTAATGAACACGAGGGGAGACAGAGCGCTGGTTTCAAGCGCAGGGCGCAGCAGGTTTTTATCACAAAGGACCACATGAGGAGACATGTAGCTGGTTCCAGGGGCAGGCGGAAGGTCATACACAGGGGTCCGAAATGGCAACAGTACAGGCAGGGAACAGGCTAGTAACCTAGTCCGGGAGATCAGACAATACAGGAACAGGAAATCCGATAGGCTAAAGTACAGGCAGGGAATAGGCAAACGGCGTCGTTAGTTTTTGCCTACCTCACTATCATAAACATGAGGAGTAAATTACGGGAAAACACAGAGCTCCGAAAGACGTGTGTCACAAAAAAAAAACTAACTCCGTGATGGGGTGCAAAGAACTGAACTAAATAGTGTGTGATAATGACATACAGGTGTGTGAACAGGTGATTAGAATTCAGGTGATTGGGATCTGGAGCGTGAGCTGCATTCAGGGGATCTAGGTGTTTGAGGGTGTGAGTAGGAAGCAGACGTTACACACACATTAATTTCTATAGAACCATGTATGGTTGACTATCATAACCCCCCTCCCCTATCAATCTATCACTTCTCTCTCTATCTGTATTTCCCTTCTTGCAGTGAGGGGTGTAGATATCCGCCTCAATGAAACTCGTCACGTGGCATTGATTCTCAATGTTGACATGGCAATCAAGTGGTTTGGCTGATAACCACCAGAAAAATCTATGTGTTAATTAGAAGGTTGACGTTTATTGTCATGAATCTTGCCCTGGACGTAGAACTTAGAGATTTCCGCTAGATGTGCCGGCTGGCTATAAGTGACCGACCGGCTTGCTACAGTCTTGTGTAGTAAAATTTGAAATGCTATTTCTGAAAAAAACTAGAGACTCAGAGCTAGAAAATGTTATATCATACCTTAGGTAAGTAATTCTGCTTTTGAATGTTGATTAACTTGTAACCCCACTTTTGAGAAAATGGCCCTTGAATGTTTTGTTACACCTACTAGAGAGCTCTTTGTCTACATCCATTCAGCATCGTTCACACCCTCTTAAGCCTGGGCCCCACCCATCTCTTTAAGGATTCACATGTGAGGCCATGTGCTAAACAGAATGAGTACAGTAGTGTACTAAACAACCAAATATTTCAAGACTAAAGGCTTGTTCATGGTACGTCTATTGACATGTCTCTAGACAGTTGTCACACTGACATCATGAATTTTCAATTGTTTTATAAATATATTTTTTAAATTACTTTTTACCCCTTTTTCTCCCCAATTTCATGCTATCCAAATCGGTAGCTACAGTCTTGTCCCGTCGGTGCAACCTGCCAAGCTGCACTGCTACTTGATACACTGTTTGCTTAACCCGGAAGCCAGCCGCGCCAATGTGTCAGAGGAAACATCGTCCAACTGGCGACCGTGTCAGCTTGCATGCACCCGGCCCGCCACAGGAGTCGCTAGAGCGCAATGGGACAAGGCCATCTCGGCTGGCCAAACCCTCCCCTAATCCAGACGACGCTGGGCCAATTGTGCACTGCCTAATGGGTCACCCGGTCGGGGACGGCTGTGACACAGCCCAGGATAGAGCCCGGATCTGTAGTGACGCCTCGAGCACTGTGATGTGCCTTAGACCTCTGCGCCACTCGGGAGGCCCTTTGAACATTCTATTCTCGTCTGACATCAAACTTGTTGTCATTATGAAAAAGTATTAACACAAAAAAATGTATTTAGTATATGTCAAAAACATGCACAGGTGTAAAAGGTACAGTGAAATGGTTACTTGTATAGTGGCTAGCTAGTTAAACAATTAACCAAAATCCCAACTCATAATGCATGAATCTCCAGGTAGCTAAATCTAACCAACTAGGTTCAAGCTATAACTAGCAATACAAATGGCTCTGATATACGAATAATATTACTACACAGATCATACACATAACGTTAGCTAACGAGCCAACCAGCTAATATTAGCTAGTTTGCTAACAGTGCTCTTTAACTTCAATGAAAACTACTTTTTGACAAATTGTAGTGAGCTAGACTCTCTTACCTGTATACATGGATGAACGCTTTTCCCTCTCTGTCACGGATGCCATAGTTGCCCTTAGTTTGAAGATGTAATCCGAAGACAGGTGTTTTATACAACATCCTTCTGTGTGTTCTCTTATGACTCCCTCCACATATTTGCAGTCAAATGCCACAATTTTCTCCTAAGCGATCAAACTCTGCTTCCACCGGACATTCCGCTGATTTCAAACCTCGGTCCTCCAGAAAGTGGAGAGGATTAGTAACACTTTTGCAGTTCTTCGTGATCTCTTTCAGAAAAGCTGCGTTAGAAAGGATTACCTACACATACTGAGCAGCTCATGTTATATGGCAGACCAATCCAAACTCATCTCTCGGCATGTCCAGCCCATCAATTATCTCAGCCAATCATGGTTAACGGGAAGGTTCCTGTATTTTTTCCGTAGCTAAACCAACTAGGCTCATAATTTGACAATTGAGATCGTATTTACAAATGGCATACACGTTTGTTATTAAAGCACATGAACGTTCACATGTTCCAGAAGGCATTTCTTCCAAAAAACATATTTAGATAAACTATTTACTTTCAAATGGCTCTCCTGTGAAGTAGTGACACACGACATACACCTAGTTTCTTGAAACGAGTCAGATATCGTAAAAAATTCATGAAAACCAAAATGAGCTTTTTGGTCTAAATGTAAGGTTAGTGTTAGGCTTTAGGGTTAGCAGTGTGGTTAAGGTTTAGGGTTAGGTTTCAAATAAGGTTTTATGACTTTATGACTGTGCCAGCTAGTGGCCACTCTGGAGAGCTGCCTCCAGGGCAAGATTCGCTTCACACCACCCTTTTCAGTGTATTGCGCACTACTTTTTTAGTTACACTGAAATGTATGATCCAACAATCGATTGCATGCTATTATCTCATGTTGATGTTTTGAAATGTATTTAGACTCCGGGCTTTATTCACTCCATATCGCGGATGTTCAGCATTGCAGCGTGATAGAAATTTAAAGGCAATGTTCCCGCGGTAAACGCTGGATGTGTCGGCTCAATCAGAAATGACCTTTTTACATTTCTATCTTGCAACGCTTCAGCGATACAGATTAAGTAGAGCCCTTAGTGTCATGCAATGCAGGACCTCAAAGGAATAACTCCGAAATGGCCTTGGCCTTGGAATCTTGGGACACTCACGGACAATGAGTGGGGAACCACTGAAATGCCATTCTATACACTTAGAGGGACTTTGCTTCCAACAAAATAGGTGATTGTTTACAAATTGTATATCATGAAGCATTACACATCTATAAGCACACCATAAATGCATGAATACTTACATTAAGTTGTAATAATGCTATGTAGCTGTAAAGAGATGTTTTTGATGTGCTTATGAATGTGTATTGTGTGCTTTATTATCCCGTGCCCTTAAATAACACGAAATCAAGGGGGTCAGGGGAGATGTACTACACAGCACATCAGAGCTTCATTTGTTGGCGTTTTTTTTTTTTTTTTTTTTTTTTTCACTGATTTAAGTAATGTTGTGCCTGAGTAGCACAAGCTGCTAGCTGACCGCTGCATCACCCCACACCCCTGACAGCTCATCACCTGAGGCTGTTTGGCTTCGGCATAAAGAAGAGGGTAACAACATCGATACACAAACTGCATTCGCTAGCAGGCTCAGAACCACAGATGCCAGGCCTTTTTTTATTTCCTAGTTATACAATTTTTGAAGAACTTTATCGATATTCCTGTAGATTCTTGCAACTTTCTTTTTTTAAAATTTTGACCGGAATATTTGTACACCCTGCCTTTTGTGCAATTTTAGAACCAGGCTCTTTTAAGGTGAGTAGAGGAGGCCTTTATCCATCCTTCTTTTATAAAAGTAAGCTATTTAAGAAGAGCATCATCTCTAATTTAAGGCATGATAAATAAATAAAAATGTGTGTCTGCAGTTTTACAGAATATTCACTTTCCTTAGCCTCCCATCCCATCTTGAACATTCTAGTCTTTATCTGGGAGCAAGCCTTTTAGGTACATACAGCCACATAGAAACCAGGGCTAAGTTTGTGGACCGTGTTTTTATAAACCTAGCACAAATCAAATCAACGTTTATTGGTCGCGTACACAGTTTAGCAGATGTTATAGCGGGTGCAGCTAAATGCTTATGTTACTAGCTCCTAACAATGCAGTAAAATGTCAACAAGTACACAAATAATAATAATATCTTTTTTTACAAGAGATTTTGAAATGTCGGAACAAATTTTATTCACCTAAATAGCACTAAGTGTAATACTATACTAACTGGAATACTAGATTGCATATCTTTACATATATACACCATATCAATTTACACAATATATATACTAAGAATGATATGTACAGCAGTAGATACAGTATTTTCGAAGAATCCAGGAAATAAATCCATATGTTGTGTGTGTAAGCAGTGTAACTAAAATGCAATATACTGTAGTAATAATAGAATACAGTATTTAATTACACACTACAAAACCCCATGGCAAAATGGATAGAATTGCAGGAATTTAGCTTCCAGACCAGAGCCTGGAATATACATAGTATGTGAATGGTGTGTATGGGCTGTATGTGAATAGAAAAGGTGTGTACAGCAGTGGTTATATAAGATGAGCCATTACTAGAATATACTATATACATGTGAAGTGGGTAAAAAAGTATGTCAACATTATTAAAGTGACCAGTGGGAATAGTCATTGCTGTGTGCAGAATCTACTTCATACTCCTTCCGGGGGTGTATTCATTTGCTCCCTATCTGACAAACATTATGTAATCTCTAATGGATTCTACAGGCCGAGGCTCCTTGGGCCTCTGAAGGAAGGCGTCCATCCCTTGTGCTCTTGCTTCGTCATCAGCGACGCAGCCCTGGTTTGTCGACGCAACCCTGAAGCTAAGATTCTGCTTGTCATTACCGCTGTCTATTTGAGTTGCGCTGAGAACAGTTGCATGAATATTCCCTTTAAGACAGCTGAAAAGAATGAAGGCAAAAGTTTTTTTAAAGAACAGAGCGATGCAGCAACACACTCTGCTTTGTGGACACTCAAGAAGCGAGTGTTTGTGTCGGCGTCACGAACATCTGCAGGACGTATGTGTGTTTGTTTGAAAGGAACAGCTTCTCCCCCTCACGCCTCTTGGCTGGTTGGAAGGGATTCTTTCATGAGGCTGAGGTTGTGTGTTTCCAAAAGACAGTCAGTCCAGCCTTCTAGGAATGGGGAAAACACATTGGGGAGAGGCAGCACATGGACAGTGGTTTAACTTTGGCGCCTTCCACCATGCATGTGGCAGGGGCAGTAAGAAGCCACAATTTGACAAACTAGTGACCCCTCATCTTTCTCAACATGGATGTCAAGTTTTTGTTGAAAACAGTAACTCATAGCAGCTTTTGTTTATAAAGCAGTCTCTCCGCGCTCTCTTGATTAGCATAGCAAATGGAAAGTTCCTTCAGCGGATTGCGGTGGAGGTTCTGTGGTTGTGACGAAGAGAAGAGGGGAAAACCCTATTTTCTTTGCTTGTTCAATTTACTACCCTGCATGCAGCCTGGTGACACTTTTTCATGGAAGAGAACAGTGTGAATTTGGTTTCCCTTTTGGCGAACAAATCTCCCTCTATCTGGTGCTTTACTGCGGGGGAACGCGTGAGTCCGTCTGACTTGGGTCTGCCCCCCCCATGTGCCGAGCAGGATGGTACTGGATTGGGCTAGTTAGGACAGTAAGAGAGTTAAGTGTTTGGCTTGAGCACAGCATCACAGATCTGCCTGATACTATCCCCAAGAAATCTGGGTTGCCAAGAGTAATAACGGCAATATTGTGTCAAAAAGCTATTTGTGCTTTCCCTCATTGAAATGAAAAATGTATGATCCAACAATCGATTGCATGCTATTATCTCATGTTGTTTTGAAAGCTATTTAGACTCAGGGCTTTATTCAATCCATATCGCGGATGTTCAGCATTGCAGTGTGATTGCCTTTAAATTTCAATGTTCCCGCGTTAGCGGTAAACGCTGCATGTGTCGGCTCAATCAGAAATGACCTTAGACATGTCTATCTTTCAATCTGTAACGCTTCAGCGATACAGATTAAATAGAGCCCTTACTGTCATCCAATGCATTAGATACTTCACTGCAAGTAGTGAAATCTGAGCAAGCCTTAAGGTAAAATATCTTGAAATGATAAATACATATATAAAATGTATAAATACATTTTTTAAATAGCTAAATGATCTGCCAATGATTTTAGATGAGTAAAAACACATTTGTGTTGAGTGAGGTAAAAATGTACAGTGCATTCGGAAAGTATTCAAACCCCTTGACCTTTTCCACATTTTGTTACGTTATATCCTTATTCTAGAATTGATTGAATAAAACATTTTCCTCATGAATCTACACACACTAACCCATAATGACAAAGCGAAAAGTTTTTTTTTTTTAAATAAATAAAAAATAACTTAAGTATTTGCTATGAGATTCTAAATTGAGCTCAGGTGCATCCTTGTTTCCATTGATCATCCTTGACATGTTTCTAAAACTTAATTGGATTCCACCTGTGGTAAATTCAATTGATTGGACATTTGGAAAGGCACACATCTGTCTATATAAGGTCCCACAGTTGACAGTGCATGTCAGACTAAATCCAAGCCATGAGGTCGAAGGAGTTGTCTGTAGAGCTCCGAGACAGGATTCTGGGGAAGGGTACCTAAGCATTTCTGCAGCCTTGAAGGTCCTCAAGAACATCGTGGCCTCCATGAATCTTAAATGGAAGAAGTTTGGAACCACCAAGACTCTTCCTAGAGCTGGCCGCCTGGCCAGACTGAGCAATCGGGGGAGAAGGGCCTTGGTCAAGAACCCGATGGTCACTCTGACAGAGTTCCTCTGTGGAGATGGGAGATCCTTCCAGGACAACCATCTCTGCAGGACTCCACCAATCAGGCCTTTATGTTAGAGTGGCCAGATGGAAGCCAACCCTGAGTAAAAGGCACATGACGGCACGCTTGGAGTTTGCCAAAAGGCACCTAATGAACCCAGACCATGAGAAACAACATTATCTGGTCTGATGAAACCAAGATTGAAATCTTTAGCCTGAATGCCAAGTGTCACGTCTGGAAGAAACCTGGCACCATCCCTATGGTGAAGCATAGGGAGAGACATGAATAAACTGTGCAGCGACCCTCCCCATCCAACCTGACAGGGCTTGAGAGGATCTGCAAGGAACTCCCCAAATACAAATGTGCCAAGCTTGTAGCGTCATACCCAAAGAAGATTCAAGGCTGTAATCGCTGCCAAAGGTGCTTCAACAAAGTACTGAGTAAAGGGTCTGAATACTTATGGCAATGTGATATTTCAGTTGTTTATTTTTAATGTGCAAACATTTCTAAAACATTTTTTGCTTTGTCATTATGGGGGGTGTGTGTGTGTGTGTGTGTGTGTGTGTGTGTGTAGATTTAGTTTTTTTTCCAATCCATTTTTGAATAAGGCTATAAAGTAACAAAATGTGTAAAAAGTCGAGGGGTCCGAATACTTAACAAATGCACTCTGTGATTGTGTAAAATTGTGTTTTTACTGTTGCCACATCTCCTTGGTTTTCCAGGTTCAGTAAAGAGGAATACATTTGGGTGGACATTCTTTAATCTGGGCCTCCTTTCACACTCAAATCATATTTTAGGTGCCACGGAATTACTCTGAAGTGAATTCAGTCACAACTGAAACAACAATTGAACAACACTCTCCAACTCCTTGCTCAGACTTGGGCACACGCACGCCACACCAGAATTCAGAATTTACAGAGATCTTTGTTGGTTCACGGTTTCATAGTTTGTGGTCAAGCTTGTTGGTCTGCCGTTTGTATATCTGCTGCCTGCTAAATCAAACGTTGCATGGAGGCCTCTCCTTGTCCCTTTTTGGCTCTGTTCTGCTGTATAGACAAGGATCTGAGTGGGAATGTGCTCCATCTGTGGGGTGTTATCCAAAGAATGGGGGATATATGAAGGCATGACGTCAGTTTAACTTTTTCCATCTCTCTCCCAAGATTGCTCTGGAAAACGACACGGTGCATTTAACACATCTGTGCTCACTCATATTTACGAGCCCGTTTTATCAGTTCTTAAAAGCTCCTAATTGAAACCTGTACTGTGCTCCACAAAGCAGAAGAATGTACTTTAATGTCTGGTGTTTCCATTATTTTTCCATGGCTTGATTCTATGCAACACTGAATCAGCTGCCGGGTGTACATCTTGCACTCTAATCAGGGTGTGTTAGGGACCACAAATTATACCTTATAATCTCGTAATGTTTTCATGAGAAATCTCCCAGATTCCAAAGGCATTTGAGGATCTTCCGTAATGAAATGGATAGAAATGTCAAAATAACACCTCTCATTCGAATGCTGTGGTCATGTGTAAACCTTTCTCTTTTATTCAATGGTACTGCATTTAAAGTCCCTGATGGCGCACTCATGAATATTCAGCAGAGTAGTGGTTGTCATAGAAACAGTTTTATAAAAACAGGAAGTACTTTAGTTCTCTGTCGAGTTACACCTTACCGTAGGGAAATCCTTTTCAAACCAATAATTGCTCTCTAAGGCACAGCTATTTTTTTAAAACTATTTTGCTCTCCTTCTAGCATGTAGGGAAATTGCCTCCAATTCAGATTCGGTTCACTTGTACAAAGACATTTTCACCTTTTTTAAAATAGCTACATTATTATCCTTAATCCTAGCCGTGTTTAGAATACAGCTTCCTCCGTCTTCTAATTTGGATCTAGAAGACAACCATGATGTCATGATTGAAAGGAACTAGAAGCACAAGCCTTTCGCTACACTCGCATTAACATCTGCTAACCATGTGTATGTGACAAATAACGATTTGATTTGAAGACTCTTTCAAAATATTCTGTAGTTTGGTTCTCCAGGGCAGCGGTGGCAGGCACACTGTCCAAAGCCCTAAACTCTGACAACACATCATCAAAGACCGACAACGCGTCATTCAGCAAAAGGCAAACCAACAGTAATCAATGGCATGGGATAAACATAGTACAGGTCAGATGTAAAGCCCGGCCAGACGAGACCGAAAGAGATTCGGTGGATCTTTTAATTAGCGCAGGTCAAAATGGACCTCAACCAAGTCTTTGGCGTGCTCAGACGCATTAATGCACCGGTCCTGCGAGCCTGTTAATCTTTACTAATGCATTCTGTTAACACCCATCTATGTGCTAAACACCAACTGTAAACCTGGCGCAGCCAGATAGCCATGTCCAGTGTCCCGTAGCGCTCCCATAACAGAGAGAAACAACGAGGGCACTCTTATTCAACAGGGGAGGAGGCTTTAGGGAACCGTGTCGGATGGAATCCATTTTGATTTGAAATGCAAATGCCACTGACACGCTCATTTCTCGCTGTCCTTTTGAGGCGACTGCACAGTCCTAATGGGAGGAACATTTCAAGGAGAGCCTCCAAACAAACAAGAGTCAAATGGGTGGCGTTCCACAGTCGCACAGTTCCCCCCCCATGACGTCATGTGAAAGTGCATTTCCAAATCTGTCACCTTTTGATAGTGTGTGTATATCATATCTCTGTTATAATCGGCTCCCCGTTTTTTTTCCCTATCCCTGATTTCGGAGAGACAGGGCCAAGGTCATTGCTATTTGAATCTGGGCATTTTCATGCTATGCGTAAACTTGTTAGCCTGGCGTAACGGAGGAGGGAGGCTTGATGACTTTGATGATCATTTTTTTAAATCAAGTGATTCAGTGGCTGGCTGGAATGAGGGCCGACTGCCCTGACTCCAGACCCAGGATGTCCTGCAGAGACAGTTGAAGCCTCATGGCTCATTTAGCTTCACAGTTTTGTCAGCGATCACAATTGCTAGTTCCTGACGGAGGACAAAACAGTACATTTAGGAGATTCTGGTCTTGTGTGTGTGCCTCTTGGTCAAAAGTGTGTTTTCTGTGTTGATAAAGTTGGCTTCTCCAAGGGTCCAGAGGGGGGGAAGATGCTCCTTCTGCCACACAATCATTAATGATGGAGAAAGCAGCCAAGATGTGGTACTGGTAAAGGACCTATTTCTGTTTCCACAGAATGGAATATGAATTGCCTCCTCTTTCTCAAATATGAGCTCAGGGCTAGAGCGCTGCTTTGAACAGTCAGACAAAAGCTCCATAGAAACCAAGCAAACCCGCTTTTTGTAAAAGCCCTGATATTTATATTCAGAGGGTAGCTTATATGCCTATGGGTTTTTTGACTTCATAACTTTATTGCGCGGAATACAGAAAACAGAGACCGGACAATTCTGGTCTGTTACAGCTGTTTTACAAAAGTTGTCTACATAATGTGCTGGAGATGATATTGTCCAGAACCGTGTGAGTTGTTTACCCTTGCTTTGTGAGCTAACTGTGGCTACATTTGTTTTTCTGTTAATTAGCTAGGAATGCAATCCCAGCAGCTGGCATGCATAAAACATGGAGTGGAAAATGATTTCCCCTTTGTTGTGGAGTGGTTTGTTTCAACAAACATGGAAACCAAATCGGATGGAGCGGTGGTATTCTGTCAAGCGTCACACACACACACACACACACACACACACACAAACTCAACTGGCTTCCTCTCTGTAGAGTAGTGTTTGATCTCTTCCTGTGTACGAGGCCTGAATCGCTCCCCGAACGCCGGCTATAGCAGCTAATCTTCAGCATATGTCACTTCCTAAACTGATAATCCTCCCAGTAATTGTGTGACTGTGTGAAAGGTTAGTATGTACTGTAAGTGTGTGTGTGTGTGTGTCCCCCACGCACCTTCTTGTTAACAAAACAGGAAGAGGCCACATATTTAAAGCTGTGGCATCATTCAGAGCAGCTTTGTTCTATGAGAGTCTGAGGTTAAGGTCAATGTTTCAATATGTCTTCATGATGCACTGTTGAATAGTATGTGACTGTGCAAACCTATAAGGTAACTAGCCCAGCTCCCAGGGCCTTGTCTCATTAATTGGCTATTAGATGACTCTTGGCTTCCCACTCTTCATATGTTGCCACTTGGTTTGAGCATGCCTTTAGGGCTGTTATTGTTTCGATCTTACCTCCGTAGTGCGGACAGTGTATGTAGGTTGCGGTGAGGGCTAACTGCCCCAGTGTGAAACTTTAGACCCGTCTCTGAATCAGTGTTTGAACGAAGCGACGGGGCATGGCTACCCCCCCCCAAAAAAAAATGGCTAACCCTCCTAGTCCTGGATCACAGTCCCTGCAGGTTGTGCTGAGACCCGGGTTGGTGCTCCAGTCATTTTATTTTATCTTGTGCTAGCGTTGGTTTTGTTCTCTGCTGGATTAGCTTTGGATAATGGGATCAGGGATCACCACCTGCTTCTCTCTTCCTCCCCCTGCCGGTACTGGCTGTGTGTCGCTCCCTTCATCAACCTCTCAACATTCATTTTCCTCTTCATTGTCAGCATCATAGTCCGCATCGTCATGCCCTCAGGTACACTAACAGATAAACAGGTCCACACTGCTCTCAGAGGAACAAGTCATCACCGCTATGGCAACTCCATCTCCACTACCTCTCTCCCTCGTCGTTATTTCTTTCATCTGGGCCAATCTCTCTCTCTCTTTTTCCCCCCGTCCCTATCTCTCACAGTCCACCCTCTTCCTACTGTCACCCCCACCCCCCACCACCAGAGTGTAGTGCCCTCCTGACTCCCGTGAACACAAATCCTCTTAAGGGAAGGGTTGGATGGGAATTCAATTGCTGCACTGTTAAGACAGAAGCAGATCAGCCAGTGAAGCGGTGAAATCACCCCCCCATACACATGGCCCATATCTATCCAGATAAGGGCCCATTTGCAGCAGTGGAGCAGTGAGAGATGAACTGAGCTTTGGAGGAATTTGGCAGGTCATATTTTTTTCTGCACAAATAGATAAGTGGGTGGGGAAAAGGCCATATGTATAAATGAGCTTGAGTGTGGGTGAAAGAGCATGAACATTTTCGCATCCCACTGGTCCGTTCTTAAAGTTTTCTTCCTGTAAATGAAAGGAATAAGATTGCAAACTCTAAATACTATGACCTAACACATTTGGGAAATAATCTTACGACAACTCAACTTGCCTGTCCATGCCTGTAAAATTGGATAAATTATCAAATAAAATGACAACAAATCCTCAAAAGGCACATTGCGCCTTGGCTATGAAGAGACAACGAAAGCCCCCTCCCAACGAGCCACTTTTCTGCTTTATGTTGTGAGAAAGACAACATGACATTGTGGTCAGGTCACCTTTGAACCCCCCCCCACTCCTAGGAGCTCTTTCATGTCACAGCCCTTCCTGGCTGCATGGGGTTAATGAGCTGGCTCTGAAATACTCATGAGTTTCCTGTTAAGAAAAGGGTTAAAAGCCTGGATGGAAGCCGGACAAAGGCTCACCACACAACAACTTTTTTCACCACTCTAGCCGAGGCTTAGAATCTGGATTAAATTAAACTTTGAACCAGAAGCTAATTTATCCATCACGCCCCCCCTCCCTGGATGCCATAGCTCTTTTAGGGGCCCGGGGAATGAAACACAAAGGCTTTGAGTGATGCTGATTGAAGCCATGCCTTTATCCTGACACGCTGAAGGGGATAGCAGACTGTTTGAAGTGTGAATGAGAAGTGCCTTGTGACACAATGGCAACAGTGGCATGGATCAGAGGTATTGCTAGTTAGCATAGTGGTTTAGTATAGCTGGCTTACGCTGAAGCACATGGGTTGAGGTGACTGGTGACTTCTTTGGTCGCCTTTGTGCCTGAAATTCTTTCCAAGCATGTTGAAAAGGCTCCGAACGGGGATACAGCCCCACAATACAAATAGGTCACCCTTGAGAAGGTATTAGATTCATCTACAGTTTTGAAATGTTTTGTATGCCTTTTGGAGTGGGAGAGGCAATGAAAATAAATATAAAAATCTGTATTACTGTGTGGGCAGTATGGGGGGGGGCACGCATCAAAATACATATTGTACAATGAATTTCTCACGCACATGCCCACGCTTTGTTTACAAAGTGCAGTCAGCAGTGCAGAACATGGGTCCGGGTGATACCATATGGTCCCCTTGACTGCTTATATATGCCGTAGCAGAGGGATGAACCCCCTCCCCCCTCCCCCAATTTACTCATCCAGGGGGTAGCTAGCTAGCAGCACCTGTGTTTGTAGAGGAATGGTGGAGATGGCAGACAGGCTGTGGACTGAAAGGATGCATTCATCTCCTGCTGTTGAGCCCTGCAGAGCACCTGAAACACCCCGACTAATAGAGGGGTCAGAGGGGGGTCGGGGGGGTGTGGCTGGGACATGCGAGGGAGCATGTTTCCCTGTGTCTGTGTGCATGTGTGAGAACACATGCCGCTTCATTTGTTTGCCTCTCTGCATGCCTCTAGGTTTTTGTGCCAAGGCAGTGTAGGTCTGCCGGGCAGCTTCCCCCGTGAACCAGGTTTTTGTTGCTGTTTTTACGTAACTTGTTTTCATTGCGAAAACCTTGAATCGAGTCCTTGTAATACGAAACTGAATACTGTAAGGAGGATTTGGTTCACTCATTGTCCATGTCAAATTATACATTGCTCTTCTTATTCAAACAATGCAGTAATCGGGGGGTACATCTTTGGTGAAAAGTCTCCACCCTCCTCCATTCCCTCCCTCTGGCTCGTATTAAAGATATAAGGAAAAAGGCCTGTTTTCTCTCTCCAAGAAGAGGACTTGGCAGATCCTCTCAGCATTCCTCCTCCTCCGATAGCTTTTCATCAGGGAGGAATGCCTTTCAGTCACTGACAGCTCCCGGCGGAACGGTACGAATCTGGACCACACGCTGTAAGCCAGCCCTGTGTTCAGGAAGAATCCAATCGTACCCGAGTGTTGCATATCAAACCAAAGAGATGAGCGCTTTGAACAGAACCCAAGGCCTGTTTCCTGCAATATCCATCCTTCATACTCTCCCTAATGTGCACAGGCCCCATCGAGAATAGTCAAGCATACTGGGAGCAAAAGTATTAATTTCCTTTTTCTAGAAAAAGCCGGCCTCTCTTCCACCTGTAGGCTAAAAATCTAAGATATTATTAATATGCTGCAGGTGAAGTCAGAAAGGTGGAATCTAACTCTTTCGAGGCCATAAGGACATTTAAACATTTTCCTCCACACGGCCACCAGGGATTTTACTACAGGAATGGAAATCCGGTCTGTGTTATATTAAGATCAATGAGTCATGGTAGAGTTACTCGGACTTGGAGAATGAGCTCTTGGGAAAGTGTTAATTTTCTTCAGCGTGATTATATGGAGCCGACCGCGGGGCAGGCCTGCTCATTTTCCCCATGACTGAAATGGCCTCATCTTGCTTTAATGTGCCTCTAGCCAAAAGTGCTTCAGTAGAGGTTACCGTGTGAGCCAGTTTTGGTCCGGCTATTAATTAAAGGTGAAACTGATGACGCCGTTGGAATTGTGTGTGTGTGTGTGTGTGTGTGCGTGTGTGTGTGTGTGTGTGTTGGCTGCAGTAATTGCTCTTACCTGAGGCTTTGAAATGCCCCCTCGTGCTTTCTCTTTTGTGCGCTCTCCTTTTTTAACATTCTCTCACTTTCCCCCTCCCCTCATCAACCTCTCTTTTAGGTGATATGAGCCATGATTTATAAGGCCAATGATTAACTGGCTGGAGGAGTAATTCAGTGCCTATAACCTGAATAGATTACATTTTGTCAACCGCTATTCCACTATCATCCTCATAGTAATTTTGCTGCATGATATGTGGCCTTGGAAAAGGTCTGTTCCAGACCTTTTTAGTGAAAAGTTTTTTTGTGATGAAGTGCGTGTTGCTGAGTTAGTCAGGGATGTGTGAAATGAACGCTAAGCAGGTACAAAGGCAGGGCGAAAGAACAGAGTGTCTCCAACGACATTCAGACAAGTCAGAGCCGGTCAAAATGGTGAATTTGCGAACATGGCGTGGTACTTTTCCACTTCAGACGATATCAATTAGGGGGTCAGTGGTTTGCTGAGGATTGAGACTTTTCTAAGCCCCTTCCCCTCTCTCCCCACTCGTGTTGAACAAGCAACATCCCTCCTCTCACAGATCTGCCCTCTGGAGAGACCTACCGTTCATGTTTACACGGGCACCATTTTGACTGGGCCAGTGTTATTTGTGTGGATAGTGGACTTTATATATGGTAGTCAAGTAAGGACGTTGCTCCTGGATGTGGGAATTCTAGATTACTGATGCTTCTGAACTCAATTAGTTTTTTTTGTTATAGCAAGAGACTTTGGGGTTATAGAACATTAGACCTGTTTTTATACAGGCCTAAGCACTTAAAACCACCCTGTGCTCGTTTCTGTTCAGCCTTGCCTCTGTTACAGCTTCCTATTTCCACTGTGACTTGAGGGAAGAAACCTGCCGTGCTGCGGCAAATCTTTCAGTTTCCCTCCTCACAAAAATGACTCGCAGGTGAAGCCCATTTCCCAGCATATTGGGTTTCCGAGCTGACAAAGAATCTAGGGTTTCCTGTGCGTATCAAAAGATGTTTAACGGGGCCGAGGAATTTCCCAATTCCCAACCCTGGGGGGGGCAGTATTCCAAATGGTAGACTTGGTGTTCCAGAGAGGGCTGTGTGCAGAAAGAACTCTGTCACTTTCTACGAGCTTAGACGCAATAGAGCTGAGGTCTTCACTAAAAACTTTACATGTTGAAACCTCGTGAGCCACCTTTTGCTTCTTATTGTTTCACTCAAGGTTTACATTTAACTTTACATTTAGGTTCATCAGGTGCCTCTGGGAATGAGTCAAGCAGACAGGCTTTAATTGGTATGCGAGTAAAATGTTTAGTGGTCCGAGGTGAAGTTAATTAGCCGTAATGTGTTGCAGCGAGTGTGCGTTCACACACATTGACACACCGATACCAGAGCGAAATTGGCACATATGTCGCATGTTATGTTATATTGCAAAAATGATTGTGTCTTATGAATCGTGTTATGGCTTGTTATGATTCATGGTCTCATTTAGGTTTACATTCAGACCATTAGAATACACATTTCTTGCCTTATTTTATCTTGCTGAACTGCGTAAATAGGATTGTACAGGCAGGTAGGTTTACTCTATTGTCCCACAGCCAGGCTATCAGTGAGCGTCTGTTTTCATTGGAAACCTTGAAATTGACTTTCTTCCTCCCAGGATGTTGTCTCTTATTGGGCGTCTATAGGAAAAACATTGGATTTTTTGGGCACAGGCGCAAAATAAAAGTATTTTGACAAAATACTTTTTTATTTTGCACAGTCTGTACTATCAGGTTCTTTATGATTCTTGCCTCGTTATATTTATGCAGTCTGAGGTAGATTAACCGTCAGTGTATGTGAAGACAGAATTAGTCAAGCGCTCTGTTCTCTTTTGTGAGACATTTTTTGCGAAAACTCCTGAGCCTGGTCTTATTTTGGTCAAACTGTAACAAAGGTTCCCCCAGCCAGCTTATGCAGCTTGTGTTTGTTCACATATGGATGTAGTTTAAGGTACTTCGAGCTGCTTGACTGAACTTTGTCACGTTGTTTGTTTGGAGGACTAAAGCAAAGCTTTATGCATCAGAACTTGATGGCCTTTTTGGGGGTATAGAATGTCCTAGCATTATGGAAGAACTATCTGTCAAACGGTTCTCAAAGTACTGAGCATATTTACCCAGCAGTATGTGGTGAGCTGATCCAGTTCCATAGATCAGCAAGGTCTGCTGGTTTTAATTCTAGCACAGTCCCAGACAGTTTACTCAATCTTTATGAGGACATAAAGATCAGCTAATGCACCCGTAAATGACTACTCTCCGCCATTAATTTGATGATGGAGTCCAAACTGCGCCCCGGAATGAAAAGGTAACAAATCCACCTATAAGCTCTCCGCGTCAACCCAAGCGTGGCACTGCTTTGAAACGGGAAGGAGCCATAGCATCTAGATTACTTACTGAAATTTCCAAAGGAGCACTTCAACTGGGTTCATTTCAGTGTTCATCATTCAGTTTATTACGAGTGGTGACCGTTTTGGAATCTCAGATCAACCACCGATCAATTGTTCAAAAGCTAGTCCTAGATATACTGTCAATGCTCGTCTGTAGCTCTTCTTAGCTGTGTCTTTGTATTCCAATTAGGATTATAAAGGCTTTATATACTTTTAAAAAAATTAACCAGAAAGCCCTGTTGTGGATGCATTATTTATGCTGTTATGCATGTTGAAAAAGGAACATGTGGCAAAGTGAGCTACTAGCAACAGAGCCAGATGAACAGATTCTGTTTCCTGGATTTTGTGGTAAATGTCAACACACACACACACTCACCAAGCTACAAAGCTGTCCCCCGCACTCCGGGAATAGCTCCAGGGCACACAGTCTGGTTTTAGGGAGAGTTTGATTTGTGTCAACTTCCTGCAGTAACAGCCCCTCCCCTCCAGTGTCTCAAAGACCATCAATTTGTTTCTTATTATGATCCCAGGAGGGCAATAAAAGTTGAAGGTTCTGAAGAGCGCGAAGAGACATCCGTCCACCCAACTCCCCCTCCTTTCCTTTACCACCACAACCATTTGCTTAGCTTGTGGGGTCAGTTTTTGAACTCCCACTTCGTTGCTGTAGACTTGTAACCTTTATGAACTAATTTCTCAAACCCAATTACATTCGACAAACAAATCCTCACCAACAAACATCAATTATGAAGCCAGCTTGCTCCTGCCGGTTGTTTGTTTAGCATTAGCATGTGCTAGCGTTAGCCTACAAAATGGCCGCCAACAGGTGCCAACCTAGCAGTCCATTTGCTGTTGTCATTATCTCTTAAGACAAAAAGTGACACACTAAACACCACACAGAACCGATAATAAGAGTAAAATCTTCGCTATTGAAACACTGCATCTCGAATCCAGCCATTCTAGCCCACTCAAGCCAATTGCTCTCACCCAGTCACCTCCAATCCTTTCCTCCCAGCCAGGTCCGGCACCGGGAAAAGCCGTAGCCATCCATCCGTTCAGGGCCAATAAAAGCCACCTTGTAAATGTGCCTGTGGGAGAGAGATGGGAAGGAGGCCAGGCCAGAGTGGTGGCAGTATTGATCACCGTATGGATCCGTGGCTCGCTGAGTTTACAGATAAACTCACATCTACCTGCACTACTTTGTTGTTTAACAAAGAGACACTCAGGCTTTTTGTCCTTCAGAGAAATCATTGACTTTCAGGGTTCACGTTTGTTTTCCCCAATCCTGGGGAGAGGAGACATTTCTTTTGATTGTACAGTGGTACCCAATGGTCTTACAGAAGTGGACTGTAAGACCACTGAAGACTTAACTGTACTGTGAGGTACAATGACTGGCATCAGTGAATATCCTTAAGAAAGACGAAATGACAGCATAGCAAGTCAAGTGCTTTATGTGGTATTGGTTCTCTCAGGTTAACTCAAGTTTTTGAGCGGGAGCAGAGCAACAGACGGACAAGGAATGTCTGAGGCACTGTTTGCCCTCTGTCTCTTGCTTTCCACTCCTGTCAATGATGTAAGCCGTACTGTGTGTACGAGCCCATGCGTGTGTGAGCTTTTTCGTGTGTGTCTTTTTTTTCTCCCCTCTCTCCCCTGTTTTGGGGTGGGATAATATTGACCGTGTAAGAAGTGAATGCAATGTGTCTACACGGATTAGAGACTGGGCAAGATGGCTCACCCAAGTTACCCTACACTACCCCCATGACCCATAGCCACCCACCCTACTCTAACTACCTCCTCTCACGATAGCGCTAGCTTACTGCTAACTGCACACGCCATAAAGAGAGCCTCTGACTTTCGGACACCGCCAGCCATGGGCTTGGCGGTTTAACAAGCTTTTAGCAAAGCAACCTGCAGGTCACAGATTGTCTACTGCAGTGCATAATCTCCCTCTCTCTCTCTCTCTCGCCCTCCTACCAGTCTCTCTCTCCTCTTTCTATGTCACTCTCCCTCCTTGTCACTCTCGCTCGTTTCTGCCTCTCCTCTCTTCTTCCTCCTCCTGTGTGTTATATTTCTTTCCCTATGGACGTTCTCCATGGAGACTGACTGCATTCACCACCAAGCCTCCTGCTGGTCACTAGTTGTTCATTAGGTGCAGACAGACCGTAGCTCTGTTCTAATAAATGCCACAGTGCTGCTTGTTATCGCAGGTCTCGCTGTCAGTCAGGCGCTAGGCTAGGTGCTGCTTGTTAGGGTCTCGGGTAAGGATTAGGCAGCTACGGCTCTGACTGGCTGGATTCTTCATGGGCTTTTTTCCCCCATTCAAACCAGTGAAGAGAGATTGTATTTTTTTGTATCTGCCAGCTCTGTGTTAGTTAGGGTCATACCTGGAAGTGGACAATGACCCCCGGATGTAGTCATTAACCCTTTGGGGGGGGGGGGTGGTATATTTACAAGCACAACGTTTGTGTGTGTATGTGTGTGCGCTTGAGGCATTAACAGATGTCTGTCCGCACTCTAGAGCCCTCGTCTTTCTAAAGGAAGGAGTTATTTAAATAGCCCGCTCAGAAGAAACCCTTTATCTCTTGAGTTCAAATAATGCCAGTGCGTAGTAGTCAAAGCATGTGTAGATTAGGCTTTGTTTGGGAAGAGAACCCGGAGGGTGATTTTTATGGAGTCCCACTACACGATTACCACATCTTGAATGTCAGTTGCTATAATAGGCTAATTGCCGTTTACACGAGTGGCGTTGACCAGCTGAAAGAGATCCCGACGCTCTGTCTGGCCTCTCACTTTCTGTGGAAGGAAAGTAAACAGATAGCATGGCCTGGAAGGAGAAGAGGGTTTTTCATGCATGAGAGAATGGCCATAGAAATGGAATTACTAGTAGCCTAATTCTAGAAATTATATTTCTATGAGGAGGGTGCTCCTTTGTTATGGGGTTCCAGGCTTGAACTCCCAGCTTGTGATAAGGATTCAAAGGCAAGTCCTCCTGGAAGGTTAAACATGTCAATAGTGATAAGAGGCAGGAGTTTACGGACCATTTCCGCTCCAGAATGAACATCTGATTTGATTCACCCCTTGTCTTGCTCTTTGTGCCATGCACGCTACAGTTGTTTAGTTTCACTTTCTTTAGATTTGTGCTGTGTTGAATAATGTGGGTACACGTGTGGCCTCAATTGCCTCTATCTCATTAGGCTCTGTTTTTTGTGGCTTGATTTGTGGGCTCCACCCTTTGGTTCGTTAATTGTATTATTACTGATGTGTAGGCCCAGCTAGTGAACTGAACTGGGGGGTTGGTGAAACAGAATAGGCAGCGAGGTTAAAATAAAGTTGCTTTGATCAAATCCAGCCTTTGATCAGCCAGCTCTGGCCTGAATGCCTTTCTGTTGGAAAGTCATTGCTCCTTTTTGGAGGGGAGGCAGATATCGTTCTGTTTTATCATCCCCTGCCTTTTCACCAACCGCTCACCGCCGCAGACCTACCCCTTTGTGACGGCCGCGAGTGTCAGGCAGACAGACCTTCAAAACACACACTTTACCCCCACACCCCGAGGCATTTAGTTGCTATGTTCACTCATTCCCATAGGCTCAGTTTGCAGTTTTATACAGTCAGTTGTACACCTATTGCAATCAAAGTAAAACAGGCAACCATGCATAGATACAGACACACATATGCGAACGCGCACACACATACACGAACACACACAGGTTTTGTTCTTCTATCCTGGTGAGGACCGAAACAAAAATTCCATTCAAAACCCTAAGTCTAACCCTTAAAATAGCCTTTGTCCTCATGAGGATGTGGGAAATGGTCCCTCACATGGTTAGAACACACACACACAAAACAACACAAACCTACTTATCACAGCTTCCTTCTGAGAAATGTGTCATCCCTTATGTTATGTCCTCACTCTCTTTCTTTGCCTTTTCTGCAAAAGCAATGAGTGTAAAACTGATCCCAGGTCATTTATTTCTAGGTATATAAGCTGAACAGCACAAGAGCAGGTTTGAAACGTGACAAAAACATTGGTGCACCAAACCAACGAGCACCACCGCTACCACACAAGCACCAGCAAAGCAGGGATGATTTATTGTTGGCCCTCTTTTGTGGCCCTTTTTCTAAAGCAGCATCAGTATGGAGGGGACATCACACTCGGACTCAGACTGAGGTTGAATGGAGGTTGCCATGGGTCCTACCTAGCTATTCCACTTAATGCACACACGCACGAAGGTGCGCACTCACACACACACGACAATGATGGCAGTGTTTTGCCCATTGTGCAGTAATTTCACTGAGTTTGTACGAAGTTGT
Organism: Oncorhynchus tshawytscha; assembly: GCF_018296145.1. NCBI lineage: Eukaryota > Metazoa > Chordata > Actinopteri > Salmoniformes > Salmonidae > Oncorhynchus > Oncorhynchus tshawytscha. The sequence goes on from NC_056441.1 coordinate 38,495,785, forward strand.
TGTTTGTAAAGGAAATTGCGGATGGATGACATTTTTATTTACTAGCATTCTATAGTCTTGAGGTGGGTTGATGTCTTTGCAAGTCACACGAACAGCATTGTTCAATTTCAGCTTTTCTATTGGCCAGTCCGATAAGCTGTAAAGACAAACGCACGCGCGCGCTTCTATGAACTTTTAACCCGGCAACGATGGTGGGAGGAGCTAGATGTTTAGAGAGGGGTTGTTTGACTCCGACACAGTGACCATAGTCCGGTGTGGTTTGTTGAGACACAAGTGGCCTCTGTGGTACATGGACTACGATGTTCAAGCACATAACGATGGGTCTACTTGGCAGAACATACTGGAGTGCTGTAACGACTAACTATCTTTGGGTCAACTATGGCTTTGAGTCAAGTGATAAGCCCTTCTTGGTGTTCACTTTTCATTGAAACGCGGTGCTTTCTGCCAAACAATCAGACCGTGGTATCCAGAAACGTGTTCACTGCTAGAAGTATTTCAAAGACAAAAGTGGTGACTATAAGAAAGTTATGTTGGACTTGCGCATTGAAAAGTGGCCTCGGGAACAGTCTAAATGCCCAGTACTTTGTCTAGATTTCTGTTGTTCTCCGGTTTCAGATAGCGGTCGCGGCCAAGTCGTCCTCCGAAGTGGATGACCTTTTCATTGACGACACAGGGTCCGGAGGTTACTACCCCGAGGACGACGACGACTTTAACTCGGGGTCAGGATCAGGTAAGAGTCTGGTCACAGTAGTCTTCGACTGGGTCGGCAGGCAGGCAGGCTGGCTTTTCACCCAGAGTGGGCATGTCTGTAGAACTGAGGTCTTACTTAGGTATTGAAGCCCCTTTTTACAAAACTTTTAACAACATGCAGATGGCCAAAGCAAAGCAGGCTGTAAGAAAGAGCTTTGATAACTGTGGCGAACACTGTGCCCGGGTAAAAATCATACCAGACTCACTTTACCTTCACCTGATCCCATTCTAGAATATCAGGAGGTGGTCTTGTCTGTTGTGATTGAATTATGAATGTGAACGTGAGGTACTTTATGAAAAGCCTGATTTCTCTTAGGTACAAACTCAAACATAGACTGACAAGCAACTGAAAGTAATTGAGTGCTGGTGAAGTAGTACAAACAGTGCTATCTCCTCATCTTGCTCTGCAGGCACTGCTGAGGAGGTGATCGAGGAGACGGTGACCGTGAGCACGTTGTACATTGCGCCCAAAGCAGTACCCACCCAGGACTCCACCAAAGACTTCACTCCCAGAGTGGAGACAGACACGCCCAGAGAAGACCTGCCTGGGGAAACGCCCTGGAAGCCAGTCAGAACTGAGGTGAGGGAACATGACAACCTTTTAGACCGGCCCACTAAGCTAACGATGGACCGGCCCACTGGGCATTTGCCCAAACTGCCCTAGGACCAGTCCCTTTTTTCCCCCGTATGGTAGATATTGAAAGATTGGAAATTGTGTGGTAGTCTGTGGGAGCCTTTCCCCTCCCAAAATAACAGTTGAACATGCATTGACCCCGATGCTGGAATGCTATACATAAAAGTAGTAATTGGTAATAGAGCCCTAATAACGCACTAATATTATAGCATTTTGCTAGACAGTGATCTATGCTCTTTGACCTCACCACAGATGAAGAGTATAAACCATCAGCCATAAGTCTTAACTCGTTGACATAGAATGTCATCAAATCCCTCTAATGCAGTGATGATAATACCCTCCAAGAGGTTCCTCTGGGGATAAGGATCAAGCAGTCATCTAGGCTCCTGATGTTGCTCTGGTTTTGTTGTACATTATGCTGGATTACTGAATCAAACAGTCATAATCTCCCGTTTTAGAACACTACAGAATCCGCTCTTGTTGGGTGATGGCCTAGATTCTTTCTGGCCTGGTTCCATTGTGGTCCCTTTCTCCTTCCCCTAATCCCTTACCGTTCAATATTTACACATGAAGACACTAGGGAGGTGACAGCAATACAGTGACGACTCCACCAACCCCTCCAATAGTTTTAGTGTGGCTTCTGCCATGTTGCTTTCACCTATCCAGTCTTTTCAGATCTGTTAACACGGAAGGTGTAGGGCAGGTGATTTTACTTGGCCCTGGTTTCGGAGCTAGAGACCCAAATATGGACCCAGGCATCTATGTTAGTACATAAACTATATCCCTTCACCTCTAGCTTCCATTCTCCTGGCCTTTTATGTTTGTAAAAAAATTTTTTTTTTTAAACGGTATACCACCATCGTGTCCTTCCATTCTCTCCTCCCAGCCCCCAGTACCCGTCACCGAGGATGTACGCAAGAACCAGATCACCAGCACCCCCAGCTCCCCCCTGGAGCCCATCGATGTTCGCTCGGAAAACCTCTTCCAGAGGACGGAGGTGCTGGCAGGTATGTACGGCAACAGCAGCACAGGGGTTCACCATTTTCCACACTCGTCGCAGGCAACAGTGTGCAGTCTTTACACCTGTGTCTACCCATCTAAATGTTGATTATGGGTTGTTGAGCTGTTGAATGGGACATTCTGTCACATCCAGGTAATCACACTGCCATGTTATTTCTGAATGTCTTGATTACAACGCTGATTATGAAGTAGGTCAGGTGGCGGGTCTGGAGCGTCGCTAAAGTGTGTCTGCTGCCCAGATTGATGACAAGAAAATCTGCGTTTGGATGTCTGGCGAGTTTTGTTGGTTGGATCTTTGCTGCATCTTTAGCATATGTAGCAACTTCATATATCCTCTGCCATATAACACCTAATAATCTGTAATATAATTGCTATAACATTGCTGTTATACACTGAGTGTAAAAAAAAACATTAGGAACACCTTCCTAATATTGAGTTGCACCACCTTTTGCCCTCAGAACAGCCTCAATTCGTCGGGGCATGGACTCTACAAGGTGCCGAAACCGTTCCACAGGGATGCTGGCTCATGTTGACTCCAATGGTTCCCACAGTTGTGTCAAGTTGGCTGGATGTCCTTTGGGTGGTGGGACCATTCTTGATACACACGGGAAACTGTTGAGCGTGAAAAACCCAGCAGCGCTGCAGTTCTTGACACAAACCAGTGCGCCTGGCGGCACCTACTACCATACCCCAATCAAAAATCAAATTTAGTGTTAATTCACTTCTACTGAAATCCAAACTAGGAAAATGATCTGACTGGCAATCGCACTTTCTGATGCTGTTTTCCTTTCAGTGTTGGCGATAAACATGTAGAGTGTTACAAATGGACTGGCACTTCAGTTCCCCTTTGTTCTGACATCCGTCTGATAGTTACTGTGAAAAAGTGACATGAATGAGGACAAGTAGGGGACGTCAATACAGTCATGCTGGAAATATATCCCACAAACATCCAACCAGTTAGCTGCCTTTGCTCGTTTGGATTTTGTTGTTTATTCCAAAGTTTGCAACGTAGAAAACATGGTTTAACTTGTATTTCAAAATTGCTCAAATTACTGGTCATGTAGACAGACATGTGAGGCCCTGACTTTTCGAACTGTCTGCTAGCTAGAATACTTTTTTCTGTTTTCAATTATAGTCATGTTGGCCACATCCACTAAAACCCTGGCCTTGACAGGGCTGTATATACTGTGGATTAGAGTAATGTAAAACTCTTGGGTTCAGGAGGCCCAGGCCCACTGTGTAGAAACAGATCTGGCTTGCTAACCTCCTCCTGTCCTCTCTACCCTCCTACCTTTCCTCATCCTGTCCCCTATGGCTCCCACAAACTCAAATGGTCTGTAATCTAATTTACATTTATCCGCTACACACCGAGGAGCCGCACGGTTTCTGGCTGTAAGCGTGCCAGATATCTTTTTACCCATGGGGCCGAGGCGCCGGTTCAACATGTGGAAATATAATTGGAGCAGAGGGGAGATTGTTTCGCCACAAGAGCCCTAAAACAGATTAAGGGCTGTAAAAAAATCTTATACAAGTATAATTGGAAGAATGATGAAATCCTATGTAAATAATTAGCATGCCGGAAACAAGGGCATGTCCTGGGAGTAATCTTGAGTAGCTTGATAGGGGGATTGTGTAAGAAAGGGCACAGTGCATTCAAAGTTCCCTCTCTAGATGCTATAAGCTTTAATGTCCTCCCGAATAGCCTTTGACCTCTAACCTCTGACCTCACCCTCTCTCTGTCCACAGCTGTCATTGCGGGTGGAGTTATTGGCTTCCTCTTCGCCATCTTCCTCATCCTCCTCTTGGTTTACCGCATGAGGAAGAAGGACGAGGGCAGCTACGACCTGGGAGAGAGGAAACCCTCTGGGGCAGCCTATCAGAAGGCCCCAACCAAGGAGTTTTATGCATAAAGCCCCGCCCCCTCATGAGAAGATTGACAAATCGGAGTGACAGTTTATAGCAGTCCATGACAACAAGAAAAAACCTGTTCAAATATACTGTAACAACAAAAAATAAAAAGTTAATTGAGGAAAAATTACATAAAGGAAAGCTTTTGCATAGAGTATTGTAATTAAGACATTTTCTTCTTTTTTTAATGAAAAGCCATTGCTTATTTTATGGCATATCTCAGTGTATTTAAACATTTTGTGTATTATTTGAAGAAAAGGCAAAAAAATATAAAAACCTTTTAAAAAATCTGTTACGGTGAGAAAAAGCTATTGCATCTGTCTTCTGTCAAAGGAGCTGTTTTTAGTCGCTGACTACTATTTAACTGTAGCAGTATGTATTTGTAAAGAAATGTTTTAAAAGTGGAAATAATTGAATATAATTATTCTGTATCAATCCTATAAAAAAATATTGTCCTAGCATGTCTGGCGTTGATCTTTAAAAGGTGTATTTCATTCATTTATATTTTTTTCTCAGATGTAAAAAAATATATATATATATGCCTTTTGTAGTTTTCATGAAGCTTTTTCATCTTCATATTAATGCTGATAACAGTCAATGTAAATGTTCCACCTTCAGGTTACAATGTCAATCAATCTAGTTGAACTTGAGCGTTTCATTTATTTTTTTGTTTGTCTTGTTTGTTTTCTTTCAATGTTTGTTTTGGTCAAAACCATTTCTTATACAGCATACATGTTAAAACACAGTAATCGGTCTTAAAAAGCTAAGATGTGTCAGGGGCTCAAGAAAAACACAAGACTTACTTTACAGTATGTCTTGTGGATGTTTTTTTTAACATTTAATTTAATTGCATACGACTTCTCATATTGCACATTCACCTCATTGCTTCTTTGCTGGTCTCGTTCAGCTCTGAGTGTTTACGATGTTTGGGGTTAAATTTGGCTCTGGGGCAATGTTTTCCCCTGGTTTACTCTGCCTGTCCCATCTGCCTTTACTCCTCCCTCTCATCCTCAGCATTCTCTCCATCTCCTCCATGTAAGCGGTCGGCCTCTCCCCTTTTTCTCACTCCACTGTGTTGCCAGTGTTTTTGTCTCCCCTATGTCGATGGTTTAGCCCGGAGATCCTCGATTCTCAGAGAGCGCGAGGTTGGTTACCAGGAGCAAGACAGAGAAATACACCATGGGATTGACCTGTTGTTGCCATCCTCTCTCATTGAAACAGTCACCTCTGCGTGAAAGGTACAACAGGTTGTGACGTTGTCTTTTGAGCTGTACACAAATGTGAAGTGGACGTCATCTGAACTCCCAACCACCCACATGAGGCCATCCTCCCTGCACCCCCTCCTCCCTCATTCCCTCCTCCTTTCTGCTATACCCTCCAGCTTCTGCCTGCAATCTCTTCCTCTCTCATATTATCATCATAGAAAAGATAGGTACTAAACTGCAAACCAAAACCCAAAGACACAGTATTCTCACCATTGCTTGAACTTATTCCCATTATGGCCACGTTACTCTCTCATTTTCTTTTCCTTCATTTTTATTTTTATAGCTTTTTATTTTATTAGAGACTTGACCATTGAGTCCAATTGCTTATTAGTATACAAAAAGATATATATTATATATATAAATGCATATTCACAAATGTTTTAAACCTTCAAAGTGCCTACCATTTGGAAATGTACTTGCTCTCTCGGAGAGCATAAGGAGATGCATACGTTACACCAGGAGGATGATGATAATGACTGGCATTCTGTGAGCACAGATGACTGTAATGGTCACCACCTCTTTTTTTTTTCTTTTTTTTTAAGTCTTACAAAAGCAGACAGTATTGTACCTATACGTTGAAACAACACTACTGAATAAACATTGTGGCCTAATATCGATCTTGTGTGGGCTTTATTGATCCCTGTGTCTTTTTCTCTTCACGGTTTCTTCTCCCTCAGGCCACAACCAATGACTGAGGAATACTGTATACTGGTCTCCCAAGACGCCATTTTACAGATGCTTATATCTCGGTAATGATTAACATCAACTATATATCATAAAAGCATCAATTACTTATCTATTAGCACATACTGTATATCACCACCCGATAACCATTAAATAAGCTTTGGGCTTTGATTGTCGGTGGTGATGGGTGAAACATTATCATTTTACTGAACTAATCTGATGGATTCTGGATTGAGATTAGTATAATGGGGATGTAAAGTGCTAACTGGGAGATTATCCTGCCTCATGTTTCCATATCTGTCACAGAGATTTATTTTTTACCTTTATTTAACTAGGCAAGTCAGTTATGAACAAATTCTTATTTTCAATGACGGCCTAGGAACTGTGGATTAACTGCCTTGTTCAGGGGCAGAACGACAGATTTGTACCTTGCCAGCTCGGGGATATGAACTTGCAACATTTTGGTTATTAGCCCAACGCTCTAACCACTAGGCTACCCTGCCACCCTAAATATACAGTAGTGCCATAGTGTTCCTGAGGCATCCGGATCTCTTATAGATGGTGAGATTAAGAGCAAGTAAAATCGTGGCTAGAGCGCCAGCACACTACAGCTACTGTAGCATGTGAGCAAGGTTTGTTCATTCAGAATGGGGTTATTAAGGCCTTAGTTGAGCAATGGTTGTGAAGACCCTGACGCTTCAAAGTGTTGAAATGGAAGACACCATATTTTGGTGTTTTCTTGGAAGACGTGGTAGGAAAGGGTGGATGTGTGTGCACATTAGTGGGTAGCGTGGGCATGTTTGTGTGTGTCTTTGCTCGCTTGATCAATGGGTTAACAGACCCATGCTATCACTAGTTAAAGCACGTGTTGTTTTGCTGTACGAATACACTTCTCTATACAGAACAAGGTCAGTACGTGTAAGTATGTGATATTTGCCCAAGAACGATATATGTACGACACATCCCAAAGAGAGGCATCTCAATAGGATAAAGCAATGAGCCAATAGGATAAAGCAGAGTCAATAAGAGAACGTCTCTCCAACTCTTGCTCAACAACACTGATCGATCCATTCCCTACACATCCATCCAGTTTCCCCACTTCTGGTTGTGTGCCTATGTGTCTGGGTGTGACCACAATTTATAGCCCCCTGAATGGTTGACTCTGTTGATGTTTGTGTTGGGGTTAGGGTCCGTGTGTGTCTATGTCAGAGTGTAGAACATAAATTCATTACCCTTTCAATAGGAGAGAGACTAGGGAAAGGGGTTTGGGTGGATGTTTTTAGGGGATAAAAACCACTACGTCTCTCTCTCCCTCTCTCTCATGCTCTGAGACAGAACTAATTCAATAAAGAGGCCGGCCATCAACTGTTAGTGAGCGCCAAACCATGCAGAAACTTCTAGGAAATGGAGTCCAAAGTAAACACGCTGTCAAGCCTCATAAAGACTCATGGCTGGAGGCTAAGCCGTGGCCGGCGTGGAGACGTAGCACCTCAGTGACCCAAACACAGCCGACCGACACTCCACTGGGCCACTGCAATGCACTGTAGTACTATATGGCCACAAACTGGGTCAGACATTACAGGATTGGATGTGTGTCTATACCAAACACCACAGGAACCTTACCGGACAACACCTATCATTGCCAAACGTCTGTGCCAAGAAGAGGTGGATAGAATGAATGGATACTAGGCATCTGTGGAGTTCAGTTCGAAGCTGTTCTGTGCCAAGTTGCAAGGTACCTAAATGACTGCATCACTGGACTGATACTTCACCCGAAAAGACCACACCGTTCTAATACCAAAGTCAGCTGAAAATGTGGTAGGAAGGTGTGTGACTGCACCACAGCCGCTCTCTGAAGCACACTGAGCAAACTGAGGCCTCTACCATTGAAGTACATAATAGTACTTATTGTTTTTGCTGCCACGTCCCCCATGCTGTCTGAACGCTTCTCTCGATTGCCCACGTTTCTTTATTCTCAGGATTGCGAGGAATTAGTTGAAAGAGCTGTTGATTTGTTGGAGGCACTTTATTGGACTCAGGTTTTGACAGGCGAGGAAGTGAAAAGGAGAAGGAAAAAAAGGAAGTCTTCCCCCGCAAAATGTTCCCTGTGGGGAGGTGAACTACTGTTTCCTCCCGGTTGATTGTACCAATGAGACACAAGACATTTATGGATAAGGTGAATGATGTCATCTAAGGTTGCACAACAATTTCTATAGCACATATATCATGCACTGTCTTTCTCCAGGCAAGACTTTCATCATCATTTGAACAGTTAGCTACTTGAAACTACGTTTAGTGTCAGAACCCTGTGAATAACACAGTTGGTGATCTCTGAAATCTTTAATGGCTTTCGTATTCAGATTAACCTACGGTAATGACAATATTATGCTTACAGATTTTGCTTGATACACAAGGGTTTAGAATATTTCTGATGCTCAGAAGAGGGCGGTGTAAATGTATCACACACCTGGCTATAACTCCTTTACTCATTGAACCATCTAAAGCACTGGGGAATAAATCTTTCAATAACCAGAAATATTGTATTTTCAACTGAAAGTAAAAGACGCAAAACAGATCGACCACTTCTTAGACTTACTATACTTTTAATGAGAATGACAGATCTATAACAGATCTTACATATTGCATCTTTTAATCTGGCAATCCAATTTGGTTCAAATGTCAAGCAGAAGTGTTAAAGAAACAAGTCTTTAGTCTCGTAAAAATAACAGAATTAGAACCTTACTCATAGAACTGCTGTGAGATGGAAACGAATAATAACCCTTGCTCACACACACACACAACAAACTCAATTTTCGAGAAATGACAAGCTCCTCAATTTGCTACTTAATCACTCCGGCTCTTGATTAAACACTGACTGATAATGAATGCCAATGTGCCACCTTGGTTCCCTCTGATAGGATTTAGAAATCATCATCCGCCCAACACGCTCGGCAGCATTCTCATCTTCCCCCTACCAAGAAACACGATAGTGCGCTTCCTTTTAATACTACTAGATCATTGGAGGCCTATTTTGAAAAATGAAAGTTTTGTTTTGATTAAGGCCTTTCTGATGGGACCGTTTATAATCATTATATTCTAATTAAGTCGTCGGCTCAGGAGAGAGAGAGAGAGAGAGTGAGAGAGAGAGTCATGGATTTGAGCTTAGAGCCCATGGGAATTTGTTGTATAAGTCACACTTGAAACTTGGTAATTTTGTAATCAGGGTTTAGTAAAGTTACAGGTCTCTAGTTCTAGTATCTGAAGCGGTGTTGGAACTACACTGTACCATAGAGCAGTGTTCTTCAATTCTGGTCATGGGGAACTTCAGCGACTGGCATCATAGACTAGACGTAACATTGCAAATGTACATCCGAAACACTCAAATTAGTATGATATGTTATTTTTGATATGGCACATTTGAGGAAGGGGATGACCATCCTCAGTGAATTTCAGATGTGATTTTGTGAAACGTTAAAAAAGTTAGACTTTTTAGATAAAACTACTACTAAATATATTCAAATGTCACAAAATAATTTATTAAAACACACTGTTTTGCAATGAAGGTCTACAGTAGCCTCAACAGCACTCTGTAAGAAAGCACCATGGTGTAGCTGGAGGAGTGCTAGTTGCCGTTCTCCTCTGGGTATATTGACTTCATTACAAAACCTAGGAGGCTAGTGGTTTTCACCCCCTTCCATAGACTCCCGCAGTAATTATGGCATCTTCCGGAGGACATCCTCCAACCTATCAGAGCTCTTGCAATATGAACTGACATGGCTATGGCTATCCAACACTGGAACTATTCCAAGTCAAGGCAAGATTTTGGATTTATTCATTTATTGCTACGGGTCCTGCCGGTGTAACTGCTAAACTGCTCGATGCTGACTATAAACTGTACAGCATGATTGTAGCCGGTTTACTAGCACATTAGTTCTAGTAGCTACAGTGCCTTGCGAAAGTATTCGGCCCCCTTGAACTTTGCGACCTTTTGCCACATTTCAGGCTTCAAACATAAAGATATAAAACAGTATTTTTTTTGTGAAGAATCAACAACAAGTGGGACACAATCATGAAGTGGAACGACATTTATTGGATTTTTCAAACTTTTTTAACAATTCAAAAACTGAAAAATTGGGCGTGCAAAATTATTCAGCCCCTTTACTTTCAGTGCAGCAAACTCTCTCCAGAAGTTCAGTGAGGACCTCTGAATGATCCAATGTTGACCTAAATGACTAATGATGATAAATACAATCCACCTGTGTGTAATCAAGTCTCCGTATAAATGCACCTGCACTGTGATAGTCTCAGAGGTCCGTTAAAAGCGCAGAGAGCATCATGAAGAACAAGGAACACACCAGGCAGGTCCGAGATACTGTTGTGAAGAAGTTTAAAGCCGGATTTGGATACAAAAAGATTTCCCAAGCTTTAAACATCCCAAGGAGCACTGTGCAAGCGATAATATTGAAATGGAAGGAGTATCAGACCACTGCAAATCTACCAAGACCTGGCCGTCCCTCTAAACTTTCAGCTCATACAAGGAGAAGACTGATCAGAGATGCAGCCAAGAGGCCCATGATCACTCTGGATGAACTGCAGAGATCTACAGCTGAGGTGGGAGACTCTGTCCATAGGACAACAATCAGTCGTATATTGCACAAATCTGGCCTTTATGGAAGAGTGGCAAGAAGAAAGCCATTTCTTAAAGATATCCATAAAAAGTGTAGTTTAAAGTTTGCCACAAGCCACCTGGGAGACACACCAAACATGTGGAAGAAGGTGCTCTGGTCAGATGAAACCAAAATTTAACTTTTTGGCAACAATGCAAAACGTTATGTTTAGCGTAAAAGCAACACAGCTCATCACCCTGAACACACCATCCCCACTGTCAAACATGGTGGTGGCAGCATCATGGTTTGGGCCTGCTTTTCTTCAGCAGGGACAGGGAAGATGGTTAAAATTGATGGGAAGATGGATGGAGCCAAATACAGGACCATTCTGGAAGAAAACCTGATGGAGTCTGCAAAAGACCTGAGACTGGGACGGAGATTTGTCTTCCAACAAGACAATGATCCAAAACATAAAGCAAAATCTACAATGGAATGGTTCAAAAATAAACATATCCAGGTGTTAGAATGGCCAAGTCAAAGTCCAGACCTGAACCCAATCGAGAATCTGTGGAAAGAACTGAAAACTGCTGTTCACAAATGCTCTCCATCCAACCTCACTGAGCTCGAGCTGTTTTGCAAGGAGGAATGGGAAAAAATGTCAGTCTCTCGATGTGGAAAACTGATAGAGACATACCCCAAGCGACTTACAGCTGTAATCGCAGCAAAAGGTGGCGCTACAAAGTATTAACTTAAGGGGGATGAATAATTTTTCACGCCCAATTTTTCAGTTTTTGATTTGTTAAAAAAGTTTGAAATATCCAATAAATGTCGTTCCACTTCATGATTGTATCCCACTTGTTGTTGATTCTTCACAAAAAAATACAGTTTTATATCTTTATATTTGAAGCCTGAAATGTGGCAAAAGGTTGCAAAGTTCAAGGGGGCCGAATACTTTCGCAAGGCACTGTATATTGACTATGAAATTAATATGGTGACAATGAATTATACTACGATTAAAAGGATCATGCTGTTTGTATGTGGCTGCTATGAAAGTAAACTGTGTTTGAGTGTGATCAGGGGTTTATTCATTCTGCTGATTCTGTTGAAAAACGTTTCTTAAACGGAAGCAAACGGAACGAAACAGGTATAATCATACCTGAATTTGTCCAATAGAAACTCATGCAGCCTATAATTGTGGTTGCCACCCATTTAGTGAGTTTCCCCCTCACTCCTGGCTCTCTCTTCTCTTGTAGCTCCAAGGCATAGCAATTGGTCTCCTCTACTATGTCTCCCACCAGCTCCTCTGTCAGAAACAACTTGAAGCACTCTGCCTCAGAGGGAAATGGCAAGGGTCGTTGCTCTCCAGACTGGGACTCATCAAAGCAAACAGCAGGGCCAGGAGGGGTGAAATGGCTGGCGGCCTTCCAGCTACCACAGACCTCCTGTACTTCATCCACTATTGGTCTGCCTCCATCACCACCAGCATTTTCAAAGGTACCTGGGACTTCGTCAGTAGACAAGGAGTCCTCAGATTCAGGGTTCTCAATGGCTACAAGGTTGGGGGGCAGCTCCTCACTGTCAGAATCTGATTCCTGACTTTCAGACTCATTGTCAGAATTGATAAAAATCTCCAGAATTTCAGCATTTGTGAGTTATCTCCTTTTGAAAGACATTGCTCATGCTACAGCTTAGCTACATACATAAACAACAACACTGAATAGCTCAGAGTGGGAGTCAGAGGTTACGTGATTGACTGCCGGCACGCGCCACTAGTATCAATAAATCACTATCATAAAGTGTTTTTGTGTGGTAATTATTTATATATTTACTGTTTTGTTTTATTCACGTTTTCAGTTACCGGTGACAAATCATGCATTCCGATTCTTGCATAGATTGTAAAGGGCACATATTATGTGTGTAAAATAGTTTTTTGACGGTTGTACTGATTATGATGAGCTTAGCTAATTCTAGCTATGTGTGGGGCCATGTTTGTTGACATACAATGCATTCTGGGTTCCACGTAATCGTCTGTTAGACCAAAGATGTTATAACAAAATGAGGTGAGTGAGGGTTCACAAATTTTTGAGAACTTCCGGAAATTAATGGTGGAATGATGTGTACAATGATAGACGACACACCCCCTTCAACATGCATACTATAAACAGACCAAACTCATCTTGTCTTCTCTTATTATCTTTGGTTTCTGTGAGAGAAAAAAACATGACAGAGAGCAGAAACTACCCATCGTCGGATTACTGATGAGGTGATTAATAATAAATAGCCATTTCTATTAGCTAATTCATTTTGTAGTTTATGTTAGCTGAGAGTTGTCTAAATATGACCGCTTGTGTTAAGTAAATCTTTCCTCAGTTAGCGCTAGGACAAAATGTAGCCTACATTTTTCCGGTTTGGATGATTGTGTTATGCTATAGATACTTCTGTGAATGTCTGAATAATGCATCCAAAAATAAACTGCTCACATTTGGACATAACTTTGTTATGTGTTTTTGAAAAATGTTTCTGAAAAAAAAACAGTGTGGCCAGTTTCGAATGTTGCATCATTCGAAACTGTCCGTTCTAGATAAGCGCTCTAAATAAATGTTCTAATCACACCGGTGTGATCGTATGCTACAGGGACCACTGTAGAATGGGTTAAACAAATCAAAATATATTTGATATTTGAGATTCTTCAAAGTAGCCACCATTTGCCTTGATGACAGCTTTGCACACACTTGGCATTTTCTCAACCAGCTTCATGAGCTAGTCACCTGCAATGCATTTCAACTAACAAGTGTTAAAAGTTCATTTGTGGAATTTCTTTCCTTCTTAATGTGTTTCAACAAATTAGTTGTGTTGTGACATGGTAGAGGTGGTATACAGAAGATATCCCTATTTGGTAAAATACCAAGTCCATATTATGGCAAGAACAGCTCAAATAATCAAAGAGAAATGACAGTCCATCATTACTTTAAGTTTCTTCAAGTGCAGTTGCAAAAATCATCAAGCACTCTCATAAGGACCGCCACAGGAAAGGAAGACCCAGAGTTACATGTGCTGCAGAGGATAAGTTCATTAGAGTAACCAGCCTCAGAAATTGAAGCCCAAATAAATGCATCACAGAGTTCAAGTAACAGACACATTTCAACATCAACTGTTCAAAGGAGACTGCGTTAATCAGTCCTTCATGGTCGAATTGCTGTAAAGAAACCACTACTTATAGACACCAATAATAAGAAGAGACTTCCTTGGACCAAGAGACACGAGCAATGGACATTAGTCCAAATTTGCGATTTTTGGTTCCAACCGCCTTGTCTTTGTGAGACGCCAGAGTAGGTGAAGGGAAGATGTCTGCATGTGTGTGTCATACCTCAGGATGAGTCCCAGATGTAGACAGTTCAAAATAACAAATGTTTATTTATGAAACAGGGGGCAGGCAAACGACAGGTCAAGGGCAGGCAGAGGCTCAGGAGACCGAAAAGATTTGGCATGGGTCCCTAGATCCTCAAAATGTTCTACAGCTGCATCATCGAGAGCATCCTGACTGGTTGCATCACCGCCTGGTGTGGCAACTGCTCGGCATCTGACCGTAAGGCGCTACAGAGGGTAATGCGTATGGCCCAGTACATCACTGGGGCCAAGATTCCTGCCATCCAGGACCTACAGTATATTATCATTGTTATTGTTATTTTATAGTGTTACTTTTTATTAGATTTTTTACTTGAGTTTATTTCGTAAATATTTTCTTAACTCTATTTCTTGAACTGCCTTGTTGGATTGTAAAATTTTTGTAAAATTGTAAAATTAAAATTGTAAAATTAAGCATTTCACGGTAATGTCTGCACCAATTCAATTTGATTGATGAGGTGAATAAAAAATATATATATTCATTTTAGAATAAGGCTGTAACATAACAAAATGTAGAAAAAGTTAAAGGGTCTGAATACTTTCCAAAGGCACTGTATATGACATAGACAAGCTACAGTAGGCTCAGACCATCCTTAACCATTGGCAGGGATCCAATTTAAATTCTTCACTCAAGCTCATGCACACCTATTGTTCTTTCTGTAACCCAACCATAGAGCATAACAAAAGACGATGAGAAAGGATTCAGAGGCGTACATGAGCAACCACAAGAGAAAACAGTTCCTAAGAAAATACATTATCCACTCCGAAGACCCCTTTCGTTGCCTGACTGATCTCTCTCCTCTTTTATCTCCCTCTTTCTCTCCTCTTTTTCCCTCCGTCCTTCACTCCCTCTTTACCTTCTGTCACTGTAGAGAGAGGGGAGAAAGAGGGAGAGAGAAGAATAGAGGGAGAGAGAAGAATAGAGGGAGAGGGGGTTTCTGGTTCCCAGGCGAGGTTTTGATGAAGGCTTTTGAAGTACGCCATGATTGTCCATGAAAGGGCCCTACGTCTCGCCCAAGATGCTATGCTCTCCATCGCCTTCTCTCCTTCTCCCGCCGCCTCTTTCCCTCTCGCTATCTCCATGATCAGGATATGGATCATGTGTTAACTAAGCACGCAGGACCCGTCTAATTACCTACAGGACTTTGGTGCATACATGTGTGGATAGAGGGTTGAGTCGTTGGGACACAGACGGAAGCAGAAAAGAGAGATGGAACCCCGTGGGATTCTGGGAAAGTGCTGCCGATTGTCCGACGACTGCGGTGACAGCGCTGCGGCAGTGGCACTTTGTTATCTCGACAAAGTGGGGTCCAGGGGCTATTTTACAGTACTCCCTCCTCTCTCCATCTCTCCCCTCCTCATCCTCCTCTTCCTCCTCCTCCTCTCCATCACTCCCCTGCTCCTCCTCCTGCTCTGCCTCCTCTCTATCTCTCTTTTTCTGTGTACTGTCCAATTACCCCTCCCCATACTTTGAACTACAATTAATTCCCATCCTAAGGCGCATATTAACATCATGTTATCGAGAATATTTTTTTATACTATATACTATATACAATTTTATTTTCATTTGAACTGAGGTAAATATGTGTTATCAATGAGAGGCAACTATATAATCCATCTCTATGGAAATATACAGTAAATTCAATGAATAATTGATTCTGCAATCTTTTTTTCTCCATTTAGGCTCTACGTATCATCATGTGATGTTGTCTTTAACCGGCTGGGGATGGCATGTGTAAATGTAACACTTGGTTGCATGGTGTGGAAGGGAGACTGGGGAGGGTCCAAGCCAGTGTGTAGAATGAGAGGGGTCTAGAATGTTGTGTGATTTTGTAGGGCGCCCATTGAGAGATGAACGTCTTGAAAGAAAACATTTGTGCGGCAGCATGGTTTAGTCTCACCTCTTTATACAGTATATATCTCTCTCTCTCTGCATTCTCTCTCTCCCTCTCTCTGTCTGTATGAGTGCCTGTACAGAAGGTTTAGGCACTCAGTTGGAACACCTCACGCCTCCTAGCTATCCAGGAACACTGAACAAACAACCTGACCTAACGTCCAGCCAGAGAGGGGAGAATTTGAGAATGTTCCAAAGAGAACTAAATAAAGAAGGGATATCATCCATGCTGTGTTATATGATGATCATCATGACGATGATAACTGTGATGGACGTAAAGGATGCATTCATAACGATATTGCGATATTTCATCCATAGATGGTATGAGAATATATCGAAGTATAACAATCACATTCAACATGCAGTTTCACACAAAGTGTAACTTGACAGCATCTTGATACTCAGTTTAGCGATATTGTCCCTAGATAAGACTATTATTCCCATATTGCCTCTTCCCAACTGCTACAAATAGCGCTTTTTCATTTTCAACAACCCTATTCTGTGACTCTAGACTTTTTCAATGTAGTTTTATTCACATTGCTTGTAACACACTATAAAGCTGTTCTTTGGGAGCAGTATAATTTGGGTGAATGATCTGCTGCACCTATTTAACTCAGGCAATAGCTATAGGAGGTGGCTGGGTGGGTCAATAATGACTGAGATCAACACTTATTCCAAATAGGCAGTGTGGAGAGAGAGAAAAAAGCTGTTCCAAAGTGTTTTCAGACTGAATGTAGCGGAATTTCCCGTAGTGACTTATTTCCCCCGTTTATTGCTCCTCTCATTGAGCAGCTTGCCAAAGCAATTTCAAAGGGTTTTAAGTCCTGTGGAGCTGCCTTATGCTTTGCGAACAAGCAATTTTTAAATGACGTATTCATCAAATAAGCAGTTCGGCAGGCATTTATATTCAAGTTGGCATAAAATTGGTAAAACACCAATGTGATTTAACTATGGGTGTTTGAAATATACATTTAATGGGTTTGCCTTGGTGGATTTCGAAAGACAAGCACTTAAAAAAAAAAATTGGTCTTTTGAGATGTAAATTAACTAAAAATAAAACACTTGACTGTCTATAAAATGTGGGTCCTTAGTCACTTGAATCACTGGTCATTAATAAAAAGCAATTAAGTTTTAAAACTGTGTTGATAACCCCTGAGGGTACATATGTTTTATGGAAACTTTCCCATAAGTAACTTTCGGCCAATTAGAAGTCACTCTGCCCAAGAGAGGAAAGAGGTTTGATTAATCTCGCCCGGGCGCCTGTGGAGCCCTGTTTTGCATCGGCTGAAAGTTGATTGCATTCGATTTGGATCCGGACTGCCACCGGGCATGAGCCAGGTGCCCCGTTCAAAGCCCACGGCGAAGTTGTCTCAAAACAAAAGTGACGTAATGCATAGAAAGGATTAGAATCCCGTGTTTCCCCATGCAAAAGTGATTGCTTTTGATAACAAGGCTTTATCTGCCTTCCGAATGAAATCTAGTTAGAACATTTTAACATGTATTTTATGGAAAATGTGTGTTGTATGTTTCTGGAAGATGCACGGTGCTGCCTCGTCGACAAAATTAAAGAGCGACAAGGTTATAGCGCTCCTCCCTCCCCGCTTTTACCCGATGACGTGATGTGCCTTTGCCTGGTACCCCGCGGCTCAGCATAATGGAATCCGTCCATAAATATCCAGTAAACTGCATCGGATGAAAGTTCAAAGGTCCATTTCTAAAGGACCAGGAAGTAAGTCTGATCAACAATATTGGCATAATAACATTGACAGGAAGGATTTCAGGAAATGTTCGTAAAATACTGTAGCAATGTACAAAAGGTAAGAATAAATAAAAGGTAAGGACTGCAGCTTTGAAACTTTGTTTTACTGTTGTTCATGATGATTATAGGTCCTTGCAATGAATGGTTTATACATTTATTCATATGCATGTATGTTGATAAACATGAACAAATCATGATTGTAAATGGTTTAGAAACTGTTCAATAATGCTTTAAATAACCATTTATTTCTTCAAATGAATATGAAAGCCAGTATCTTATAACTTTTTGTGTTCTGTTCCCTCCCTGCGAAGCCAGACAAAGGTCACTTGTATTTCACAGTAACTATGAACATCAAAGAAGGGTGTGTGTTTGTGCAAAAAGTCCCATCTCAAATGTTGATTGAACTTGCACTGACAAGTATAGGCTTGCATGCAAATGTGCAGGAAAAACAGTCACATTAGGCACTCTGAATGGCAAGTCAAAAGAATGTATGAAATAGAGGCAATCGGGACTGCATTGTGAAGTTATGCATAACCTTTGTCAAAGAGAAGTGTTAAAAGCTAACATGAAAGGGGGAAATCTGAATTCTTCTTCATACCATACTCGGTGTGTGATTTTCAGGAGTTGCTCTTTTTGGGAAATCACCTAGACAGAGACTCTATGTTCAATGAGAGCGAGAATAATGTTCTACTCTAGCCCAATAATGGACTAAAGGAGCCTAATGTTACTCTTTATAGTCCAAGACCTTACATGTTTAGAGGCAAATTGGCTCTGGCAGCCAAAACAACCAAATACTCCATCTAAACGGGAATTGCGGTATGGTTCTAGCAACATTAAGCCCTCTACTTTCATACCCTCTACTTTCATACTTTCATTTCACAAATGCAGTATAAACACTTACTACACTCCAGTGGAGGCTCCTTAGAGGAGGAAGGGGAGGACCATCCTCCTCAGTGAATTTCCGAAAACGTAAATTCTGAAACTTCCGGAGGACGACGTCCTCCAACCTATCAGAGCTCTTGCAGCATGAACTGACATGTTGTCCGCACAATCAAAGGATCAGAGAATCACTCTAGTACTGAAAGCATAAGCTACTGCTAGCTAGCAGTAGTTGACTTAAAATTATACAAAAATGAAGAAGAAGCAAGATTTTTTTTTCACTTTCACTTTCTTAGCTGGCAAATGCAGTTAGCTAGTTTAGCCTACTCAAACACCCAGCTCAAACAGAGAGGGGTGCTATATTAGCTAGCTGAATATGGCTATCCAAAACTGAAACTCTTCCAAGTCAAGGTAAGCTTTTGGTTCTATTCATTTATTGCCACCAGGACCCGCTGGTGTAAATGCTAAACTGCTTCCTGACTGTACACTGTACTACATGACTCTAAATCCAATCAAATCAAATCAAATTTTATTTGTCACATACACATGGTTAGCAGATGTTAATGCGAGTGTAGCGAAATGCTTGTGCTTCTAGTTCCGACAATGCAGTAATAACCAACAAGTAATCTAACTAACAATTCCAAAACTACTGTCTTATACACACAAGTGTAAGGGGATAAAAATATGTATATGAATGAGTGATGGTACAGAGCGGCATAGGCAAGATACAGTAGATGGTATCGATTACAGTATATACATATGAGATGAGCATGTAAACAAAGTGGCATAGTTAAAGTGGCTAGTGATACATGTATTACATAAAGATGCAGTAGATGATATAGACTACAGTATATACGTATACATATGAGATGAATAATGTAGGGTATGTAAACATTATATTAGGTAGCATTGTTTAAAGTGGCTAGTGATATATTTTACATCATTTCCCATCAATTCCCATTATTAAAGTGGCTGGAGTTGAGTCAGTGTGTTGGCAGCAGCCACTCAATGTTAGTGGTGGCTGTTTAACAGTCTGATGGCCTTGAGATAGAAGCTGTTTTTCAGTCTCTCGGTCCCAGCTTTGATGCACCTGTACTGACCTCGCCTTCTGGATGGTAGCGGGGTGAACAGGCAGTGGCTCGGGTGGTTGTTGTCCTTGATGATCTTTATGGCCTTCCTGTGACATCGGGTGGTGTAGGTGTCCTGGAGGGCAGGTAGTTTGCCCCCGGTGATGCGTTGTGCTGACCTCACTACCTTCTGGAGAGCCTTACGGTTGTGGGCGGAGCAGTTGCCGTACCAGGCGGTGATACAGCCCGACAGGATGCTCTCGATTGTGCATCTGTAGAAGTTTGTGAGTGCTTTTGGTGACAAGCCGAATTTCTTCAGCCTCCTGAGGTTGAAGAGGCGCTGCTGCGCCTTCTTCACGATGCTGTCTGTGTGGGTGGACCAATTCAGTTTGTCTGTGATGTGTACGCCGAGGAACTTAAAACTTACTACCCTCTCCACTACTGTTCCATCGATGTGGATAGGGGGTGTTCCCTCTGCTGTTTCCTGAAGTCCACAATCATCTCCTTAGTTTTGTTGACGTTGAGTGTGAGGTTATTTTCCTGACACCACACTCCGAGGGCCCTCACCTCCTCCCTGTAGGCCGTCTCGTCGTTGTTGGTAATCAAGCCTACCACTGTTGTGTCGTCCGCAAACTTGATGATTGAGTTGGAGGCGTGCGTGGCCACGCAGTCGTGGGTGAACAGGGAGTACAGGAGAGGGCTCAGAACGCACCCTTGTGGGGCCCCAGTGTTGAGGATCAGTGGGGTGGAGATGTTGTTGCCTACCCTCACCACCTGGGGGCGGCCCGTCAGGAAGTCCAGTACCCAGTTGCACAGGGCGGGGTCGAGACCCAGGGTCTCGAGCTTGATGACGAGCTTGGAGGGTACTATGGTATTAAATGCCGAGCTGTAGTCGATGAACAGCATTCTCACATAGGTATTCCTCTTGTCCGCTCTAGCTAGCGGGTTTACTAATGCGTTAGTTAAAGTAACTATGTTGACTATGACATTAGCTAATGTGGTGGCAACAATGAAACAGTTATGAAATAAAGATTCTGTCATGCCCTGATCTGTTTCACCTGTCCCTGGGATTGTCTCCACCCCCTCCAGGTGTCACTTATTTTCCCCAGTGTATTTCTCCCTGTGTTTTCTGTTTCTCTGTGCCAGTTCGTCTTGGATGTTTTCCAAGTAAACCAGCTTGTTTCCCGTTCTCCTGGTTTTTGCTATTCTCCTTTATCTAGTCCTCCCAGTTTTGACCCGTGCCTGTTTCTGGACTCTGTGCCAGCCTGCCTTACATTTCTGCCTGCCTTGACAACGAGCCTGTCTGCCACTCTGTACCTCCTGGACTCTGATCTGGTTTTTGACCTTTTGCCTGTCCACGACCATTCTCTTGCCTACTCCTTTTGAATTAATAAACATTGTAAGACTAACCCTCTGCCTCCTGTGTCTGCATCTGGGTCTCGCCTTGTGTTATGATAGGTTTGGCTTAGAAACGTTTTTTTGCCTGGTTATAACGTGCACTGAAGTCCACAAGCGAAGGGAAAAGGTGAGAGAAGGAGAGCGCGTAGATGCGAAAAGGAATTCTATAACGCGCAAAGTGATCACGCTGCTTGTATGTGACTGTTATGAAAGTAAACTGTGTTTGTGTGTGATCAGGGGAGTGTTCATTCCTCCGATTCTGTTGATAAACTTTTCTTAAACGGAAGCAAACTGAACGCAACGGGGATAAACAAACCTGAATTTGTCCAATAGAAACTCTCGTTTGCCACTGCTGGACTAATGATTACACCCTAGATCAGCTAGATGCAAGCAAGGTGGTATTGAATGTGTCACTGTCTGTCACCTTGATAACTCAAGTAATTCTCTCGACCTGTGCACCTACGTTGTAAACTTTCATCCATAGGCTAGGTTGTAGCAATCTTATGATGGATAAAGGAAAAATGTGAGGATCATGTCGTGGCCTAGACCCATATACCTGTATGTTACACTGAGCTGGGTGAATGGAATATGAATGATGGTCATCCAAGATGCTGTAATAGAGTAATACTATAATACCCATAAAACCTAGTTGTCAAACAGGGAAATGGTTCCAATCGTTTTCCACCACTCTTTTTTCCCATAGGGTTTATTAGAAACACTTAAAATAAAGGCTGTGTTTTGTGTCGGATTATCCTGATGTGACGTTTTGATAACCGTGCAAATCTCTTGGACAAGGTGACTTTTATTACACACACACACACAATCTGCCAAGTTGGTTACTGTTTTGACTTATTTCTCTGGGTTGTCATTGGATTTGTTTATTATGCTCGAGTGTTTATAACGTTATTACGTTTGATTGTAGTGAGACAACAGTTGAGAGGTGTTTGGCTATTCTGCCAGTTATTTCTCATATTGTTGGAAAGTTTCAATAGGAAGTGTTCTGTTGCAGTGGTGTATCTCTGGCCTTGGGGCCTGACTTTAGTACTCTGACCCACTTGATGATGATAATGCATTTCATCGCTCTCATTCTCTGTCATGCAAAGCCAGTAAGTAATTGCCAACTTTTCATTTTGTTTTAGTGTGGGAGGGAGTGGGAGTAAAAATGAACACTCTGCTGTTTGTCCCATTGCACTATAATGTCGCCTAATCATCCAATGTTCTCTTTCCCGACAGAAATCACAACAGTATTTACAATACCTTCATAAAGTATTCATACCCCTTGACTTATTCCACATTTGGTTGTGTTGGATTGGTGACATCTTTTTCTCAGACACCGACACACAATACCTCATAATGACAAAGTGAAAACTTCATTTTAATATTTTTGGAAGTTTATTGAAAATGAAATACAGAAATATGTCATTTACATAAGTATTCACACGCCTTTGCTATGACACTCAAAATTGAGCTCAGGCCCATCCAATTTCCTTTGATCATCCTTGAGCTATCACTACAACTTGGAGTCCACCTGTGGCCAATTAAATAGTTTGGACATGATTTAGAAAGAAACACACCTGTCTATATAAGGTCCTACAGTTGACTGCATGTCGGAGCAATGAACTATACCATGAAGTCCAAGGAACTGTCCGTAGATCTTTGAGATATAATTGTGATGAGAAGGGTAGTGTATCAAATCATTTCTAGAGTGTTGAACGTTTCCAAGAGCACAGACGTCTCCATCATTGGGAAATTGAAAAATATTTAACTACCGTACCTCTGCCTAGAGCTGGCCGTCTGGCCAAACTGAGCAACTGGCCACAAGGACCTTGGTCAGGGAGGTGACCAAGAACCCAATGACCAGAATTACAGAGTTCCTTGGCTGAGATGGGAGAACCTGCCAGAACGACAACAGTCTCTAAAGCACTTCACCAATCTGGGCTTCATGGGAGAGTGGCCAGACAGAAGCCACTCCTGAGAAAAAGGCACATGACAGCACGCCTGGAGTTCGCAAAAAGGCAAGGGAAAGACTCTAAGATCATAAGGCAAAATATTCTGTGGTCGAATGAGACAAAAATGTTAATCTTTGGCCTGAATGCAAAGTGCTATGTCTAGAGAAAACCAGGCACAGCTCATCACCCGTCTAACACCATCTCTACCATGAAGCATGGTGGTTGCAGCATTCATGCTATGGGGATGCTTTTCAAGGAAGGGAGACTGGTAAGGACAGAGGGAACAATGAATGGAGCCAAATACAGGCAAATCCTGGATGGAAACCTGCTTCAGAGTGCAAACAACCTAAGACTGGTGCTCAGATTTACATTCCAACAGGACATTGACCCAAAGCAAAGTGCTGGAATGGCTTCAGAACAAGAATCTGAAAGTCCTTTAGTGGCCCAGCCAAAGCCCAGACTTGAATCCTATAGAAAATCTGTGGAAAGACTTGAAGATTGCTGATCAGCGCCGCTCCCCACATCTAACTTAAGAAAATCTGCAAGGAAGAAACCACAAATCCCAAGATGACTCACAGCTATAATTGCCGCCAAAGGTGCTTCTACAAATGATTGACTCCGGGGTGTAAATACTTCTGTTACTGATATAATTATGTATTTCATTTTCATAAAATGTCACACTTTTTAAAAAATCATGTTTTCACTTTGTATTTATAGGGTATTGGGGTGAGCGAGAAAAATACATTTAATGCATTTGAATTCAGGCTGTAAAACAACAAAATGTGTAATAAGTCAAGGGGTATGAATTCTTTCTGAAGGCACTGTAGGGGAATGTATGTATATAGCAATCCATACTTTCAATCCCATTTCTGTTCATCATGATGTATAGCAGAACTATATTACTACTTCTCAACATAGATGAGTATCTAATTTTGATTTTCTTGACTGGTGTAGCTCTAATCTCAAGTGTACACGCATCAGCACATATCCAATTGTTCCTTTGAAAAAAACACCCTGACATCCTTAATTATTTTCTCTAGCAAATTTATAGGGAGAATGTTTGAGAGTGTAATTCATATTTGATTCACTGGTGGTGTCAGGGAAGGTAATGTAATAGTGGATGAGCAAAGTGATCTTGTTGCATAAGTCACTTTTATCCCTGCTGTCAGCACTATATCTATCATAGGGCTTTAGAGTCTGGTTCATAAGAAAATGGAGACTGTCAAATTATAGACCAGGGAATAGTATGTTGCATAACAACTGCCTTTAACGTTTAAAAAAACCATTGTAAAGTAGTATGCTGCCTTTGCGTTATGGGTTAACACAACACTCCAAGGGCATAAAATCCTTTTTTATATTTGTTTGTCGTTTATGACAACCTGTCATGAAGCAACGTTTTGGTCCTTGAACCCAGCGTAACACCAATTTCACTAACTTTTCACTCAATGAGAAAATTGGACTGTATGCGAAGGTATTTAAAAAAAAAAAACGCCATGGAATGTTCTAGCGGCTGAATACGACAGCTTATAAAAACAGAACGTCGCCTATTAGCACCAAATTATGCTCAGGAGCCCAGGAGTTGCCAAAGGAAAAGGAGGTGAGGGCAGAGGGTGGTTGGCCACTTTCCTTTCTCTTTCATTCTCTTTCTCTGTCTCATTTTCTCTTTTATTTTCTCTGCCCTCTCTCTTTCTTCCTCTGTCTCCTTCACTTTACAGAGCTCTCTCCACCGCTCTCCTCGCCTTCCTCCTTATTTCCTAACTCTATCCCCCTCCTTTCTCTCTTAATTTCTCCCCACTCTCACCATTGGTTAGTAACCTCTAGATGACACCCCTAAGTCCTTAAGACAGAGTCTGTCTGTTGCTAGGTTACCCTTGCTGCCCTCGCCGTACTATTTTCATAACACTCTATTTCAAGGAAATTGAGAAAGGATGGGAAAACGTTTGGTCAGCTGGCAAAGATCCATGATGTCATCTGGGTTAACCAAGATCCCTGGTATCTCTGACAAGTCAAAATGGACCTTAAGACACCAGTACGTCTCTGTATTTGAGGCTTATACAGAGAACAGATTGCTGCTTCTCCATAGCTTCAAGAGAAAGTACATTGTATGAAATAACATCACACATCATTGCCGCTTGGTCCCCATGATACAACTTTACCTTTCCCACAGTCAGTGGGCATAAACCAGCAGAGAGTACCATTGTAGAGTTTACGTCTCTAAAATGTCTGCCAACTTCTGAGTTTCATAGGTGGACTGGTGGTATGAGTCTATTGTTGGAGGGAGTGAATGGAACCTTTGTTTGCCGTAGATGACAGACATGGGTGCGCCACCATGACTTGAAACACTCGTCCTTGTCAGGTTTTGTTTGAGCTCGACGTACAGTTGAAGTCGGAAGTTTACATACACTTAGGTTGAAGTCATTAAAACTGGTTTTTCAACCACTCCACAAATTTCTTGTAAACAAACTATAGTTTTGGCAAGCCGGTTAGGACATCTACTTTGTGCATGACACAAGTAATTTTTCCAACAACTGTTTACAGACAGATTATTTCACTTATAATTCAATGTATCACAATTCTAGTGGGTCAGAAGTTTACATACACTAAGTTGACTATGCCTTTAAACAGCCTGGAAAATTCCAGAAAATGATGTCATGGCTTTAGAAGCTTCTGATAGGCTAATTCACATAATTTGAGTCACTTGGAGGTGTACCTGTGGATGTATTTCAAGGCCTACCTTCAAACTCTTTGCTTGACATCATGGGAAAATCAAAAGAAATCAGCCAAGACCTCAGAAAAAAATAGGAAGACCTCCACAAGTCTGGTTCAGCCTTGGGAGCAATTTCCAAACGACTGATGGTACCACGTTCATCTGTACAACCAATAGTACGCAAGTATAAACACCATGGGACCACGCAGCCGTCATACCGCTCAGAAAGGAGACGCGTTCTATCTCCTAGAGATGAACGTACTTTGGTTTTTAATAGTGCAAATCAATCCCAGAACAACAGCAAAGGACCTTGTGAAGATGCTGGAGGAAACAGGTACAAAAGTATCCATATCCACAGTAAAATTAATTGTACATCGACATTACCTGAATGGCCGCTCAGCAAGGAAGAAGCCACTGCTCCAAAACTGCCTTAAAAAGTTAGACTAAAAAGTTAGTTTGCAATTGCACATGGGGACAAAGATTGTACCTGTTGGAGAAATGTCCTCTGGTCTGATGAAACAAAAATAGAACTGTTTGGTCATAATGACCATCGTTATGTTTGGAGGAAAAAGGGAGAGGCTTGCAAGCCAAAGAACACCATCCCAACCGTGAAGCACGGGGGTGGCAGCATCATGTTGTGGGGGTGCTTTGCTGCAGGAGGGACGGGTGCACTTCACAAAATAGATGGCATCATGATGAAAGAACATTATGTGGATATATTGAAGCAACATCTCAAGACATCAGTCAGCATGTTAAAGCTTGGTCGCAAATGGGTCTTCCAAATGAACAATGACCCAAGCATACTTCCAAAGTTGTGGCAAAATGGCTTAAGGACAACAAAGTCAAGGTATTGGAGTGGTCCTCACAAAGCCCTGACCTCAATCCTATAGAAAATTTGTGGGCAGATCTGAAAAAGCGTGTGCGAGCAAGGAGGCCTTCAAACCTGACTCAGTTACACCAGCTCTGTCAGGAGGAATGGGCCAAAATTCACCCAACCTATTGTGGGAAGCTTGTGGAAGGCTACCCGAAACGTTTGACCCAAGTTAAAAAATGTAAAGCCAATGCTACCAAATACTAATTGAGTGTATGTAAACTTCTGACCCACTGGGAATGTGATGAAAGAAATACATCTGAAATAAATCATTCTTTCTACTATTATTCTGACATTTCACATTCTTAAAATGAAGTGGTGATCCTAACTGACCTAAGACAGGGAATTTTTACAAGGATTAAATGTCAGGAATTGTCAAAAACCGAGTATAAATGTATTTCGCTAAGGTGTATGTAAACTTCCGACTTGAACTGTACAATAAGGGCGTACTTCAGACACACTTACACAAGGGGGACCAAGGATGAGTCTGCGGTCTCCGATCTTCCTAGCTTTTCATGTGGATGAGGATTACAGATGTTTAAAGTAGAGGTTGCCCGTAACGACAAATGTAGGATCAGTTTACAGAATTTATGTAGATAATTAGACCATCTGGAAGAAAGCATAAATGATCTTAGATCGGGCCTCAGTGGCATCTTCATCCTACAGTTCACCATGATAAGGATGTACTGTTGTAGCTCACCTTGCTACATTTCAGAAGAGGAAAATTAGAGCAAAAATATGTTGTTGTTTTTTTATGTCAACTCACAAGGACAGAGCACACATGTACTTTAATTATGCTGGGGAATGAGCGTGTGTGAGAGAGAGAATTTCTGTTACACACACACACAAACACACACACACACACACACACACACCAGCTCTCGGGACACAAATCCCATTCCCATCTCAGCCTTTTTTAATCATTGCTGTGTTGGGGGGAGGAAGAGGAGATTTGTGACGTGTTATGTCACTCGGAGATGCTTTCTAATGAAGAGGGATGGGAGGAAAAGCACTTTGGGTAAATGGAAAAGTGCTGGACTAATGAAGCCTGTCATGAATGAGCTGAGCCAGGGACATTTCAGAGTGGACGCTCTGTGTTACAAACAGTAGGGTGATGTGTCACAATGTACACCTCGCCTCCGCTTTTGGTTTACTGGAGTTCATATATGTTGTACCTGTTTGCCTGTCTGAATTGTATGTATTGTATGATAGGATGACCATGTGCCGTGACCATGTGTAGGAACAAGAAATGCTGGAGACATGATGATGATGATCATAAAAATCAAGAGATTCACATCCATGGCATAATAAGAACCCAGTGTTCCACTCAACATTTGAAACCTAAAAGAGTTCAAAAGAACCCTCACTCTTAGAAGTGTTTGTCCAGCTATTCCAATGGACTTCACTGGTCTCAAGTTAGCATCCTGTTAGCATCATATAATACCCAGCTGTTGTTCGGTCTTTGCAGTGATGCTACATTCCCCACTGTACAGTGGGCTCCCGAGTGGCGCAGCAGTCTAAGGCACTGCATCTCAGTGCTACAGACACTCTGGTTCAATTCCAGGCTGTATCACACCTGAACGTGATTGGGAGGCCCATAGAGTGGCGCACAATTGGCCCAGCATCTTCCTGGTTTGGACAGTGTAGACTGTCATTGTGAATAAGAATTTGTTCTTAACTGACGTGCTTAGTTAAATATATATATTTTTTAAATAAAATAATAAGAAGAAAGTATTCATACTATTGCGCATTTTGTTATGTTGCAGCCTGAGTTCCAAATTGATTAAATATATGTTTTTCTCACCATCTACATAGCGCCTCAATGTTTGCACATTTATTGAAAATTAAATACAGAAATATCTAAAGAAAAGTATTCACACCCCTGAGTCAATACTTTGTAGAATAACTTTTGGCAGTAATTAGAGCTGTTAGTCTTTCTGTATAAGTCTCTAAGAGCATTCCACGCCTGGATTGTGCAACATTTGCCCAATATTCCTTTCAAAATTCTAAAGTTGTTTCAAATTGGTTATTGATCATTGCCAGACAACCATTTTTAGGTCTTGGGATAGATTTTCAAGTAGATTTAAGTCAAAACTGTAACTCAACCATTCAGGAACATTCACTCTCTTCTTGGTAAGGACCTGTAGATTTGGTATTGTATTTTAGGCTATTGTCCTGCTGAAAGGTGAATTCATCTCATCTCATCTCATCTTCCTTCCTCTCCAGCCACTGAGTTAGGAAGGATGCCTGTATCTTTGTAGTGACTGGGTGAATTGATACAGCATCCAAAGTGAAATTAATCCTTAAGAGTCTATTGACGCACCCGTGCATCAATCTAAGTGACGAAATAAAACAAATACCCATCAAAATCCATCAATTTATACCAGTTAAATGTAACTAAATGTAATCATTAATGTAATCTACATAATCTCAAAAAGTTATTATTTAGCATGAGGGCCATAAAAAACAACTAAACTCAGCAAAAAAAGAAATGTCCTCTCACTGTCAACTGCATTTATTTTCAGCAAACTTAACATGTGTAAATATTTATATGAACATAACAAGATTCAACAACTGAGACATAAACTGAATAAATTCCACAGACATGTGACTAACAGAAATGGAATAATGTGTCCCTGAACAAAATCAAAAGTAACAGTCAGTATCTGGTGTGGCCACCAGCTGCATTAAGTACTGCAGTGCATCTCCTCCTCGTGGACTGCACCAGATTTGCCAGTTCTTGCTGAATGATGTTACCCCACTCCTCCACCAAGGCACCTGCAAGTTTCCAGACATTTCTGGGGGGAATGGCCCTAGCCCTCACCTTCCGATCCAACAGGTCCCAGATGTGCTCAATGGGATTGAGATCCGGGCTCTTTGCTGGCCATGGCAGAACAATGACATTCCTGTCTTGCAGGAAATCACTCACAGAACGAGCAGTATGGCTGGTGGCATTGTCATGCCTGTCAGGATGAGCCTGCAGGAAGTGTACCACACGAGGGAGGAGGATGTCTTCCCTGTAATACACAGCGTTGAGACTGCCTGCAAAATAACAACAAGCTCAGTCCGATGATGCTGTGACACACCGCCCCAGACCACGACGGATCTTCCAACTCCAAATCGATCTCACTCCAGAGGACAGGTCTCGGTGTAACATTCATTCCTTCGTTGATAAACGTGAATCCGACCATTACCCCTGGTTGGACAAAACCGCGACTCGTCAGTGAAGAGCACTTTTTGCCAGTCCTGTCTGGTCCAGCAACGGTGGGTTTGTGCCCATAGGCGACATTGTTGCCGGTTATGTCTAGTGAGGACCTGCCTTTAAACAGGCCTACAAGCCCTCAGTCCAGCCTCTCTCAGCCCATTGCGAACAGTCTGAGCACTGATGGAGGGATTGTGCGTTCCTGGTGTAACTCAGGCAGTTGTTGTTGTCATCCTGTAACTGTCCCGCAGGTGTGATGTTCAGATGTGCCGATCCTGTGCAGGATCCTTGTTACACGTGGTCTAACACTGCGAGGACGATCAGCTGTCTGTCCTGTCTCCCTGTAGCACTGTCTTAGGCATCTCACAGTACGGACATGGCAATTTATTGCCCCGGCCACATCTGCAGTACTCATACCTCCTTGCAGCATGCCTAAGGCACGTTCACGCAAAGAAGAAGGGACCCTGGGCATCTTTCTTTTCGGGTTTTTCAGAATCAGTAGAAGGGCCCCTTTTAGTGTCCTAAGTTTTCATAACTGTGACCTTAATTGCCTACCGTCTGTTAGCTGTTAGTGTCTTAACGACTGTTCCACAGGTGCATGTTCATTAATTGTTTATGGTTAATTGAAAAAGCATGGGAAACAGTGTTTAAACCCTTTACAATGAAGATCTGTGAAGATGTTTGGATTTTTACAAATTATCTTTGAAAGACAGGGTCCTGAAAGTTTAGTAATGCTGCGTACTCCAAGAAAGGTTCAAATCTCACCTTTCTGGTTAAAATTATTATAAATTGCTGAGGTCAATTTTGAGGACGAATGCTCAATTACACAGTACAAATATGATACATCATACAAAATATTTCATATTTGTATTTCCTATTCAACAAAACTGTATGAATAAGACTTGAAATTACTTATATGCTTTCTAAATATAGTATAAACAAATTATAAAATGACTAACTGTAAGTTTTCACCTTCATTGTAACTGTAAAATACATAATTGTATATAAATGTTAATGTTTTCTAAATGTCTCTCTTGATCAAAATGTCTGCCCACATCGCTGTGAACGTCTCATAGAGCTCTAGCTTAGCTTCCTGAACTCGTTCGGAACTAGCCTTTCATCTCACATTAATCTTGTCAGTCAATGACAAACAGAACGGGTTTTTTGTTTGTCAATTCATTATTTTATATTAATGGATATAAATCAATCTCTGAATGTGCTATAGTTATCAGGAATCAAGGTAATACCCAAGTGCAGACTGTGTAGAAGTAACAATGTTTATTGTAACAACAGGAGCAGGCAAACGACAGGTCAAGGCAAGCAGGGGTCGAAAATCCAGAGTAGTGGAGCAAAGGTACAGGCAGGCTCAAGGTCAGGGACAGGCAGAGTGGTCAGGCGGGCGGTACAGGTTCACGACAGGCAACGGTCAAAAACCAGGAGGATGAGAAAAAGAGAGACTGGGGGAAATAGGAGGTGAGACAAAACACTGGCTGACTTGAACAAACAAGATGAACTGTCACAGACAGACAGAAAACACAGGTATAAATACCCAGGGGATAAGTGGGGAAGATGGGCGGAACCTGGAGGGGGTGGAAACAAGCACAAGGACAGATGAAACAGGTCAGGGTGTGGCAATAGTGATATAACCACTCCACTGCTACGCTACAGTTTAAGGATTACAAGCATGTGCTTTGTCAGTTGTTGTGACGTAGGGTCCGTGGGAACCAGGGCTATTGCTTATTGCAAGCCATTTCGATCTATGGATCAATTTATAAGTGAAAGTGTTGGTCGGTACTGGTACCAGAACCACACAGGTCTCCTAAACAGGGGACTTTACATATTTAAGCTAGAGATATCCGTTTTTTTGCATGGGCTGTGTCTCAATCCACCGCATCCTCCTATGTCGGCCTTCCGCATCTGCTGTGAAAAGTGGGCGAGCTACAGCAGTGTTTGTCAGACCAGGAGACACGAAAACGGTTTCCCCTGCAAAATAATATGAACACAATATTGTTCTCCATTTTGCTCTACTGGACTCATCTGAAGGTAACCCGTTCAAATTAATGGACATTTTTTAACTATCTTTTTTTTGTTGCCATTAATGAATGTGTTATTCAATATGTTTCTATGGGCTATAGTAGTAAAGTCCAAATTCAACCTTAACCCTTAATAATACTGTAACTTCACCATGCTCAAAGGGATATTCAATGTCTACTTTTTTGTTGTTGTTGTCTAGAAATAGGTGCCCTTCTTGGCGAGGCATTGGAAAACCTCCCTGGTCTTTTTGGTTGAATCTGTGTTTGAAATTCACTGCTCAACTGAGGGACCATACAGATACTTGTATCTGTGGGGTACAGAGATGAGGTAGTCATTCAAAAATCCAGTTAAACACTATTATTGGACACAGAGTTAAACTTATTATGTGAATTGTTAAGCACATTTTTACTCCTGAACTTATTTTGGGTTGCCATAACAAAGGGTTTGAATATTGACTCAAGACATTTCAGCTTTTCATTTTTATTAATTTGTAAAACAAATTTGACATGACAGGGAAAGCCCTGTCATGTCAAATTTGTAGGCCAGTGACCACAAAATCGAAAATGGAATCCATTTTAAATTCAGGCTGTAGCACAACAACATGTGGAAATAGTCAAGGGGTGCGATTACTTTCTGAAGACACTGTACATTGAGTCATTGAACACTGGTCACTTTAATATATACTGTATTCTAGTCCAGCCAGGTCACCCGTGATACAAATCAGTATTCGACTTCCATCCATGTGTGAGGACGTTGGGAGATGACGTGGGAACTGGCCACTAAAGGCAATGGTGAGGCGCTGTTGCCTTCAAGTAGGTTTCGGGTTTTGTTAGAGCATTGTGGACGGGGATGGCGGATGGGCGTTAGCATCTGCCTCTGTTTTTGCATGTTCAAATCCAGCGATAGAAAGTTGTTTTTGTGATTTGTTTTAAGCCTATCCCAAACCTTAACACTTACCTTAACCATTCAGAGTTAATGCCTAACCTAAAGATTTCTGAGTTAATGCCTAAACTTAACCCTAAGCTTAAAATGCGGAGATAATACCTCAACTTATCCTAAAAAACACTTTGAAATGTCACGTTTGGAACAACTTCGAAATTTGGAGTTTGAGAAACCTGGAGTCTAATTCTGACGTGAAACTGTGAGAGCTTGTTGTTCTAGTCATGGCTCATCCTATGTATAAAAAAAACCTTTGGGGGGGGGGGATTATGTGTCATGATGGAAATGGTTATGTTTGTGCTTTTCTAACAACTAATTCCTGTGTGTTTGGGTTCGAGATAAGTTTCCTGTGGAACAATAGATATTAACTGAACTCATACCGGCTGTAATGGACAGAGGTATGAATAATTGAATAAGAGATGTTTTTGACAATTTCCAATTATTATTACTCAATTCTATACTTTGGGTAGCACCAGTGATATAAGTAAGAAGACAACGTAATCTAAAATAATAATCCGTTCCCATCACGTGGAACTGTGTCCAAAATTGAAGTGAATCCAAGTACAGTGCCTTCGGAAAGTATTCAGACCCCTTGATTTTTACACATTTTGTTACGTTACAGCCTTATTCTAAATTGGATTTAAAAAATAGCAAATCTTCAGCAATCTACACTCAATAGCCCATAATGACAAAGCGAAAACAGGTTCAGATTTTTGGGGCAAATGTGTAAATAATAAAAAACAGAAATACCTTACATAAGTATTCAGATCCTTGCTATGAGACTCAAAATTTAGCTCAGATGCATCCTGTTTCCACGGATCATTCTTGACATGTTTCTAGAACTTGATTGGAGTCCACCTGTGGTAAATTCATTTGATTGGATGTGATTTGGAAAGGCACACACCTGTCTATATAAGGTCCCACAGTTGACAGTACATGTCAGAGCAAAACCCAAGCCATGAGGTCAAAGGAATTGTCATGAGAGCTCCGAGACAGGATTGTTTCAAGGCACATATCTGGGGAAGGGTACCAAAACATTTCTGCAGCGTTGAAGGTCACCAACAACACAGCAGCCTCCATCATTCTTAAATGTAAGAAGTTTGGAACCACCAAGATTCTTCCTAGAGCTGGCTGTCCGTCCAAACTGAGCAATCGGGGGAGAAGGGTCTTGGTCAGGGAGGTGACCAAGAACCCGATGGTCACTCTGACAGCACTCTACAGATCATCTGTGGAGATGGGAGAACCTTCCAAAAGGACAACCATCTCTGCAGCCCTCCACCAATCAGGCCTTTATGGTAGAGTGGCCAGATGTAAGTCACCCCTCAGTAAAAGAGACATGACAGCCCATGTGGAGTTTGCCAAAAGGTATCTAAAGACTGAGACCATGAGAAACAAGATTCTCTGGTCTGATGAAACCATGATTGAACACTTTGGCCTGAATGCCAAGTGTCACATCTGGAGGAAGCCTGGCACCATCCCCACGGTGAAGCATGGTGGTGGCAGCATCATGCTGTGGGGATGTTATTCAGAGGCTGGGACTGGAAGACTAGTCAGGAGTGAGGGGAAGATAAGCAGAGCAAAGTACAGAGAAATTCTTGATGAAAACCTGCTCCAGAGCGCTCATGACCTCAGACTGGGGTGAAGGTTTACCTTCCAACAGGACAACAACCCTAAGTACACAGCCAAGACAACACAGGCTTCAGGACAGGTCTCTGAATGTCCTTGAATAGCCCAGCCAGAGCCCGGACTTCAACCCGATCGAACATCTCTGGAGAGACCTGAAAACAGCTGTGTAGCGTTGCTCCCCATCCAACCTGACAGAGCTTGAGAGGATCCGCAGAGAAGGATGGGAGAAACTCCCCAAATACATGTGTGCAACGCTTGTAACGTCATACCCAAGAAAACTCTACGCTGTAATCACTTCCAAATGTGCTTCAAAAAAGTACTGAGTAAAGGGGCTGAATACTGATATTTAAGTTTGACATTTTTTTAAATTAGCAAACATTTCTTAAACCTGTTTTAGCTTCGTCATAATGGAGTGTTTTGTGTAGATTGATTTAGGCTTATCCAAAATAGTTTTTTTTGTCATGTCAGGTTGATTGTGGAGGTATGCACTGCGAAATTCATAGTAATTTAGACAAAGAACTGCATTGAGATACCGATCTGTTATTAACTTGCCACTGGCGACAAAAGCTCCAGCTGAAATGTCATTGTCAGAATCCATAAATGAAAGTGTGTAATGAAGCACATGTGTAACTGTATGAAGCGACGGTCTTAAGCAGTGGTTTTACAAATCCTATTGTACAACCCAGAATGAAGGGTTTGAAAGTGTCTGTGGTTTTATGCATTGATTTTGTTTACTTACTACTTTGATTGTAGATTTTGGTGTTAGTATGTATATGAATTCAATTAGATTCACTCCTGTTAATAGAAGTACAACCTTTTATTTTGATTCATTATAATGATGTATTTTGATATAGAAGCTAAAATCGAATTGCTTACATTAACATTTAATGATAATTATCACAGATTGAGTGATAAGAGGAGGGAATGTGATGGAAAATATATGTCTGTGCTTTTCTAATAATCGATTTCTGTGTTCATGCAAGTGACTGATCGTGCCTGGCAGGAATCCTCACTATCGGTATCTGCAATTTGGCAGTACGCCCAGAACCTTGTTTTGAGGACAACATATATCTCAGTTTCAAGGTCTCAGCTTGGAGAGAAGAAGCCTCATAAGGTATTGGTCTGGCGCATGCATGACCCAGAATTGGTCGGTCACATGCATGAACCAAACGCTAATGATTCATTCATTTTGAATGACGAATAAGCTAAATCATGCCTATGTAAGTTGTCTGTAAGCAGTATATAAGAGATCTAACGGGACTATGGTGCATCAAGTTTGTTGGAACATCTCCAGTTAACTTTTAATAAACAACAATTCATTTAAAGACTTCGAGTGTCCCTGTGTAGAATTCACACGACAGTGTGTATTGCTTTTTTATTTACAGCTATTACTGCACTGTCGGAGCTAGAAACACAAAAAATGTTGCTCCACCTGCGATATTGTCTGCAAATCTGTGTAAGCAACCAAAACACTTTGATTTGATTTTGAAGGTCTCACATGTACAGAGAGGGAGACACACACACACACACACACACACACACACACACACACACACACACACACACACACACACACACACACACACACACACACACACACACACACACACACACACGGTCCCTTCTCAGCCACAGCCACGGATGTGCTTGCTTGCTTACTCCAGTGTACATTTCATTCCAGCAGCAGGGAGTTAGTTGAGGTATCAGTTGTTCAGCCCTCTAAATGAAAGGCCCTCAGAAGCACATTACGTAAGTGCAGGTCCCATGCCTAAGCTGATTATGTGTCAGACTCATTCATTTCCATGTCTTTTTAAGAGCATAGTGGTGGCTTAGTGACCCTCACTCACTGAGGGCCTCATACATTCATCCACTCCCAACACACGTGTCCCCCCCTGACCTCATAGGGTGATGGCTAAAACAGCATTAGTCGTAGTTTACAGGGACATGACTGTCTGTCATTGATGTACAGGATAGATATACAGTACCTCACATAATGCCAGACCAGGTAGAGGACACATGTTATGGAGCAGGACAGGTGGGGCTGCTATGCCTTTGTTTGGTGATGTAAGTATGTGGTGTGTGTATGTGTGTGTGTCTATGCAAGGACGTGTGTGCCTTTATGTTTGTGTGTGTATGGATTGGATAGAGGGGACAGTCCTTACACCACATGGGAGATTTGACCCGCTGTTGTTTGGGTTGGTGCCAGCCAAGTTCAAGGTGTCATGCTCTGTTTCTATCATATAGAATAGCAATGTGACTAGAGGATGATTGGAACAGGATGGAGGTTCAGGTCGTGACTGAGAGTGAACAGGGGCAGGTGGTAGAAAAAAGAACTCTGTTCTTTACATTATGATAGAAAAGGCAGGAAGTGGATGACGTGTGTCTATGTGTGCTTGTGTGTGTGTGTGTGTGTGTGTGTGTGTGTGTGTGTGCACACCCAACTAAGGGTCTGTTATTGTACAGCTAATCCCCTCCAGAGGCCACCATAATGTATTATGAGAACCACTGAAAGACTGGTTTAAAGTCACAGGGGCCAGAGTATACATCATTCCACAAATAATAAAAACCTCCAGCCTAATGTAGACTCTGCATTGTGTTTACACAAAAGAAGAAGGGTCAGAAGTTTTTCCTGACCATGTGATCCTACCAGGAAAAATGTATTTTAGCCTTTCGTGCAGTTCAAACATCCATGCGTATACAGTGCCTTCGGAAAGTATTCAGACCCCTTGACTTTTTCCACATTTTGTTACGTTACAGCCTTATTCTAAAATTGATTAAATCTATGTTTTTCCTCAGCAATCTACACACAATACCCCATAATGACAAAGTGAAAACAAGTTTAGACATTTTAGCAAATGTATTAAAAATGAAAAACAGAAACACATTATTTGCATAAGTATTCAGACCCTTTGCTATGAGACTCGAAATTGAGCTCGGGTGCATCCTGTTTCCATTGATTATCCTTGAGATGTTTCTAGAACTTGATTGGAGTTCACCTGTGGTAAATTCAATAGATTGGACATGATTTGGAAAGGCACACACGATCTCATAGCAAAAACCAAGCCATGAGCACAAAGCAATTGTCATTAGAGTTCCAAGACAGGATTGTGTTGAGGCACAGATCTTGGGAAGGGTACTAAAGCATTTATGTAGTACTGAAGGTTCCCAAGAACACAGTGGCCTCAATCATTCTCAAATGGAAGAAGTTTGGAAACACCAAGACTCTTCCTAGAGCTGGCCGCCCGGCCGAAATGAGCAATCAGGGGAGAAAGGCCTTGGTCAGGGAGATGACCAAGCACCCAATGGTCACTCTGACAGAGCTCTAGAGTTCCTCTGACAGAGCTCTAGAGAACATTCCAGAAGGACAACCATCTCTGCAGCATTCCATCAATCAGGCCTTTATGGTAGAGTGGCCAGATGGAAACCACCCCTCAGTAAAAGGCACATGATAGCCAGCTTGGAGTTTGCCAAAA
The DNA here is from genome assembly GCF_018296145.1 of Oncorhynchus tshawytscha. Classification (NCBI taxonomy): domain Eukaryota; kingdom Metazoa; phylum Chordata; class Actinopteri; order Salmoniformes; family Salmonidae; genus Oncorhynchus; species Oncorhynchus tshawytscha. The sequence continues at coordinate 38,533,856 of NC_056441.1, forward strand.
GGCACCTAAAGACTCCAGACCATGAGAATCAAGAATCTCTGGTCTGATGAAACCAAGATTAAACTCTTTGGCCTGAATGCCAATTGTCACATCTGGAGGAAACCTGACACCATCCCTAAGGTGAAGCATGGTGGTGGCAACATCATGCTGTGGGGATGTTTTTCAACGCCTGGGATTGGGAGACTAGTCAGTATTGAGGCAAAGATGAACGGAGCAAAGTACAGAGAGATCCAACTTAATATTACGAAGGTGTTCTTAATGTTTTGTACACTCAGTGTATATTCTCCATACTTACAGTTCAATGGCAAGACATAACACTGTGATTAGTACAAATTTGAACATATGCAGTACTTACTTTGCTTTGACATACACTATATGTGAATTCAGCTATTTCAGCCACACCCGTTGCTGACAAGTGTATAAAATCGAGCACACAGTCATGCAATCTCCATAGACAAACATTGATGCCACCTTTCCAACAAGTCAGTTCATCAAATATCTGCCCTGCTAGAGCTGCCCTGGTCAACTGTATGTGTTGTTATTGTGAAGTAAAAACATTTTGGAGCAACAACGGCTCAGTCGCAAAGTGGTAGGCCACACATGCTCACAGAACGGGGCCGACGAGTGCAGATGCGTTCTCTGGAGTGATGAATCACGCTTCACCATCAGGCAGTCCGACAGACAAATCTGGGTTTGGTGGATGCCAAGAGAAGACTACCTAACCCAATGCATAGTGCCAACTGTAAAGTTTGGCGGAAGAGGAATAATGGTCTGGGGCTGTTTTTCATGGTTCGGGCTTGGCCCCTTAGTTCCAGTGAAGGGAAATCTTAATGCTACAGCATACAATTACATTCTAGATGATTCTGTGCTTCCAACTTTATGGCAAGAGTTTCAGGAAGAAACGTTCCTGTTTCAACAAGATAATGCCCCTGTTCACAAAGCGAGGTCCATACAGGAATGGTTTGTCGAGATTGGTTTGGAAGAACTTGATTGGCCTGCATAGAGCCCTGACCTCAACCCCATTGAACACCTTTGGGATGAATTGGAGCACCAACTGCAAATCAGGCCTAATCGCCCAATGTTAGTGCGAGACCTCACTAATGCTCTTGTGGCTGAATGGAAGCAAGTCCCCGCAGCAATGTTCCAACGTATAGTGTAAAGCCTTCCCAGAAGAGTGGAGGCTGTTATAGCAGCAAACTCCATATTAATGCCCATGATTTTGTAATGAGATTTTCGACGAGCCGGTGTCCATATACTTTTGTGTAGTGTACTTTGAAACACTTCAAATTGACATAATATTACACATGCAAATGTTTCCAATTATCCAAAGAGTGAATAAAAGCCTGTCATATATAGCCTTGTTTCTTCAGAGCTGCTCAAACAGATAAGGCCTGTCATTGGTACTTAGTTCAGGTTAAAGCAGAGGACTGACCGGGATGTCATGGCCTTCTGGTTCTGATGACACACATGGATGTGTGTCCCAAATGTCACCCTATTCCCTAAATGTGCCCTGGTCAAAAGTAGTCCATTAGTCCATGCCATCTGTGTACACAGCCTGGGACACAGTAAGTCACTTATTATGTGATAGAGGGGATACAGTCTGAGTCTGCAGGTGGTTTACCATTTTTGTTCCTCCTTTGTCTGTTAAACACAGGTTAGGGGTTAAAGGTTATAGGTGTCAGTGGAAAGATTTTTGGGGATTTGATGCTCATCCCAGCAGTGCTGATATACAGCACATCTGGGCAATAGGGAAAGTTAATGTTAGTGTGTGTATGTGTGTGTGTGTGTGTGTGTGTGGGGGTGGGGTGTGCGTGTATGCCTGTGAATAGTTGTGCGTGCAATGGGAGTGGGGGGGCATTTTTGGATCCGCAAGGAACTTTTGTCCCGTGCTTTGTTTGTTCCAACCGCATCAAGGCTATGTTTCACACATGACAAATGACTCCAATGACTTTATGTGGGACAGATGGGGGGGATGAGGGAGGTAGGGTAGAGAGATGTTGGTTGGTAGCAGCAGCTGCGGGTGGAGATTTAGAGATAGCTTTGCAGAATGTGACGTTCCTTCCTTCCTTCCCCCCTGTCGTCTTTTGAAGCACATCTGTGAGCAGGCAGGCATCCCAACAATGGGGGACAGTCAGGCGCTCCAATGAACCCTACCCCCCGCTGCGATCTCTAGCTAGCTAGCTCACCCCATGGACCATGAAGGCATCATCTCCAGACCTGGCATGTCACTACGCTCCTCTTTCACAACCACCACAAAGAACACCGTGACTTTCTCCCCACAAACATATTCTCTCTCTCTCTGTTTCTCTCTCTCTCTTTCTCTGTCTCTCTCCCTTATCTCTCCTATCTCCCTATCTCATTATCTAATTCTCTCCTATTTCTATTTCTCCATAAGACTTTTTCTCCACAATGGGAAATGTGTTGACAGTGTGAGAGAGAGTGAGCACATGTAGTTTTATGAACCCCGTCTTCTCTTTTAAAATATTTGATTTGATATATCATAATGTGGACTTGGATATTGAATGTGAGTTGCCACGCGGTACCCTATTGCGTCTCTATTGCTACTGTGGCTGTGGCGTTCTGTCATTAGTAATTCAAAACAAGCAATCAAAATAGTTATGTCTTCATTAGTGGAATCCTGGATTAGACACAGCCACGGTAACGAGCTGAATCCTCTATTAAATGACATCATTAATCTAGTTTCCCGGCAAACATATAAATCTGCAGCAAACATAATCCCTCTACCTATTGGAAATACTCTTTAAACCTAAACAACAGACGAAAATCTATCTGTTTTACCCTTTTCCGTCTTAATCCTAATAATTTGATGAAAATACCCCGTTGACCCCGTTTTTTTAAAAATGACGTGGTTAAACATACAAGTGCAACACAGACAGCAAAATTGAGAGTACTAAGAGAAGAGCACTAAGATTGATTTAATTTGCCTAAATTGGCTAACAAAACACACGAGGGACAACGTTAACTGTTAGCATTGTTACCTCTTCGGGGCCCGTAACTGTGGTCTCGTTGTGAACGAGTGACCTGCGCTATTAAATTACTGTGACAAAACGTAGAGCGATGTACAGGCAGGTCAACAGAGACCAATAGACAAACAGTGAAGCTTGACTCACAAAAGGGATTAATGACCTGAAGGCTAAGTAAATGCCAACTGGATGAACGTGAAGCAGTTCAGTACATCCTGCGATGTTATGAAGAACATACGAGGTGATTGATACAGTATGCTTCAATGCTTTTACTTCCTCTGCTTACAGGGCAGTGAGGGCACAATTCTGACTTGAGGTCTTGCATGCGTAACTTCAATTTACGTAGGGCCAAAGGTTATGATTCCACCCACAGTACATATGGAAATATCTTGGATTCCTATCCAAAAGTGTCATCCCTTACATTTCCCTTGTGTGCTCAACATTTCCCTTATCCTAAAACCAAAAAAACAATGACCCGTAACTTACGGTATACCGGTATGTGAATATATCGGCCATAAATGACTGCAAATTAAAGTAATTGAGTGTGTTTTACAATTCTCCATACATCAACCAATGGATTATACAGCTCTTAGCTATGACTCACATTTTCCAGGAATTGAACCTTATAGGGAAAACTCCTGCATACATGATACTCAAAGTTCATGACAAGCTCAAGGTTCTTCACGTTATACACTGCGGCTCAAAGTGCCCTTGTCCTGGCTATCGAGCTGCATGAGGCCTACGCTGTTCTGTTGGTGCAACCCAGAGTGATCCAAGCTGGCCTGCTCAGGAAATGACAGCAGGGCGATTCCACACCAGGAAGGCCCGGAAACATTTTTGGCATCTCAGATTGTTGTGAATAATCTCACATAAACATTTAATTGGGAGGGAATGTGTTTAATATGCTCTTGACATTTGTATTACAAACCAGGGGTGGCAGGGTAGCCTAGTGGTTAGAGCGTTGGACTAGTAACCGGAAGGTTGCAAGTTCAAACCCCCGAGCTGACAAGGTACAAATCTGTCGTTCTACCCCTGAACAGGCAGTTAACCCACTGTTCCTAGGCCGTCATTGAAAAGAAGAATTTGTTCTTAACTGATCTTGCCTACTAAATAAAAAAATAAAATTTGTGAGACGTTCATGATGGAGGTGTCCATTTTAGGCCCTTTTTAGACCTGTACATGCCTCCTCTAACCGCACATGATACAGACAACATCTGGGTGTCAATGTAGGCTACTCTATATAGGGTGCTCGCCCACCAGCCTCTTTAACTAGCCCTTAGATCTATCCTCCATCCCAATGATCTGCAGAATGAAAGAGGGAACCTAAGAAGGCTGGAAATTGGGCTGGAAATTGGGACGACATCTATCAAGAACTATTCACTCCGCAACGATTCCTCTGGATGGGCCCAGTGATGAATGAGCATGCCCTTAGGATCATGTGACACCTTTATTCTTCACCCTCTCTATCTCTGTTTTCCTCTATTGGTTCACGGTGTGCTTGTTGAAGAACTGAGAGAAAATAGGGGTCTCAAATGTATTCAGATGCCTAGAACTCCACTCCTCGGCAGGCTTCAACATAGTTACCAAAGCCATGGATTTCTTCGCTCTGAGAGGAAACAGAATATTGTTAGCTAGGTGTTAAAGGAAAAATACACCCAAAACCACTCGCTCCTTTAATGTACAGTGTTAAATACATAACTCATATGTGAAAACAATATTTTTTGTGAACAAATGTTTAATGATGGCATTATAATAAGGTTGGTAGCAACATGGAAAATTGTTGTGGAAATCTGTTGCAGCTGAAGTTGACTACAAAATCCACAATGCATTGCTCTCTTTACGGATTTCGCCAAAAAGAAGTACAACATTGCAAATCTTTTCTGAGATGTGAGATAATTAACTTGCTGTCTGTAATATTGTATCATTTTGGAATCATTAAATTATGTACTTTATAGGAAAATAGGCACATTTCTCAACATATACACTGACTTTGAAAAGGTATTGCGTGAAGATGATCTTATCAACCATGTGACACAGCATGACAATGTGAATGCGATTGGTCTACAGTCTGCTTTGTGGGGCATTATACGTTCCTTCATTCATTGGATTCCTATCTCCTTTCTATAATATCTCTGGAAATGGCACCATGGACTAAAGAGGCAGACAAATAGGAAAAATGTTGTAAACCCTCCATTAAATTACACATTTCTCGAGGTAGGAATATGATCAATGGCTCATTCGAGAGAAGGCATCCTCCTGAGTTATGACATTGGTCGGTATTGAAGTGTACGATAGACGTTTTCGCCATCTAAAAGTTGTATTCCCATTAACTTCCAGTGTAGTGACAGCGACTTTATCACAGTGCTACATCATACCGTCCGGATTTCTGCCTGCTTGATCGCCAATAACTCAAATACACATGAAAACATGAAATAACCCAAGGAATCGATAGAACATCACTCAGAGATGCACAAAAACAATATAATGTAACAATCCTGGGTTTATAAGCGCGGAAATCGACTCTGCACTTCGAGCATGCTTTTGCGGCACAGCCGATAGCACGCCAGACCTCGGGCTAGAAGGTCAAGGGTTCGAGACCTGCTCCCTGCTGTTTCATTACAATAACATTAAAAATGGGTGAACCTTTCCTTTAATGAAGGCCTCCATCTAGGCAAACTAACCCATATTCTCCTCTGCCAAGGTCTGTCTATTAGTCATACATGGTATTATCACCATGTGTCAACTGAGAACACCTGGACAATGTATGTTTTCACTGAGCCCTGGTGCACATGGTGGTGATGGTGCCATGATTATACATCATTGGCTTTAAATGGATATACATTTAAATGTATGAATATTTACTTTAGCTTCAGCAGAACATAGTCTACTTAAATTAGGCGTTTCATCAAGTCCGGTACACACTGAGCCACACTTTCAGTAAGGATAGGGTCCACCTATAAAGTACACAGCATACGGTACAGCCTACAGTGCTTACACACTAGCCTGCATTCTCCTCCTCCCTCACTCTCAAACCAAGAGGTCACTGTAAAAGCAATGGGCTTCCATTGACCTTGAGAGATTTTTACAGTTGTGGTAAATTGCCTCACTTTGTCTCATAATCCTCTCCCAGACACCCATCTCTCCTCCCACACTTAGGAGCTTTATGTCACAGAGGATATCACCAACTCAAACAAGAAACTTCAGTGTCTCTCTCAAATAGCAGGGAGCAACTCAAAGATGAAAGGCATGACTTTTTCCACCACAAAAATTGTCAGAGTTTATCTTGAGCTCCTCCTGTCAAAGCTCTCTGTAATTGCATCCACCCTGTGTGTGTGTGTGTGTGTGTGTGTGTGTGTGTGTGTGTGTGGGGGGGGTTGTGGTGACAGGGTGATGTGTTTTGTATGCTGCTGCTTCATCACAGCTCTCTCAACCCACGGGCGCTCCGTTTTGTCAAACGATCCCAACAAATAGCGCCACAGTGGCAGTCTCTGCACTTACGCTCGAAATACAAACTTCTCCTGAACTGAGGTGAACTGGCCGTTCCATGTCATTTTAGCAAGCCATGACACCCATCTCGGATTTTTCTGAAATTCTTTCTGTAGATAGAAACAGATTAGCATTCCTGAAACATTCTTTTGTTGAAATGTAATTTTATCTCTGAGAAATTAAGCTTATTGATTGCACCAAAATTTGGCATTTTACTGTATAGGATTCAGGTAATATTCAGTAAATATCCATTTGGGTGCAATCAATTAGTTTAATTTCAAAATAATATTTTCGCAAAATAATGTTTCAGGAATGCTAATCGTGTCTGTTACTAACTACAGAAATGATTTTCAGAACAATCGGAAGTCCTGTGTATTGTGCTTTTTGAGGTGGAACCACCCTGGGAGAAGGGAAGGAGGGAGGAACGAGGGAGGAGAGTAGAAGAGAGGGGCTTTGAATGTCTCCACCTGGAAAACAACACTCGGTAAAGAATTGTATTACATATTTTCCTTTTGCCATGCTTTTGTGAGACACCCGGCTTTAAATAGCCTTGGCATGTTTTTTATATTTCTGGGTCAGTGTCCAGGTTTTCAGGGCAGTGTATTTTTGAATGCCTGTATTTGTGTGCGAGTGTGTGTGTGTGTGTGCGCGCATAGACCTACAGTATATGTGCCGTATCTGGGAGTAGCCGTAAGCAGGCACATTGTGGAAAGAGCTGGCCCGTGTATGTTTGGTTATAGGAGCCTGGGTGTACGTGTTTTCGGAGGGAGCTAGCATATGGTTATGGGATCATTCACAGCTGAGAATGGCATCATGGCTGAAACCCTAGCTCTCTCCCAGTCACCACACCCAGAGTGCAATGAGCACAGCCCCCTGCCAGAGACCACAGTTAATGAGGCTAGCTGGGACTGCTGCCCGGAGACTACCCAGGCCCACTATATACACACATGCTCACATAGCCGACACACTCCCACCCATCGACAATCCCACCCATGTCTAAATAGATGGGTTGGTTGTTAAGCAACAAAAACGACGCGTTTCGCAACAATGGGGCAAAACAGACAGGGTTGGTTTAGATTGTTCACAACATGGAAATTAGATTTCGTCTCCAATGTTTACGGAAAAAACATTAATCCATTTGGACAATGAGCACTTGGTGTCTCTCAATTGCATCGTTACAGTTGTTGGTTAGCTAGCTAGCGAATTCTAGCATAGACGTGACATCAGTCGGAAACACCTCAACTCAGGACACGGTGTCAAGAACAAGATAAAACGAGCTGAAATGAGTCACCTACAACTCCCCACATGGCAGCTTCTTGTCATTGCTGTTGCTAGCTTTCTGCCCCATTGAAGCGTGTGCATAGTTTAGGTGACATTGGCAGCTACACTATACAGTGTCATCCTATATATGTGTAGAAGTATAGGGTATTTAGCACAATACATACAGCATCAGCATGCACGTACGCATGTATGGACACGCACTCATGCATACAGTATTGTGAACAAAATCCAAGTGCAAAGCATGTAGCCATGCTAGGTTACAGCTAGCCATGCTAGGTGTTTATTCAACAGACTGTGGTTACACACTTGGTGTCATTGTGTGAATGTGTACAGGGTAACCCTGCACCCTTTTAACTGGCCACTAAATGCATGTGTGGATAATTGAGTACAGTGCTTGGGGTAACCCTGCCCCCCAAGCTTTCATTGGTTGGTTGCTAATCTCATCCCCCTTGATCCCCCTCTCTTATTTGCCCTCTCTCTCTCAATTGAATTCAAAGGGCTTTATTGGTATGGGAAACATATGTTTACATTGCAAAGCAAGTGAAATAGATAATAAATAAAAGTGAAATAAACAATGAAAAATGAGTAGTAAACATTACACTCCCAAAATTTCCAAAGTAATAGAGACATTTCAAGTTATGGCTATATACAGTGTGGTAATATTGTGCAAATAGTTCAGGTACAAAAGGGAAAATTAATAAATATGGGTTATATTTACAATGGTGTTTGTTCTTCACTGGTTGCCCTTTTCTTTTGACAACAAGTCACAAATATTGCTGCTGTGATGGCACACTGTGGTATTTCACCCAATAGATATGGGAGATTATCAAAATTGGATTTGTTTTCAAATTCTTTGTGGGTCTGTGTAATCTGAGGGACATACAGTACTAGTCAAAAGTTTGGACACACCTACTCATTCAAGGGTTTATCTTTATTTTTTACATTGTAGAATAATAGTGAAGACATCAAAACAACGAAATAACACATATGGAATCATGTAGTAACCAAAAAAGTAGTAACCAAAAAACAAATCAAAATTTATTTTAGATTTTAGATTCTTCAAAGCAGCCACACTTTGCCTTGATGACAGCTTTGCACACTCTTGGCATTCTCTCAACCAGCTTCACCCAGAATGCTTTTCCAACAGTCTTGACGGAGTTCCCATCAATGCTGACCACTTTTTGGCTGCTTTTCCTTCACTCTGTGGTCCAACTCATCCCAAACCATCTCTATTGGGTTGAGTTCGGGTGATTGTGGAGACCAGGACATCTGATGCAGCACTCCATCACTCTCCTTCTTGGTCAAATAGCCCTCACATAGCCTGGAGGTGTGTTGGCTCATTGTCCTGTTGAAAAACAAATGATAGTCCCACTAAGCCCAAACCACATGCTAGTTAAGTATGCCCTAAATTCTAAATAAATCATAGACAGTGTCACCAGCAAAGCACCCCTACACCATCACACCTGCCCCTCCATGCTTCACATTAGGAAACCACACATGCGAAGATCATCTGTTCACCTACTCTGCGTTTCACAAAGACACAGCGGTTGGAACCAAAAATCTAAAACTTGGACTCATCAGACCAAAGGACAGATTTAAACCGGCCTAATGTCCATTGCGCGTGTTTCCTGGCCCAAGCAAGTTTCTTCTTATTATTGGTGTCCTTTATTAGTGGTTTCTTGGCAGGAATTCGACCATGAAGGCCTGATTCACGCAGTCTCCTCTGAACAGTTGATGTTGAGATGTGTCTGTTACTTGAACTCTGTGAAGCATTTATTTGGGATGCAATTTCTGAGGCTGGTAACTAACTAAACTAGCGGAACTAATCCTCTGCAGCAGAGGTAACTCTGGGTCTTCCTTTCCTGTGGCGGTCCTAATGAGAGCCAGTTTCATCATAGCGCTTGATGGTTTTTGCGACTGTTCTTGTCTTAAAGTAATGATGGACTGTTGTTTCATTTTGCTTATTTGAGCTGTTCTTGCTATAATATGGTCTTGGTCTTTTACCAAATAGAGCTATCTTCTGTTGATGAATCTCAAATCTCAAATATGTTTTGATTTGTTTAACAATCATGTTACTACATGATTTCATGTGTTATTTCATAGTTTTCTGTCTTCACTCCTATTATACAATGTAGAAAATAGTACAAATTAAGAAAAACCCTTGAATGAGAAGGTGTGCCCAAAATTTTGACTGATACTGTAGTTTTTTGTGAACTCTAGGGCAATGGTATCTAGATGGAATTTGTGATCCTGGCAATTGGACCTTTTTTGGAACACCATTATTTTTGTCTTACTAAGATTTAACTGTTAGGGCCCACGTCTGACAGAATCTGTGCAGACAATCTAGCTTCTGCTGTAGGCCCTCCTTGGTTGGGGACAGAAGCAACAGATCATCAGCAAACAGTAGACATTTGACTTCAGATTCTTAGTAGGGTTGCAGACTGTTTTAGTGCCCTCACCAATTCATTGATATACTGTATGTAAATGCAATATGTTTATTTTATATTTTTAATACATTCACAAAAAAATTCTAAACAGTTTTTTGCTTTGTCATTATGGGCTATTGTGTGTAGATTGATGAGGGAAAAAACAATTTACTCAATTTTAGAATAAGGCAGTAACGTAACAAAATGTGGAAAAAGTCAAGGGGTCTGAATACTTTCCTAATGCACTGTATATGTTGAAGAGGGTGGGGCTCAAGCTTGCATCCCTGTCTCACCCCACAGCCCTGTGTGTATTTTTTACCCCACACTTGTTGTTTGTGTACATAGATTTTATAATGTTGTATTCCCCCCCCCTCCACACTACTTTCCATCTATTTGCATAGCAGACCCTCATATCAAAATTATTCAAAAGCTTTTTTGAAATCAACAAATAATGAGAAGAGTTTGCCTTCATTTTGGTTGGTTTGTTTGTCATTTTCAATATATATATGTTTTATTTTAAATGTAACCTTATTTAACTAGGCAAGTCAGTTAAATAACATATTCTTATCTAGGATGCTGTCAACACCACAGGCCTTTTTGGGTGGGAGGGTTTGTATTTTGTCCTGTACTTCAATGTAATTGAAGAATACTGTGGGTTCTGGAAGTCTTTATTAGATTATTTTAAGATCTGTATTTGATTTACTGTTTGTTCCTTGTTATAGAGCCAAAAAGATTGGAGAAGTGGTTTACAATACATCTCCGTTTTTGATAGATAACTCTTCATGTTAGATAACTCTCTCCCTTGCACCCAATACCAATTTCCTCTCTCTTTCACTCTCTATTTCACTCTCCCACCTAATTATAGTTCTATCTATTTACCCCCCTTTCTTTTGCTTTATCTTTGATTCTAAATCCGAGCCCCTGAAGCCATTCAGAGGTGGGCAGAGAGCCAGAAAAGTAAACAGTGTGTAAATCTCTCTATTGTCCTCTAAGGAAGCTGTCTGGATCTGCCCTATAGGCAGAACTACTGAATCAGGAAGTGTATTGTATATCTTCAGCATACTCATTACTCACTGGCTTCTTTTGTTTTGTGTCTGCATATTCGTATGTAAATCTGACTGGAGGATGAAATATCTTACCAGGCAAAAATAGAAGTACAGCTTTTAAGTATTAGTTTAAAATGCATGCAAGGAAGGAACAATTTAGCTGCGCTTCAGGTAGCAAAAGATAACACCCCAGCTACTGAATTAAGCCTTAAAAGGCCACAAAGAAACCCTTCATTTATAATAAAAGACCGTTTCTCTGCATGTGGCTAATATATAATGTGTTACTTATTTATAGAAAGGGCGTGCAAAAATCTGAGTTAAAGACAGCCTGGCCTTAGGGAAATGCATCTTGTTTTTTAAGACAGTAAATGAATGCCATGATAACATTTCTGTCTAAACAGTTTCCCCTCCTGCAAGATTTGATGAGCAGGGGGCTTCTGTGGTCATGGAAAAGCTATACTCCTAATCCATAAATCTGCTTCTGGCCCCTGGGTAAGTTAAGCAGTGGGATGACTGCACTGATTTGTTCCAATAAGTCTTAGGTCAGACATTCGTTCTGCTGGGTATCCAGTGTCCTCCTCTTCTTCTCTTCCTCCATATTTTAATGTGGTTGGTTTGAGTTCTCCCGCTTCTCCCAGGGACTTTATCAACCTGGTATTGTGGTTGATCAATGGTGTCTCCTGATGTTTGTCATGTGGCTCTATTCATTGCCCTGATGAATGAGCACTAGGGATGAATGGCGGGAACCCGGTTACCGAGATTTACCGGGATTTATTACCCAAAATCACTCCCCTTTCCCAGGATAAATAAACCTTTATATTATAATAAATTATTTATATGAACAGCATGGCGTGAAAAGGAACTGTTAAATTATACTGAACAAAAATATAAACCCAACATGTAAAGTGTTGGTCTCATGTTTCATGAGCTGAAATAAAAGATCCCAGAAATGTTCCATATGCACTAAAAGCTTATTTCTCTCAAATTTTGTGCACACATTTGTTTACATCCCTGTTAGTGAGCATTTCTCCTTTGCCCAGATATTACATCCACCTGACAGGTATGGCATATCAAGAAGCTGATTCAACAGCATGATCATTACACAGCACACATAGAACAGATCTACTGCTTCATAGACTTGTTTTCAATGAGAATTAAAGATCTATAATTCGCATTTCTGTGAATTTTGTGTTGAGTACTTTTCTTGTGCTGGGGACAATATAAGGCCACTCTAAAATGTGCAGTTTTGTCACACAACACAATGCCACAGATGTCTCAAGTTGAGGGAGCATGCAATTGGCATGCTGACTACAGGAATGTCCACCAGAACTGTTGCCAGAGAATTGAATGTCACTTTCTCTACCATAAGCCTCCTCTAACTTCCTTTTTAGAGAATTTGGCAGTACGGCCTACCGACCTCACAATCGCAGACCATGTGTAACCACGCCAGCCCAGGACCTCCACATCTGGCTTCTTTACCTGCGGGATCCTCTGAGACCAGCCACCTGGATAGCTGATGAAACTGAGGAGTATTTATGTCTGTAATTAAGCCCTTTTCTGGGGAAAAACTAATTCTGATTGGCTGGGCCTGGCTCCCAAGTGGGTGGGCATAAAAGCTGCACCCCTGCCCGGTCATGTCAAATCCATAGATTAGAGCCTAATGAATTTATTGAAATTCTGATTTCCTTATATGAAATGTAACTCGTTAAAAATCATTGAAATTGTTGCATGTTGCGTTTATATTTTTGTCAGTATATTTGCGATGTCGAAATCTGGCTTCTCTATGGCCTCTGCATGATGAATCAATGCTCAGTGTGGGGACAGACAGCCCATCTCAGTATGGAGCACAGTTCACAATGCAAGTAGACCTATCATCTCATCATGGCCTACGTTTGCTGCAACATAGCCTATGTTTCAGTAATATAGACCGAATGTGCGTCTAATTTACCCATCGCCATCTGGCTTTCGGGGGTCACCTTGTTATTTAAATTGTAAAGATTATACTTTTTAAAAATTGCAGCTCCAGAGTTTTAAAACAGCCTATTACTCACTAGAACTCTCTCGCAGTTGAGAATGGCGCCGGAGGGGATGGCTGCTGTTTTATGGACTCCTAACCAATTCTGCTATTTTGTGTGTTTTTTCGCATAGTTTGTAACTTATTTTGTACACAATGTTGATGCTATCGTCCCTTATGACCTATAAGAGCTTCTGGATATCTGTTCTGGACCTGTTAGTTGTTTAGCACCCCCTAGTGGTAGTTTAAGTGCAGCAACGTAGAATTTACCTGTTTGTGTCATGTGACAGGAAGCCATTTCAGAATTGAAGCTTTGTGTAAGATGTGCAAGTGTGACATCCTTCTTCATAAGCTTTGTAAGATGCAATGTCTAGCAATATCAAGCATACAATTGCATTCTAATAACTTTATTTTATATTTGACTCTAGATTGAGTACTTGTATTCCTTATTTCATACATTTAGAGCAGTTATTGTGTAAGACATTCTGTGCTCTGTACTACTGTAACTGAAAACATGTACTTTGTATTTGTTGCAGTTTCACACTGTGGATGCACCAGTGGCCTGGTCTATAAAAACGTAGTCAGATGAAGCAGATGCTAAACTACAGGATTGCTTTGCTAGCACAGACTGGAATATGTTCCGGGATTCTTCTGATGGCATTGAGGAGTACACCACATCAGTCACTGGCTTTATCAATAAGTGCATCGAGGACATTGTCCCCACAGTGACTGTACGTACATATCCCAACCAGAAGCCATGGATTAAAGGAAACGTATGCACCAAGCTAAAGGCTAGAGCTTCTGCTTTCAAGGACTGGGACACTAATCCAGATGGTTATAAGGAATCCCGCTATGCCCTCAGACGAACCATCAAACAGGCAAAGCTTCAATACAGGACTAAGATTGAATGCTACAACAACAGCTCTGATGCTCGTCGGATGTGGCCAGACATGCAAACTATTACGGACTGCAAGGGGAAACCCACCCATAGACACGAGCCTACCAGACGGGCTAAATGCCTTTAATGCTCACTTTGAGGCAAGCAACACTGAAGCATGCATGAGAGCACCAGCTGTTCTGGACAACTGTGTGATCACGCTCTCCGTAGCCGATGTCAACAAGACCTTTAACTTGTTATGGCTGCATCCCTTGTTCTCAATTTCTGCCTGAAGACATACCCTAATCTAACTGCCTGTAGCTCAGCCCCAGAGGCAAGGATATGCATATTCTTGGTATCATTTGAATGGAAACATTCTGAAGTTTGTGGAAATGTTAATTGAATGTAGGAGAATATAACACAGTAGATCTGGTGGAAGAAAAGAGAAAGAAAGAGCATACGTTTTCTGTTTTTTATTGTTGTAGCATCGTCTTTTACATGTACTTGTCACGCCCTGGTCTTAGTATTTTGTGTTTATATATTTATTTGGTCAGGCCAGGGTGTGACATGGGGTTATTTTGTGTTGTGTTGTGGTATTGGGGGTTTTAGTAGGTATTGGGATTGTGGCTGAGTAGGGGTGTCTAGCATAGTCTATGGCTGCCTGAGGTTCTCAATCAGAGTCAGGTGATTCTCGTTGTCTCTGATTGGGATCCATATTTAGGTAGCCTGGGTTTCACTGTGTGTTTGTTCCTGTCTTTGTGTTTGCACCAGATAGGGCTGTTTCGGTTTTCATTATTTCATTTCGTTAGTTTTGTAGTTTCTGTATGTATAGGTTTTCCTTCATTAAAATATATCATGAATCATCATCATGCTGCATTTTGGTCCGATCCTTGTTCTACCTCTTCGTCAGAGGAGGAGATAGAAGAGAGCCGTTACAGTACTAGAATAGGATGCTGGAGATAATTTTGATGGATAACACAAGAGGGCAACTGTAGGTGTGCAAAGTTTCAGACTGATAACTTCAGGAATGGGTGAGCTACATGACATTTAGCATGAAGTCACCCAGGTGTCCCACACAAGTTGCCCAAATGTACCCAAGTGGCCAAATTGGTGAAATGACCTATAACTATATACAACAGTGCAAATAACTATATACAACATATCAAAAAGCAATTCTAACACACACAAAAAAATAAAAAAATGTTTTAAAAAAATATTAGAAAAATTGTTTTTAAAAAAACCCTTTGGAAGGGTCTACCCCTGTGCTGTTCCATTCAACTCCGGCCATTGTTGTGGGCCTGCTTACCCCACAACAGCACCCAATGGCTATTTCATATGCAAATTTTTTTATATATATTTCATATATAAAAAATTAATATATATATATATATATATATATATATTTATATTTCATAAAACGGCATTAGCACTTACCAGTCCAGAAGTACGTCCTGTCCTTGCAGAAACAGCTCAATGTTTGAATCATAACTGTGTTCACTCAGATTCCTCAAACAAAAAATCTGTCTCACTTTCCCGATCAATCTCTTCTATAATCTGGTGCAAATCTGTATACTTAGACTTGGACTTTGCTTTTCCTGATTTATTTGCCATGATGTCTTCAATGAAATCGTTGAAAAAACACTTTCCAAAATACTACTTTCCAAAACACTGCTGTGCGTAAACAAGCTTGACTGCAAATAGTCTGATGGTCAATGGCGAGAATGAAGTTCATTACGCGTGCGTTTACAAACAAGGGATGGTGGTCCAACCCATAACCATCACATACTGGTGTTTACCTCAGCTCATTGGCTATCTACCCAGCTAGATTTCAAGAAGATCAGTGGTTATTGGGAAGAAATACAGTCAATCAATGAAGCTTCGCTAATATTATTGATGCGCAACGAAGTCATTGCTCGTTGTCTTCAAATCAGTTCACTTCGGTCAATACTCCCCGCAAAAAAAAAACAATCAAGTTTGGCTGTGTTGCAAACATCCAGAGGATTGCACTGAAAACAACTATGACTAGATACACAATTGTTTAGTGTGTGTAATTACTTCAAATGCTTCGTCAAAAGTTGATAGAGATGGAATTCACGACACAAACGGTTTACAAAATGTTTCGTTTTAGGCTATAAAAATGAATTTATCAAAGAAAACGGCACTTCATTTGATCACTGGGAACCCCAAGAAGAGAAATAAGAGCAAGATATCAGAATGTAAGTCACAATTTTACCTTCAGATGTGAATGTGTCAAAACTGTCATGGCGGAAAATGTTTGATGTTGATGATCGCTCTTCTCAAACAAAAGCATGGCATTTGGGGCGGCAGCGTAGCCTAGTGGTTAGAGCGTTGGACTAGTAACCGAAAGTTTGCAAGTTCAAATAGCTGAGCTGACAAGGTACAAATCTGTCGTTCTGCCCCTGAACAAGGCAGTTAACCCACTGTTCCTAGGCCGTCATTGAAAATAAGAATTTTTTCCTAGTTAAATAAAGGTAAAAAAAAAAACAACAAAAAACATTTTGATTACCAAGATTCTAATCTTTTGAAGGATGTAAGACACTTGCATTTTCAAGAATGTTTAATGTTACAACGTTGTATTTTTAGTTAGTCACTGAAATTTCCCCTGATGTTGATCCCTGTATGGGGATCGCAGCCATACAGGTCAACATTCACAAGGCCGCAGAGACAGACAGATTACCAGGATGTGTACTCAGAGCATGCAAGGACCAACTGGCAAGTGTCTTCACTGACATTCTCAACCTCTCCCTGACGGAATCTGTAATACCAATATGTTACAGACCATTGTAGTCTGTGCCCAATATAGCGAAGGTAACCTGCTTAAAGGACTACCGCCCCATAGCACTCATGTCGGTAGCCATGAAGTGATTTGAAAGGCCGGTCGTCGCTCACATCAACACCATCACCCCGGAAACCCGGAAATGTCTTCCCTGTGTTTTTACATTAAAGGACTCTGTTTTTGTTAAACCGCTTTTGGGTCCTCACTCAAGTGTACAACAGAAGAATCTGACCAAGAATGGACCCAGCGATTTCGGATCCTTTCCACTCAGCCGTCGAGATCCAGGGAGCGATGCTAGGCAGACACGAGCAGGAATTGTCTGTTGCTCGACATGCCGTTGAGACCCTGACCGCCCAAGTCTCCGACCTCACAAGACAGGTTCACCATCTCCGCCTCGATCCACCGCACTTCCAGGGCTTCCGAATCTCCGGAGCCCAGAATCAATAACCCGCCGTGTTACTCTGGGGAGGCCACTGAATGCCGCTCGTTCCTCACCCAGTGTGATATTGTGTTTTCTCTCCAGCCCAACACTTACTCCAGGAGCACAGCTCGTATCGCCTACGTCATATCTCTCCTTACTGGACGGGCTCGTGAGTGGGGCACAGCTATCTGGGAGGCGAGGGCTGAGTGTACTAACCAGTATCAGGACTTTAAGGAGGAGATGATACGGGTTTTTGATCGTTCTGTTTTTGGGGAGGAAGCTTCCAGGGTCCTGTCTTCCCTATGTCAAGGTAATCGATCCATAACAGATTACTCTATTGAGTTTCGCACTCTTGCTGCCTCCAGTGACTGGAACGAGCCGGCTTTGCTCGCTCGTTTTCTGGAGGGTCTCCCGCGGAGGTAAAGGATGAGATTCTCTCCCGGGAGGTTCCCTCCAGCGTGGATTCCTTGATTGAACTCGCTATTCGCATAGAGCGACGGGTTGATCTTCGTCACCGAGCTCGGGGAAAGGAGCTCGCGTTCTCCGTTGCCCCCTCTCCGCATCACTACCATCTTCCTCCGCCGGCTCGGGTGCTGAGCCTATGCAGCTGGGGGTATCCGCATCTCGACTAAGGAGAGGGAACGGAGAATCACCAACCGCCTCTGTCTCTATTGCGGTTCCGCTGGTCATTTTGTCACTTCATGTCCAGTAAAAGCCAGAGCTCATCAGTAAGAGGAGGGCTACTGGTGAGCGCTACTACTCTGGTCTCTCCTTCAAGATCCTGCACTACCTTGTCGGCCCATCTACGCTGGACCGGTTCGTCAGCTTCCTGCAGCGCCTTGATAGACTCTGGGGCGGAGGGCTGTTTTATGGACGAGACCTGGGCTCGGGAACATGACATTCCTCTCAGACAGTTAAAGGAGCCCACGGCCTTGTTCGCTCTGGATGGGAGTTCTCTCCCCAGGATTCAGCGTGAAACGCTACCTTTAACCCTCACTGTCTCTGGTAATCATAGCGAAACCATTTCTTTTTTAATTTTTCGTTCACCTTTTACACCTGTTGTTTTGGGTCATCCCTGGCTAGTTTGTCATAATCCTTCTATTAATTGGTCCAGTAATTCTATCCTCTCCTGGAACGTCTCTTGTCATGTGAAATGTTTAATGTCTGCTATCCCTCCTGTTTCCTCTGTCTCTTCTTCACAGGAGGAGCCTGGTGATTTGACGAGGGTGCCGGAGGAATATCACGATCTGCGCACGGTGTTCAGTCGGTCCAGGGCCACCTCTCTTCCTCCGCACCGGTCGTATGATTGTAGTATTGATCTCCTTCCAGGAACCACCCCCCCCCCGGGGTAGACTATACTCTCTGTCGGCTCCCGAACGTAAGGCTCTCGAAGATTATTTGTCTGTAGCTCTCGACGCCGGTACCATAGTCCCCTCCTCCTCTCCCGCCGGAGCGGGTTTTTTTTTTTTGTTAAGAAGAAGGACGGGTCCCTGCGCCCCTGCATAGATTATCGAGGGCTGAATGACATAACAGTTAAGAATCGTTATCCGCTTCCTCTTATGTCTTCAGCCTTCGAGATCCTGCAGGGAGCCAGGTTTTTCACTAAGTTGGACCTTCGTAACGCTTACCATCTCGTGCGCGTCAGGGAGGGGGACGAGTGGAAAACGGCGTTTAACACTCCGTTAGGGCACTTTGAATACCGGGTTCTTCCTTTCGGCCTCGCAAACGCTCCAGCTGTCTTTCAGGCATTAGTAAATGACGTCCTGAGAGACATGCTGAACATCTTTGTTTTCGTTTACCTTGACGATATCCTGATTTTTTCACCGTCACTCCAGATTCATGTTCAGCACGTTTGACGTGTCCTCCAGCGCCTTTTAGAGAATTGTCTTTATGTGAAGGCTGAGAAGTGCACTTTTCATGCCTCCTCCGTCACATTTCTCGGTTCTGTTATTTCCGCTGAAGGCATTAAGATGGATCCCGCTAAGGTCCAAGCTGTCATTGATTGGCCCGTTCCTAAGTCACGCGTCGAGCTGCAGCGCTTTCTCGGCTTCGCGAATTTCTATCGTCGTTTCATCCGTAATTTCGGTCAGGTGGCAGCTCCCCTCACAGCCCTTACTTCTGTCAAGACGTGCTTTAAGTGGTCCGATTCCGCCCAGGGAGCTTTTGATCTTCTCAAGAATCGTTTTACATCCGCACCTATCCTTGTTACACCTGACGTCTCTAGACAGTTCGTTGTCGAGGTTGACGCGTCAGAAGTGGGCGTGGGAGCCATTCTTTCTCAACGCTCCCTCTCTGACGACAAGGTCCACCCTTGCGCGTATTTTTCTCATCGCCTGTCGCCGTCGGAACGTAACTATGATGTGGGAAACCGCGAACTGCTCGCCATCCGCTTAGCCCTAGGCGAATGGCGACAGTGGTTGGAGGGGGCGACCGTTCCTTTTGTCGTTTGGACTGACCATAGGAACCTTGAGTACATCCGTTCTGCCAAACGACTTAATGCGCGTCAGGCTCGTTGGGCGCTGTTTTTCGCTCGTTTCGAGTTCGTAATTTCTTATCGTCCGGGCTCTAAGAACACCAAGCCTGATGCTTTATCTCGTCTCTTCAGTTCTTCAGTAGTCTCCACCGACCCCGAGGGGATTCTCCCTGGGGGGCGTGTTGTCGGGTTGACTGTCTGGGGAATTGAGAGGCAGGTAAAGCAAGCACTCACTCACACTCCATCGCCGCGCGCTTGTCCTAGGAACCTTCTTTTCGTTCTCGTTCCCGCAGAACGGGCCAATCAGGCTATTGGTCGCATCTTACGCAGTCTTTCTTTTCGTAACCCTGCGTCTTGGTCAGAACAGCTCCCCTGGGCAGAATACGCCCACAACTCGCTTCCTTCGTCTGCGACCGGTCTATCTCCTTTTCAAAGTAGCCTCGGGTACCAGCCTCCGCTGTTCTCGTCTCAGCTCGCCGAGTCCTGCGTCCCCTCCGCTCAGGCTTTTGTCCAACATTGTGAGTGCACCTGGAAGAGGGTCAGGTCTGCACTTTGCCGTTATAGGGCGCAGACTGTGAGAGCCGCTAATAAGCGTAGAACTAAGAGTCCTAGATATTGTCGCGGTCAGAGAGTATGGCTCTCCACTCAAAACCTTCCCCTTAAGACAGCCTCTCGCAAGTTGACCCCGCGGTTCATTGGTCCGTTCCGTATTTCTCAGATCATTAATCCTGTCGCAGTGCGACTTCTTCTCCCGCGATATCTTCGTCGCGTCCACCCGGTCTTCCATGTCTCCTGTGTTAAGCCCGTTCTTCGCGCCCCGATCGTCTCCCCCCATCCTTGTCGAGGGCGCACCTATCTACAGGGTCCGTAAGATTTTGGACATGCGTCCTCGGGGCCGTGGTCATCAGTACCTAGTAGATTGGGAGGGGTTACGGTCCTGAGGAAAGGAGTTGGGTTCCCTCTCGGGACGTGCTGGACCGTTCGCTGATCGATGATTTCCTCCGTTGCCGCCAGGTTTCCTCCTCGAGTGCGCCAGGAGGCGCTCGGTGAGTGGGGGGGTACTGTCATGTATTGTCATATTATGTCTTGTTCCTGTTCTTTCTCTTCACTCCGTTTCCCTCTGCTGGTCGTATTAGGTTACCTTCTCTTCCTCTCCTTCCCCCAGCTGTTCCTCATCTTCTCTAACTACCTCGTTCACCCTTTTCCCACCTGTTCCCTTTTTCCCTCTGATTAGGTCTCTATTTCTCTCTCTGTTCCTACTTCTTTCTTTGTCAGATTCTCGTTTGAGTTTCTCATGCCAGAACCAAACTATCGTCTCGTTTGCTTCACCCTTGTCCCATCCTGTCGGAATCTGCCTGTTCTTCTGATGCTACGTGTGATCAGGTACCTCTGTCCGCTACGACCCGCGCCTACCCAGAGAGACCAGCAGTCTGTCGCCGCAACCCAGCTATTCTCCTCTGCTGCTAAGAAGGGGACTCTTTTGTAAATATCAGAAGGACTTTCTGTTTCATTTGTCGCCCTCTCTGAGGGTTGTCTATTTTGCCATTTTCTACATCTGAAGAGGATCTATGTCTTCCCTGTGTTTTTACATTAAAGGACTCTGTTTTTGTTAAACCGCTTTTGGGTCCTCACTCAAGTGCACAACAGCTAGTTTCATTTATTTACCCAAGAGAGCATAGACCTAGCTATATCTATGGGCTTTTATGTTTTTCTATAGTGCATAATGTGCAGTAGCCTATATCATATACAGTATGTATTGGATAATGGCACAATCATTTGGGCTTCTTTGGGCTTGAGCTCAGGTAGCATCTGGTTTGAATTGTCATTCTAATCAAAGCTAAAGTCAAATGCAGATATGTATATGCTTTATATTTATTTTGAATGACACTGTCACATGTGCTCCCTCTCTGGCCTCTAGGTCACCAGGCTGTCCATTATGGCACACACCTGTCACCATCATTACGCGCACCTATGTGTCGTCAGACTCACATAGATTCCATCACTTCCCTGATTACCTTCCCTATATATGTCACTCCCTTTGGTTCCTTCCCCAGGATTCATTGTTTCTGTTTCATGTCTGTGTGCTGTTTCTTGTTTTGTATTATATTCCGTTAATTTATTAAACACTCATTTACTGAACTTGCTTCCCGACATTCGACGCACATCGTTACGCACTTCTGGTTTTGGCGGGAAATACTGGGTTACCCGGAGAAAAGTGATTTATTCTCGGGATGAAACATTTGTAAAATACCTGGAAAATATTCAACCCTAATGAGCACTCTGCGGTAACCCAATCTCCATCTGGCCCCTGCATACCTGCATAACAACCTGCATAAAGGGAAATGTAGATGGACGGATAGCGGGACAACCTCCTGCTGGCCTGAGGTCATGACCTTACAGTGACCTCCACTTAAGCTCTGAACATTACATGCGGGAGATTGTCATGGCGCCTAGGGAGGAGGAGGATATGGGCCATCTTGGTTCATCGTGGACTAAAGGACATTTGTCTTAAGGATGGGATCTTTCCATAGGGACTATCGATCAATAATGTCCAAATTCATGTGTATCGAAACACTGTCATACCACATCTAGCTATGTAATCATTAGTTATATACACTAGAAACTGCTCTAGCCAGCTGCGAAGTCATAAGTTGTATACTCCAGATACTCACCTAGCCAGCTGCAAGGTCATTAGTTGTATACTCCAGATACTCACCTAGCCAGCTACAAAAGTCATAAGTTGTATACTCTAGATACTCATCTAGCCAGCTACAAAAGTCATAAGTTGTATACTCTAGATACTCATCTAGCCAGCTGCAAAGTCATAAGTTGTATTCTCCAGAAACTCATCTAGCCAGCTGCAAGGTCATTAGTTGTATACTCCAGATACTCACCTAGCCAGCTACAAAGTCATAAGTTGTATACTCTAGATCTAGATACTCATCTAGCCAGCTGCAAAGTCATACGTTGTATACTCTCCATTAAAAAAAAAATTCAGGTAGTTGGCAATAATAGTGGGTTTTGTGATAAATTAGACATCTAATACAATGAATGATGGAGCTGAGTTTGCCTTTTTGCTCCAAAGCTTTTATTATCATTCTTTATATAATTTTTCTTTGTTTGTAGTGTAGTTTCTTATTCTTTGTATTCAGTCATGTCATTTCTCATTTTACAGTATGTTTGCCTCATCCCTCTCAACCATACAATTACTTATCAATCCAAAGGGATTTAACCAATTTTACAGTCATTTTCTTAGTGGGTGCATGCTTTCCCAGGACATAGACATATCTGATATTGGCAGAAAGCTTAAATTCTTGTTAATTCTAACAGCACTGTCCAATTTACAGTAGCTATTACAGTGAAATAATACCATGCCATTGTTTGAGTAGAGTGCACAGTTCTGAACTTGAAAATGTATTAATAAACCAGTTAGACACATTTGGGCAGTCTTGATACAATATTTTAAACAGAAATGCAATGGTTCATTGGATCAGTCTAACACTTTGCACATACACTGCTTCCGTCTAGTGGCCAAAATATAAATTGCGCCTGGGCTGGAATAATACATAATGGCCTTTCTCTTGCTTTTGAAAGATGGATGGTACAAAAAAACATAACATTTTATTTTACCAAATCTAATGTGTTATATTGTCCTTCATTCATTTCACATTTTCACAAACTTCAAAGTGTTTCCTTTCAAATGGTGTCAATAATATGCATATTCTTGCTTCAATGCCTGAGCTACAGGCAGTTAGATTTGGGTATGTCATTTTAGGCGAAAATTTTAAAAAAGGGTCCGTTCCTTTTAAAGCAAATTTCTGCAGCATTAGTAAAGATGTGATATCAATACATGTTGATGATTTCATTCCTGTTCTGTTTGTAACCAGCCTGATAGGTTGACTGATAACCTGAACCAGATTGCAGGCACTGGTTACAGTTTGAAGCTTTGTGGGCAGCTTGACGACAGCCAGTCAATATTGAAATCACCCCAAAAATATACCTCTCTGTTGATATCACATACATTATCAAGCATTTCACACATATTATCCAGATACTGACTGTTAGCACTTGGTGGTGTATAGTGGTGTCCCACAAGAATGGGCTTTAGATGAGGCAGATGAACCTGTAGCCATATTACTTCAACAGTATTTAACATGAGATCCTCTCTAAGCCTTACATGAATGTGGTTCTGAATATAGACCGCAACACCACCCCCATTGGCATTTCTATCTTTTCTGTAGATTTTATAACCAATACAGCTACCACTGTATCATCAAAGGTATTATCTAAATGTGTTTCAGATATATAAAGTCAAAATATGAATAATCTATAACTAGCAAGTTATTAATTTCATGAACCTTGTTTCTTAGGCTATATACGTATGTTAATGCAGACCATTTGTTTCCAGAGAAGTTAATGGGACAAAAATTAAGTTAATTACATTGTGTCCCCTAGGATAATGTACATTTGCTGCAGCATTATGACAACTCAGTGACACAATGGTAGGGATTAACTGAGCTATTTAGCGCACACTGCTAACAAAGCTAGCCGTTTCACATCCGTTACATTCTCGGGTCATTGATGAGTCATTGTCTCAACGCAGCCTTGAAATGCATGTCCTGAAGCCAAGATCATTTGGATGGACTCTGTCATTCCTGTAGAGAATCTTTGTTTCCAGAAGGTGTCGAACTGCCAATGATGACAGCTGGTGCAATGGTTGAGGAGGTCCTGCCATTCTTTCGCCTCAAGTGGTTTTGCAAACCCCTCGAGGACCAAAGGGCAATGGGGCCCGATGCACCCGAGCCAGCTGTAGTATACATCATGGATGATGAATGTGCCAGAGTCTCAGACAGCCTCACGGTCTGATGAGGATGGGAGCTCTGAGGATGTGAACCCAAGGTAGAAGCTCCCGTTGCCAGAGGACGCTGTTTTCGACTTCCACGGCGAGTGACATATCTCCATGGCTAGTTGGTAGGATCGAGAACAGGAATATCCACCAAGTCATCCAGGAGCATCCTACTAGCTCCGTTCTCCAGGGAAGGTGGAGACCCCTTCAGGGAGGAATCCCTGCAGAACACCGGCCACAGCCGACACGGCGGCAACACTTCCACCAGGCCAGAGTGGCGTCTGGTTACTGGGATAGAAGAGAAATAAAAAGTAGCCAGGTGTGAATTCCCCAGTAGCTTCTGTATGTTTGCTACTTGTTTTCTAAGAGTAGCCACTTTGACCTTGTAGTCCTCTGCAACAGAGTTTTTACATTGAAAGTCCAGGCAGTCCATAATGAACAGGAATAAAGCAAAATAAACATCTACTGCAGCACTGTAAACACTATACTTCTCTCTGTACCTTCCTCTGTTCATCTTTCCCTCGATCCTGACTAGTCTCTCAGTCCCTGTCGCTGAAAAACATTGTCACAGCATGATGCTGCCCCTACCTTGCTTCACCATCGGGATGGTGCCAGGTTTCCTCCAGACGTGACACTTGTCATTCAGGCAAAAGAGTTCAATCTTGGTTTTATCAGACCAGAGAATCTGGCTTCTTATGCTCTGAGGTGCCTTTTGGCAAACTCTAAGCGGGCTGCCAAATGTATTTTACTGAGGAGTGGCTTCCGTCTGGCCACTCTAGCATAAAGACCTGATTGGTTGTGTGCGGCAAAGATGGTTGTCCTTCTGGAAGTTTCTCCCATCTCCACAGTGGACCTCTGGAGCTCTGTCAGAGTGACCATCGGATTCTTGGTCACCTCCCTGAAGAAGGTCCTTCTCCCCGGACAGCTCAGTTTGGGTCTTGGTGGTTCCAATCTTCTTTCATTTAAGGATTATGGAGGCCACTGTGTTCTTGGTGACCTTCAATGCTGCATAAATGTGTTGGTATCTGTGACGACCATCCCACTATGTCTGCCAAATTGTTTCTCTCTGTTGTTTTTTTTCTTCTTTTTTCGTAGTTGCATTTTGGGGCTTATTTATTTTGGCACCTCTCATTATCAACATCTATGCACGCATCCACTCACTTACACTACTGACTACACACACCATTGCAACCTGTATATAGTTATTCTTTGATCTCCACGTTGTCTCCCTCTTTACTACGGGCTACGAGCCAGTTCATAACAAGTGGGGGCTCGTCTGGGATATAAGGTTGGTTCCTTGACATTTTGGCGTATAGTATTTATTTGCATTACGATGGATTAATGCCAATTGGGATGTGCTTTGGTTGGTATTCACTGCCTAGTCTTGTCGGTATAGTGCCTTAGAGACGTATCAGTGATTTTGGTTGTCCGTTGATATCATCTTATAGGTGCATTGCCTGGAAAAGTATGCCAATAGGCCTAATACTAGTGTTGTTAAGCTAACTGGTAAGTGTATTTTGTTTGGGAGAAAATGTGGAGTTAGTGTATTGATAAATTCTGTAGGTGCTTTGTTTGCATCTTTTGTTACAGCTTTTTTGAGTTGCGTTGTTTGGTAGGCCCAGTGTTGGTTGCCTTTGTTTATGTTTTCTGCAGCGGATAGTTGGTTATGTGTTGCGATGGAGAGAGGAACATTGGTTAGTTTCCAGGCCCCTGCCCAGGATGGAAACTCTTGCTCTACTCGTTGTTGGGACATTGGTCAGAGGAGGTGAGTACAATCTGCTGTGTACCCCAGTGGGAGATTTGGGTAGGGTAGTGTCATTTGCTACACGGACCTATAGTCTTTCTTTTCCCCTCTTAGTCTTAGCGGTGTGTTCCACTTTGGAATACTTTGGGCATGGTTATTTTGGTGTCCATGGACAGAGCAGTTATCTCGGGTGCAGATCCGTGGTTCGGGGGGGTCCATGCTGGGGGCAGGGGGCTACAGTGCGTAATTACCCACTGTGAAGCCGCAAAGACTATGTTTGAGCTACTGTAGGATTTGGGGAAGCTCCTTATATACACTACCATTCAAAATGTTGGGGTCACTTAGAAACGTCCTTGTTTTTGACAGAAAATACAACTTTTTGTCCATTAAAATAACATCAAATTGATCAGAAACACAGTGTAGAAATTCTTAATGTTGTAAATGACTATTTTAGCTGGAAACTATTTTTAATGGAATGTATACATAGGCGCACAGAGGCCTGTTATCAGCAACCATCATTCCTGTGTTCCAATGGCACGTTGTGTTAGCTAATCCAAGTTTATCATTTTAAAAGGCAAATTGATCAATAGAAAAACCGTTTGCAATTATGATAGCACAGCTGAAAACTGTTGTCCTGATTAAAGAAGCAATACAACTGGCCTTCTTTAGACTAGTTGAGTATCTGGAGCATCAGCGTTTGTGTGTTTGATTGCAGGCTCAAATGGCCAGAAACAAAGAACTTTCTTCTGAAACTCCTCAGTCTATTCTTGTTCTTAGAAATGAAGGCCATTCCATGTGAGAAATTGCCAAGAAACTGAAGATCTCGTACAACGCTGTGTACTACTCCCTTCACAGAACAGCACAAACTGGCTCTAACTAGGTAAAAAGCAAGATTTTCTTTGCAGATATTTTTGACTATTTTGTCTAATGTAGACGGGTTCATTCGCGTTCCATCAGAGCAACTGTTAGAATTATGTACTAAGGAACAGCTGTTGAAGATTTTTGAACACTACCAGATTAGAATGAGTGATAATCGTCTTAAAAATTCTGTTGATATTGAAGGCCAATCTGATGGAGAGTGGTATACTTGTAGTTACCACTGTGGCAGCCTCTTCCGAGGACTCGTCGCCCTCACCAGATCCTTCTGTTAGCCCTACTAGTCTTCCTTTTGAACAGCAGAAATAACTGCTTCTGTTACAGCTAGAGTATGATCGTGTTAAGTAGAATTGGAATTTAACCAGGATTTGAGGTGCGCTTAAATCAAGCTGCCACAAGAGCGGCTAGAATTGGTTAGGGATGGAAAGCTCTCGGGGGAGAGTTTGCTTAGGGAAGGTGACCCTGATTTACCTAGGGGTCGCTCTTCACTCGATCGTGCCCCGGACACATTTGACAGGACCCTGAGACGTTCTTTTTGTTGCATATTCATCTCTTTCTGTAGCTGACAGAGTCAGCTATGCTAAGGTTACAATTACGGTTACAGATTTACGAATTGGTTCAGAAAGAATACCGCCAACAATTTAGAACTTTAAAATGGGCTGATAAACAGACTCGTAATGAGTGTGCGCGAGAATTATCTTCACAGTTTAATCGCTGGTGTTCCACCTTTGCGCTTAAGACTGCCCAGGCGCTGTGTGATCTCATCATTATAATAGAGCAATTTATGGACAGAATCCCTGATCGAATAGCCACGTACATTAACGAACGAAAAGACTGTCTGTGAAGTTGCGATTTTGGCAGACGAGTATGTTTTGACTCACCAAAGTGGCTTTGCAGAGCCCCGTATTGAGTGAGTGGTGGTTTTCGGAGAGATTTAGGCCTCGCCCACCAAGACACTCTGCTTCAAGGCAGAGTTTCTGGGGTTGAGCCTGTCTACCGTGGTAAAGCTAACTTCAGTCAAGAGTGTCACTACTGTCAGGGTTCAGGTCATTGGAAATAATCAAATGTCCTGTTCTCAGTGCTAAAGGAAAGTTTAGTACTCGCGCTAACGTTAAATCTTAACCTACGGCGTTAGCAGCGCCGATCCCACATCCGTTCACTCCTGTCCCTCCATCTTATGCCCAGGTGCATGTGAAAGTCCCAAAGTCCCAGTCTAAGAATGGTAGTAGTAACCTGTTCCCTGTGATGTGTCAGACCGCTAGGTTTCCTGCTGCCTATCCTCTCCGGTCTATCACAACTAAGTCCCTGCTAAAAGCTTTGACTCAGTTTGTCTCACTGTTTGGAATCCCTAGCTCCTTATTAAACACAATTTGGCTAGCACCTATCACGCACAGAGTCACGGAACCCTGGAACGTTTCCATCAAACACTTACGTCTTTGATGAGAGCTTATTGTATGGCGATGGATAAGGCTTGGGAGGAGGGGTTGCCATGGTTACTGTTAGCCGCCAGGGAGGTTTCAGAGGAGAGCACAGGTTTCAGTCCAAATGACCTAGTATTCAGACAGTGTTTGTGGGCTTCTAGCAGTGTTCCAGGATGACTGGAAGTCTCCCAAGCCACCTCAATAATTGTTATCTTATGTGTGTGATTTGGCTAAAGAAAAGCTGTAGTCTTCATGGGAGGATGAGAGGAATATTTGATCGGCGAGCTGAGCGTCGTCAATTTAGCCCAGGTGACCAGGTTCTTGCTCTGCTGACAATTGTTGGTTCTCCATTTCAAGCCACGTTTCAAGGTCCATATATGGTCGTGTGCCAGTGCACTGAGCAAAACTATTTAGTTGCCACTCCGGAATGGAGGAAAGTGCACAAACTGTGCTATGTAAATCTGCTAAAACCCTATTGCGCACATTCATTTGGGGCTGAACAGTGTGAGTCCGCAGAGGACGTTAAACTTGTTGTTTAGGCCGGTACTGTTACATCGCTGGGATCTTCTTTTTGTCATGCTGTATCCATGCATGGTGAGGAGGATGTTCCTGGTCCCGACGATTGTGTACTGCAGGGTAGATTGTAAAACTCAGAGTCACTGGATGTTTTGGATAGCCTTCTCGCTCATTTACCTGCTGATAGGCGAGATGAGTTGGTCGGTCTGATTCTGAGTTTTCCAGTTTTGTTTTCTGATACGCCTACACATACAAACTTAATAGAACATATATTGACGTTGGGGATGCTGACCCCATCCGTCAGCAGTTGTTTAGAGTTTCTTCAGAGAAACTGAGCCATCTGGATGCTTAGATCAGATACATGCTGGAGAATGATATTGCCTTCTTTCTCCAGCGGGGCTTCTCCCTGTATCTTGGTCAGCTATCAGTGCTTTTCCACGACCAACCACTAAAAAATAACTGATGCATTTCTTGGGAATGATTGGTTATTGTAGTTTCTGTAGGAATGTCTCTACCGTAGTCGTTCCCCTGACACATTTGCTGAAAGCTAAGGCAGTTTACGTCTGCTTTCCTCTCTGTCAGCAGGCTTTTGATGATGCAAAGAAGTTGCTTACCTCAACTCCGGTGCTTGCTGCTCCTCACGTGGATTTGTCACTCACCCTGCAGGTGGATGCAAGTCACGTGGGGGCAGGTGCAGTTCTGCTGCAAGAAGATGTGTCCGGTGTTGAGAGGCCTGTTAGCCGGGTATAGTACCTATTGTGGTCTACACTGACCATAACCAACTCACCTTCTTGAGGTCTATGATGTATCCTAACCAGAGGATAATGAGATGGATTGCCTGTAAGAACAAACACCATCTCGATGTGTGGCACATCAGGGCGCCTGATAATGTCATTGCTGACACTCTCTCTCGTGCGCCGTGTTCCTGAATGCATCTGGTCCTATTGATCGGTGGACACATGTATATTATCATGCGAGTTGTCCCCATGTTTTGTGACGTATGCGTGTCGATGTGACCGGCCACTGTTTATTTTTTGGCTGTTTTGTGTTGTCCTGTTCCTCCTGTCATCTGTTCCCTGCTGTCCTCATTTTTTTTCTTTCCCCTTAAAAGGTTTCTTCCTGTGCACAAAGGTTTGGGGAGGACGAGGTTGGCTCGGGAGTGGGGTATCTTTAACCAGGGAAGTATGTTTCCGGGGTCCTCACCTCCACCCTCCCATACATAGAAGAGACTCACCACGCAGACACACTGTATTTTTTCCGTTGTCGCATTTTGTGGCTTCTTTTTTTTGGCACCTCTCAACACCCCTCATTATCACTATCTATGCATGCATCCACTCACTTACACTACTGACTACACACACAATTATTACTTGTATATAGTTTACTTTATTTAATAAATATATTTTTGTTATTCCTTGATCTCTGCGTAGTCTTCCTCTTTGTTATGGGCTGCCTTGACACAATCCTGTCTCGGGGCTCTACGGACAATTCCTTCGACCTCAAGGCTTGGCTTATGCTCTGACGTGCACCGCCAACTGTGGGACCTTATATAGACAGGTGTGTGCCTTTCCAACTCATTCCCAATCAATTGAATTTCCCACAGGTGGACTCCAATCAAGTTGTAGAAACATCTCAAGGATGATTCATGGAAACAGGATGCACCTGAGCTCTATTTCAAGCAAAGGGTTTGAATACTTACAGTATGTAATTAAGGTATTTCATTTTTATTTATTTTTTATTTTCAAGAAATTCTAAACCTGTTTTCACTTTGTTATTATGGGGTATTGTGTGTAGATTGATTAAAATGTTTAATTTAATCAATTTTAGAATAAGGCTGTAATGTAACAAAGGTAGAAGAAGTCAAGCTGAATACTTTCCGAATGCATGGAGATGTATGGAGACTGTTTAGTGCCAAAAATAAGGGGTTAAATACATGTCTAACAAACAAAAAATGTTCTCTCAGATATAGGACAGACACTTCAGAACAAACTTCCTTTCGATTTGTCTGGGGGGGACATGTAGTGAATCTGCTATTCAATGCGATTGTATGGGCCAAATAAAAAATGTAATCAAATAATACAACATTATTCATAATTGATACTTCAAGGGGTCTTAAAATTCAAAATCAAATAGCAAAATGATTATTTTGGCTTAGACAGGGCTTAGCCTCTTATGGGTTAAAGAATATCTGTAGAAGTATGATCATATCTCTTCATTCTTTGCTGCTACTGAAGGCTATGTGAAGGCTGACATGACTTGATATCAAGTTTTTCCCACCCTGTTTTTATATGCCTATCAGGATTTTATTCCCACTCTCACACTGCAATAAGCCATTCGTTGTGGAGTATGGCCTTGAGAGGGAAACCATAGAGCTTGTCACAGAAGTGATAATATCATATTCTTTCAGCGGGTAAGAATGTCAACATCACTAGGAATTGCTCACTGTTTACTGTGGCTTCCTGGAGATGAAGCCAACAATTTTGTGGCAGGAACTGACATCACTGAGAGCTCTTCAGATGTATATTTATATTCAGCTCAGCGCTGCAGTTTATGGAAAAATGTCATGGCGTCATCCTAAAACGACTGACTTTCCCTGGAACATAGATTATTGGTGAATCTATGAAACATTTTAATTTACTTTCCTCTCTTTTCATGGTTTTCTCCATCAGTCACTTCCTGGTTGCACTGCCCACGTTTCCCCAGAACTTGCTGCAGAAGCAAAAGGGAAATGAACATGCTGGCTTAAGGCATCACCGACCTTGTGTAAGGTATGACACTTTGACATGCCCTCAGAGTATATACAGCGCATTCGGAAAGTATTCAGACTCCCGTTACAGCCTTATTCTAAAATTGATGAATTATTGTTTTTCTCATCAATCTACACACAATACCCCATAATGACAAAGCGAGCACAGGTTTTTAGATTTTTTTTGCAAATGTATGTATAATTTTTTTTTAAATACCTTATTTGCATAAGTATTCAGGCACGTTGCTATGAGACTTGAAATTGAGCTCCGGTGCATCCTGTTTCCATTGATCATCCTTGAGATGTTTCTACAACTTGCTTGGAGTCCACCCGTGGTAAATTCAATTGATTGGACATGATTTGGAAAGGCAAACACCTGTCTATATAAGGTCCCACAGTTGACAGTGCATGCCAGAGCAAAAACCAAGCCATGAGGTCGAAGGAATTGTCCATAGAGCTCCGAGACAGGATTGTGTCGAGGCAAAGATCTGGGGAAGAGTACCAAAAACTTTCTGCATTATTGAAGGTCCCCAAGAACACACATTGTTCTTAAATGGAAAAAGTTTGGAACCACCACCACCCATCCTAGAGCTGACCTCGTAGACAAACTGAGCAATCGGTGGAGAAGAGCCTTGGTCAGGGAAGTGACCAAGAACCCGATGGTCACTCTGACAGAGCTCCAGAGTTTCTCTGTGGAGATGGGAGAACCTTCCAGAAGGTCAACCATCTCTGCACTACTCCACCAATCAGGCCTTTATGGTAGTGGTCGGACTCCTCAGTAAAAGGCTTATGACCGCCTGCTTGGAGTTTTCCAAAAGGCAACTAAGTGGCTCTCAGACCATGGGAAACTATATTCTCTGGTCTGATGAATCCAAGATTGAACTCTTTGGCCTGAATACCAAGCGTCATGTCTGGCAGGAACCTGGCACCATCCCTACGATGAAGCATGTTGGTGGCAGCATCATGCTGTGGGATGTTTTTCAGCGAGTGACTGGGAGACTAGTCAGGACAGAGGGAAAGATGAACAGAGCAAAGTACATAGAAATCCTTGATGAAAACCTGCTCCAGAGCACTCAGGACCTCAGACTGGGGAGAGACAATGCAGGAGTGGCTTTGGGACTCTGAATGTCCTTAAGTGACCCAGCGAGAGCCCGGACTTAAACCCGATTGGACATCTCTGGACAGACCAGAAAATAGCTGTGCAATAACATTCCCCATCCATCCTGACAGAGCTTGAGAGGATCTGCAGACAAGAATGGGAGAAATTCTGAAAATACAGGTGTGCCAAGCTTGTAGCGTAATACCCAACAAAGTACTGTGTAAACGGTCTGAAACATTTCTAAAAACCTGTTTTTGCTTTGTCATTATGGGTTACTGTGTTTTGACTGATTAAGTAAAAAATCTGCAACGTAAAAAAATATGGAAAAAGTCAAGTGGTCTGAATATTTTCCAAATTCGCTGTACATATTCCCATTGAAAACTTCAGATGGCACATTTCAATTTGAAGCATGCCATATTGATGAATGGCACAACAAAATTGCTAAGGATCATGGTGAAAGTAACTACGTACATAACTACGTACAAATCTGTTGTTCTGCCCCTGAACAGGCAGTTAACCCACTGTTCCTAGGCCGTCATTGAAAATGAGAATTTGTTCTTAACTGACTTGCCTAGTTAAATAAAAGGTTAAAAAAAAAAAAAAAATGCAGCAGCCGACCAGCAGAGCTTGTAACTTCACGATCCAGACCAGACACTGGGGGCCTGAGTATATAACATCTCATCCATCTGAATTGATCTAACCTATATGGTGATATGAAAGGTTCTTTCAATCCTCAGTAGAGCAGGTGACAGAGGAACACATTTTCCCGCCCCATTTTGTTACACTACCTCATTGTATGATGAGGACAGAGAGTTAGTATGTGTCACAATGATGGACCTCGTAGGTAATTCAACTGGTCATTCAGCATTCACCGGTAAACTCCCTCTGAATTGAGGCAAATCAAAAATAAATAGAACATTTAGCAACACTGCTAATCTGAATAGCAGACACACACAGGGTTGCATAAGTTGCACAGAAAGCTGCTTATATCTCGAAAGAGCTTGGTGTTTGGGTCATGGGAGGGGTTGACTGTAGAGGAGCTGAACAGAAAGTTCAGGGTAGCAGCCAGGGATATAATTTCACTACCTGAGCTTCAGCAGTGGAATACTTGGCATGTGTAAATCACCCGGGGAGACGGCAGAAGTCATGAAGGTGACACTTATGAGGCACTAAGGGTTCACAATGGAAAGATGTGGCTGGACACACTGTCTGCGGGTACATTTTTACCCATAACACATTGCTCTCATGTACCCTTTTGTAATCCCCTCTGATTCTGAAGCAATACAGAAACTCACTCACTAATCCTTCAGACCCATGACTCACCACCCGGGCGCTTTTCGTTATCAGATTCCTGTATTGTGACGGAGGTTTAATGCGTCTTATTTTGATTAAAGTACATTTATATTAACTGAGAGATATACTGATTTTATTAATTTCGAAAGCACTGCTGAGCGCACTGTGGCTTTTAAAGCAGAGGGATATTCTATAGCGCTATAAGGAATGCCTGCAGCTTCTTGAGTTCATTAAGTTATAGCTCTACAACCCACAATTCATACCAATATGAGCAGATTTTAAGTGGGTGTGTTGATACTGAACAAGCGCTTATTGGAACCCAGCTTAGACCCAAGTCGCTAACATTAACAATGGAGAGTGATAAAAATCGGAGAATGTCCAACCCCAGCACTTTCCATGGGGTGCCGTCTCAGGTTTTGGGGCTCTTAAACTCAGACTGCAGGGCTTTAACAAGAGGGTGGCCATGACGAGGGGATGACTGTCAACAATAGAGCTGTCATAAACCCCATACTCCTAACACAACATGTCTGCCTAAAGCACTGCAGGATAATAGTGTGTGTGTGCCTGCATGTGTGCGTGTGTATGAGGGTGTTCTTGTGTGTCTGTACTGTGTGTGTTTGTGTGTGTGTCAGATCCTTTCCCCTCCTGGGAGGAGCTGGTCATTAGTGTTTTCCTCCAGACAGCCAAACAGAGGTGTATGTGTGTGCTCCAAATCCTGTAATACAGTATGGATTGGACCACCGTCTCTACAGGGCACTAACAGGGCCCCTGATTCAAATGTTTCTGAAATCAATCAAATTATCTTTTTTAATCCAGACGTACTGTACCTCTCCTTCACATTCAATATCCTTCCAACTTGAAGACACAGGGCAGAGTCATGGATTTAAAAGCACCTAATCTGCTCAGTAAAAATCTGCAAAATATCAGGACAGAACCTGTTTTACTCAGACCTAATGAGAAGACCATTTCTGTTGAAAATGACACAGCCTTCTGTCGGATAACATCACTGTGAATGTAAAAGAAATTACACTAAGCTCGATGTCCACAGTCGCATAGAAATCTAATTTCACCGCAAGTCATAAACTGTCCTCTCTGCTACCGCCGATGTTGACCTTCCGCATCTGTGGTGGAAGGTGGCAGAGCTACAGGGGTGATTTGTCAAATCAAATCATACAATTGTATTTGTCACATGCTTTGTATACAACAGAAGTAGACTAACAGTGCAATGCGTACATATGGGCCCTTCCCAACAATGCAGAGAGAAAGAAAATATAGAAATAATAGAAAAGTAATTACATGTAATAATAAAATTACGAATAAATGCACAATGAGAACGATAACTTGGCTATATACACGGGGTACCAGCATAGAGTTCATGTGCAGAGGTATGAAGTAATTGCGGTAGATATGTGTATATATAACTAGGAATAAAGTAACTAGGCAAACAGGATAGATAATAAAAAAGTAGCAGCGGGATACTTGTGTGTAACAGTGATAACAGCAAGTAAAACTGAAATGATATCTTAAAAACACAAAATATAAATATTCATTAACAAACGTATAGCTTATTAGACACATTTCCACTTCCTGAACACATATTACTTAAATAAAAAGCATACAGCCTTTTCTTAATGTGATGAGTAAAATAAAGTTTGTGCAAAAAGGGTCAATGCAGATAACCCGGGTAACTATTTGGTTAACTATTTAACTATTTAGCTGTCTTCTGGCTTGGGGGTAGAAGCTGTTCAGTGTCCTGTTGGTTCCAGACTTGGTGCATCGTTACGGATTTCCATGCGGTAGCAGAGAGAACAGCTGGAGTCTTTGACAATTTTTAGGGCTTTCTTCTGATACCGCCTGGTACAGTTGAAGTCAGAAGAGGTACAAAATTATCCACAGAAAAATGGACATAACCGACATAACCTGAAAGGCCGCTCAGCAAGGAAGAAGCCACTGCTCTAAAACCACCATAAAAAAGCCAGACTACGGTTTGCAACTGGACATGGGGACAAAGATCATACTTTTTGGGGAAATGTCCTCTGGTCTGATGAAACAAAAATAAAACTGTTTGGCCATAATGACCATTGCTATGTTTGGAGGAAAAGGGGAGGCTTGCAAGCCAAAGAACATCATTCCAACTGTGAAGCACGGGGGTGGCAGCATCATGTATGACTGGTGCACTTCCCAAAAGAGATGGCATCATGAGGAAGTCAAATTATGTGGACATATTGAAGCAACATATCAAGACATCAGTCAGGAAGTTAAAGCTTGGTTGCAAATGGGTCTTCTAAATGGACAATGAACCCAAGTATACTTCCAAACTTGTGGCAAAATGGCTTAAGGACAACAAAGTCAAGGTATTGGAGTGGCCATTACAAAGTCCTCACCTCAATCCTATAGAATTTTTTTGGACAGAACTGAAAAAGCGTGTGCAAGCAAGGAGGCCTTGCAAACCTGATTCAGTTACACCAGCTCTGTCAGGAGGAATGGGCCAAAATTCACCCAACTTATTGTGGGAATCTTGTGAAAGGCTACCCGAAATGTTTGACCCAAGTTAAACAATTATTGATTTATTGATTTATTTGTTTTAACCCCCTTTTTCTCCCCAATTTCATGGTGTCCAATTATTAGTAGTTACTGTCTTGTCTCATCGCTACAACTCCCGTACGGGCTCAGGAGAGACAAAGGTCATGCATCCTCCGAAACACAACCCAACCAAGCTGCACTGCTTCTTAACACAGCACGCATCCAACCCGGAAGCCAGCCGCACCAATGTGTCAGAGGAAACACCGTACACCTAGCCAGCGTGCACTGCACCCGGCCCACCACAGGAGTCACTAGTGAGAGTTGTGCGCGGCCACACATTCGTGGGTGAACAGGGAGTACAGGAGGGGACTAAGCACGCACCCCTGAGGGGCCCCCATGTTGGGGGTTAGCTTGGCGGATGTGTTGTTGCATACCTTCACCACCTGGGAGCGGCCTGTCAGGAAGTTCAGGTTCCAGTTGCAGAGGGAGGTGTTCAATCCCAGGGTCCTTAGCTAAGTCATGAGCTTGAGTGTTGAAAGCTGAGTGTTAATCAATGCACAGTAGTGCCTTCAGAAAATATTCACAGCCCTTTACCTTTTCCACATTTTGTTGTGTAACAGCCTGAATTAAACATTTAATAAATGTTGATTTTGTGGGACTGATCTACACACAATACTCCGTTATGTCAATGTGGAATTTTGTTTGGGGAACATTTTAGAAATTAATGAAAAATGTAAAGCTGAAATGTCTTGAGTCAATAAGTATTCAAACCCTTTTTTTATGGCAAGCCTAAATAATTGTGTTATATAATAGTGGTTAACATGATTTTGTTTAATGACCACCCAGTCTCTGTACCCCACACACGTTCCCTCAATCGAGTAGTGAATTTCATGAACAGATTCAACCACAAAGAGGAGGGAGATTTTTCAATGCCTCGCAAAAAATGGCACCGATTGGTAGATGTGTAAAAAACAAACAAAAAAAACAGACGCTGAATATCCCTTTGAGCGTAGTGAAGTAATTATTTAGGTTTTGGGTGGTGTATCAATACAACCAGTCGCAAGCAAATGCAGGTGTAGAAGCACGGTGGCTAGGAAAAACTCCCTAGAAAGGCCAAAACCTAGAAAGAAACCTAGAGAGGAACCAGGCTATGTGGGGTGGCCAGTCCTCTTCTGGCTGTGCCGGGTGGAGATTATAACAGAACATGGCCAAGATGTTCAAATGTTCATAAATGACCAGCATGTTCGAATAATAATAAGCATAAGATTTGTTTGATAATGTCCATTATTTATGTCCAAGTAGCTACTTCTGTTAGCGTTAGGTACACATATCCAAATGCTTGTGCATTACTTCGGACAAAAACTTCCAAAAGTTATATTACAGGTCGAAGAAACATTTAAAACTTAGTATAGAATCAATCATTGATTGAGGATGTTTTTAGGATGTTTTTATCATAAATCTTCAATAAAGTTCCAACCGGAGAATTCCTTTGTGTCTAGAGGGGCAACGGAACACAGGGCGATAATCATGTGGAATGCGCATGACCAGGAAATGGCTCTCTGCCAGTAACCTGACTCATTCAGCTCTTATTCAGTCCCACAACACAGTAGAAGCCTCATTCAAGTTTCTAAAGACGGTTGACATCTAGTTGAAGTCCTAGGAAGTGCAACTTCATTCATATCGCAATGTGAATTCAATAGGGCCTGGGTTGAAAATATACCAACCTCAGATTTCCCACTTCCTGTTTGGATTTCTTCTCAGGTTTTTGCCTGCCATATGAGTTCTGTTATACTCACAGACATCATTCAAACGGTTTTAGAAACGTCAGAGTGTTTTCTATCCAATACTAATAATAATATGCATATATTAGCAACTGAGACTGAGAAGCAGGTCGTTTACTCTGGGCACCTCTGGGCACCTTTCATCCAAGCTACTCAATACTGCCCCTGCTGCCATAAGACGTTTTAAAGGTCTTACTTACATCGGCTACAGAGTGCGTGATCACACAGTCATCCGGAACAGCTGGTGCTCTCCTGCATTGTTTAGTGTTGCTATCCTCGAAGCCAGCATAGAACCGTCTATGCTCGCGTCACTGGGCAGCTCGCAGCTTGGTTTCCCTTTGTAATCCGTGATAGTTTGCAAGCCCTGCCACATCCAACGAGCGTCAGAGTAGGATTCATTCTTAGTCCTGTATTGACGATTTGCCTGTTTGATGGCTCGTAACAGGATTTCTTATAAACGTCCAGATTAGTGTTCCAATCTTTGAAAGCGGCAGCTCTAGCATTTAGCTCAGTGCGGATGTTGCCTGTATCCATGGCTTCTGGATGGGTTATGTACGTCAGGAGACAACCAATTTTCAGGATCTCATGAAAACGAACGTAGCATTCCAAAAAAAGCTGAAAGGTTTGAGCTATGAATTAATATGACACTACCATCAAAATTGAGACTCTCATGAACACGAAGGTGTTCTCTGTTTTGCTTCGCGAGACTCGTCTCATTGAAACCCGGTACCGACTTGTAAAAAAATGTATCAAAATGAGTAGTATTTTTTGGGACCAGGGTTAACCCATTACATTTTTTTATTAATGTTTTAATCCTGATGCTTTCCTATATCTCTCAGATGCATTTCAGACACCTCAAACCATACTTTTGAAGTGTTTTTTTAACTTTATGTTTAGCCGTGTATGAATGAAT
This sequence comes from Oncorhynchus tshawytscha, assembly GCF_018296145.1. Taxonomy (NCBI): domain Eukaryota; kingdom Metazoa; phylum Chordata; class Actinopteri; order Salmoniformes; family Salmonidae; genus Oncorhynchus; species Oncorhynchus tshawytscha. The sequence goes on from NC_056441.1 coordinate 38,573,419, forward strand.
GTGTTATTCAATGTGTTTCCATGGACTAATAGCAAGGCCAAACGTAGCATCCCAGTATGTTTGACCAAAGTATAATAAAACAGCAAACATCATAGCTACTGTAAATGAACCATGGTATGACCATATTTAACAAATTCCAATTAATTCTAGTCCACAACAAAATGCACACAGAACGGCATAGAACAAAAACCTTAGTCAATGTTTGTGTTTTCCTGTTTGAACTGTGTAGTCTGTGTAGTCGTGTTTGACAGATGGATGCCTGGCTCGCCTGATTGTGCATTATGATTTAAACGACTGGTCATTTCCACGGTGGACAGACAGAGAATGCATTTTTGTTTCAACAGTTTCCCCTTCCGTTTGAGGCAGAGTTGACAGCTGATGGGAAGAAAAAAGGGGGAGGAAGAAAGAAAGAGCGATTTTGGAGGACCGTGCTGAACAAATAGGCCTAATTTGCACACAAGCAGGAAATAACCTTTCTCATTTGGCAGGCAATTTGTGGGTGAAGTGGCTATAAAGTGCTGAAAAGATACTAATAAATCAGCATAAACAGTGTCTACAAATTTTATTGAGTTTTATCAAGGTAAGCATGGGCTGACTTGTGTCAGCAGCTAGTGGTTTAAAATGTACACTGAGGCATCATGGACTGATTTGTCAGTTTATCTACATTTTACATTTTAGTCCTTTAGCAGACACTTTTATCCAGAGTGACTTACAATTAGTTAATAGCTATGTGAGACAACAACCCTTCACATTTTCCTCCAACAAAGTATTTCTCAGCAAAGTCAGTACTAGTAGTAAAAAGTGCCTACTTTTTTTGTTTTTTGTTTGGGGGGGGGGTGTCACATTTCATAACCTGACTTCCAATTATACGTGTTAGTAAAAACGTTGACACCTTTCATAACAGGTAGTTAATCTCTCAAAGACTGTTTTGACAGTCAATCAGCCCACACAGTAATCTTGAAATTGAATGTCACTATTTTGATTTAATCTGTTATATTCATGTTTTTACCTCCCATCTCCTGCCTTTCCCAAGTTTGATGACTTTCCTTAACTTACCTAAAAATGTCCCATTGTCAACATATTACAGGCTATTCGAAGAGGTTATTACTGCGCTAGCACATGAAGTACAGTCCACAGCAAGTTTGGTTCATTCCATTTTGTAGGCGTGTTATAAGAGATCTATTTCCCCTGATAAGGTGCTGAAATCTTGCTCTGTGTCGAAATGTGTTTTCAATTGAATCTCTCTTTTTTTCCTTTTCGTGGCTGAGGGGAGTAAGTCTGTGTCTGACTTGAATACGTAATTTAAAGGAAAATGTCAACATTTTTCAACTTCATATTCATCATCTCCAGCACCACCCTAACATCGACATATGTGAAAATTGCATGTTTATATGTTTTGTAGTAAAAAAAGATAGAAGATAAGTGTTTCCAATGACATCATCATTGTGTCTTGTGTGATTTTAACCAATTACAAGTAGGCATTGCCCGAATTCTACTAATTCGTTGATGAAGTCATTGGAAGCACGTATCTTCCTCTATATTTCTTACTACAAAACATAGCAATTTTCACATGTTGGGGTGGTGCTGTAGACAATGAATATGAAGCTGAAACATTTAGACATTTTCCTTTAAGCCTGTTAACTCTCGCAAGGCTGCCAGCCCAGACGGCATCCAAAGCCTTGTCCTCAGAGCATGTGCAGACCAGCTGGCTGGAGTGTTTACGGACGTATTCTATTCCTCCATATCTCAGTCTGTTGTCCCCACTTGCTTCAAGATGTCCACCATTGTTCCAGTACCCAAGAAAGCGAAGGTAACTTAACTAAATACTTATCGCCCCGTAGCACTCACTCCTGTCATCATGAAGTGCTTTGAGAGCCTAGTTAAGGATCATATCAGCTCCATCATACCCTACATACTGCCCCAACAGATCCACAGACAAGGCCTTTGCACTGCACACTGCCCTGTCTCACCTGAACAAGAAAAATACCTACGTAAGAATGCTGTTCATCGAATACAGCTCAGCCTTCAACACCATAGTTACATAAGTTCAACACAAAGCTCAGGGCCCTGGGTCTGAACCCCTCCCTGTGCAACTGGGTCCTGGACTTCATAACGGGCTGACCCCAAGTGGTGACAATAGGCAACAACACCTCCACCATGCTGATCCACAACACGGTGGCCCCACAGGGGTGCTTGCTCAGCCCCCTCGTGTACACCCTGTTCACTCAACTCAATCATCAAGTTTTCCGACGACACAACAGTGATTACAAATAATAACAAGACAGCCTACAGGGATGAGGTGAGAGCCCTGGCAGAGTGGTGCCAGGAAAATAACCACTCAACAAAACAAAGGAGCTGATCGTGGAACACAGGAGACAGCGGAGGGAGCAAGACCCCATCCACATTGACGGGGCCGCAGTGGGGAGGGTCAAAAGCTTCAAGTTCCTCGGCTTGCACATCACGTAAGCTTAAATGGTCCCTTCACACAGACAGTGTGGTGAAGAAGGCGCAACAGTGCCTCTTCAACCTCAGGAGGCTGAAGAAATTTGGCTTGGCACCTAAGACCCTCAAAAACTTCTACAGATACACCATTGAAAGCAACCTATCAGACTTTATCACCACCTGGTACAGCAATTGCACCACAGGGCTCACCGGAGGGTGGTGCGGTCAGCCCAACACATCATCAGGGGCACACTACAGGCCCTCCATGACATCTACAACACCCGTTGTCACAGGAAGGCCAAAAAGATTGTCAAGGACCTCAGCCACCCAAGCCACTGCCTGTTCACCCACTACCATCTAGAAGGATGAGACAGTACAGGTGCATCAAAACTGGGACCGAGAGACTGACAAACAGCTTCTATCTCCAGGCCATCAGACTGTTGAACAGGCACCACTAGCCAACTTCCGCCCAGTACCGTCCGCTGAGCCTTAGTCACTGTTACTAGTCGGCTACCACCCGGTGCTCTACCCTGCACCTTAGAGACTGCTTTGTTTTATGCATTCGGAAACTATTCAGACCCCTTGACTTTTTCAACAAAAACAATGTTACAGCCTTCTTCTAAAATTGATTAAATCGTTTTTTCCCCTCATCAATCTACACACAATATCCCATAATGACAAAGCAAAAACAGGTTTTTAGAAATGTTTGCAAATGTATTATAAATAAAAAACTATCACATTTACATAAGTATTCAGACCCTTTTACTCAGTACCGTGTTGAAGCACCTTTGGCAGTTACAGCCTTGAGTCTTCTTGGGTATGACGCTACAAGCTTAGCACACCTGTATTTGGTGAGTTTCCCCTATTCTTCTCTGCAGATCCTCTCAAGCTCTGTCAGGTTAGATGGGGAGCGTCGCTGCACAGCTATTTTCAGATCTCTCCAGAGATGTTCGATCGGGTTCAAGTCCAGGCTCTGGCTGGGCCACTCAAGGACATTCAGAGACTTGTCCCGAAGCCTCTTCTGCATTGTCTTGGCTGTGTGCCTTGTCCTGTTGGAAGGTAAACCTTCTCCCCTAGTCTAGAGGTCCTGAGTACTCTGGAGCACGCTTTCATCAAGGATCTCTCTGTACATTGCTCCATTCATCTTTGCCTCAATCCTGACTACTATCTCCCTTGCAGTGTTTAGTAAATAATAAAATCATGTCAGACATACAGTTGGGGAAGTCTGTGTTCGGGCCATATACATTTAGTATAGCAATATGTTCCCCAAGTATACTACCTGTAATCAAAATAAATTGTCCTTCAGGGTCTGTATCTTGGTGCTCAAATATAAATGGGTGTAACGTGTAGGAGTCGGGAAGCAAGTTCAGGGAGTGACTTTAATAATAAATAACACAAGGAACAAAACAAGAAACATGAATCAATGGAACAGAAACAACAACGCCTAGAGAAAGAACCAAAGGGAATGACATATTTAGGGAAGGTAATCAGGCAGGTGATTGCGTCCAGGTGAGTCTGAGGTGCTGATACGTGTAACGATGGTGACAGATGTGCGTAATAATGAGCAGCCTGACGACTTAGAGCGCCAGAGAGGGAGTATAAGTGACAGTACCCCCTCCCTGACATGCGGCACCAGCCGCAGGACGCCAACCAGAGGGACGGTCCCAGCCGCAGGACGCCAACCAGAGGGATGGTCCAAAAGACCAGGAGCATGCTTATATGAATGAGCCAAAACATTAAAAAAAACATTTTTTTTAAAAAGAACCTCAGTTCTTTAAATGAAAAGTTGAGTTACATTGCACCGTAATGCTTAATAACGATTACTTTGTATACCATGGCATGGTAGATGGATCCATCCCGAAGTAGTCAACCATCTATATGCGGTGAATGGACTGCACAAATAGGGCAAACAAAAGTTACTCATAAACTGAAAATCGTCAAATGTGTGGGTAGTCCCCTCAGTTTAGCTGGGTGTATCAGGCCAAATCTGACTCCTGCCTTGTGAAGGTGGGTTTTCACATCTTTGTATACAGCTCTGCGTCTTACGGGTCTGCCAAGTAATCTGGGAAGATATGGATCCACTTGCCATCGTAATTCAGCTGTCCTCTTTCGCGGGAGGTCAAAATAATTGGAAGTAATGTAGGCGGACCAGCATTGCTCTGGGAGGGCGACCAGGCTGTGGTTTTGCCACTAGAGTGGGATGTCGATGACTGGGGGCTTGTCAAACGTCTCCCTGCCAAGGACGTCTTGCAGGAAAGAGGCCATGAACTTGGTAGGAATGCGCCCTTCCGTCCCTTCTGGGATTCCGACCACACATCTCCGGGAATGGTTTTCCTGTTCATCTAGACTAACCTTTAGCTTCACGTTCTCGGAGGTAAGCTCATCATTTTTGGTTTCCAATTCGGTAAGCCGCTTCTCGATGTCGGTCAAAGTTTCCATATCCATTATTTTTAGAGTTTGTGTCGCGGTAGTTGTTTGTAGTGTCACCATAGTTGAACTTCTGAACTTCTGTCATCATTTAAGCCCGTAGACGTTACCATTTTCGCCTCATTTTCTGGGTTCCAGACATATCCAAGAATGCCACCCAGATGTTGCTAAAACCAGAAGGTCTGCAAAGTGTGTTCTCGTTTTGGTAGATTTAAAGGTTAAAACATAAATGTTTCAACCCTTGGAAAGTGGAAAGGCCTCCCCCTGCATTTCAATCCATGTGTAAGGAAAGAACATGAGTAAGTAAACAATTAAACAATAGTGTTTTCTCTTCTCTTCGTCACAACTTGTGCCATTGTTACTGTAAATGTAAACAAACAAATATAACAGTCCCCTTTTCTTTCAACTAGGTCTGCTGTTCAAACACCATGAGTCTGTTAGTATCAACTATAGGGTTCGTCTCTTAAGGGCCTTATGACTACGCTGTGACCCCGTGGAACTGGGTCTGAGAGTACAGGAGTGGGTCGGGTGTTTGTGAGAGAAAGTCCACTGAATGCCACTGTTCCTCAGACACTGTTCCCTGTGGGGTTTCAACTTGTGCACTACCGCCCACAGCTGTTTTGTCTGAAAACATTGCATTTTCTTTGTCATAGCGGATGTGGTCCTGGTGTCTGCGCATGAATCGACCATCAGTCAGTTTGACTAGAAAGGAGAATTGAGAATTCTTACTCAAAATGATACCTGGCAACCAGTGTTGGCTGCTTGTGAGGTTGCCGATGTAAACAATGTCATTTGGTTTTAACTCTCTCTCCCTTTATGTGGTGGTCATGTTTCTTTTTGTTTCTCCTGTTTCCACTTCCCCCCGTGCTTTGATGTCCGGATGCAGTACATCCAGGTGAGCTTTTGGCTTTCTGGCAATCAGCATCTCAGCTGGAGTCTGTCCTGTTGCTGTTGTGGCATGACACTGTACTGGAAAAAATAACAGAGAGAGCTCCTACTTTTGAGCCCCTCTTTCAGTGTCTGCACAACCCGCTCCTCTGGGCCATTCAAGGCTGGGTGAAACAAAACGCTGCGGACATCGGTTCTCTGCGTGAATTCTTGAAACATCTCACCAGGTAGGCTAGTTGAGAACAAGTTCTCATTTGCAACTGCGACCTGGCCAAGACAAAGCAGTGTGAACAGACAACAACACTGAGTTACACATGGAGTCAACCAAAAACAATAAACAAGTCAACAGTAGAAAAAAAAATCTATATACATTGTGTGCAAAAGGCATGAGGAGGTAGGCAATAAATAGGCTGTAGGAGTGAATAATTACAATTTATCAGATTAACACTGGAGTGATAAATGATCAGATGAACATGTGCAGGTAGAGATACTGGTGTGCAAAAGAGCAGAAAAGTAAATAAAATAAAAACAGTATGGGGATGAGGTAGGTAAATTGGGTGGGCTATATACCGATGGACTATGTACAGCTGCAGCGATCGGTTAGCTGCTCAGATAGCAGATGTTTAAAGTTGGTGAGGGAGATAAAAGTATCCAACTTCAGAGATTTTTGCAATTCGTTCCAGTCACAGGCAGCAGAGAACTGGAAGGAAAGGCGGCAAAATGAGGTTTTGGCTTAAGGAATGATCAGTGAGATACACCTGCTGGAGCGCGTGCTACGGGTGGGTGTTGCCATCGTGACCAGTGAACTGAGATAAGGCGGAGCCTTTACCTACCATAGACTTGTAGATGACCTGGAGCCAGTGGGACTGGCGGCGAACATGTAGCGAGGGCCAGCCGACTAGAGCATACAGGTCGCAGTGGTGGCTGGTATAAGGTGCTTTTGAAATCTGACAAAGCGGCTAGATTAACAAGAAGTTAATCTTTAAACCGATGTATAACACTTTTTCATGAATGTTTATTATGAGTATTTCTGTATTTTGAATTTGGCGCTCTGCAATTTCACCAGATGTTGTTGAGGTGGGTTGCTAGCGGAATGCCTGCGCCAGAAATGTTCATCCTCTTCAAGATATTTTCTCATTTCTCTCCCTCGTGAGTTAACCGAATTAGTTATAGTGTTCTTACTTATATTAAGTTTGTTTATGAATTATTGAGCAATTAAAATGGTTAATTAATTGTCACCAATTACTGTAATTCAATTGACAGTAATAAGAAATCATAGTAGTCACAAACCACAGTTCTGTCACCTGCTACTATCCTCCCTTCTACTGGCATACTGTTATTTTCAGCTCATAACTGTTTTTCCCCCTCTTTCTGTTAAAGCCAGTCTGTGAAAACAGTCTGGACAACTCCTCACTCTCACTCTCCCTCTCTCTACCGCTCTCTCTCTCTCTCTCTCTCTCTCTCTAGTTAATGTCACCTCTCTTACTGACACCTAACATGACACCTACCCTCTTTCCATTTACTGTAACAAGCATCCTCATCCACTGACCACCGACCGTCCACGGACAGTTAACCCTACCGGACCAAATATGAACCAATCATAGAAGTCTATGTTTCAACAAGTTTTGACAGCACAGTACAATAAAGTAGAGTAGAGCAATAGTAGAGAACAGTACAGTAAAGTAGAGTACAGTGCTGTAGAGTTCAAATTAATTTGTCACATGCTTTGTAGACAAGTGGGCCCTTCCCAACCATGCAGAGACAAAGAAAATAGAGAATAAAACGTAATAGTAATAATAAATGCACAATGGATAATGATAACTTGGCTATATACATGGGGTAACAGTACAGAGTCGATTGAGGACTCCGAGGTAATTGAGGACTCCATCCTAGCTGGAGGGGTGCTCTCATCTTATCTATGAACATAGACAGGGCTCTAACTCCTGTAGCTCCACAATGAGATAGGGTGCAGGCCAGGCAGCAGGCTGTTAGCCAGCCTGCCAGCTTAGTGGAGTCTGCCACTAGCACAGTCAGTGTAGTCAGCTTAGCTTTCCCCATTGAGACGGCGGTGTTCAATCTCACTGGAATAAAGACCACCTCTATCCCTGTCATTTTTTTGAAGAGACTGTGATAATACCTCACAACTCAAAATAGGACTACTTCATGTCTGATCTCTTATTTCCAAGGCAGTTATAGTCAATGAATTAATCACTGATCATAAACTTGATGTGATTGGCCTGATTGAAACATGGCTTAAGCCTGATGAGTTAAATGAGGCCTGTCCTCCTGGGTACACTAGTGACCATATCCCCCATGCATCCCGCAAAGGCAGAGGTGTTACAACATTTTTTGAAAGCAAATGTCAATTTATATTTAAAAAAAAAAATGCTTTTTCATCTTTGAGGATCTAGTGATGAAATCTATGCAGCCTACCCAATCACTTTTTGTAGCTACTGAATACAGGCCTCCTGGGCCAAAATACAGTGTTCCTCACTGAGTTCCATGAATTGCTATCAGATTTGTAGTCATGGCAGATATTATTCACATTTCTGGTGACTTTGAAATGCACATGGAGAAGTCCACAGACCCACTCCAAAAGACTTTGGGAGCCATCGTCGACTCAGTGGGTTTTACACAACATGTCTCGGCACCTATGCATTGCCACAATCATACCGTGGATCTAGTTTTGTCCCGTGGAATAGATATTGTGGATCTAAATGTTTTTCCTCATAATTCTGGACAATTGGACCACCATCTTATTACGTTTAGAATCGCAACAAATTATTTGCTTAGACCCCAACCAAGGATCATCAAAAGTCACGCTATAAATTCTCAGACAACCCAAAGATTGCTTGATGCCTTTCCAGACTCCCTCCACCTACCCAAGGACGTCGTAATACAAACATTCTGTTAACCATCTAACCAAGGATCTAAACTTAACCTTGTGTAATACCCTAGATGCAGTGACAACCCTAAAAACAAAAAAACGTATCACAAGAAACTAGCTGCCTGGTATAGAGAAAATACCAGAGCCCTGAAGCAAGCCACCAGAAAATTGGAACGGATATGGCGCTCCAGAAAATTGGAAATCTTTCAACAATCTTGGAAAGACTGTACTGTGCAATATTGAAAAGCCCTCGCTGCTGCCTCATTAGCCTACAACCTGATTGAGTATAATAAAAACAATCCAAAATCTATTTTGGATACTGTCGCAAAGCCTATTAAAAAGCAGCATTCCCCAAGTAAGGTTGGCCTTCACTTCAGCAGTGATAAATTCATGAACTTATTTGACAAAATGATCATGATCAGTAGAAAACAAATTATGGACTCCTCCTCAAAAATGGCTATTTCTGCAAAACTCCGTTGTCCTGAGTCTGCACAGAACTGCAAGGATCTCGGATCAATGGAAACACTGAAGTTTTTTAATCTTGTACCTATCTAAACATTCATGAAAATAGGAATAGCCTCTAAACCTTCCAGCTGTCTACTGGACCCTATTCCAACTAAACTACTGAGCTAAGAGCCATTTCCTGTGCTTGGCCCTCCTATGTTCATCATAATAAACGTCTCCCTATCCTCCGGATGTGTACCACATTCACTAGAAGTTTCAGTAATAAAGCCTCTCCTGAAAAAGCCAAACCTTAAACCAGATTTTTTTTTAAATCTATTGGCCTATTTCAAATCTCCCATTCCTCTCAAACATTTTTGAGAAAGCTGCTCCTCAGAAACTCACTGCCTTTCTGAATTTTTAAAATTGATTTTAAACGCCCCAGTCTGGTTTTAGACCCCATCATAGTGCGGAGACCACGCTCATGAAGGTGCGTCTATCCTCACGCTCATAGACATTATTGATGATGCTTTCGACACCATCGATCACAATATTCTATTTGTCACGGCTTTCGTCCTGGGAAGGAGAGGCGGAACAAAACGCAGCGTGGTAGAAGTTCATGGTTCTTTAATAAGAAAACTCAAAACATGAACAAACTACAAAACAATAAACGTGAAAACCTTAACAGTCCTAACTGGTGCATAAAACACAAAGACAGGAAACAATTACCCACAAAATACCCAAAGAATATGGCTGCCTAAATATGGTTCCCAATCAGAGACAACGATAAACACCTGCCTCTGATTGAGAACCACTCCAGGCAACCGTAGACTTTCCTAGACAACTAAACTGAACACAACCCCATTAATCTAATAAACCCCTAGACAAGACGAACACAATAAATCACCCATGTCACACCCTGGCCTAACCAAAATAATAAAGAAAACAAAGATAACTAAGGCCAGGGCGTGACACTATTGGAAAGATTGGAAACTGTAATTGGTCTATACGGACAAGTTCTTGCCTGGTTTAGATCCTATCTGTTGAAAAAGGTATCAGTTCATCTCTGTGGATGTTTTGTCCTCTAACAAATCAATGGTATGTTTCGGTGTTCCTCAAGGTTCCATTATAGGTCCACATTTGTTTTCACTCTATATATATATGCTACCTCTTGATGATGTCCTTCGAAAACAAATTGTCAACTTTCACTCCTATGTAGATGACACACAGCTGTACATTTTGATGAAACATGGTGAAACCCCAAAATTGCCTACCCTGGAAACCTGAGTTTCAGACTTGAAGAAGTGGATGGCAGATATTAGATTTTTTAGTTGCAGCCCTTTCTTGCAGTTAATGACCAAAAGTGCAATTTTTGGCCCCATGGGTGAAATGTTATTAATATTTTTCATAATTTCATCATTAGTAAAGATTTTTTTTTTTCTTTACGAAAATCCGATGTTTCTATGTCAAAAAGTTTTGTTATACATATTTCTGTCTTCTGTGATATACAGTACCAGTCAAAAATTTGGACACACCTACTCATTCAAGGGTTTTTCTGTATTTTAAATCTGTTCTACATTGTAGAAAAATAGTGAGGACATCAAAACTATGTAATTTTACATTATTGAAAGTAGCCACCCTTTGCTACAGCTTTGCACACGCTTGCCATTCTCTCAACCAGTTTCACCTGGAATGCTTTTCCAACAGTCTTGAAGGAGTTCCCACATATGCTGAGCACTTTCCTTCACTCTGCAGTCCAACTCATCCCAAACAATCTCAATTGGAATGAGGACGGGTGATTGTGGAGGCCAGGTCATCTGATGAAGCACTCCATCACTCTCCTTCTTGGTCAAGTAGCCCTTACACAGCCTGTAGGTGTATTTTGGGTCATTGTCCTGTTGAAAAACTAATGAGAGTCAGACTAAGTGCAAACCAGATGGGATGGCGTATCGCTGCAGAATACCGTGGTAGACATGCTGGTTAAGTGTGCCTAGAATTCTAAATAAATTACCGACAGTGTCACCAGCAAAGCACCCCCATGCTTCATGGTGGTAACCACACATGCAGAGATCATCCGTTCACCTACTCTGCGTCTCAGAGAGACACGGAGGTTGGAACCAATAATCTCAAATTTGGACTCAGACCAAAATAACATATTTCCACCAGTCTAATGTCCATTGCTCATGTTCTTTGGCCCAACCAAGTCTCTTCTTCTTATTGCTGTCCTTTACTATTGGTTTCTTTGCAGCAATTGGACCATGAAAGACTGATTCACGCAGTCTGCTCTGAACAGTTGATGTTGAGATGTGTCTATTACTTGAACTCTGTGAAGCATTAATTTGGGCTGCAATCTGAGGTGCAGATAACTCGACTGAACTTATCCTCTGCAGCAGAGGTAACTCTGGGTCTTCCTTTCCTGTGGCGGTCCTCATGAGAGGCACTTTCTAAGAATAAGAAAACCGCTGAAGGCTTTCTCCTATAAAACTACATTTTTATGGAATGGTCTGCCAATCCATGTGAGAGACAGACTCGGTCTCAAGCTTTAAGTCTTTACTGAAGACTCATCTCTTCAGTAGGTCCTATGATTGAGTGTAGTCTGGCCCAGGGGTGCTAAGGCGAACGCCAAGGCACTTGAGTGACGAACCACCCTTGCTGTCTCTGCTTGGCCGGCTCCCCTATCCACTGGGATTCTCTGCCTCTGACCCTATTATGTGGGGAGTCACTGGCTTTCTCGCGCTCTTCCATCCTTCCTGTCCTCAGGCTCGTGCGATGGGGAGAGCTTCATGGGCTATGCTTGGCCTTGTCTCAGGGTAGTATGTTAGTGGCCTGTTAACATCCCTTTAGTGGTGTGGGGGGCTGTGCTTTGCCAAAGTGGGTGGGGTTATATACCCCCTGTCTCAGTCTCCTGTATCTATGCTGCAATAATCTATATGCCGAGGGGCTAGGGTCTGTCTGTTATATATGGTGTAATTATCCTGTCATATATGGTGTCCTGTGTGATCTTAGATATGCTCCCTCTAATTATTCCATCTCTCTCTCTCTCTCTCTCCTCACGGAGGACCTGAGCCCTAGGACCAAGCATCAGGACTACCTGGCCTGACGACTCCTAGCTATCCCCGTCCCTAGTCCACTTTGTCGTGTTGCTGACCCAGTTTCTGCTGTTCTGCCTGCGGCTATGGAACACTGACCCAGTTCACCGGACCCCTCCCCGCACATGCTGTCTCAACCTCTACATGCTCGGCTATAGAAAGCCAACTGACATTAACTCCTGAGTTTCTGACCTCTTGCACCCTCGACAACCACTATGATTATTATTTGAAGCTGCTGGTCTTCTATGAAAGTTTGAACGTCTTGAAGATGATCTGGCCTTAATAGCCAGGTACTCTTATATTCTAAACCCGGCAAAGCCAGAAGAGCCTGGTTCCTCTCTAGGTTTCTTCCTAGGTTCCTGCCTTTCTATTGAGTTTTTCCTAGCCACCATGCCTCTACATCTGCATTGCTTTGCTCTCTAAGGTTTTACGCTCTGTTTCTTAATAAGCACTTCATGACTAAGCACTTTGTGACAACTGATGCTGTAAAAAGGGCTCTATAAAACATTTGATTGATTGGTTGAGGTACAGTGCATTTGGAAAGTATTCAGACCCCTTGACTTTTTCCACATTTTGTTCAGTTACTCTATTACAGCTATTCTGAAATGGATTCAATAGTTTTTCAATAAATCTACACACAATACCCAATAATGACAAAATAAAACTGTTTTTTAGAAATGTTTGCAAATTTAAAACACTTAAATATCTAATTTACATAAGTATTCAGACCCTTTACTCAGTACTTTGTTGAAGCACCTTTGGCAGAAATTACAGCGTCAAGTCTTCTTGGAGGTAACTCTACAAGCTTAGCACACCTATATTTGGGGAATTTCTCCAATTCTTCTCTCTCTGCAGATCCTCTCAAGCTCTGTCTGTCAGGTTGGATAGGGAGCGTCACTGCACAGCTATTTTCAGGTCTCTCAAGAGATGTTCGATCAGGTTCAAGTCCAGGCTCTGGTTGGACCACTCAAGGACATTCAGAGACTTGTCCCGAAGCTACTCTTGCATTGTCTTGGCTGTGTGCTTAGGGTAGTTGTCCTGTTGGATGGCACAGGAGCAGGTTTTCTTCAAGGATCTCTCTGTACTTTGCTATGTTCATGTTTCCCTCGATCCTGACTAGTCTCCCAGTCCCTGCAGCTGAAAAACATCCCACAGCATGATGCTGCCATCACCATGCTTCACCGTAGGGATGGTGCCAGGTTTCCTCCAGACGTGGCACTTAGTATTCAGGCCAAAGAGTTCAATCTTGGTTTCATCAGACCAGAGCATCTTGTTTCTCATGGTCTGAGAGTCCTTTAGGTGCCTTTTGTCAAACTCATGTATTTTACTGAGGAGTGGCTTCTGTCTGGCCACTCTACCATAAAGGCCTGATTGGTGGAATGCTGCAGAGATGGTTGTCATTCTGGAAGGCTCTCCCATCTCCACAGAGGAACTCTGGAGCTCTGTCAGAGTGACCATTGGGTTCTTGGTCACCTCCCTGACCAGGGCCCTTTTCACCCGATTGTTTGGCTTGGCTGGACGGCCAGCTCTAGGAAGAGTCTTGGTGGTTCCAAACTTCTTCCATTTAAGAATGATGGAAGCCACTGTGTTCTTGGGGACCTTCAATGCTGCAGACATTTTTTTGGTACACTTCCCCAGATTGGTGCCTCGACACAATCCTGTCTCCTTTGACCTCATGGCTTGGTTTTTGCTCTGACATGCACTGTCAACTGTGGGACGTTATATAGACAGGTGTGTGCCGTTCCAAATCATGTCTAATCAATTGAATTTAAAACAGGTGGACTCCAATCAAATTGAGGAAATATCTCAAGGATGATCAATGGAAACAGGATATACCTGAGATCAATTTCGAGTCTCATAGCAAAGGGTCTGAATACTTACGGAAATAAGGTATTTCTGTTTTTTATTTTTGATACATTTGCAAAAATTTAGCTTCCTGCCATCTAGGACCTCTATACCCCCTTCTACGCTGCTGCTACTCTCTGCCTACATGGACATATTACCTCAATTACCTCGACAGCTGTGCCCCCGCACATTGACTCTGTACCGGTACCCCCTGTCTTTTGCCCTGCTATTGTTATTTTACTGCTTCTCTTTAATTATTTGTTCTTTTTATTTCTTATTTTTTTGTAGGTATTTTCATAAAACTGGTTGGTTAAGGGCTTGTAAGTAAGCATTTCACTGTAAGGTCTACACCTGTTGTATTCAGCGCATGTGACAAATACAATGAGATTTGATTTGATTTGATTAGTGAATGGCTCACAGTTTCAAAACTGTTCACCTGTTTCTACATCAAGCAAGGGCAATGTTCCATTTGTTATTTTTGTGTGTTTTTATGGTGCGCTTGTGGCACAGCAGCATGTAATCAATTTTATCTAGAAAAAAATATCATATTGAGGGAAGAAATACATAAATAAATGAAGAAATAATATAAATGAAAGAAAGTGCGCTTAATTATTTATCTATTTATTTGTGCGTTCATTCATTTATTTATTTATGTATTTATGTTTGCATGTATTTATTGATCTATTTATATGTGCATGTATTTATTTATTCATGTATTTATGTTTGCATGTATTTATTGATCTATTTATATGTGCATGTATTTATTTATTCATGTATTTATGTTTGCATGTATTTATTGATCTATTTATATGTGCATGTATTTATTTATTCATGTATTTATGTTTGCATGTATTTATTGATCTATTTATATGTGCATGTATTTATTTATTCATGTATTTATGTTTGCATGTATTTATTGATCTATTTATATGTGCATGTATTTATTTATTCATGTATTTATCTATTTAAGTGTGCATTTATTTATTCATTTATAATTACGGCAGATTTGGTACTCCACAACGGAGAATGTGATCACATAGTCGTCTCCGGAACAGCTGTTGCTCTCAGTGGTGCTTGTTCTATTGTCTGAGTACAGGACAGTAGAACACACTAGAGTAGAGTACAGTATAATGCATTGTACTGAACATATCTACTTGACTGTACTGTACTGAACTCTGCTGTGCTGTTCTGTACTGTGATGTCCAAACTTGTGAAACACCAGATGTCTATGATTGTTTCCGATTTGGTCTGGTCCAGACTGTAACGGTTTTCTAATGGTGATGAAGGAGAGTCGGACCAAACTGCAGCGTGTCGATTGCGATCCATGTTTAATATAACAAAAAACACGAACTTACAAAAAACAATAAACGAAACCGAAACAGCCTATCAGGTGCAAACTAACAACGAGTACACATAGGACACTAAGGACAATCACCCACGACAAACTCAAAGAATATGGCTGCCTAAATATGGTTCCCAATCAGAGACAACGATAAGCACCTGCCTCTGATTGAGAACCACTCCAGACAGCCATAGACCTTGCTAGACAACCCACTAAGCTACAATCCCAATACCACCACCAAAACCCCAAGACAAACATACCACAATTACAAAAACCCCATGCCACACCCTGGCCTGACCAAATACATAAAGATAAACACAAAATACTTTGACCAGGGCGTGACAGAACCCCCCTAAGGTGCGGACTCCCGAACGCACCTCAAAACAATAGGGAGGGTCCGGGTGGGCGTCTGTCCATGGTGGCGGCTCCGGTGCGGGACGTGGACCCCACTCCTTTAATGTCTTAGTCCCCTCTCCCTTCGTCCCTGGATAGTCCACCCTCGCCGCCGACCATGGCCTAGTAGTCCTCACCCAGAACCCCACTGGACTGAGGAACAGATCGGGACTGAAGGACAGCTCGGGACCGAGGCAGCTCGGGACTGAGGGGAAGCTCGGGAGTGAGAGAAAGCTCAGGAGTGAGAGAAAGCTCAGGAGTGAGAGAAAGCTCAGGAGTGAGAGGAAGCTCAGGAGTGAGAGGAAGCTCAGGAGTGAGAGGAAGCTCAGGAGTGAGAGGAAGCTCAGGAGTGAGAGGAAGCTCAGGAGTGAGAGGAAGCTCAGGAGTGAGAGGAAGCTCAGGCAGGTAGATAGATCTACCAGCTCCTGGCTGGCTGGTGGTTTCAGCAGATCCTGGCTGACTGGCAGATCCTGGCTGACTGGCAGATCTGGAAGAGTCTGGTTGACTGGCAGATCTGGAAGAGTCTGGTTGACTGGCAGATCTGGAAGAGTCTGGTTGACTGGCAGATCTGGAAGAGTCTGGTTGACTGGCAGATCTGGAAGAGTCTGGTTGACTGGCAGATCTGGAAGAGTCTGGTTGACTGGCAGATCTGGAAGAGTCTGGCTGACTGGCAGATCTGGAAGAGTCTGGCAGACTGGCGACGCTGGGCAGACTGGCGACGCTGGGCAGACTGGCGGTGCTGGGCAGAACGCTGGGCAGACTGACGACGCTGGGCAGACTGGCGGTGCTGGGCAGACTGGCGATGCTGGGCAGACTGGCGATGCTGGGCAGACTGGCGATGCTGGGCAGACTGGCGATGCTGGGCAGACTGATGGCGCTGGGCAGACTGGCGATGCTGGGCAGACTGGGGGCACTGGCGGCGCTGGGCAGACTGGCGGCACTAGCTGCTCCATATAGGCTGACAGCTCTGGCGGCTTCTTACAGACTGACCGCTCTGGCGGCTCCGTGCTGACTGGCAGCTCCTTGCAGACTGGCAGCTCCTTGCAGACTGGCAGCTCCTTACAGACTGACAGCTCCGTGCAGACTGACAGCTCCGTGCAGACTGACAGCTCCGTGCAGACTGGCTGCTCCATGCAGACTGGCTGCTCCATGCAGACTGGCAGCTCCTTACAGACTGACAGCTCCGTGCCGACTGACAGCTCCGTGCAGACTGACAGCTCCGTGCAGACTGGCTGCTCCATGCAGACTGGCTGCTCCATGCAGACTGACAGCTCTGGCTGCTTCATGCAGACTGACAGCTCTGGCTGCTCCATGTAGACTGGCTGCTTCATGCAGACTGGCAGCTCGGGCTGCTTCATGTAGACTGACAACTCTGGCTGCTCCATGCGGACTGACAGCTCTGGCTGCTCCATGTAGACTGACTGCTTCATGCAGACTGGCAGCTCGGGCTGCTTCATGTAGACTGACAGCTCTGGCTCCTCCATGCAGACTGACAGCTCTGACTGCTCCATGCAGACTGACAGCTCTGGCTGCTTCATGCAGACTGGCAGCTCTGGCTGCTCTATGTAGACTGGCTGCTTCATGCAGACTGGCAGCTCGGGCTGCTTCATGTAGACTGACAGCTCTGGCTGCTCCATGCGGACTGACAGCTCTGGCTGCTCCATGTAGACTGGCTGCTTCATGCAGACTGGCAGCTCGGGCTGCTTCATGTAGACTGACAGCTCTGGCTGCTCCATGTAGACTGGCTGCTTCATGCAGACTGGCAGCTCGGGCTGCTTCATGTAGACTGACAGCTCTGGCTGCTCCATGCAGACTGACAGCTCTGACTGCTCCATGCAGACTGACAGCTCTGACTGCTCCATGCAGACTGACAGCTCTGGCTGCTTCATGCAGACTGGCAGCTCTGGCTGCGCTGAACAGGTGGGAGACTCCTGCAGCGCTGTGTCGGAGGAAGGCTCTGGCTGCGCTAAACAGGCGGAAGACTCCGGCAGCGCTGGAGATGAGGGAAAGCTCTAACAGCGCTAGATAGGCGTGAGACTCCGGCAGCGCAGGAGAGGAGAAAGGCTCTGGCTGCGCTAAACAGGCGGGAGGCTCCGGCAGCGCTGTAGAGGAGGAAGGCTCTGGCTGCGCTGAACAGGCGGGAGGCTCCGGCAGCGCTGTAGAGGAGAAAGGCTCTGGCTGCGCTGAACAGGCGGGAGGCTCCGGCAGCGCTGTAGAGGAGGAAGGCTCTGGCTGCGTTAAACAGGCGGGAGACTCCAGCAGCGCAGGAGAGGAGAAAAGTGCTGGCTGCGCTGAACAGGCGAGGCACACTGAAGGCCTGGTGCGTGGTGCTGGAACTGGTGGTACTGGATCGAGGACACGCACAGGAAGCCTGGTGCGGGGAGCTGCTACCGGAGGGCTGGGGTGTGGAGGTGGTACTGGATAGACCGGACCGTGCAGGCGCACTGGAGCTCTTGAGCACCGAGCCTGCCCAACCTTACCTGGCTCGATGCCCACTCTAGCCCGGCCGATACGAGGAGCTGGAATATACCGAACCGGGCTGTGCACCCGCACTGGAGACACCGTGCTCTCCACAGCATAACACGGTGCCTGCCCGGTCTCTCCAGCCCCCGGTAAGCACAGGGAGTTTGCGCAGGTCTCCTACCTGGCATAGCCATACTCCCTGTAAGCCCCCCAAGAAATTTTGGGGCTGACTCTCGGGCTTCCATCCGCTCTGCCGTGCTAGCTCCTCATAATGCCGCCTCTCTGCTTTTGCTGCCTCCAGCTCGGCTTTGGGGCGACAATAATCTCCAGGCTCATTCCAGGGTCCTTTACCGTCCAATTCCTCCTCCCATGTCCATAACTCCAGGTGGTGCAACCTCTCCCACTGTAGCTGCTGCTGCTCCTGCTGCTGCTGCCTCTGTTGCCTCTTCTCCTGTTGCTCCTTTGGGCGGCTACACTCCCCTGGTTTAGCCCAGGGTCCTCTCCCGTCGAAGATCTCCTCCCATGACCAGAAATCCTTGGTGAGCATCTCCTTTTCGGCTGCTCCTGCCTGTTGACACGCCGCTTGGTCCGTTGGTGGTGGGTGATTCTGTAACGGTTTTCTAATGGTGATGAAGGAGAGTCGGACCAAACTGCAGCGTGTCGATTGCGATCCATGTTTAATATAACAAAAAAACACGAACTTACAAAAAACAATAAACGAAACCGAAACAGCCTATCAGGTGCAAACTAACAACGAGTACACATAGGACACTAAGGACAATCACCCACGACAAACTCAAAGAATATGGCTGCCTAAATATGGTTCCCAATCAGAGACAACGATAAGCACCTGCCTCTAATTGAGAACCACTCCAGACAGCCATAGACCTTGCTAGACAACCCACTAAGCTACAATCCCAATACCACCACCAAAACCCCAAGACAAACATACCACAATTACAAAAACCCCATGCCACACCCTGGCCTGACCAAATACATAAAGATAAACACAAAATACTTTGACCAGGGCGTGACACAGACCAACTAAATGTGGTTTTGTTTGTGGTGGAGGTCATTACAATAATAGCCAGTGTGTAGAATAATACCAAAATAAGGATATTGCATATTTTTTTAACCTCTGTGTACCTATTCAGGATACATCACCATGAAGAGGATGATATTCATATCCATAATTATACAGTCCATCATGTTATTCCGTTACCGTAATTCCGTTACCGTAATTCCGTTACCGATGCAAATCCACTTTACCTACTGTAGCTCAATAATGAAAATATTTGTTATATTTATTATATAATCCAAATATTTGTTATTCAAACTCCACGTGTCATGTCATAGCTGACACCCTTATTCTTTCTGCAGACGTCTTTGAATCTTAACGCCGAGCAAATATTTCATGTTTTTGGAAAACATGGTCACATAAAAAACGGAGGCAGATTTTACCGTAATTCTGTTAACAAAATTAGCATCTGCACAGTCCTTCCAGTAAATGTGTTTTTGTGAAATTTCAGTGTAAAATTGATTCAATTCAAAGTCCTTGTGCATAGAGTCCTATGGTTTGTTACACTTTGAAATCAATGGTTTTGGTTTGGCATACATTTCAAAGTGGCACACACACACACACACACACACACACTCACATTCAATCATCATATGTGCTGCTTTCACTCTGTTTATCATACATATCCTAATGCCTAGTCACCTTACCCCTATACATATCAACCTCTACCACTCCAGTATCCCCGCACATTGTAAATATGGTATTGGCACTGACCCTGGAACTGACGCTGTATATAGCTGACTTACTGTCTTGTGTTCTTCTTATTTCTAATGCTCATGTGTTTTTGTTCTACCTTAATTTATTTTATAGTACTACTGATATTTATAACTGCATTGTTGGGAAAGAGTTTGCAGGAAAGGTATGTGTAAAACAGTATTTTTGAAGTTTCAAGTTTTATTGTCACATGTACAAGTACACTTCTGCATGTGGCAATAAAACTTAACTTCAAAAATAATGTTTTACACATTTAACAAGTTAATTGAAATTCCACGAAAAAACACTGCAATCTCAATCCTAATTAGGTGTATTTATTTGTTGAGTGGCCAGACTATATTAATGAAAGTTTTCAATAATTAAGAGTTCATTACTGGCTAATTAGAGTCATTAAAACCAATCAACAGGAAAAAAACATTCTCTCCTTTTCCTTTTCACATATTCTCGATGCCATACAATCCTAGCTAGCTAACTAATAACTCAATATGAAAGTCTGTCAGAAAGAATACTTTTCAGCAGGGATGGAGGTCCATTCCCTTAGCTTAGCCTGTCTGTCTTTATCCTTGGTGCATTTCTTATTACCCATAACTGCATGTCCACGCACATCTCCAACGCCATCATCAAGTTTGCTGATGACACAACAGTGCCTGACTACCAACAACTATGAAACAGCCTACAGGGAAGGAGGTGAGATATATATATATATATATATATATATACAGTGCCTTGCGAAAGTATTCGGCCCCCTTGAACTTTGTGACCTTTTGCCACATTTCAGGCTTCAAACGTAAAGATATAAAACTGTATTTTTTTGTGAAGAATCAACAACAAGTGGGACACAATCATGAAGTGGAACGACATTTATTGGATATTTCAAACTTTTTTAACAAATCAAAAACTGAAAAATTTGGCGTGCAAAATTATTCAGCCCCCTTAAGTTAATACTTTGTAGCGCCACCTTTTGCTGCGATTACAGCTGTAAGTCGCTTGGGGTATGTCTCTATCAGTTTTGCACATCGAGAGACTGAAATTTTTCCCCATTCCTCCTTGCAAAACAGCTCGAGCTCAGTGAGGTTGGATGGAGAGCATTTGTGAACAGCAGTTTTCAGTTCTTTCCACAGATTCTCGATTGGATTCAGGTCTGGACTTTGACTTGGCCATTCTAACACCTGGATATGTTTATTTTTGAACCATTCCATTGTAGATTTTGCTTTATGTTTTGGATCATTGTCTTGTTGGAAGACAAATCTCTGTCCCAGTCTCAGGTCTTTTGCAGACTCCATCAGGTTTTCTTCCAGAATGGTCCTGTATTTGGCTCCATCCATCTTCCCATCAATTTTAACCATCTTCCCTGTCCCTGCTGAAGAAAAGCAGGCCCAAACCATGATGCTGCCACCACCATGTTTGACAGTGGGGATGGTGTGTTCAGGGTGATGAGCTGTGTTGCTTTTACGCCAAACATAACGTTTTGCATTGTTGCCAAAAAGTTAAATTTTGGTTTCATCTGACCAGAGCACCTTCTTCCACATGTTTGGTGTGTCTCCCAGGTGGCTTGTGACAAACTTTAAACGACACTTTTTATGGATATCTTTAAGAAATGGCTTTCTTCTTGCCACTCTTCCATAAAGGCCAGATTTGTGCAATATACGACTGATTGTTGTCCTATGGACAGAGTCTCCCACCTCAGCTGTAGATCTCTGCAGTTCATCCAGAGTGATCATGGGCCTCTTGGCTGCATCTCTGATCAGTCTTCTCCTTGTATGAGCAGAAAGTTTAGAGGGACGGCCAGGCCTTGGTAGATTTGCAGTGGTCTGATACTCCTTCCATTTCAATATTATCGCTTGCACAGTGCTCCTTGGGATGTTTAAAGCTTGGGAAATCTTTTTGTATCCAAATCTGGCTTTAAACTTCTTCACAACAGTATCTCGGACCTGCCTGGTGTGTTCCTTGTTCTTCATGATGCTCTCTGCGCTTTTAACGGACCTCTGAGACTATCACAGTGCAGGTGCATTTATACGGAGACTTGATTACACACAGGTGGATTGTATTTATCATCATTAGTCATTTAGGTCAACATTGGATCATTCAGAGATCCTCACTGAACTTCTGGAGAGAGTTTGTTGCACTGAAAGTAAAGGGGCTGAATAATTTTGCACGCCCAATTTTTCAGTTTTTGATTTGTTAAAAAAGTTTGAAATATCCAATAAATGTCATTCCACTTCAGGATTGTGTCCCACTTGTTGTTGATTCTTCACAAAAAAATACAGTTTTATATCTTTATGTTTGAAGCCTGAAATGTGGCAAATGGTCGCAAAGTTCAAGGGGGAGGAATACTTTCGCAAGGCACTGTATATGTATACAGTACAAGTCAGAAGTTTGGACACACTAATTCAATGTTTTTTCTTTATTTTTACTATGTTCTACATTGTATAATAATAGTGAAGAATTCAAAACTATGAAATAACACATGGAATCGTATAGTAACCAAAACAAGTGTTAAACACATCAAGATATATTTTAGATTTTTCAAAGTAGCCACCCTGGCATTCTCCCAACCAGCTTTATGACGTAGTCAACTGGAATATATTTCAAATTAACAGGTGTGCCTTGTTAAAAGTTAAAATGTGGAATTTATTTCCTTCTTAATGCGTTTGATCCAATCTCTTGTGTTGTGACAAGGTAGGGGTGGGATACAGAAGACATACCTATTTGGTAAAAGACCAAGTCCATATGGCAAGAACAGCTCAAATAAGAAAAGAGAAACGACAGTCAATCATTACCTTATGACATGAAGGTCTGTCAAGGCTCTCCAGAGGGTAGTGCGGTCAGCACAACACATCATCAGGGGCAAACTACCTGCCCTCCAGGACACCTACATCACCCGATGTCACAGGAAGGCCAAAAAGATCATCAAGGACAACAACCATCCGAGTCTGTTCACCCCGCTATCATCTAGTTGGAGAGGTCAGTACAGGTGCATCAAAGCTGGGACCAAGAGATTGAAAACAGCTTCAATTTCAAGGCCATTAGACTGTTAAACAGTTATCACTAACATTGAGTGGCTGCTGCCAACATACTGACTCAAATCTCTAGCCACTTTAATAGTTAATAATTGGATGCAATAAATGCATGACTAGTCACTTTAAACAATGCCACCTTATATAATGATTACATACCATACATTAGTCATCTCATATGTATATACTGCACTCTATACCATCTACTGTATCTTGCCTATGCCGCACGGCCATCGCTCATCCATATATTTATATGTACATATTCGTATTCATCTCTTCACACTTGTGTGTATAAGGTGGTTGTTGTGAAATTGTTAGATTACTTGTTAGATATTACTGCACTGTCGGAACTAGAAGCACAAGCATTTCGCTACACTCGCATTAACATCTGCTAACCATGTGTATGTGACCAATAAAATAGTATTTTATTTTATTTGATCTGGAAAATTGCTATGATGAAACTGGCTCTCATGAGGATCACCACAGGAAAGGAAGACCCATAGTTACCTCTGCTGCAGAGGATAAGTTCATTAGAGTTACCAGCCTCAGAAATTGCAGCACAAATATATGCTTCACAGAGTTCAAGTAACAGACACAACTCAACATCAACGGTTCAGAGGAGACTGTGTGAATCAGGCCTTCAGGGTCAAATTGCTGAAAATAAACCACTACTAAAGGACACCAATAAGAAGAGACTTGCTTGGGCCAAGAAAAACTAGTAATGGACATTAAGACCGGTGGAAATCTGTCCTTTGGTCTGATGAGTCCAAATTTGAGATTGTTGGTTCCAACCACCGTGTCTTTCTGAGACACAGAGTAGATGAACGGATGAGGTGTGATGGTGTGGGGATGCTTTGCTGGTGACACTGTCTGTGATTTATAGAGATTTCAAGGCACACTTAACCAGCATGGCTACCACAGCATTCTGCAGCGGTACGCCATCCCATCTGGTTTGTGCTTAGTGGGACTGTAATTTGTTTTTCAACAGGACAATGAACCAACACATGTCCAGGCTGTGTAGGGGCGGCTATATGACCAAGAAGGAGAGTGATGGAGTGCTGCATCAGATGACCTGGCCTCCACAATCACACGACCTCAACCCAATTGAGATGGTTTGGGATGAGTTGGACCACAGAGTGAATGAAAAGCAGCCAACAAGTGCTCAGCATATGTGGGAAATCCTTCAAGACTGTTGGAAAAGCTGGTTGAGAGAATGCCAAGAGTGTTTAAACCTGTCATCAAGGCAAAGTGTGGCTTCTTTGAAGAATCTCACATTTTGATTTTGATTTGTTTAACACTTTTTTGGTTACTACATGATTCCATATGTGTTATTTCATAGTTTTGATGTCTTAACTATTATTCTACATTGTAGAAAATTGTAAAAACATATACACACGCATTCGCATAGTATTCAGACCCCTTTCTCTTTTCCACATTTTGTTACATTACAGCATTCTACTTTTTTCCTCATCAATCTACACACAATACCAACATACACACAATACCCGATAATGACAAAGCGAAAATGTAGAATTTATAATATATTTTTTTGCAAATGTATATAAAAAATAAAAATGCCTTATTTATGTAAGCATTCAGTGTCACGACTTCTACCGAAGTCGTTGCCTCTCCTTGTTCAGGCGGTGCTCGGAGGTCGACGTCACCGGTCGTCTAGCCATCATTGACCCATTTTTCATTTTCCATTGGTTTTGTCTTGTCTTCCCACACACCTGTTTTCAATCCCATTCATTACCTGTTGTGTATTTAACCCTCTGTTTCCCCTCATGTCTTTGTCAGAGATTGTTTATTGTCAGTGTTGTGTTTATTGTATAGGTGCTCGACGGGTCCTCGTACCCATGTTTGTTTATATTCTATTCTTATTAGTGTTATGGAGCATGTTACGTGGACATTCATTAAAAGACTCCATTTTACACTCCGTTTGACTCTCCTGCGCCTGACTTCCCTGCCACCTATACACACGACTCTAATATTCAGACCCTTTGCTATGAGGTCCCACAGTTGACAGTGCATGTCAGAGCAAAAACCAAGTCATGAGGTCGAAGAAATTTTCCACAGAGCTCCGGGACAGGATAATGTCGAGACATCGATCTGGGGAAGGGTACTAAAACATTTCTGCAGATTTCAAGGTCCGCAAGAACACAGTGGTCTCCATCATTCAGAAATGGGAGAAGATTGGAACTACTAAGACTCTTCATAGAGCTGGCCGCCTGGCCAAACTGAGCAATTTGGGGAAAAGGGCCTTGGTAAGAGAGGTGAACCAATCAGGCCTTTATGGGAGAGTAGCCAGACAGAAGCCACTCCTCAGTAAAATGCAAATGACAGCCTGCTTGGAGTTTGCCAAAAGGCACCTAAAGACTCTCAGACCATGAGAAACAAGATTCTCTGGTCTGATGAGACCAAGATTGAACTCTTTGGCCTGAATGCCAAGCGTCACATGTGGATGAAACCTGGAACCATCCCTTTGGTGAAGCATGGTGGTGACAGGATCATGCTGTGGGGATGTTTTTCAGCGGCAGGGACTGGGAGACTAGTCAGGATCGAGGGAAAGATTAATTTAGCAAAGTACAGAGAGAGCCTTGATGAAAATCTGCTTCAGAGCACACAGGACCTCAGGCTGAAGCGAAGATTCACATTCCAACAGTACACCAACCCTAAGTACACAGCCAAGACAATGCAGGAGTGGCTTTCAGACAAGTCTCTGAATGTCTTTGAGTGGCCAACCCAGAGTCTGGACTTGAACCCGGTCGAACATCTCTGGAGAGGCCTGAAAATAGCTGTGCAACGACGCTCCCCATCCAACCTGACAGAGCTTGAGAGAATCTGCAGAGAAGAATGGGAGGAACTCCCCAAATACATGTGTGCCAAGAAGACTCAAGGCTGTAATCGCTTCCAAAGGTTCTCAGTAAAAGGTCTGAACACATATGTAAATGTGATATTTCAGTTTTTGATTTTTAATAAACTTCAACAAATGTCTATTATATCTATCATTATATCATTATGGGATATCTTGTCTTCCAATGGAGCGACTGCTGTCGGCATCCACAGATTATCCAACTTGAATAAACGCTTGGAGGTAAGGACGGCAGCAGTGGTGTCATCTACGGCGATACGGATAAAACATATTATTGATATATTCATAGGGCATTGATGTGAATCACACTGCTGCTCTCTCGTTACACTATTTGCGCCTTATGGATTGTGGTTGTTGTGGATGGCTGTTCACATATCTAAATGTGTATTTGAACCCAATAATGGTTGACCTCAAGAACTTTAAGCTGCCAGTCATTGTTTTTGAAACCAGTGGACAGTCAGTAAAGAAATGCTCTCTTGCAACAGCTGCATAGTGTGGATCCCAGCCTATGGAACAACAGCTGCATAGTGTGGATCCCAGCCTATGGAACAACAGCTGCATAGTGTGGATCCCAGCCTATGGAACAACAGCTGCATAGTGCATCCCAGCCTATGGATCCCAGCCTATGGAACAACAGCTGCATAGTGTGGATCCCAGCCTATGGAACAACAGCTGCATAGTGTGGATCCCAGTCTATGGAACAACAGCTGCATAGTGTGGATCCCAGCCTATGGAATAAAAGTGGGGCTTTTATTGCGCAATCTAATTCATTCTGATAAAAAAAAACGAATCAAAAGGCGTAATGGCGACATGCTCAAACTTGCACACTTTTGATAGACTTAAAGGGGCAATCTGGAGTTGCTACATCCATTTTTTGACTTTTAAATTATATATAATAATGTAAAGATATCATTTAGTCATATTATTATATGTAGTAGAAAGGGATGGGTTAGAAGAAGCCTACATCACCAACCCATAAAGTAAAAGGTAACATCCATATATGGCCAGCTATGTAAACTTTAACATTGGTTTTCTCCTGCGATAGATGTCATTTAATTAGTAACATACATTTTTGTCTTCTTCTGATGCCTCTTTTTTCTTTATTTTTTTCTTTCACCTTGATTTCACCAGGTAGGCCAGTTGAGAACAAGTTCTCATTTACAACTATGACCTGGCCAAGATAAAGCAAAGCAGTTCGACAAAAACAACAACACAGAGGTACACATAAACAAAGGTACAGTCAATAACATAATAGAACAAAATTGAAAAATCTATATACATTGTGTGCAAATGTAGAAGACTAGGGAGGTAGGCAATAAATAGGCCATAAAGGTGAAATAATTCAAATGTAGCATTAACACTGGAGTGATAGATGTGCAGATGATGAGAGCGACATCATTGATATATACAGAGAGAGAGTCGGGCCGAGAATTGAACAATGTGGCACCCCCATAGAAACTGCCAGAGGTCCAGACAACAGGCCCGCCAATTTGGCACACTGAACTCTATCTGAGAAGTAGTTGGTGAACCAGAACTCTTAAGGGGAAAGTAATCTAAAAGTAACTGAATGTAATTAGATTACGTTACTGAGTTTGGATAAACCAAAAATGATTTTATTGATTACAATTTTGGAGAGGTAACTAGTAACTGTAACGAATGACATGTAGAAAGTAACCTACCCAACCCTGTATATATTTATATTCCGGTTGCTCGCTCTGATATTTCTTAATTGTTTTTTTATTTTAATTTTATTAATGTGTGTATTGTTTTTTTTTTGCTAAGGTATTACTTCACTGTTGGAGCTGGAAACACAAGCATTTCGCTGCACCTGCAATAACATCTGGAAATCTGTGTAGCGACCAACGAACTTTGATTGGATTTTTGATTTGATTTGCATGAGGTCCAGTGAACAGCATGAATGATGACATATTTTCCTGCGTTTCCCCTCCCTCTGCCAGACATCTGATGTGCTTCTCTTCCTGGGATATGTTTTTATCTTTCTGTTTTGGCCAAGTTAGAGTAATCATTAATCTGCACACTTTCACTAGCCCATCTGTGGGATGCTCATCTTCTTCTACCAAAAAGCCCTGGCTGAACCATCATTGGCTTCCTCTACTGAAGTTTGTTGTTTATCTCGTTCTTCCCAATCTAGAAATATGGCTTTAATATCCTTCAACATGACGTTTGTCTTTGCAACAATAGTATAGAGAGAATTCAACATTACCCTAAGAAAGATGATATATATATATATATAGAAAACATGTAACATTGGCATGAGTGTTTACCTCAGAACATGATTAATGAAAACTCCGAAACTCAGATTCACTGCTACAAAGTCTAGTAATCCCATTCATTTTTTTAAAACTACCATGCATTGCATGCATATCTGTGTTTGTACAAACATTTGTTCTATTCCTTTGTGTCTATGTTTTCATATCTGGTGCCACAGTCCACAGCTCTAGTTCATTTTTCTCATCTAGTTTTAGTGTCGGTTTCATTAAAAACTTGCTTGCTAACTCCCCCGAAGCAGAATGGAGAAAGCAAAGAACCATGGCCCCACGGCTGCGATAGGCATTTTCTAGGATCTTTAGGGGAGGAAAGGAGTCAGACTGTTGACTTAATTTCCTGCCTACTGCGTTCCAAGGTGCTTTTTGTCTCTTTCTTCCTGTCTTTGTATTTGTCCTTCTCACTATCTCTGTGGGGTGTCACAGTAACCCACCAGACCTGGTGATGACTCTGGTGTCAAGTCAGTCATGGACGGTAACCACGGCTAGCTACAACCATTTCATGCTGGTCCTTTGCTTTGTGTGTCAAAGTGGTAGTCTTCCAGAATGAAATATTTTAGTAAGAGATATACAGCTTGTAGATTATGCTCTTGCTACAGAAGTTAACAGATGTGTTTTTATTGTATGCCTGAGCAAACGCCATCTCATCCAGTGAGTGTGATTTCATCCAACGTTTTTACCTCAATCACCCTCTTGACATACTTTAAGACTGAGATAGAGTATGCACTCGTAATATTAAGATCACCCTCTCGACATACTTTAAGACTGAGATAGAGTATGCACTCGTAATATTAAGATCACCCTCTCGACATACTTTAAGACTGAGATAGAGTATGCACTCGTAATATTAAGATCACCCTCTCGACATACTTTAAGACTGAGATAGAGTATGCACTCGTAATATTAAGATCACCCTCTCGACATACTTTAAGACTGAGATAGAGTATGCACTCGTAATATTAAGATCACCCTTTGAAGCATTAGTACATTTTTGTCTGCCTCTGCTATTTAAAACAGCTCTCAAAAGCCAACAGTTCACAAGGAGGTCAACCTTGAAGAGATAGTCTGTGATGTATTTGGTTCGCAGGAGGGGAGGAGTGGGGCGAGCCAGCACCCCATCCAGAACGGGATGTTTTGGCAGCCTGCATGTTCGGTGCCCCTGCTGGGACAAGCCAAGGGATGCCATGTTGTAAAACCTTAGCCAATGTGCTTTTAGAAATGAACCAGGGACACACAGGTTTCAAGCTCAATAGGACACGGCGCCTCCAGATCCGACTTTGCATCCCACCGAGCCAATTAGCTGTGCATCACCAGATCTGGCATGTAGGTCTTTTGCATATCAAACAGTAGCAACAAATCAACGACAACGTATGGCGTTAGCCACAAATCAGTGCCTTTTATAGAGTCCCCCCACATTCGCTGTCAGTGTCCACTTTGTCTCTTCCACCTGACAGTGAAGAAAAGTGAAAGGTCTGATGCTCTGCAGAAAGGATGGATGCTTTTAATGAAGCAAACCGCAGAGTGTTTGAGAGACACGCCTGTCCAATCGGATTCACCAGTGCCACCTTCTCCTTTCCTCCCCTCGCTCGCATGTAAATCTCTCTCTCTCTCTTTAATCTTCTTCCACTTGGGCCTCCTCATCTTAATCACATTCATCCTCTTGCTCTCCTCCGTTGCATCCTTTAATTTCTGCCTTGCTCTCATATTGTAATGTTCCTTATATTTAAAGCATAAATCTGTCATGCCAAACTACATTAATGACTGAGACATTCTAGACTGAAATGGGAATCTGTCATGCCATTCATCCCCCACCAACACCTCATGATTCAGCATGATAAAGCACAGCCCCTTGCAGCTAGGATCTGTACACAAATGTCCCTTATTCTTTCATTGCCTGCATACTAAGCAGACATTTACTTTTGACATTTTAGTCATTTAGCAGATGCTCTTATCCAGAGCGACTTACAGAAACAAATGGTGGTCACACCAGATACTGACTGGTTTTCAGATCCACGCCCCTACCTTTTAAGGGATCTGTGACCAACAGATCTGTATTCCCAGTCATGTGATATCCATAGATTAGGGCCTAATGAATTTATTTCAATTGACTCATTTCCTTACACGAACTGTAACTCAGTAAAATCTTTGAAATTGTTGCATGTTGCGTTTTATGTTTTTTGTTCAGTAAAATACATTTTCACACTTGGAACTTCCAAGATGCAGCTGCTCATTTCAAAATCTTTTCAAGTGCTTTTGCTTTAAATCAGCATTCCGACACTATTCCACAAAACCAATGACTCCTCTGAATATATTTAGCACATCAATATTTTCATGAATTTCTGTCTGCACATAGTCCTGTTTACCCATTTCTCTCTATTTTCTTTCCTAGATGCATCAGCTCAGTGCTTTTCCTACGAGGTCTGTGTTTGATGTGGAGTAATGGCTCTGGGAGTTTATGAATTCATATTTGAAGGGGCTCAGTGATGGGATGGGGGCAACAAAATGGCTCCTCTGTCCTCCCCACAAGCCGGTCAGTCTTCCTGCCGCCAGCCCCACACCAGTATCTCATAAAAGCCCAGCCGGATCACTCTGCCGGAGCTGCAGTAAGAGCACTCTGTTTTTTCAAATAGGGTGGTGGAGTGGAGGGGTGGGGGAAAGCTAAAAGTAGTCTGTGTGTATTACTAAAATGGAGTCCTGTGTCGGTGTCTGAGAGTTGTCACGTTAGTGTGCTGGTTTCAGAACCAAACCTCAAAGTGTGTAGCTTTTTGTCAGCTGAGTTGGGTGCAGGTGTCTGTTTCAAGATGTCAGAAATATTCTACCTTTGCTAGATAATTTTGAGAAAATTACCAAAGGGGAATCGTTGCTTTATCATGGAACTTGTTACACACCTGATCATAAAAGAGGGTTCATACTCAGCTTGTTGTTCAGATAGAAAGATTGTCAACTGAATGAGTCTCTATTTGCAGGTTGCAATTAACAGGGATTTGAGGAGTTGACTTAATATGCAGAGACTTTGCACTGTGTCCCCACTCCCCAGTTGCATAAGCAGTTAGCCATCTTGTGAAATCTGTGTAATACAGACGCCTCTATCGGACTAATATCACTAAAAGCTCAAAATCTTCATCTTACATGCAATCTGATCTGCTGATCTGCTTTCTCGCCTTTTGGCTGCACTCCTGAAATCCCCTGTCTGTCTGACTGTGGCCATTCACTGTTCCGATTAGGGAACGTGCTCTAAAAGTCTGGGTTGCATAAGAGTGCTGTTTTTGTCGGTCTCTCCATCATGTTCCATATTGTGTAGCAGCAGATAAGATCAGGTGTGGGCAGGGTAGACGGGGGAACTGTCTGGGAGGGGATATTTGACAGACCTGAATTGCTGTCGGAGCAAAGTCCGAAGAGCAGTACATTATTAGGTTTAAAATGAGCAACAAACCCCGGGTGAGATACAGATGGTACTCCGTTTATTAAACACCTCAACAGTGTTTGAAATGGAGGTGATTTAAACCATTGTGTCATTATTTGAACAGCTCTTGAGATGTACCTCTCGTTAAAATATAATTAAGCATGTATTTTTAAGCAAATGAGGCCTGAACCTAGTCTGATTAGAATTGCTAGACGCCAGACTTGTCAAGTTTCGTGTACAGTGTCGTGGTTCTCTCGTGTCGAAGGCCAAAAGTACCTAGGAAAACGCCAGTCCCTTAGGTCCTTTTGTGGTAAATGTCCGGATTAATTTGAGTCTGGGAATGCTAACTGCAACTCTCTGGCATCTCAGAACTGAGCTTTTTCAGATGGAGCGTGATAAATGAAGAACACACACACAATTTAGGAATGTTCTTGGTCAGATGAACCTCATTGGCTCCGTATCACACGTTTTGATCCATGTGATGTGTGTTATTTTTCCCTGAGTGTAGTTTCTGTGACCCTCCCAGATATTTTCTTTTCGCTTCGCTAACATGGATTCCATCTCAGCCCTGAGAGAGTTAGGTCTCTCTCTCTTGTGTGTGCAGTACATGGTGATAAAAGATAAGATAAATGTCAAAATCTTCTATTTGCAGTGCGTTGTTGTGCATTGGACTGTACAGTTTGTCTGGAACCTGGGTTCACAGTACCTCATATGGAAGTGTTTTGCCTCAGACAAGGCTAATGGCATCTTTCCTGCCATTAATTACGTTATTTTTTGTTTCCCAGAATTGGAATTGGACAAATATTCAACAACAGAATTCCGCAATGACGGTATGATCAACTTTGAAATATTGTTCCTTTACCTTGAAATGCAGTTCTACATTTTTTGAAAAGCCACCATTGTTGGTTTAGCTCCAGCAATCCTATTCTGTCTGATGAATATATCATCAAATTCAACATTAAACTCAGCTCATACTTATCAGAGAAACATGCACTTTGCAAGTATTTACAAATGCCATGACTTGGGCAACATACTACATGGTATTTAATCTGATTCATATTCATTTGTATTAAAGTATGTGTTTAGATCGCCCTCTTCCAAAAGTTTCTCAGATTCCATCATGTACCCAGAAATTAAAACCTTTTTGCTCAGAAGTGTGAAGTTTTATGTAATTTGTAATTGTAATTTGTAGAGTGGCAGGTATATTTGAAGTCCTGCTAGTTGTAGCTTCAGAATGATGGATAGCCGATAATTCCTGTCACACAGAATAAAGACCTCAT
Source organism: Oncorhynchus tshawytscha (assembly GCF_018296145.1). Lineage (NCBI taxonomy): Eukaryota > Metazoa > Chordata > Actinopteri > Salmoniformes > Salmonidae > Oncorhynchus > Oncorhynchus tshawytscha. Next base: position 38,606,285 of record NC_056441.1, read on the forward strand.
CTAGAACTGATTTTACTCAGGACAGGTATGGAACATTTCTGGCAGCCATCTGCTTCAGAGAGTGAGTTCACATGGGATCTTACTACAGATATAGGATCTTAATTTGATCACCCTGTTGCAGGATAACTTTCCTGATATTAAACTTTTAGTGTATTTGATGTTTAAAAAGGCTTTCCACTTAGAAATATCAGACTTGATTCTCCCTTATGAAAAATGTATCAGCCCATACAAAAAAGTCCATTAATTATAATCCAAATAATAATTCACATTTCCTGTTGCTGTTGGATTATTTTCCTGCTGTAGCAAACTGGCTCAAATTAAGATCCTACATGTGTGGAAAGACTCATACTGTATATTGATGCTTACAGGAGTACAATCTACATTTCAAAAGACTAAATGTAGTAAGATGTGACCAGCTGCCTCATGTTTTTGCTGCAATCTTATTGGTGCTTAAAAAAAGAAACCCTCACTGACATATCATGAAAATTATATAGTTAATTTTAAGTATGTAATTTATGATTATGGACTATTAACCATATTGATGCTCGTTGACAAACATAAGTAATTTTTGGGAGGTATTTGTCCGTTTTACAGTCGCTTATAGTGTAGTATTTTTGCGATATGTTAATTTACTCATTTTAATTTTCTCAAACAATTCCAATAAAATCTAAAAACCTGGAGAATTTCCTTTTCCGTTTGTTGATAGAGAAAACAGGAAAGCAATGCATGCCTTGGTCCGTTAGTTCTTCTGTGAGCAAGAGTACACACACACACACACACAAACAAGTAAATACTCACAGAAACACAAACACATAGGTGTGTGTGTTCACACACCTATGACATTTACCAACAGCAAGTATTAAGAACGAATGCATAGGCCTGGTTTGAGTGTACGCAAACACACACACACACACACACAAACAAACACACACACACACACACACACACACACACACACACACACACACACACACACACACACACACACACACACACACACACACAGGGAGGTGTGATCTGCCAGGGCAGGCTGTGAAACACTGCTATGTGAGAAAACATCTCGGAAGGCAAACAGAGCCTCACAAGGCCAGCGCTTGTTCTGGAGCCAACATAGAGGGCAATGCTCTTCACATCTCAGTGAGAGGAGAGAGGGAACGTGAAGAGAGAGGAGAGGAGAGGAAAAGGGCAGAGAAGTGAAGAGAGATGAAGAGGGAGTAGAGAACATGGGAGATAAGGAAGATAAGAAAGGAGGGGGTGAGAGGAGAGAGGGAACAAGGGAGGAGGAAGATATTAGAGAGAAGATGAAAACGGCAGGAAAGGAGGGAGGAGAGAGATGGATGGGAGAGGGGAAAGAGTGGAGCTAGATGACAGAGAGAAGGGCAGGAGCCACGTGAAAAGACGAAAGGAGTTAGAAAGGTAGGAACGGAGACAGAGGTTGAGCAATGTTTATCCCTCATTTTACTCCTGGTTGCTGCTGTTCCATATCAACAGTCTGTGAAAGGTCGGTAAACTAATCTCTTAGAAAATAAGGTACTACTTAGATCTATAAAGGGTTCTTCAATTATCCCCATAGGAGAACCTTCTGAAAATAATTATTGTTGGTTCCAAGTGGAACCCTTTCACTTATACAAGGTTCTACGTGGAACCGTTTCACCACTAAAAGGTTCTAAATATACATTTTTTAACCACCAAAGGGATCTACCTGAAACCAAAAAGTGCTCTCCTATGGGGACAAAAGTAAAATGTCAAAACCACAAAGCCACTTACAGCTTGTAAATCCTTTACTGTAAGTCCCACCTCAGCATCTCTGCCACACTTCTGGACAATGTGTGAAAGCTAGAGGCTGACAAAGCTCTAGTTTTCTACCACAATACACAGCCGGCCCCTGTGTTCTGCTAACAATGAGCCAGGAGAATTGGAACCAGACAACCAACCATTTTTTTTCTCTCTCTCTCACTCTTCAGCCTTTTTATTTTTGGTGCACTGTGACCAGGCTGTTTTTAGAAACCCAAACCTGTTATGCATATATAATCTGTGATCAGATGTCTTGTTGACATGTGCACCTACCACCTGTAAGAGCAAGTTCAACAATGCCGGCGCAAAATGTCCCACCTTCAATAACATACATCTCAAAGCCCGAGAACACTCACATAAAAGGTGAAGGTTGTCATGGAGGTAGACATATTTTCAGCTCAACACGTCTGTTGTGCTTTTCAGCCGCTCCTTTGGCCCATTCCAAGCTGGTTCATGTCTGGTATTCCCCTTCTATTAGATCTGGATCTCAGTAAAAAGCTTCACCCATAGCATAGGCAAGTGAGTGCCAAACATTTTAATGGCTGCCTTGGTGCCAGACAAATTCGAGCATTGCTAATCTCTCAGACAAAACCAATCTTTTGCTTTTGTAGCCAGCTAAAATGGCTCGCTTTAATGAGTTTATTCCTGCACTGTGTGTTTATGTCGGTTTTTTTCTTGCTCTTTACCATTCTTGTTTCAGCTTAGTGCTAAGGTGCCTTTGCCTCTCAAATATGTTAATTGTTGTGGACATGTTTTCCAGTCTGGAAAACTTTACTATGGTCGGACGAACAGTGGAGGGGCTGGTGCTCGGTGTCGACTCTTTCGGTTGCTGTGGCCCGTTTTGGGTTGCCGTGACGCCTGCTGCCCAACTACGGGGATTGGTTGTTTGCGTTGGCCATCCAAGACCTGTCTGGAAAGTCACGGAGACAGACCATAATGCAAGGGTGCACTGAATAGATTCCCAAATGTCAAAACAAAACCAAAGTTAATAACAGATTCTGCTTTCATAAATCATCAATCAGTGCTATGAATGTTTGGAGAAGCTTTTATGGCAACTGCAAACGCCTCTCACATTGCTCACAGAGGTATATTTTAAGGGATGTGTTGTTTGAGGGTGTATATTTAGCAAGCAAAATACAACTCCAGGCCTCTTCTTTCCCTGAGCGGCCTGCTTTTTATGTTTTCAATTTGAATGTTAAGCATCTGTTAATCATCCAGTGAAATGAGATATCCTCCACTTCAAAAGAAATTGACAAAAATCTAATTGAGAAATAAAAGGCATATAAATAACCAGTAATCAAAGTGTTACGATGCCAGTGCTTGGTGGCTAAAAATAAACAAAGACTAGCTCAGTGTATGCGTTTGGCATGTGTGCGCATGCATATGTGTGTGCATGTTAGAGCATGTGTATTTCTGTGTGTCCACATATTGGATATCTCAGACTCATGCTTCCTGTGCGCAAACAATGAATAAGCAGAGCATGGTAGAGTTGGAAGGAAGGGGAGCCAGCCTTAGAGCAACTGTATAACAGTAGAAGTCATTGAAGGGAGCTGGGACGGGTTCAGCTCCTGCACAAAGGGCAACCCCATGCCTCCCACTGAGATCCATTGGCCGGGATCATCTCTGACATTCCACATCTGGTAACAGTTGAGATCAGGAGAGCTGCTTCATCTGAGAAATACAAGTGCAGGTGACTGATTTGATGCTGCAACGTGTATATATATATATATATATATCATTGTGTGTCAGAGTGAGTCTCCTGTATGGGATGTGTGTGCGGTGCAATAAGGTTTGGCATACATGTAAATATGTGTACATATGTGTAAATGTTGTGGTATATTGATTGAACAACAGGGATACATTTGCACATGCTGTGTGTCTATCCGTTCGTCAGTCCTGTCCATGTTGACGTCAGTTTGCTAATGTGCCCTAAGTGCTCTTCCCTGTGGTAATCATCAGATTACTCCTGCCCTGATAAAGGTACCTGACGGTAACCTGCACACGGTTACATCAGGACCCTAACATCATTTCAGACAAACACTTCATTTCTATACTACATGAGCTCTGCATTGCCTCGTTAGGAGATTTAATCTATTTGTATTGTTCTCCTGTTACATCGTTACCTGAGTATTCTGTGAAATGTAACAATGCTTGCTAAGTCTCCATAATCCTCACTCTTCCCCTTCACGCTCCCCTCTTGTCCAATGGGGAATGTGATCCTCAGAGACAATTCCTGCCAAACTATTAAAAAAGCAATGAAAAATGCAGCTTATTATAAAATTGTCCAGCGTGTGTGAAATCAATTGGAGAGACACAATGTTCCACGCAGATGTCATGATGATACATGCGCACACGCACACACATCACAAACACACACAGCACAACCTTTATCGAATCCCACATAGATGCCATTGTAACATTGGTACATTCAGCACTATTCATTGGCAGACTCTCCCCATCTTCTCCTTGTGAATTTCCACGTAGGAGTTTGCTGATGTCTCCTTCCCCTGTCAGTCCATGACGCGAGCTGAGTGCTTCTGCAGCTACAGAGGATGATTCATACATCCACATTACCAGCAGTTTGGTAATCATCAACCGCTCCAGAAACATCCATCAACTAAAGGGAGCTGTCAGCATTTCATACTGGTTTTATTATGGAGCCTCCATTCTGGTTGTAAATTAGCTCTATAATGACTGCTTCCAGGGTCTTTGCTGAAGGTAGACATTCACCAAGCCTAATCGATAAACCCCATAGAAATGTAGTTCTGATTTTTTATTTTTTTGTTTAACAAGTAATACTTTTTTCCCCCCAAAAATATGGCTCAAACTTATTGGCACCATTGTTTTCATTACCTTTCAATATCCTCACCTTACGAGGATAATGGCACTGAACTTTTTTCTCAAATGTTTTATGATACTGGCCCTGAGGTCAACGGCATCATGAACTTTAGCAAGTACCAGGACATTTTAACCAAACACCTGGTTGCCTTTTTATCGGATGGGCATCCTATGTCTATTCGGCGCCCTTGGCAACAACTTCTTCCCATGCATCTTATAATGTTACCTAGCAACATGAGTCGCCCTCAAAAATAGTCAAATAAATCAAGATATCGATAAATCTGTCATTTAAGTTTAATTTCGAGGAGGTCTTAGTCACGTTATTTTACATCAAGCTAAGGAGTTTAGTGTATTTCTGAAGTTTGATCATGTACACGAAAACTTGTCCATTATTACCTTGCTAGCTAAGCCTGAGCCAGTGCAACACTAAATGCAATGCTCCTTCCATAAGCAAGCTAGCTAGTTAATTAGCTACTGTAGTAACATTATTTTTATCAAAATGAACAAGTTTTAATGAAGTAGCAAACAGCCTGCTCTGTCAGTACAGTATCGAGTCTGCCTATGGCGGTCTTCCGCAAATGTGGAAGGCCGCCATAGTCACATGCATGGACTGAGACTAGTTTAAACAGACAGATTTTTATTTATAATGTTTTTATTGTTACTTAGATTGATTCACGGGTGCGTCTATAGACTCTCCAGGATTAAACAAAATCTCTTTCTCTGAGCAATTGTATTTTTTATTATTATGATATTTTTATGTACAATATAGCTCCGTATTGGTATTATTTATGTTATACAATCTATTTTGCTCATTGGTGCCAATCATTTTCGATCTGACTCTACACGTGTATGTCCATATAACATGTGTATGCTGTAATGCATATTTTGAGAACACTCTGAGAACAACCAAACAGTAAGGAACAACTTGTGCATGTTGGCATCTTACACTGCAAACTCTTCCAATTCCAGTACAGTGAAATCACTGTTCACTGCGTATCAGAATGATTTGGCAAAATATTAAGAAAGTAGTTTCCTATCATTTCCCATGGACACAGTGAATCCTATTCCTAACAATAGCAACCCAACATTAACCCAATATTAATCTGCTAAGTATTCAGAGTCTAAGTATTCAGAGTCTATAGTCATCTATAACAACGCTCTGAAATGTTCCTTTCAAATGAGCCTGTCGCTGCTCCGAAAAGTCACGTGTGACTATGTGACTTTAAGTGCTGCTCGGAAAGTCACAGTCACATGGCTTACTAGCCTTCTGTTGGTTACTTGGTGCTGTCAACCATGCTCGGGGTTCACATTCTCCATGGCTAATTGAAGTCATTCTCAAGTAATATCCTAAATCAACTGTTTCCTCTTGGACCTTTCTGTCGGAATTGGAAGCATGTGAAATTAACGGACCCAAAGGATCGCTTTTTAAAGTTTGGGTCTTGGGACACATTTATGTGTTGTGGTCTTTGATTTTGGTTTGTGTTTTCGCAAGCCAATATAAATCATCCTGTAACGGGTGTCGTCGTCTGAAGAGGAAGAAACGAACCAAAGCGCAGCGTGGTAAGTGTTCATGACTTTTATTCAACTGAACACTAGCACAAAATAACAAAGAGAATAAACGAAACCGAAACAGTCCTGTCAGGTGCAGAAAACACTAAACAGAAAATAACTACCCACAAAACATAGGTGGGGAAAAGCTACCTAAGTATGGTTCCCAATCAGAGACAACGATAGGCAGCTGTCCGTGATTGAGAACTATACCCGGCCAAAACAAAGAAATACAAAACAGTAAAAAAGGAACATAGAATGCCCACCCAAATCACACCCTGACCAAACCAAAATAGAGACATAAAAAGCTCCCCCCCCACCAAAGGTGCGGACTCCGGCCTCAAAACCTGAACCTATAGGGGAGGGTCTGGGTGGGTATTTCTCCGCTGTGGCGGCTCTGGTGCGGGACGTAGGCCCGCTACGAGGGGCCCTCGCCGCTGGCCCTGGACTGGGGACCCTCGTAGCGGGCCCCGGACTAGGGACCCTCGTAGCGGGCCCCGGACTGGGCACCCTCATTGTGGACCCCGGACTGGGCACCTTCGTTTTGGGCCCCGGACTGGGCACCCTCGTTGCGGGCCCCGGACTGGGCACCCTTGTTGCGGGCCCAGGACTGGGCACCCTTGTTGAAGGCTCCGGACTGGAGGGCGCCGCTGGAGGCTCCGGACTGGAGGGCAACTCGGAAGGCTCCGGACTGGAGGGTGACTCTGGAGGCTCCGGACTGGAGGGCGTCGCTGGAGGGAGGAGACGCAGAGACAGCCTGGTGCGTGGGGCTGCCACAGGGCCCACCAGGGGAGACCTAAAGGAGGCCTGGTGCGTAGAGGAGGCACAGGATGAACCGGGCTGTGGGGGAGCACTGGAGCCACCCCTCCAGGCTGAATGCCCACTTTAGCCCGGCCCCTCCAGAGTGCAGGCACAGGTCGAACCGGCTGTGGGGGAGCACTGGAGATCTGGTGCTTACCACTTGCACCACTCCACTTGGCTCAATGCCCACTTTAGCCTGGCACGGGCGGAGCGCAGACAACGATAGTCAGCTGTCCCTGATTGAGAACCATACTCGGCCAAAACAAAGAAATACAAAACATAGAAAAAGGAACATAGAATGCCCACCCAAATCACACCCCGACCAAACCAAAATAGAGACATTAAAAGCTCTCTAAGGTCAGTGCGTGACACATCCTCCATAAACATTATTTATTTCACCATGTATAGCTTTTTATAGTTTGTGGTCAAGTATTTAAGTATTGTGTACGGAGTGTTGAGAATGGTATGTACGCTATAGGTTTGGGAACATGATATTTGGTGAATTTGGTTGCTGTAGCACATTCGTTTTTCAGTCTCAATGACACTTTTATGTCCAGTTCTATACTTTTAGGAGTATAGACCTGGACCTCCAAAACAGTAGGGGGCAGCAGCCAAAATAGTGGATATGTATTCTCAAGTGGACTCCTTAAGATGACTGGCAATATTTGCTCTAGGCCTGGACAGACAAGGCACTTGAGTTGGAGTCAGGTAACATTGCCCAGGTGGACAAAATGCCAACTGGAATCAGTCGAGCTCCAGCTATAGCCGGGTTGGATGTTGAGCAACGCATTTGTATTTTTATTGTGCCTGCACTCTGGAGGGGCCGGGCTAAAGTAGGCAAGTCAGTGTTGGCTTAGTTGTTGACATCATGTAAACTATATTTTGTATCCAATATTTCTCTCAAATACATTGTTACAGTTGTTGGTTAGCTAGCTAGTGAATTTTAGACATATTAGCATAGATGTGACATCAGTCAAAACATCCCAATACAAGACGTGCTACCGAGAAAAAATAAAACGAGCTGAAACGAGACACCTACAATTCCCCACATGGCATCTTCCTGTCATTGTTTCTAGCCATCTGGCCATCCAGAATCACAACAACACAGAGCCTTATGCCCCATTGAAGTGTGCACATCGTTTTCATGGCATTGTCAGATATCCCATCTAAAGGGATGGGAAACACTGTAGGACTACATACCAGTATGTATGTACCTGTATGTACCTGTCAGTATGTATGTACTTGTCATACCTGTCAAGTCAGAAAGTAGGCTATAACTTTGAGGATCAGGGCACTGCAGGCCATTGTAATATGAGTGAGATTTTCCTAACAATATGGCTGGTTTACGGGTAAGTATTTGCTGGCATGGATCCATGTTTAAAAAAAGGCTTCCGCCGAAGGTAGGATCTCAATAAGGCTGTCATTCTCTGAGAAAAACTCCCTTTCTCTCTTGTTGACTTTATGTTGGCTACACAGTGTTCACCAGTTCTATTAACAAATAAAATAGGGTTTGGAAGGTTTTGGGGACTTTCACAGGCTCATTTCAATTCTAGTTTTGGATCAAATGGAAGTTTTTCCATCTCTGGCTGCAGTAAAACAATTGCTTTTGGAGTTTATCTACAAAGACGGGTTGCCTCTGAGCTCGCTTTAATCATTAATGGTGTTCTGTTTCGCAGCGCATCAGCAGGTTGTTATGAGAATTAATGAAGGCCTTTTCCTCGCACACACACACACACACACACACACACACACACACACACACACGCACGCACACACACACACACACACACACACACACACACACACACACACAGAACACACACACACACACACACACACACACACACACACACACACACACACACACACACACACACACACACACACACACACACACACACACACACACACACACTAAGAATACACACACACACACACACACACACACACACACACACACACACACACACACACACACACACACACGTACACTAAGAATACACAAACAGACATAAAACAGCTTTTGAATGCAAAATCGTTTCTAAGACAAATGGCAGAAATACAATATTTCCCAGCCTGTTTATTGGATGAATAGAACGACAGCCACATGTGACTCATCGAGGCACCCCTGAGCTTGTCATTTTTACATGGAAACCAAACAAGCGCCAAAAACGAATGCAGGAGAGGAGATGCATTTGTTTGTCACTGTTTCTGATCCATTAAGCTTGTCAGTGCTTTTGCATTTCCTTTGTCTCTTCCCACACACCTGCTTTCTTGCGGGACATTAGTCTGCTTCAAAGAGGAAAGATGGGCACACAATGTGTCTAGCTGGTGTCTGTGATGTGCCAGGCTGAATTACAGTACAGCCTGCAAATCAAATCACTGTCTAGAACTCATCATTGTGTTTGCTCACTAAGGAGTTTGTCAAGCTTCCTTTTGTAGGGTGCGGTGTTTTGATCTGTGTTATAAAGCAAGAGTGAGGTGTCACTGAATGTCAGGCTGAAAGATAGGGTGGTAACTTATTTTAGTGGTGTCTACTCTAAGCTACTGTACCTCTCACTTTAAATGAATGTAAACAGACTACAGACATTCAATAGCCAAACCCTGGAGGTTATGTTAGAATGCAGCTATAACCAAAATGAATATGACCAGAACCACAGATTTCCAGAAATAGGCTTAAACTCCAGTTCCTGGAAATAGATAGTTTCCATAGCAATGACATTGGTGCATGTGTTCATGTCAGGGCTCAAGGTTGATGATGTCAAAGGTCCTGTTATTGGAAGATGTTTGCCCACAGTGGTCTCTGCTGGGTGGCAGTGGAATTACACCCAGAGGTGAGATAATATGAATTGGCATGCTCATGAAATTGTTGACTGAAATTCTTATTATGGGTGATCAAAGGTTAATACCTGAGCCATTACAATGAAGCTATACATTCTGGTTAGTGTGACTCAGCAGTGTGGGAGGATACATTATTATAGTTCCAAACACACATGCAAAACAATGCAAACCTCACCCATCTGGCACTCCAGGCTGGCACAACGAAATACTCAAAGTATTTAAAAGAGAGCAAATGCTATTTGTACCCCGGTCTGGTCTGGTATCTGAGAACATCTTTTATGACTAACGTTTTTGTATGGAAACCTCTTTACAGTCATCGATTTCACCAAAAGAAAAGAAACCCTAATGAATCTGTCTCCCAACCTCAAACGACATTTCAACAGTCCCACGACTTTATTAGTCTTTCAAAATACTGTTTTTATTTTATTTGATCTAAATAACCAAACACAGATTTGCATCCAATAATTCCAAACAGTCCCCTTAATATCATTTTAGCATCAGGATCCAGGAGGCCAGGGAGTTCAAACACTTTTATATTCCCCACAGAGTAAGCATTTAATTCATCTCTATTAAGTGGTTTAATGCAGCTTAGAGTCAGTGTGTGGTTCCATGTTGAAAAGTATAGCATTTTACTGAGTAATTGAAAGCCTTTCATGTCACAAACTATTTGTGTCCATAGCAAGAGCTTAAGCTAAGCCACACTTTGTCAATATATTATATATGGGAGGCATTATTTCACATGAAAGCACTTGAAAGCATTTCTTGGAACTTAAATGATGACTTTAATCTTTGAATCCAATTGAAAGATGAAATGCCACAGAGAAAGGGGGGACATGGTGTCATCAATACAGTAGACAGTAGATGGGGTATAATGGTCACAGACTGTGCTCTTTATCAACGTGACAGTCAACTTATGATTCCAAAACTCAAGAAGATTTTTGCAGAAATGTTTCGGTCATCTTGAAACAATATACTGTATATTGGCATAGATTGGGAGCAGTTTTATGTTTTTCACAAGGGACTTTTTTTTTTACAGTGATCTCAGATTAAATTAAAAAGGCAATCTAGGCAAAATTGGTGTGACACATAAATCAGTCTATCCAGCTTGTAGTTTGCATTTATCACGTCCAGAAAACAGTATATATATATATATAATTTTTTTTTTTACATATAAGCTAAAAAAGCATGCATCAGGCAAGAACACATTTTATCGTTACTTTTCTGCTAAATTGCGACGTAATCTTGCATCAGTACCCCAATAATTTCTTAGTAGATAACTCAGGTACTTAGCTAAAGCCTTTTTCATTCTACCCAGAAAAGTTCCCATAAGGTCAGACAAGGCTTGCGTCCAATCATCGGCAACCTCCATCACATCCCTCTACTATGACATCACCCTCTTTCCTCCTGCTCGTGTCATTGTGGTTTGGACCACTTCTAATTCCATGTTCTCAAACCAGCATGGCCTCTCAGCGTTGTCCAACACTGGGGGGGGAAATCCTTTAAATGTCCCCTAGGCTACATAAACCTCCCTCCCTCTCCTTGCCGTGTCAGAGTTAATGTTCCCTTTCTGAAGAGGACTGTGATAGAACCTGGCATTAAAGACTCATATTGCCCCAAATTTAGATAGAGGTAGTTTGTTTTTGGCCACACACACCGGTCCACAGGCCTGCATACTGTATAATAGATGGATAATGGCTGCCATTTTACGGGCTCCCAACCAACTGTGCTATTTTCTGGGTTTTTAACATTGTTTTAACTTATTTTGTACATAATGCTGCTGCTACCAATGAAAAGAGCTTCTGGATATGAGAACAGCGATTAATCACCTCAAACTGGAAGAATATTTTTTTATTTAACGAGTCCAATGCGAAGTATAAACTGCTTCTCCGAGACCAGGCCCAAATCCCTGTCATTCGCATGAAGAAAAGATGGAAATACAGGGGGCAGAGATCGGGGTGCCTTGTGAGAATTCGTCAGCGATTGGGTTACCCACCTTTACCATCCGTTATATTGGCCAATGTACAATCACTGGAGAATAAACTGGATGATCTCCGTTCGAGACTATCCTACCAACGGGACATTAAAAACTGTAATATCTTATGCTTCACCGAGTCGTGGATGAACAACGACACAGATAATATACAGTTGGCTGGGTTTTCCGTGCATCTTCAGGACAGAACAGCTACGTCTGGTAAGATGAGATGTGGGGTGTGTTTCTATTTGTCAATAACTGGTGCGTGATATCTATTAAGGAAGTCTTGAGGTATTGCTCGCCTGAGGTGGATTACCTCATGATAAGTTTTAGACCACACTATCTACCAAGACTTTTTATCTATATTTTTTTGTAGCCGTCTATTTACCACCACAAACCGATGCTGGCACTGAGACCACACTCAACGAGCTGTGTAATACCATATGCACAAGCATATGCACAAACAAGAAAATGCTCTTCCAGAAGCGGCGCTGTTATTGGCCAGGGACTTGACCTAATTTCTACCAGCATGCCACACAGAGAAAAAAAAACTGTAGACCACCTTTACTCCACACACAGAGACACATACAAAGCTCTCCCTCACCCTCCATTTGGCAAATCTGACCATAATTATATCCTGCTGATTCCTGCTTACAAGCAAAAACTAAAGCAGGAAGTACCCGTGACTCACTCAATATGGAAGTGGTCAGACGACGTGGATGCTAAGCTACAGGACTGTTTTGCTAGCACAGACTGGAATATGTTCTGCGATTCATCCAATTACATTGAGGAGCATAACCACCTCAGTCACCAGCTTCATCAATAAGTGCATTGACGACGTCGTCCCCACAGTGACCGTGAGTACATATCAGAAGCCATGGATTACAGGCAACATCCGCACCGAGCTAAAGTAGCTAGTTTGAAGGAGCAGGACACTTTATTTAACCAGGCATGTCAGTTAAGAACAAATTCTTATTTTCAATGACGGCCTAGGAACAGTAGGTTAACTGCCTTGTACAGGGGCAGAATGGTAGATTTTTACCTTGTCAGCTCAGGATTCGATCTTGCAACCTTTCAGTTACTAGTCTAGCGCTCTAACCATTAGGATACACTGCCGCTCCAAACACTAATCTGGACGCTTACAAGAAATACTGCTATGCCCTCAGACGAACCATCAAAAATGCAAAGCTTCAATACAGGACTCAGATTGAATCCTTCTACACCAGCTCTGACACTTGTCGGATGGGGTGAGTAGGGCTTGCAAACTATTAGGGACTACAAAGGGAAACCCAGCCGTGAGCTGCCCAGTGACATGAGTCTACCAGACAAGCTAAATGCCTTTTATGCTCACTTCAAGGCAAGCAACACTGAAGTATGCATGAAAGCACCAGCTGTTCCGGACGACTGTGTGATCACGCTCTCCGTAGCCTATGTGAGCAAGATCTTTAAACAGGTCACCAACTGGCAGGTGTCTTCATCTCTCCCTGACTGAGTCTGTAATATCTACATGTTTAAAGCTGACCACCATAGTCCCTGTGCTCAAGAAATCGACGGTAATCTGCCTAAATGACTACGTAGCATTCAAGTCGATGCCCATGAAATGCTTTGAAAAGGCTGGTCATGGCTCACATCAACACCATCATCCCGTAAACCTTAGACGCACTCCAATTCACATACCGCCCCAACAGATCCACAGACGATGCAATCTAAATAACACTGCACACTTCCCTTTCCCACCTGGACTTAATTAAGGAACACCTATGTGAGAATGCTGTTCATTGACTACAGCTCAGTGTTCAACACCATAGTGCCCTCAAAGCTCATCACTAAGCTAAAGACCCTGGGACTAAACAACTCCCTCTGCAACTGGATCCTGGACTTCCTGACGGGCTGTCCTCAGGTGGTAAGGGTAGGAAACAACACATCTGCCACGCTGATCCTCAACACGGGGGGGCCCTCAGGGGTGCGTGCTTTGTTCCCTCCTCTACTCCCTGTTCACCCACGACTGCGTGGCCAAGCATGACTCCAACACCATCAATCAGTTTGCTGATGACACAACAGGGGTAGGCCTGATCACCGACAATGATGAAACAGCCTGTAGGGAGGTCAGAGACCTGGCAGTTTGGTGCAAGGATAACAACTTCTCCCTCAACGTGAGCAAGACAAAGGAGATTATCGTGAACTACAGGAAAAGGAGGGCCAAACACATCCCCATTCACATTGACGGGGCTGTAGTGGAGCGGGTAGAGATCTTCATGTCCCTTGGTGTCCACATCAACAACAAACTATCATGGTCCAAGCACGCCAATACAGTTGTAAAGAGGACACAACAACAACTTTTCCTCCACAGGAGACTGAAAAAGTTTGGTATCGGTCCCCAGATCCTCAAAAATGTCTACAGCTGCACTATCGAGGCCGGTTTCATCACCGCCTGGTATGGCAACTGCTCAGCATCCAACCGTAAGGCGCTACAGGGGGTAGTGTGTACGGCCCAGTACATCACTGGGGCCAAGCTTCCTGCCATCCAGGACCTCTACACTTGGCAGTGTCAGAGGAAGGCCCAAGAAATATCAAAGATTCCAGTCACCAAGTCATAGACTGCTCTGTTTGCGACTACACGGCAAGGGGTATCGGAGTGCCAAGTCTATGTACAAAAGGCTCCTTAACAGCTTCTAGCACTGCATCTCATTGCTAGAGGCATCACTACATATCCTGGTTTGATTCCCGACTGTATCACAAACAGCCGTGATTGGATGGCACCCAATTTGGCCCAGCGTCGTCCGGGTTTAGCCGGGGTAGGCCGTCATTGTAAATAATATTTTTTTTCTTAACTGACTTGCCTAATTAAATAAATATAGCCTCGTTATTGTGATTTTATTGTGTTGCTTTTAATTACATGTTTTACTTTAGTTTATTTAACTCTAGTTCTTGAACTGCATTGTTGGTTAAGGGCTTGTAAGTAAGCATTTCACGGTAAGGTCTCTATTCGGTGCATGTGACAAATAAAAATGTATTTGATTTCATATAATAATGTTCAGAACAGTACAGCAAGTCTCTAGTGACATTCGGTTGACACAGCTGAAGATAATCACCGTCATTTGGGTGATAAAGGGTGATAAAGGGTGATGAATAAGAGCTAATACTCTATATTAATAGTGATCTACAGTACATATAATTTTATGGTGATGAATTTATAGGCTGACTATTTAAAGAGGCAGTTGCAAATTATGTATTTAAAAGCTATCTCCATGAACAGATTTTCAACTGTTTTGAAAGATGAAATCAGTGTATTTAGCCTGTTTATCATGAATTAACTTTAAATAAGCATAACTAAGTGGTTTGGTATCTGGTGGGAAAGGTTAGAGTAGAGTAAGAGAGACTTGACCTCAAATTGACTCATAACATAGAAATATGAAGCCATATCACAATGGTGTTAATCATATCATATGGAGTCAGAGAGTGGGAGTGTGTGGGGGTACTGTCTACTAGCTCCCAAACACTACCTGCAGAGCTTAGTTAATACATTAAATCATGGGAATCACTGTGGAGGAGTCTCGGTCTTAGACAACGAATGACCATGAACTTTTTTTCACCTGATCCTGGCTGACTTGGAAGCTCCCACAATAGATTTGTGTTGGCAATGCTTGTTAATTTATTTATTTGATAGCCGGTTAGTGTATCTGAGTACCAGTCTGCCCCAGAAGTCAGGTCAAATAGTCCCCCCCCCACTCCTGCTGTCTGAGAGGATTTTTAGTAAGTGTTGTCAGTTGACTGGTTCCACCTCAAAAAGCAGAAGAATTTGATTTTAACACTCACCTTCTCAGATTGTTCTGAAATTGTTTCTGTTGTTAGAAACAGATAATATTAGCATTACTGCAACATTATTTTGATGAAATATTATTTAATCTCTGAGATTCATTTTATTGATAGCATCTAAACTGGTCATTTTAATTTATAGGATTCATGTAATATTCAATACATATAGGACCTAACATCTGAATTGGACCAAACTTAACAATGAGTTAGACATGATGAATCCAAAGAAATGGTCAAATGGCAACCACGGACAACACACACACACACACACACACACACACACACACACACAAATCCCACCCCAACAACAAGTATATAGCATCAGTTTTCTATGTCTGACAAGAACTATGGAGCTGTGGCTTGGAGTATTGTTTCTCATCCTATTTAATGTATTTCCAGTGAATTTGGTGATGTTTTCAGAGAAATTAGTTATTCAAGTTGTTAGGTTTATTTCCCATCCTACATCCTGATATTACCAGGTTCTGACCATTAGATGGTTAAAGGAATAGTTAACCTCAATGTTAAAGGGATAATTCACCTAATTTACAAAATTACATGTAGGTTTCCTCATTCTGTAAACAGTTTATGGAAAAACCTGTTTTCGCTACGTCATTATGAGGTATTGTCTGTCGATTGATGAGGGCAAAAAATAATTTAATCAATTTTAGAATAAGTCTGTAATGTAACAACATGTGGAAAAAGTAAAGGGGACTGAATACTTTCTGAATGCACTGTATATACACTACCATTCAAAAGTTTGGGGTCACTTGGAAATGTCCTTGTTTTTGAACATCAAATTGATCAGAAATACAGTGTAGACATTGTTAATGTTGGAAATGATTATTGCAGCTGGAAACAGCAGATTTTTTCATGGAATACATATTTTACATATTTCTACATATTTGTACAGAGGCCCATTATCAGCAACCATCACTCTCTGTGTTCCAATGGCACGGTGTGTTAGCTAATCCAAGTTTATCATTTAGAAGGATAACTGATCATTAGAAAAGCCAATTGCAATTATGTTAGCACAGCTGAAAACTGTTGTTCTGATTAAAGAAGCAATAAAACTGGCCTTATTTAGACTAGCTGAGTATCTGAAGCATCAGCATTTGTGGGTTCGATTACAAGCTCAAAATGGCCAGAAACAAAGAATTTTCTTCTGAAACTCATCAGTCTACTCTTGTTCTGAGAAATGAAGGCTATTCCATGTGAGAAATTGCCAAGAAACTGAAGATCTTGTACAACGCTGAGTACTACTCCCTTCACAGAACAGCGCAAACTGCCTCTAACCAGAATAGAAAGAGGAGTGGAAGGCCCTGGTTCACAACTGAGCAAGAGGACAAGTACATTAGAGTGTCTAGTTTGAGAAACAGACGCCTCACAAGTCCTCAACTGGCAGCTTCATTAAATAGTTCTACTGTATTTTAGTCAATGCCATTCTAACATATTTTTTTATTTTACTTTTAGATTTGTGTGTATTGTTGTTAATTGTTAGATACTACTGCACTGTTGGAGCTAAGAACACAAGCACTTGTCACGCCCTGGTCTAAGTATTTTGTGTTTTCTTTATTATTCTGGTCAGGCCAGGGTGTGACATGGGTTTATTATGTGGTGTGTTTAGTCTTGTTTTTTTTATTTTTTATAGGTATTGGGATTGTGGCTTAGTGGGGTTTTCTAGCATAGTCTATGGCTGTCTGGAGTGGTTCTCAATCAGAGGCAGGTGTTTATCGTTGTCTCTGATTGGGAACCATATTTAGGCAGCCATATTCTTTGAGTGTTTCATGGGTGATTGTTCCTGTCTCTGTGTTTGTTTGCACCAAATAGGCTGTTTAAGTTTTAGCGTTTCTTGTTTTGTATTGTTCGTGTTTATTCGTCTATTAAACATGTATGAAAATTACCATGCTGCATTTTGGTCCGATCCTTGCTACACCTCTTCAAAGGAGTAGATAGAAGAAAACCGTAACAAGCACTTAACTACACCTGCAATAACATCTGCTAAATATGTGTATGTGACCAATAAAATTTGATTTGAAGATTATCAAGGACCTCAGTCAGCCGAGCCATGGACTGTTCACTTGGCTACTGTCTGACAGACGGAGACAGTACAGGTGTATCAGACCCAAGACAGAGAGACTAAAAAAACAGCTTGTATTACCCGGCCATCAGACTGCTCAACAGCCATCACTAGCCGTCTACCAGGTGATGCACACTCACTTGCAATACAATACAAGCTATCTCTCACACACACACACACACACACACACACACACACACACACACACACACACACAGGCTCTCTCTCTCTCACTTTGATTTTCCCTCAATCAGCCTATTGCATTTGTTCCAGTGGCGGTTTGGCACAGTGCAGCCGTAAGTGTCCTGGAGGGACAGTTTTCCTCGTAAATACAGCCATTATTAATCTTAATAGAAATGAGCCCAGACTGCACCAGGAGGTGTCTAGGGCTCAATGGCAACAAACCTGCTGTAAATCTCCCAGTCACTATTGGAGTGCATCAGTCAGTAAATCTGTCAGCACAGTGTATACAGTAGGCTCTTCTGCTCCCGGGGCTTCACAGATAATGTATCATAGTCATAGACGATAATGTATTATAAATACAGTAAATCATGTATTTAAAAATGCAATGACAGATGTGAGGGTCATAATTAGGGTGATGCTTGTTCTTTATGTTTTTCTATAGGGAGGGAGGATATGACATGGGCTAGTGTGGGCAGATGGTGCATCGGCTGATTTTGAGGAGGCCCAGTGTGGTCTTAATAAAGAGGGGGAGAGAGTTGCAGAGGTTTGAAAGAGTAAGTGAGGAGAAGAGGAGTATTAGAATAATGGAACATCCTCATGAGCTTTAAAACACTCTTCCACCAGCTTAAAGTAACTATGTTAAATCCCTTAATGCTTGTGGCCTGCTTTTCGTCACTTGGTGTATTGTGTATCGACAATGAATTCAACAGGACCACAACATAACCCAGAATTTCAGTCACCACATAGTATGTATATATTCCTCCTCCGGTGGCAAAAACCACAAGGACCGGAATGATAAAGGGCAATTTCATGGAAACGGAATTACACCGAGACTTTTCACGTTAAATATATACCATAAAACAACCATTGATTTCAAAGTTTAACAAACCATAAAATATTATGCGCCGAGGACTACTTTTAATAATTTCCTCTGAAAATGTTACAAAGTTTGGTAACAGAATCTGCAGTTTTTCCCAATATGTTTATTTATTTACTGTGTAAATTGTTCAAAGTAGTTATTTTTTAAATTTTACTAGTCAAGTCAGTTAATAACAAATTCTTATTTACAATGACGGCCTACTGGGGAACAATGGGTTAACTGCCTTGTTCAAGGGCAGAACAACAGATTTTTACCTCGTCAGCTCAAGGATTCAATCCAGCAACCTTTCGGTAACTGGCCCAACGCTCTAACCACTAGGCTACCTATCGGCCCATGCATAGAGTTGTATGGTTGGTTAAACTTGGAAGCCAATAGTTTTTGTTTGGCATACATTTCAACGTGAAAGACATTGACTCGGTACCGGTACCCCCTGTATATACTGTAGCCTCACTAATGTTATTTTACTGCTGCTCTTTTACTATTTGTTACTTTAATTTAAAACATCTTACTTGAAACTTATTTTTCATACAACTGCACTGTTTGTTAATGGCTTGTAAAAGTAAGCATTTCACTGTTGTGTTCCGAGCATGTGACAAATAACATTTGATTTGATTTGAATTCCGTTACGTGGAATTGCCCTAAAGTAAGAATGATGACATCACACCGCATATAAACCAGAGCATGACTGTAAAATATTGAATGGGCCAGAGTGTCTTTAAATGTCAGGACCTTTAGTTCAAACCAGCCATCTGAGAAAACCGAGGATTAGATTTGATGTTTAATTCTGATACACTGATTAGACTTGGAGATGGTACAGCAGTGTCCCACTTTAAATCCTTCATCCTTACAAAGCCGTGAGTGTTCCCCTCCCCCGACACCTCTCCACGTCTGCCCATCTCTCACACCGTCTAAGGGGAATATAGTCAGGATGCCCCTGCCATCTGTCTCCCTTGTGCCAACCACACACAAATGGGCACACACACAGACAGACTGACCGTGTGCGCACAGAAAACAAACACACACAGACACGCAGGCACAAACACACCCAGCTAGCAGAGAGTGTGGCCGGTCCAATCATTGAAAAAAATACCACTGCGTCACATTCCGGCATGCTCCTCCACCAAGGGAACAGGAGCGTCTCCCTCTACAGCCTCTCCAGCAATGATGCCAGATGCCTTGCACACACAGGAGCCTCCAAAGTTGGTCCCCAGAACCCTAAGGAAGGTGATTGGCTGCTGATTGTACAAGCCCGAATGGCCCATGAAACTCCTGTTTCACAGTGTGTGATCCTGCTAAGTCTCTGGACGGTCGTTGTGACAGCGGATGAGGATGTTTCTGCTTCCAAATATAAAAACATACCGGGACTTTACTGTTCGTTTTGAATACTGTACCCGCGCTAGCATCTTGTTACGGGCCGGTATGCTGGTGCAATTGCAACAGCTAATCATGTGTTCCTTAATAAATAAAGATGCCTCAATAGCTGGCACCAATCATAACTTGCCTATAGAAGAACCAGACTCGTACTGTCTATGATGGCTGCCTTTACTAGTCAGAGCGAGAAGGGTTGGCTGCATGTTTATTCAAACACACTATTCTCTTTGTGGATTTTGGAGAGAAACCACAAGTAGTCTACTGAGAAAATAGCAACTCCAGTATGAGTGGCTCTAGAATGTAAATGAGACCTTATGGGAGAAGGGATATCACATCACTGTATACTGTTTTTCACAGTTTGGCAAAAAAAAGTAATAGAACATCAAATTGAGGAAATGTAACCTTTTTGAATGTCCGGATGTGGATGAGCTTTTTGTCATGACGTTGTTTCTGTGGTGGGGTAGCGCCGCTACTGCCTCCTCCACTACAGCCCACTTGAGTCGGCCAACTGCGTCAGCAGCCTGCATTTAGAAATGGACGTCATGCAGCGTGTTAGCCCAGCGCTAACGTTAATGTACCGTAATAACAGGCCTGCACCGCTTATGTGGTCGGAACTCCCTTCGCAACTCCCCCCCCCCCGTTCAAAAAAGCAATAACAACAGATGGACTGTGCCAAGGAGACTGTGACCATGCCTGTCCATTACCATGGTGAGAAGGTGCAGGAGGGGGCTGAGCTGAGTTGCTTGGATTGCAGATATGCAAAGTGTGTCGGCGGTTGGACTAATGCCGTTCTCATCGGCACATCCTGTACTGCTGCTCTCAACTTCACATAATGCATTTATAATTGCGTTCCTCCCCTGGTGAATAACAATGACTTTATTCACAGCCATGTTTTGCTAGAGCAGCAATAAACTAGCATAGTAGTATATAGCAATCATGCTAGCCAAACCTAGAATTTACCCTCCAATAATAAGAAGGTGATATTAAGAACCCACACAAGTAGGTGATTATTGTGATTATATGTACTTTGTGTCTTTATGGAGATTCTAGTTGTCCTGGTCTGTTTTTGGAGATCTCTGTGACCAGTTGGCTCGAGAAACTAGCATTCCACCAATCCTGGTGTGTTCTTTTACGCAATTACAAATTACGTAAGGTACGAGTGTTACCTATCTCATGGAAGTTCACATGGCTTCAATAGTGTGCTTGTTTTGGTGTTTACCCGTCTAGGTTGACAGTAAGTGTTGTTGTTGGGTCTGGCGTGTTGCTATGTTCTAGTGTGTGATTGTGGTCTGTCTGGTATTGCCATGCTAGCGGCTAGGCTGGAAATACCCAAGGCCACACGGCATTCCATTAAATACTGAACGTTCTAGGTTCCAGGTCTCATCTCAATTAAAACAATGTCATTCATTTGAACCATGGTTGATATCATTCGCACTACTAAAGAGCGCTACATCCTTTCGTCTACAGACAATTTATTTGGATTTTTAAATGAAAAAGTGTGAATTTATGTATGAATGTAGAGAGGGAATGGGCGAGAGGTGTTGAATATGGCAAGGGCAGGAATATGCTGCGCCAAGCACGTTAACCGATGGATCACAGAGCCAGCTGTTCAAACATCCTTCCAGTCCTCCCACTGGATGATCAAAATAACGCTTTTTCCACCCAGGAGAAAAAGATCAGTCACATTTGCTACTAGGAGGGCCGTGTAACGTGGCATCGTAAGAGGCCATGATACAGTAGATAGTCAGTAGACAACCCACTGAGCCCCCTATCACAAGTATCATCATCCATTTCTCTTACTCTTTCTTTCTCTCTCCCTCTCTCCCTCCCACAAACAGTCCCCCAACTCACTGAGCTCTCTCTCTCTCCCT
Source organism: Oncorhynchus tshawytscha (assembly GCF_018296145.1). Lineage (NCBI taxonomy): Eukaryota > Metazoa > Chordata > Actinopteri > Salmoniformes > Salmonidae > Oncorhynchus > Oncorhynchus tshawytscha. The sequence continues at coordinate 38,628,277 of NC_056441.1, forward strand.
CCTTCGCACACATTCTCCCCCACACTTCCCAGAGCAAAGTTCCCACTGTCCAAGAACTAAAAAAAAATCTATTAAATAATGACTAAAAGTCAATGCCAAGGAGACACCCTCCCGCCCATGGAGATCAAGGGTCAAATTCCTTTTGCGCCAAATGGGTCTTTTGTTTCTAGCCAGGAGACGTGGGGGAGAGTCAGAGGCTGGGCCAGGCTCATGGAACGTGCTGCTTTCCTCGATTGTAGAAGCCTCCGCAGTGCCAAGTGCGCAGTCCTAACTGCTACCAGATGTGCAATTAAACCGCGCTCCAACCACCAAGCCTCTTTTAGTGGTGGGCAGAAAAGAAAGGGGCTAAATGACTTGGCAATGATAGCATTTTGGACAAATATTTAGTTCGGGTTTAGTGTGCTTTTTTATATGGGCATTTATATATATATATATATATATATATATATATATATATATATATATATATATATATATATATATATATATATATATATATCTTACAGATTGTAGGCTGAGCCACTCAAACCACTAGAAATATTTGACTAGGTTTTTATTAGCTAATTATAGTTAGTGAGGACACACACACCCAGACAGAAACACCTTTTAATTTCTCTGTTGAATAAATGAATCCACATGCTACCCTCAGCCACAAAAGTGGAAAAATCCTAGGCTGGGGAATTTTTTTTTGGTCTCCTTTTGAGAATCTAATATTCATCCTAAGTGACACACAGTTCTCTGGCTGTGCCAGGAGGTGTAGAACCTCATTATTCATGTCAACATGATTTGACTCACGTTCAATCAAAAGATTTGCGCAGGTCTCAGCAACATCACAGAGAATCAAAAGCGTACAGTATGTTCCCCTCCACATTTTTGGAAATTCCCTACGTACTCCAGAATGTTTTCCATCAACTTCTCTGAGCCTTTGATTACTTAATGATGGAATTTGGAGGCGTGGATGGATTTATTTTTTATCATAATCCGCCCAGGTCTACATCCACAATTGTGCTTGTCTAGGACTTTCCTATACTCATACATTACATTTCTACGAGGCTTACTGTACCAGTAAAGCCTACATCATCTATATCCCAGGCTGGTTTTCCCAACAAGGGAACAACAAGGGAATAACAAGGGAATGGTTACACCAGTGTTAGCCTAGCAGAAGACATTAAGGAAGAATTACAGTTACACCGTAGAGTATACGTAATGTCTAATGTAAAGGCTAAACATAAAACCTCCCTAGCTGTCCAGAAGAAATATGCATGCAGATGAGTAGCTGACGTTGCCAGAATGTGGCTCGCAGGGTTACGACGCTACGTATAAACGGGTGGACAGTTGTTATTACAGGTGCATAACCACATGTTGATGTAGTCTCCCTCCACTGCTGACATAATGCAAGCTGCTCTCTCCTTCGTCCCCTGACCCAGCGGTGGAAGCATGGAACGAGCACACTGAGACCACTCAATCTCTCTCCCATTTAGGCCTGGAAGCAGGAAGAGCACAATTCAGGAAGTCCACGTTTAAAAAAAAAATTCCTCTCTGTGGAGAAAAGAGAGGAAGCAAGTGACTAGGAAACATCAACAACACACGACTCCCCTCGCTGGAAGTTATTCATGTCGGATTCTCACACCCCTCCCTCCTGACTTTGTTGATTTACGGCTTTGAATATATATTTCCTTCATTTCAGCTTTTAAAATATACTTTGAAAAACGTCCCTTTGACAGTAATTCTATTTTAGCATAGTGCAGAGAGCAAAAGCAATACTTTTGCTGTGATCAATGGCCTGTGACAGTGAGAGACTACAAAGGTGACACACTGACAGAACAGAAGGCAAAAAAACAATGCCACGCCATTTTGACACCACGCCGGTCTGTTTGAACAGAAGTAAAAAGACGAGGAAGTGAAAGAAAGAATAAATTGGACTAAGCTGAACTGCCGTCTGTAAGGACCGACGCTGGAGAAGAGAAGCAGGTACGGGGAGTAGAACATCTAATATGGAACTGATATCAAACAGGACAGAGACAGCGCCAGAACCGGGTATGCAAAGACAAAACAAACGTTAATCCTGAAGCAGGGAACAGACAGATATAGGGGAGGTAATGACACAGGTGATTGAGTCCAGGTGAGTCCAATAATCGCTGATGCACGTGTCCGGGGAAGGCAGGTGTGCGTAATGCTGGTGGAGCCTGGCGCCTTCGAGCGCCAGGGAGGGGGAGCAGGAGCAGGCATGACAATGTCCCCCTCCTTTTACCGATTTAAGGGGTTGTGATGTCACTGCTGTCTATATTGGCAGCGGTTACCTAAGTAACATCATGCGCGCGTGGTGAGACCATCTCAGAGAGTTAGTGTAAGGGTCGCCAATACCCGCCATCCATCTGTTTCGAGCCTGAAGCGAGCTGTGATGGCTTTAAAATGGAATTTTCTCATTGAATGATTTAACGTCCTGTCCTTAGATAGGAAAGGATTATCAGGAAGTGATTGATCTTGCCAATCGATTCATCTACAAGTTTTAGAAAGCGTTGTATTACTTATGATCACAAGAGTTATGGTATCTTTCTGACAATACTGTGCTGTATGTATTTATTTAATTAAAGTTGTGTTTATCAAATTACTTTTTAATGATTTGATCATGCAATCACCATAAAACTTTAAAACTTTAAAAACTATTATAACCAAATATTTGTCTCTGCACACTTTTGTCTTTCCCCAACTCCGGACTATAAAGTGATATCTATTACCTAATGAACATTAAGAATAAGACCGGAACGGAACATCCATGTATCTCTTTGTATCTCTCTGACAATAATCTCTGATTACACAGTGGCTGTATCCAATCAGTTGAAACTATCAGGTACGGCAAACTGCTGTGCAATCAATGGAATAGATCCTTCTATCACTAAACTTGTTCACCACATTGACTTTCTTCAAGTTAAGTGCAAACGGAAGGAACCCTTGCTTTCTTCAAGGTTGAAATGTTGAATGTTGAAATCAAACTAATAATTCCCAGTGTAGTTTAATTTGATGGAATTCATGTTTAGCTCAAGTGTGGACAATGGAGGATCAGTTTAAGGATGGTGTGTATTGTCGTATGAAATCCAAAGTATATTGATTATCTGAGACATTTGTAAGGAAGATGTTACATTATATAAGAATACATTTTGACATGAAGTGTGTGTGCCTGCATGTGTCTGCATATGTATTGATGTGTTTAAAGTGTGAATCAGTCAGTGTTATTGTCTGTTAGGCACTAGATTGATTCAGATTACAACCCTGTGAATTCAAAAGTATCAATATTCTCCAGCTCTGTGAAAAAAGTTAGTTCAAGCCTCAACAGCTGTTCCCCATTGAGCAATTAGAGCCAATCAAAATGATGAAACATTCAGGCATGCAAATGGGATAGGAGATTCATTCCTCTGTGTTAGCTTAGCATCTAGGCCTACGATATGAGTGATGATTACATTCTTACACGTGCTATTTCTTCATTCTATTGTCTAATTCCTGCCAATTTTCTCCTGCTGACAATATCGTCATTCTGAGAACAATTCGATTTTCATTGATTCTGTGCTACTAACTTGGCAGCAATAATATGAATTTCAGTAAATGGGGAAACGAGAAGTGGGGAACGAGAAGGAATGGATAATACACCCGGAGACTCATTTAGAATACATAAAAAACGCTAACTCGTCATCAGCACAGGTCTGTTCTAATCCCTGTTTTAATTCCCCATGGATAAAATGTGTATTTTTCAGTCAGAGCTATACTATATTTCTAATGAATTAAATGCATTCCTAGATGTGACATTCCACTTGAAAATGAAACCAGCATGATAGACACTGCAATGATGTCAGAAAAACATTTGCTTTCATTTTGGGGCAAATTTTGTGTCTACATAGATTTTTGGATACATTTTACAGCATTAAAGCCTCTTGTTCTTACCAAATCTAGATGTGAGGTCAAGCTGATACGTACATCTGATATGTGTTTTTTTATGCTCTTCTGTTTATTGGAGATGTCATGCTATCTTCTCTGTGTGTGGTTTGCTATATAAAGGAACCACACATTAGATGTCTTGAAATCTACTACCTACAGGTGTGTCTGGAATATAAACAGTTCTGGTTTACGAGAAATGACCAAGTTTTTACAACGCTGGACCGGGGACAATAAAAAGAATAGCACAGCTGGCCTGAAAATAAACATGGCCACATACCACGGACATAAACACGCTTACAGTACCTGTCTACGCGAGACTTCAATCACTGTATCCTTAGGCCTATTGCCTCTCTCTCTCTCTCTCTCTCTCTCTCTCTGTCTCTCTCTGTCTGTCTCTCTCTCTGTCTCTCTGTCTCTCTCTCTCTCTCTCTCTCTCTCTGTCTCTCTCTGTCTCTCTCTCTGTCTCTCTGTCTCTCTCTCTCTCTCTCTCTCTCTCTCTCTCTCTCACTCTCTCTCTCTCTCTCTCTCTCTCTCTCTCTCTCTCTCTGTCTCTCTCTCTCTCTCTGTCTCTCTCTCTCTCTCTCTCTCTCTCTCTCTCTCTCTCTCTCTCTCTCTCTCTCTCTCTCTCTCTCTCTCTCTCTCTCTCTCTCTCTCTCTCTCTCTCTCTCTCTCTCTCTCTCTCTTTCTCTCACGCTCACCAGCTGTGTAGACATTGGTGTTATTCTCCAGCCCCTTGAGTTCCCTTGGTAACCCAGAACTCAATAACGTGCTATGTGGCTGAGCAAACTGAGGCGTAAGCTGAGAAATGTCTTTTACAAGCCCCCGGTCGGTCCATCTCAACCACATGTCAAAGAAGACATGTACACTAACAGCCAGCCAATGGTCTTTCCTGTCTGTGTCACTGATGTTAATGTCATCTCAGCAAACAGCTGTAACTGCTCAGGCCCTGGTAGGCTGGGAGAGTGTGAAGAGCGGTATGGTGAGCAAACACAGGACATGGCTGGAAGAACTACTCTCACATACTTTACCTTAGGCCAATGGGTTTGCATTGAGTAGGCAGCAATTATTATGTCATAGTGTTGAAGTGCTGAAATCAATACATAAGGCAGTTCCCAGGGGATATAACTAGATTTCTAGATTTTTCTTATTGGGTAATAACAGGCTGGTACATATAATGACAGCTATATGCTCAAGGGCACTGAACAAGGCTATCCTTATTACATTTTCACTGTACGTGAACGTCAATGTGGGTAACACTGCGCCTCGCAGCTCGAAACCAGACCAACATAACTCATATTTGTTGAGCCCAGGGGGTTCTACTCAATCCCAGCAATCAACGGTGTGCCATGATGGGTTCTCCATCTCAACCACTCCCTAATGACGCAGAATCACCGTGGCGATGGCTGATGAGGGCGTTCTCCACCTGTCACACTCCTTCATGATAATTGCAGCCACTCTTTTTTTCTTTTTTTTTCTTGCCATTTTGATTGAGTCACTCAGCCCGTCGTTTTTTTCTCTACTTTTCTAACACCATTATTGAATTTTCCTTCTACGGAGGTGTCAGGGGAGCTTTGCCTTGTCTTCAGCTCCGTGTTCCTCCTGTAGCTCCGCGCCTCTCTCTCCTTGTCTTTTTCGAAAGGATGCTTGTATTCATACATTTTTAACAATGGCCGGAGCACTGTGAGCGTTCCATTTCCCTGTGTGTGTGTGTGTGCGCGTGAGTGTGCAAGTGCGGGCGTGTGCATGTGAGTAAGCGACAAGGGGGAATGAAAGAAAAAAGAGAGAGATAGTGTCGAAAAGAGAATATTGAGAGAGAAAACGAGAGAATCAGCCGCTCTTGAGCACCAGGTTATTTTGGACCCACTTAAGGCTCTGGTTGGTTAACACCTTCCTGCTTGTTGAGGAGGGGAAGTGGCTTGAGGGATGTGGATTGTGGTGATGGCGACCTGTTTTCTGGGCCCCTTCCCTCCCTCCATCGTGTTTCACGCTGTGCCACCATGTGTGTCAGACCAACCTGACACTGCATGCTGCTGTAGATAGGTTTTTGAAGATACCTTCAATTTCAGGCTTCCTCGTGCCATAATGGAACTCGTTCAATAATTCTGGGAAATCTACAGGGTTTTTTAGGTCACTGGTCCCATCTTATAAAACTCACAAATCACTGGGAAGCCACAGATGACTGGGATGAATCATACGAACATGTAATGCCTTTCTCTCCTTGGGTTAGTTGTCAATTTTCAAACCACAAAGGCTCAGGGGAGATGAAATGCACCCTGGGAATAGTCTTCCTGTAAAAAGACATGGGAAGATTTGAGGATGAGGTAGGGTTTGTACAGCTGTATGTGGGTAAGATGATGGTGTTGTGGAGGATGAGGGACTCTCCTAGTTTGGAATTCAACATTAAGTACTTTTCATCATTCATATCAGGATTCCAGGTTAAGTCCTGATATTTCCCTTGATTTTTGATGTCACGAGTGTGAGATGGAAGAACTACATTTCCTGCTATTGAAATGGCGATCACGTACGTTGTGTACTTTCAATATATTACATATTTGTTTTGTTAGAGGCTTCATCACTCAACACAGAGTGTAGAGGTTAGGGAAAAATAGGTACTCAACCAATTGACAACATACAGTAATTGGATGTCACTCTCGCATAATAAATAGTATTGTCGCTTCAGTAAACACAAATATTTAGCTGCACATTACCTCAAAGTGTGTGGTGAACTTTTTCCTGAATTACTTCAAACTCTACTTTGTGCTTTAAAAGCCCAAATGATATCTACCAGGGGTTACTGGGAGCAGTTTAATTAGAGCCAAGCCATTTATCTTCACTGACTATTCATTAGATAGTGAAAGCAATCAGACTGGTTTATGTGTAATTAACAGTCATCTCTTAAAATTGCACGCCATTAAATACCATGTCAATAATCAGGCCCAGTATGCATATGCACTGTTTAATAAATAAAAAAAGCTAATTAAATGCTAATCTCCTACATGGAAGTGGTCAAGGCATGTGGGAGAAGTTTAATAGCTTGAGGGGGTTTTTGGTTATGAAAATTGAGTTGCTATGGTGTCAGATTAGGTGGAATTCAGGAAAGGTCTATCAAACTTAGAGGGTTGCAATGGCCATTGGGCATGGCCAGAGATTTGGTCAACACTGTGTGTAGCCCATGAGTTTGCCCTGACAGGGTTGGCCGGCAATGGTGGGTGGGTTCTTATTTGGTTGGCAGCCATGGAGGAATGCAGAATGGGCCTCGCCTTACAAATTAGGGTTTTCACTGCCAACGAGAAGCTTTTAACAACTTATTTTATGCTTCGGAATCTTGCTTGGTACCTTACAGTGTTGTGTGGTGTGTTGATAAAAATACCGATGTGATCCCACATAGAATGCAGTGGTCTAGCTATATATATATTTTTTTAAATCTGCAAGGTACCTACATGTAAACAAACAGTGTTGGAAAAAATTATAATGATAGCATGTGTGACAAGGTAAGGTGTAATGTCAGATCTGAATTGGGAGACTCATGCAGCGTGAAGCATAGTAATTTCCAATACACCCCTTAAAGGGCCAATCAGCAGTTAAAACAATAACAAAGCGGGTCCCTGCCACTGTTTTGATAAAAAGCTGAGGGATGGGGCTGGACAAATGTAAACTCTTAAATTCGTAGACAGAGCTATGGATGCAAGTATAGTTTTACCATGTTTTGAGGCTATGCAGTGTATGTCACATTTACTTTGTTTTACAAACATTAATTGAATAAAAACCAGTAATATTTTGCGTTCTGATGGGTTACGACAGTGCAACTAAGCTCATGAGGCATTTATAATTTATATTCTTCAAGAATCAATGGGTACATTTAATTCATTTATGAGTCTTGCTGATTGGCCCTTGTAAAAATGGAAATAATTATGGAAAAATGTGCTTTTAGGGACTTTGTGTGAGAGTCGTCATCTCTGCAGAATGGAACCCATCATACTCACTTTCTCACCTTATTCAGATTTTAAATGAAACTGGGACCTATAGATAAGACAACCACAGGAGCTCGGTGCTGCCAAATCCAACTTAGAGGAGAGAAAGGAGAGCGTGTCCCCAGGTTGGCTTCTTAAAGGAGGGCGATAAAGATCATTCATCATTTCCTATGCAGTGGTCTAAGGCCCTTCAAAGATCCCAATGGATGAGAGGAGAGGGAGGATGAGGTACAGGAGGGGGATATGGAGAGGGGTATGTCTGTGGAGGGTGGGTAGAGTGGAAGAAGTGGTAGAAAGGACAGGAACCTGTCACAAGATGACATGTCCTAAAGTGTTAGTGTAACACTCTATGGTAAGATTGAACAATTACATTTTGATATCTGGATGTCCACAACATGAGAGAACTGCAGTTCTGTATACATGTAAGTAACATCAATTGCTAGCTTGCTTATGTTTCTGCCAACTAGGCTATCATTAGCTAGCTAGCCAGGTTATCAGAGAAATAGATGGTTTGCCAATTAAAACATGGCGGTTGTAGCTGGAGATAGGCATGGATTAGTTGACACTAGCCACTGTATCATGCACCTCCTGAGTCTATTCACTACAGTGAGTCAGTAGTCTTTGGTTAAAGAAAATTGTAATACATAAAAACGCATCCCACTTTCATTTAAGGACCAAAAAATTGACAACTGTGCCATATAGATTGCAAAATAGTTGGGAAGAGATTTTCTACATACCGATTCCATGGCACATGGTTTATGAACTGATATACCAAACGATCCCGGATTCAAAACTTTAGAATTATTATTATTTTACTATCATTGGACCAGTAACCAGAGGTTGCTGGTTTGAATCCCCTATCCAACTAGGTGAAAACATTTGTCGATCCGCCTTTGAGCAAGGCACTTAAACCTAATTGCTGCAAGGTCGCTGTCAAAAATGGTTGATCCTTGGTCGCGCACTCTACGAGGGTGTCTCGTGGGGAGTGGGATATGTCTCGTGGGAAGTGGGTAGATGTGTGAAACAGGACAAATATAAGCACCCTCTATTTGACTTTTGATGCTATGGCCACCGTATATGCCCTGATTTCAATTTTGACTAGCATAGCACAGCTGTTTCAAAATTGTCATGTCAATGTGGAATTTCCAATATCCTCTGGTTTGGTGTGAAGATGATAAATGTCCTTGTCTCTCATTCAGAACAATTTGTTGGAAAGCTGGAAAGGTAGCCTAGCTAGCAAGCTACAGTAGCGTAGGAATGACACTATGTGCATACTCTCTTAGGTTGACACTTTTTTATAATAAATGTGATTACCGGTAGGTAGATATTTTGAGCTTTTGAGGCAGGAATTAACTGTCATGTACACATTGTTATTGCCAGTGCCTTGGAAAGCTTGGCCAAAGACCTACTCAACCTAACTAATCTTAGCCTAACAAGGGCATGTTTTCATTCTTGTCCCCTAACTTAAGATTGGGACATTGACATCCCCTTGTGCAGGAGGATGCAGTGAAACATTCGGTGGGATGAACTACCACAGACTGGCTTTTCGTCTGAGTCACTGCTAATGATTAATGAAACCACGACTTTCCAGGGGGGAGTGGGAGAAGAAGAGTGTGGGAAAGGGAGAGACAAGGAGGAAATAAGCAGACTGTGTTTGATGGAGAGAAGGGTAGACAGTGAATGAGTGAGCGAGAAAGTGAGTGAAAGACCGAGAAAAGTGAGCCTGTGCATCAATATAGAAAGAAAGAGGACAAGAGACTGACTCCCTCATCAGAAGCTCCCCGGGAAGTCCAGATCCCTGTTGTCAGGACTTGTCTGTGTTGGATCCCCTCCAGCAGAACAAGCCTGTCGGTTGCAGCTCTAACTCTCTCTGTAGGCAGAGTTTCTTCTTTCTCATGAAACAACAGCGATTCATTCCCTCCGTGGGAATTTCCCTAGCTGGTTAACATCTCCCATTTATTCCACCTAGCTGAGCTGAAGGTTTTTGTTTCAGAAGAAAATTAAAGTCATTTTGATTGGAATATATGCTATTTTGCTGTTTCATTCCCCTCCCCATGACTTCCTTATTGCCAGTGACGTGTGGACAGGGTAGGCAGTGTTTTTTTTTCTGCGTGTTTTTTTCTGCATAATAACATCAATTTCTGAACTAGTACCTACTTCCCAAATTTGCAGTGATCTGGTACAAAATGCGCAAGGTGGCCAGGGGAAAGGCAGCTTCACTGTTTGCCTTTCTCCCGCTCTTCAAACTCAACGCAATTCATTTACATGACTTGCACATGCGTGTTTCTACCTTATACTGCCAGCGAACAGAAGTCAAAAGGCAGGCAGAGAGCTTCGCTGCCTTTAATGTGTCAATGTCCAAATTCTTTTTGTGGGGCAGAAGCTTTTCGGGCCTGTGAATGTGTGTCTAAAGGTTGTGCTGCCTACATGTTGCTGTTTGATGGTTGGTTGTGGTTGTTTGATGGTTACCTTTGTGATTGTGTCATACCGATAAACACCATAGCAAAAAAATTGCTTCATGAACTTTATGTATTTATCTTAAAAAGTCATTATTTGTCACATCTCTTAATAAACCCATTTGGGCAAGCTGTTAATTCTGTTTGTCTTTTTTTGTTTTGATTTGAGGCTTTCCGTCTGCTGAACACTTTTCTTCACATTGCATGACATACAATGTTAGTGTTTTCTTTTTTCACATATTTGCACTTTGCCAATTACACTTCTCTGTTAATAAAATCAGCCTGGTCTCATAGACTAGACGTAACATAGCAAACGTAAATCTGGGACACACACATTTGGCATGGTTACATAACTTAACCTTTTCACATGCGAGTTCCAAATATCTCTAATGGTTGACCCAGTGTGAGTTTTTTTTATGCACGTGATGCACGTCAGAATGCACTCAGAATGCACTCACTGCTCCAAAATGTGATTGTCACGCAACAGGACTGTGAATCCGCGCTGCCCTCAAACTAAGGCACGCTGCCTGCTTTTATCTATAGGCTGTTTCAACTTGTCAATTTCAAACAAGTTTTATTTTCAAACAACAGTTTGAATTTAGGTGTGTTCCGCCTCCTCATTAATTCACATAAAAATAGGCCATTTTACTTTTGCAGACAATTTATGTTCTGGGCTTTACTGAGCCTGACAAACTTCCCCAAGCACTTCCCAATTGTTTCCGCAGATCAAGTATGCAGACATTTGCGCACCTCCAGTCAGAACAGGACCTGCACAAACTTTTCACATTTTCTGGCTGGTGCTTGCTTCGCCTTCATAGTTGTTTTCATTACTACATGATAATAACTTGGACATGTGTTCGTTTCTATTAAAGTAAGTGCCTTGTTACATTATAATAGTTTCTATATGTCCTGTTATATCATTTCTACTGTAGCTCACTGTATGTATGGAGCATAATATATTTGTGTGTATTCCTTATAACCACAGACACGCAAGGTAACGTGACTAATTGCATAACCTTTATGGTGTTATACTCAATCGTGCTCATGTAGCTAGCTACATTCTTCTATTATCTCTGTAAAACAATGCTAATTGCGTCAGAGAAGTATTAGCATTGTGTTGTCTTTTGAAGCTACCCTGGCCTTATGACCATGGTTTGTTTTCGTTTGGCCTGTTTAGCATAGCTCTGTTCTGCCCTGCCACCTTGTGGACATCAACAGTTATTGTTTCTTTCTGTTTTTATTGCAGTGATGTTATGTTACTTCTTTGTAAAATAGTTTTATTGCTATATCCTGATATTGCATTCTAATTACTAATAATTCCTCTTTATTCTGTACTTTCAGAAACCACACACACCAACAGTATCGAACAGTATTTGCCAATATCATAACTGGAGCTGAAAACTGAGGCCAGCTTTTGTATGCTAGTGTACACTCCTTAACAGTTGTACTGGATGAAAACACAGCAAGAAAACAAAGAGGCCTATATGTAGTAGTCGTCTATTTTATTGAAGTATTGGTGGTGGTCGAACAACAACAACAAAAACAACAACAACCACCACCCCCCCATTCTCCCCCACATAGTATCATGGCAGATTACCAGTCAAGTCACCAGTCAAGTCAGTCAGTCAGTAATTGCTGCAGATGTGCTCAATAGTGCTTGAGCATATTTGTACTCCCAAAAGCATGGTGAAACACATAGAGGTGTGTCACAAGCTGAACACATGTACTCTGTCAACCTCGTATGCTTCCTTTTCCTGATGCCATACAGGCAGACTTTGCCGTGCCTCCGTGTGCGACTTGACGGCAACAGTTTGACGGACTTTGCAGGGAAAATGCCGTGCAGTGAGGTGTAGGGGATTGTCTGCAGCAGGACGGCCCCCATTGGTTCGGCGCTGAGGGGTGTGGTGCTCCTCCAGCAGCTCTCTCATGAGGTTTTCTCTGTACTTTTGGTAGGTAATTACTTTACCTGTGGGGGAGAGGGAGTAGGGAGGATGACGAGGCAGTGGGTAGGTGGGTGAGATATTGTCACTATAATTACATAGTGGAACTGTATGTGATTTGTATGTGAGCTGTACATCCAGCTCCAAAAAATACCTTGTTCAGTAATCATCTCACCTGTTAGTCGGCGGTGAACTATGTAGCCGTTCAGGGCAACAGTGTCGATTAGGTGGAAAAATATCTTCTTATACCACTTGGTAGTTTTCCGAGCGCATTCCCACAAAGCTGTTCATCATCTCTGCATTATCCACTGCCCCCATTTTGAGGTTATAGTCAAGCACACACTCTGGTTTGATCAGTCTCTCTCCCGTCAGGTGGTCCACCTTCCCTGTGGCCGACATGGTTGCTGTCTGGACAGTGGAGAGGACATGAACGTCTCGTTTGTCATGCCACTTTACTGCCAGTTGTTGACTGTTCTCCTTGAACGCCACCTCCCCTCTCTGCATCTTCCTCCATCCGAATGCTGGCATCCCCTTCCTGTTAGACCTGACTGTGCCACAGGCTCCTGTGCTGTTGGAAGAGCAGAAGCTGGAAGAGTGTGGGACTGCTGTACCAACTGTCCCCATACAAAGTGTGTCCCTTGCTGAGATGAGGAGCCAGCATGGTCATCACCGTGGACCTGGACACCACAAGACCCTCATAATGTTGGACGTTACCGTGCTTCTACACCTGCATTGCTTGCTGTTTGGGGTTTTAGGCTGGGTTTCTGTACAGCACTTTGAGATATCAGCTGATGTACGAAGGGCTATATAAATACATTTTATTTTATTTTATTTTGATTTGACGTCAGTAGTGGACCCTGGGTAAACTATAATGTCCCGGACAAATCCTGTCTTCACGTCACACATGACAAAGAACTTGACCCCAAACCTTTGCCTTTTGGAGGCAATATATTGACGGAACGCCAGCCTACCCTTCCATAACATCAGGGACTCATCAATGAATAGGTCCTTGTAAGGCACAAAGAACTGACCAAATGTTGATGTAAGAACATTTCTTTTATTTTGTGTAACAGTCATTTAGATTGGCAGTAGCATTGTTGACGAAATGTAGGCATTTGCAGCAGAACTAGGAAGCGGTCTTGGGAAAAGAGGGTGGCAAAGAAGAGAGTTGTAAACATCTCTGTGCTCTGTGTTCCAGTATTTTCTTAGGGAATTCTTCTTTACTATCCCCATGAGAAGGACTGTCACCAGGAAGGTATACATTTCACTAATTGTGGTTGCCACCCATTTAGCAAGTCTCCCCCTCACTCCTGGCTCTCTAGCTCCAAGGCATAGCGATTGGTCTCCTCTACTATATGTCTCCCACCAGCTCCTCTGTCAGAAACCGCTTGAAGCACTCTGCCACAGAGGGAAATGGCAAGGGGCTTTTGTACTCCAGACTGGAACTCATCAAAGCAAACAGCAGGGTTAGGAGGACTGAAATGGCTGGCGGCCTTCCAGCTACCACAGACTTCCTGTACTTCATCCACTGCCGGTCTGCCTCCATCACCATCAGCATCTTCAAAGTGACCTGGGACTTCATCAGTGGACAAGGGGTCTTCAGATTCAGGGTTCTCAATGGCTACAAGGTTTGGGGGCAACTCCTCACTTTCACTGTCACTGTCAAAATCTTATTACTGACTTTCATACTCTGACTCATTGTCAGAATTTATAAAAAAATCTCCAGAATTTCCACATTTGTAAGTCTCCTTTTAAAAGACATTGCGAAAGCTACAGCTTAGCTCACTAGCTACACACATAAATAACAACACTGAATGGCTCAGAGTGGGAGTGAGAGGTTACGTGATTGACTGCATGCACGCTCCACTTGTATCAATAAATCACTGTCAGAAAATGTTTTGTTTGGTAATTATTTATTTATTTACTGTTTTATTCACGTTTTCAAGTACTGGTGACAAATCATGCATTCCGATTCTTTCATAGATTACAATGGACACATATTATGTGTGTAAAATACTTTTTTTAATGATTGTACTGATTATGATGAGTTAAGCTAATTCTAGCTATGTGTGGAGCCAGGTTTGTTGACATACAATGCATTCTGGGTTTCACGTCTGTCGGACCGAAGATTTTTCAAGTAAACTTCCAGAAGTGAATGATGGGATGTGAACGATGGTAGACAACACACTCCCTTCAACATGCATACTATAAATAGACCAAACTCATCTTGTCTCCTCCTATAATCTTTGGTTGATGCAAAAAAATAAACATGGCGGCACGCACAAACTACCCATCGTCGGATAACTTTCGATTTCTAGAAACTGTTTTACTCAATTATTTTGATCAATGGTGAGCTCACCCATGATGTGACTAATTATGCTGTAGCTACTTCTGTGAATGTCTGAACATTGCATCCAAAAATAAACTGGTCACATTCAGGACATGACTTTGTAAGGACTGTGTTTGTGCAAAAGGTTTCTGTGAAAAAACAGTGTGGCCAGCTCAAATGCTGACTGTTGCGTCAATCGAAACTGGATGTTCTAAATAAGCATTCTAATCACACCGGTTTGAGCGTACACTGCTGGGACCACTATAGAATTAATCACACCCATTTGTTGGTACGTGTGAAAAGGTTAAGGCAAAAACAAAGGAGTGTGGTTGGTCGGGATGAATGGATGGGGCATATAAGGCGTATAAGGCATGTAGCCTACATCCCGAGGGTTGTGTGTTTGAATCTCATCATGGACCATTTTAGCTAATTGGCAACTTTGCAACTACTTACTACTTTTTAGCTTCTCTGCAACTACATAGCATGTTAGCTAACCCTTCCCCTAACCTTAACCCTTTTAACCTAACTTTTAAAATTAACCCTAACCTTAACCCCTAACCTAGATAACTTTACCCACATAGCTAACTTTAGCATTAGCCACCTAGCCATCTAGCTAACATTAGCCACAACAAATAGAAATTTGTAAAATATCATTTTACTGTTGCACATTTGTAACATATTGTACCAATTGCAATTTGTAACATATCATACCAATTGAAATGGATGATGGACATCCACAAATGAATACATACCATACGAAACGTAACATATCATACAAAATGGAGTGAGAGATATTTACATTTACTATATTACGTCTACCCGTGTCCAGGTTGGTAAGAACACACTCCGAAACAAAATTGAGTGAAGAAGAGCACTTAGAAGGCAGTTCACTGAAAATGAACGAAACCTGACCCAAAACAAACCGAGAGCAGAACACTTTGAGGAAAATGCACTCAATTAATAAAACAATACAGCAATAAACCCAAATAAGCAATACACTGTGGGGTAGCAACTGCTGCACAAAAATTAAATGAATCAAAACAAGGAAAAATTATCCTGTGAAAAGGTTCTTCCTGCTATGCTCTGCGTCCACCTGGCCCCCTACCCAGAATGCTCTCACCTCTGCTCGTCCACAGCACACTACCAGGCCCTACTAGTAGAGTATCTGTATCAGTGTCTGCCTCCACAGAGAGAAAACCACAGTGTTCTCTCATGTGGATGTTTTGCCTCCACAGAGAGAAAACCACAGTGCTCTCTCATGTGGCTGTTTTTCTTTTCGCCGGGGCTGTCTGTTTTGAAGCCTGTGTAGAATTATTCCCTTGGCGTAAGATGGGGGGACAAGAGGCGCTCAGTGCTGCCTGAAATCCAAGCCTCTCACCGACGCCCTATCAGAACTCTGGGAAAGTCGTGCTCCGGGCGAAGTCAACTTGGCTGCTTCTGAGCCAAATATTTTGTGAAGCGCTGCATGCCTGCATGTTATTGTTGGGGCCATTTGAGCAATTTGTACACTTGTACAAGTATGTACATACTAGCACTCTATACCACAGTTGTGAGTACAATAGGCATTCAATATTACACTACAACATCAGTCTAACTGAATATACAGTAGATGTTATGTTGGCTGCAGTGGTGGAAAAATGACCCAGTTTTCATACTTAGCTAAAAGTAAAGACACCATAGTAGAAACTGTTGTGAAAGTAACCCAGTAAAATTCTATTTGAGTAAAATACTAAAAGTATTTGGTTTTCAAAAGTAAATGTAATTGCAAAAATATACTTAAGTATCAAAAGTAAAGTAAAAAATCATATCAAAGGCTCATATTAAGCAAACCAGACAGCACAATTTTCATGTTTGAATTTTTTATTTTACGGATAGCCAGGGGCACACTCCTTTTTTTTTTTTTTGAAAATGGGCGCAGCGGCCTATTTTTTTTATTATTGTTATTTTTTTTTAAATTAATATCAAATCAATACATAAAGCACATGAGGGAACACAAGCATACATACAGATTACAAACAATAGACAATCGAGCTAGGTGGTACAATATCACATTACAATTACACAAGGACCTTAAGGGACATTCATATACTTACAATTCTAACAGCTTTTTTGTTAGTAGAGCATTTAAGCGTCTTAAAATACAGTTCAATTTCTTTTTGTGCCAGGGGCACACTCCAATACTCAGACATCATTTACAAACAAAGCATGCTTGTTTACGCTTCAAACACACCTACAGCGTCATTGAGCAAAATAGCACGCAGCATCTGGATATGTATGCAACAAAAGTTCAACATTCACCTTCTGCTACCAAATAAAAATCAAATCAAATCAAATTTTATTTGTCACATACACATGGTTAGCAGATGTTAATGCGAGTGTAGCGAAATGCTTGTGCTTCTAGTTCCGACAATGCAGTAATAACCAACAAGTAATCTAACTAACAATTCCAAAACTACTGTCTTATACACAGTGTAAGGGGATAAAGAATATGTACATAAGGATATATGAATGAGTGATGGTACAGAGCAGCATAGGCAAGATACAGTAGATGGTATCGGGTACAGTATATACATATGAGATGAGTATGTAAACAAGGTGGCATAGTTAAAGTGGCTAGTGATACATGTATTACATAAGGATGCAGTCGATGATATAGAGTACAGTATATACGTATGCATATGAGATTAATAATGTAGGGTAAGTAACATTATATAGGGTAGCATTGTTTAAAGTGGCTAGTGATATATTTACATAATTTCCCATCAATTCCCATTATTAAAGTGGCTGGAGTTGAGTCAGTGTCAGTGTCAGTGTGTTGGCAGCAGCCACTCAATGTTAGTGGTGGCTGTTTAACAGTCTGATGGCCTTGAGATAGAAGCTGTTTTTCAGTCTCTCGGTCCCAGCTTTGATGCACCTGTACTGACCTCGCCTTCTGGATGATAGCGGGGTGAACAGGCAGTGGCTCGGGTGGTTGATGTCCTTGATGATCTTTATGGCCTTCCTGTAACATCGGGTGGTGTAGGTGTCCTGGAGGGCAGGTAGTTTGCCCCCGGTGATGCGTTGTGCAGACCTCACTACCCTCTGGAGAGCCTTACGGTTGAGGGCGGAGCAGTTGCCGTACCAGGTGGTGATACAGCCCGCCAGGATGCTCTCGATTGTGCATCTGTAGAAGTTTGTGAGTGCTTTTGGTGACAAGCCGAATTTCTTCAGCCTCCTGAGGTTGAAGAGGCGCTGCTGCGCCTTCTTCACGATGCTGTCTGTGTGAGTGGACCAATTCAGTTTGTCTGTGATGTGTATGCCGAGGAACTTAAAACTTGTTACCCTCTCCACTACTGTTCCATCGATGTGGATAGGGGGGTATTCCCTCTGCTGTTTCCTGAGGGGGCGGCCCGTCAGAAAGTCCAGTACCCAGTTGCACAGGGCGGGGTCGAGACCCAGGGTCTCGAGCTTGATGACGAGCTTGGAGGGTACTATGGTGTTGAATGCCGAGCTGTAGTCAATGAACAGCATTCTCACATAGGTATTCCTCTTGTCCAGATGGGTTAGGGCAGTGTGCAGTGTGGTTGAGATTGCATCGTCTGTGGACCTATTTGGGCGGTAAGCAAATTGGAGTGGGTCTAGGGTGTCAGGTAGGGTGGAGGTGATATGGTCCTTGACTAGTCTCTCAAAGCACTTCATGATGACGGATGTGAGTGCTACGGGGCGGTAGTCGTTTAGCTCAGTTACCTTAGCTTTCTTGGGAACAGGAACAATGGTGGCCCTCTTGAAGCATGTGGGAACAGCAGACTGGTATAGGGATTGATTGAATATGTCCGTAAACACACCTGCCAGCTGGTCTGCGCATGCTCTGAGGGCGCGGCTGGGGATGCCGTCTGGGCCTGCAGCCTTGCGAGGGTTAACATGTTTAAATGTCTTACTCACCTCGGCTGCAGTGAAGGAGAGACCGCATGTTTTCATTGCAGGCCGTGTCAGTGGCACTGTATTGTCCTCAAAGCGGGCAAAAAAGTTATTTCGTCTGCCTGGGAGCAAGACATCCTGGTCCGTGACTGGGCTGGATTTCTTCCTGTAGTCCGTGATTGACTGTAGACCCTGCCACATGCCTCTTGTGTCTGAGCCGTTGAATTGAGATTCTACTTTGTCTCTGTACTGACGCTTAGCTTGTTTAATAGCCTTGCGGAGGGAATAGCTGCACTGTTTGTATTCAGTCATGTCACCAGACACCTTGCCCTGATTAAAAGCAGTGGTTCGCACTTTCAGTTTCACACGAATGCTGCCATCAATCCACGGTTTCTGGTTAGGGAATGTTTTAATCGTTGCTATGGGAACGACATCTTCAACGCACGTTCTAATGAACTCGCACACCGAATCAGCGTATTCGTCAATGTTGTTGTCTGACGCAATACGAAACATCTCCCAGTCCACGTGATGGAAGCAGTCTTGGAGTGTGGAGTCAGCTTGGTACATACATTCGATAAGTCCAACATATGCACCACACAGAACACACTCCAACTGCCTTTGCAACACAATGCTGCAAGGCAAACACATCGTTTCATTGGAAACGTGTGTAAATCTGGTGGACCAAAAGGCAATGATGCTGTCGGTGTGATCAAAGCGTTACTGAGTCTGCCAGATCAGAGACAGTAGGGACGACCAGGGATGTTTTTGTTGATAAGTGTGTGAATTGGACCATTTTCCTGTCATGCTAAGCATTCAAAATACAGTATAATGAGTACTTTTTGGTGTCAAGGAAAATGTACGGGGTAAAAAGTACATTATTTTCTTTAGGAATGTAGTGAAGTAAAAGTTTTCAAAAATATAAATAGAAAAGTAAAATACAGACACACCAAAAACTACTTAAGTAGTACTTTAAAGTTGTTCTACTTAAGTACTTTACACCACTGGTTGGCTGAATATTCCAGACAGGGTCCTGAATGTTCTTCAACTGGTGAAACTCGTCTTGTGTTGGGCAATGGCAGCTGATGCGGCAGAACTTCATGAGCTACCTAACGTTAGCTAGCAAAGTTACAAATCACATTGCCAGATAGCTGCTCGCTAATTACATTGATTTGCTTTGTAATGGCTAACCTGCGGATTATGAAAGCTAGCAAGATTTAGACTTCGATAGACAAATGCAGTTTGTTAGCTAGCTAAGTTAATTACGTTACCTCTGCTCGACTTCTAAGTAAGGTAACCATTAAATGTTAACGTCACCCAAACAACCTATGCTGGTTGTACTTTGTACATCCAGGAACTGAGCACCACAACATGACTAAAGTAACATTAGCTACCTGTCGACAAGAATTCACATTGAGATGCAGAAGCGCTTGTACTTTTGTGTAGTGAGAAAATTCTTGATTTTTCTAACACAGATTATATGTTAATAACATATCAACCCAATGAGTCCCACCGAGACGCCGGCAAGTTTTGGACTTGTAACCCCTTTTATACGTAGTGTGTTTGAGCTACAGTGCCTTGCGAAAGTATTCGGCCCCCTTGAACTTTGCGACCTTTTGCCACATTTCAGGCTTCAAACATAAAGATATAAAACTGTATTTTTTTGTGAAGAATCAACAACAAGTGGGACACAATCATGAAGTGGAACGACATTTATTGGATATTTCAAACTTTTTTAACAAATCAAAAACTGAAATTGGGCGTGCAAAATTATTCAGCCCCCTTAAGTTAATACTTTGTAGCGCCACCTTTTGCTGCGATTACAGCTGTAAGTCGCTTGAGGGTATGTCTCTATCAGTTTTGCACATCGAGAGACCGACATTTTTTCCCATTCCTCCTTGCAAAACAGCTCGAGCTCAGTGAGGTTGGATGGAGAGCATTTGTGAACAGCAGTTTTCAGTTCTTTCCACAGATTCTCGATTGGATTCAAGTCTGGACTTTGACTTGGCCATTCTAACACCTGGGTATGTTTATTTTTGAACCATTCCATTGTAGATTTTGCTTTATGTTTTGGATCATTGTCTTGTTGGAAGACAAATCTCCGTCCCAGTCTCAGGTCTTTTGCAGACTCCATCAGGTTTTCTTCCAGAATGGTCCTGTATTTGGTTCCATCCATCTTCCCATCAATTTTAACCATCTTCCCTGTCCCTGCTGAAGAAAAGCAGGCCCAAACCATGATGCTGCCACCACCATGTTTGACAGTGGGGATGGTAGGTTCAGGGTGATGAGCTGTGTTGCTTTTACGCAAAACATAACGTTTTGCATTGTTGCCAAAAAGTTCAATTTTGGTTTCATCTGACCAGAGCACCTTCTTCCACATGTTTGGTGTGTCTCCCAGGTGGCTTGTGGCAAACTTTAAACAACACTTTTTATGGATATCTTTAAGAAATGGCTTTCTTCTTGCCACTCTTCCATGAAGGCCAGATTTGTGCAATATACGACTGATTGTTGTCCTATGGACAGAGTCTCCCACCTCAGCTGTAGATCTCTGCAGTTCATCCAGAGTGATCATGGGCCTCTTGGCTGCATCTCTGATCAGTCTTCTCCTTGTATGAGCTGAAAGTTTAGAGGGACGGCCAGGTCTTGGTAGATTTGCAGTGGTCTGATACTCCTTCCATTTCAATATTATCGCTTGCACAGTGCTCCTTGGGATGTTTAAAGCTTGGGAAATATTTTTGTATCCAAATCCGGCTTTAAACTTCTTCACAACAGTATCTCGGACCTGCCTGGTGTGTTCCTTGTTCTTCATGATGCTCTCTGCGCTTTTAACGGACCTCTGAGACTATCACAGTGCAGGTGCATTTATACGGAGACTTGATTACACACAGGTGGATTGTATTTATCATCATTAGTCATTTAGGTCAACATTGGATCATTCAGAGATCCTCACTGAACTTCTGGAGAGAGAGTTTGCTGCACTGAAAGTAAAGGGGCTGAATAATTTTGCACGCCCAATTTTTCAGTTTTTGATTTGTTCAAAAAGTTTGAAATATCCAATAAATGTCGTTCCACTTCATGATTGTGTCCCACTTGTTGTTGATTCTTCACAAAAAAATACAGTTTTATATCTTTATGTTTGAAGCCTGAAATGTGGCAAAAGGTCGCAAAGTTCAAGGGGGCCGAATACTTTCGCAAGGCACTGTATATCCTTTTGATTTGTCTATTTCTTCTCCATCCGTTGGTGCCAACCATTAGTCTGTGTGATCAACGGGTGCTGAGCTAGAGCAACGTTTGTGAGACAAGAGTGGATGGCGAAGAGCCCCGTGGCCAGGTCTTTTTTTTTTATACAAAAATGTCTGTAGAGTCTGAATGGTTTAAGCTACAATCTATTAAAACCTATTTATGTAAAGCTGAGACTCTCCCGAACACATACCTTTTGCTCTATGACGCTCACAAGCTACATAAGAGTCGTTAGAAAGTAAGGGGTTATTCTAAACTACATAGCAGATCATAGCAAATCCAAGGACATAGTGCCTGTAATAAACTCACATAGTTGCCGTCACAAACATCAAACTCCACACAGTTCTAAGAGAACTAGTTGGATATTCATTTCCCACTGAGCAAACTATTTATGCGCTTACAGCATTCATATAAATCCATTTATATCTGTCAATAAAACTCATGAATGCGACCTGTTTGTCAAATTATTTTGTGTTGTACATGGTTGTCCTGAAAATGAAATCGTAAACACTTAATTGTGTTTGGACATGCAGATGAAAGTGAAAGTCAGATAAATGAAAGTCAAATAAATGAAAAGCCGATTTTTGGTGGGTTTGGGGACTTACGGAGTAAATTTACATATGCAGTGAAAGAGCAACAGTGACATTTCCCTTTAAGGCCATAGCGTCTCTCCCACCAAGCTTCACCGCCAAATCGTTTTTGACGTCACCCACACACACAACAGCTTTAGAAACATCAAACACAACAGCTTTAATATGCAGATGTTTTCAGGATTGGTTTCCCATTCTAACATGAAAGCCTACCCAGATGCTCCCTCTATGCAACCTACTGTATGTAAATGGGTAACCATTCTAAGACATCATGTAGAATAAGCGCTTTAGTATTGTGTTTCTTTAGAATGTTGATAATGGCTAGATGGTTAGTGGCTTATGTATTACTGGACAAAAATATAAATGTAACATGGAAAGTGTTGGTCCCATGTTTCATGAGATGAAAAAAAAGATCCCAGAAATGTTCCATATGCACAAAAAGCTTGTTTCTCTCAATTTATGAACACAAATTTGTTTGCATCACTGTTAGTGAGCATTTTTGACTTTGCCAAGATAATCCATCCACCTGACAGGTGTTGCATGTCAAGAAGCTGAGGATGATCATTACACAGGTGCACCTGCACTCTAAAATGTGCAGTTTTGTGACACAACACAATGACACAGATGTCTCAAGTTTTGAGGGAGCATGCAGTTGGCATGCTGACTGCAGGAATATCCACCAGAGCTGTTGCCAGAGAATTGAATGTCCATTTCTCTACCATAAGCCGCCTCCAACATGTGTTGATGTCAATGTTGTGAACAGAATGCCCCATGGTGGCAGTGGGGTTATGGTTATGGGCAGGCATAAACTACAAACACAATTGCATTTTATCGATGGAAATTATAATGCACAGAGATATCGTGGCAAGATCCTGAGGCCCATTGTCGTGCCATTCATCCGCCGCCATCACCTCATGTTTCAGCATGATAATGCACGGCCCCATGCCACAAGGATCTGTCCACAATTCCTGGTAGATGAAAATGTCCCAGTTCTGCCAGTGACTGCATACTCATCAGGCATGTCACCCATTGAGCATGCTTGCGATGCATTGGATCGATGTGTACGGCAGCGTGTTCCAGTTCCCACCAATATTCAGCAACTTCGCACAGCCATTGAAGAGAAGCGGGACAACATTCCACAGGCCACAATCAACAGCCTGATCAACTCTATGTGAAGGAACTACATTGTACTTTGAAGAAAACTGCAAACCACTTATCCTGAGGCTGCATTTATTGTAGCTGGGGAATTTAACAAAGTAAATCTGAAGAAAACGCTACCGAAGTTCTATCAACACATTCCCTGTAGTGCTCATACTTCAAAATGATTAAAGTGACCAGTGATTTCATGTCTATGCACATAAGGCAACAGCCTCTAAAGTGCAGGGTTGAGTAACAGGGTGGTAGCCGGCTAGTGACAGTGACTAAGTTCACGGCAGGGTGGAGGCTGATTAGTGATGGTTATTTAACAGTCTGATGGCCTTGAGATAGAATATGTTTTTCAGTCTCTCCAAGCAGTGGCTCGGGTGATTGTTGTCCATGGCAATCTTTTTTGCCTTCCGGTGACATCGGATGATGTAGTTGTCCTGGATGGCAGGTAGTTTGCCTCCGGTGATGCATTGTGCAGACCGCACTACCCTCTGGAGAGCCTTACGGTTGTGGGCGGAGCAGTTGCCGTACCAGGAGGTGATATAGCCCAACAGGATGTTCTCGATTGTGCATCATTAAAAAGATCTGAGTGTTTTTCGGTGACAAGCTAAATTTCTTCAGCTTCCTGAGGTTGAAGAGGTGCTGTTGCGCCTTCTTCACCACGCTGTCTGTGTGGGTGGACCATTTCAGTTGGTCCGTGATGTGTATGCCGAGGAACTTAAAACTTTCCACCTTCTCCACTACTGTCCTGTCGATATGGATAGGGGGGTGCTCCCTCCGCTGTTTCCTGCAGTCCACGATCATCTCCTTTGTTTTGTTGACGTTGAGTGTGAGGTTATTTTCGTGACACCACATTCCTGGCCCTCACCACCTCCCTGTAGGCCGTCTCGTCGTTGTTGGTAATCAAGCCTGACGATTGATTTGGAGGCGTGAATGGGTGAACATGTTGTACAGGAGAGGGCTGAGAACGCACCCTTGTGGGGCCCCAGTGTTGAAGATCAGCGGGGTTGATATGTTGTTTCCTACCCTCACCACCGAGGTCGGCCCGTCAGAAAGTCCAGGACCCAGTTGCACAGGGCGGGGTCGAGACCCAGGGTCACGAGCTTAAAATGATGGGTTTGAAGGATACTATGGTGTTAAATGCTGAGATGTAGTCGATGAACAGCATTCTTACATAGGTATTCCTCTTGTCCAGATGGGTTAGGGCAGTGTGCAGTGTGATTGCGATTGCGTCGTCTGTGGACCTATTGAGGTGGTAAGCAAATTGGAGTGGGTCTTGGGTATCAGGTAGGGTGGAGGTGATATGATCCTTGACTAGACTCTCAAAGCACTTCATGATGACAGAAGTGAGTGCTATAGTTGTTTAGCTCAGTTACCTTAGCTTGCTTGGGAATAGGAACAATGGTGGCCCTCTTGAAGCATGTGGGCACAGCAGACTGGGATAGGGATTGATTGAATATGTCAGTAAACATACCAGCCAGCTGGTCTGCGCATGCTCTGAGGACGCGGATGTGATGGCGTCAACCTTGCGAGGGTTAACATGTTTAAATGTTTTACTCAAGTTGGCCCCGGTGAAGGAGAGCCTACAGGTTTTGGTAGCGGGCCGTGTCAGTGGCACTGTATTGTCCTCAAAGCGAGCAAAGAAGTTGTTTATTTTTGTCTGGGAGCAGGACGTCGGTGTCTGTGACGGAGGTGGTTTTATTTTTGTAAGTTTCTGTTTTAGTTTCTGTCTATAGGCAGGGAGCAACAAAATGGAGTCGTAGTCAGATTTGCTGAAAGGAAGGCGGGGGAGGGCTTTGTATGCGTCACGGAAGTTAGAGTAGCAAGGATTCAGAATGCTGCCAGCTCTACTCGCGCATTCGATATGCTGATCAAATTTAGGGAGAATTGTTTTCAGATTAGCTTTGTTAAAATCCCCAGCTACAATAAATGCACCCTCAGGATATATGTTTTCCAGTTTACATAGAGTCCAGTGAAGTTCTTTCAGGGCCATCGAGGTGTCTGCTTGGGGGGGATATACACAGCTGTGATTATAATCGAGGAGAGTTCTCTTGGTAGATAATGCGGTTGGCATTTGATTGTAAGGAATTCTAGGTCAGGTGAACTGAAGGACTTGAGTTCCTGTATGTTGTTATGATTACACCACAAATCATTTATCATAAGGCATACACCCCGCCCTTTTTCTTACCAGAGAGATGTTTGTTTCTGTCGGTGCGATGCGTGAAGAAACCGGGTGGCTGTACCGACTCTGATAACATATCCTGAGTGAGCCATGTTTCCGTGAAATAAAGAATGTTACAATCTCTGTCTCTCTGGAAGGCAACCCTTGCTCGTGTTGTCAAGACACTGGACATTGGCGAGTAGTATACTCAGGAGCAGTGAGCGATGTGCACGTCTACAGAGCCTGACTAGGAGGCCGCTCCGTCTGTCCCTTCTGCAGCGCCGTTGTTTTGGTTCGGCTACTAAATCCATTGTCCTGGGTGGTGGTCCAAACAAAGAATCCACTTCGGGAAAGTCGTATTCCTGGTCGTAATGTTGGTAAGTTGACGTTGCTCTTATACCAATAGTTCTTCCCAGCTGTATGTAATAAGACTTAAGATGTGCTGGGGTAACAACGTAATAAATAATACATTAAAAAAACGAAATACTGCAGAGTTTCCTAAGAACGCGAGGCGACCATCACTGTCGGCGCCATCTTGTAAAAAATATGATATTTCATAGTTTTGATGTCTTCACTATTATTGTACAAAGTAGAAAATAGTAGAAAATAAAGAAAAATCCTTAAATTAGTTGGTGTCCAAACTTTTGACAGGTACTCAATATATATACAGCTGAAGTCAGAAGTTTACATACACTTAGGTTGGAGTCATTAAAACTTGTTTTCATACCACTCCACAAATTTCTTGTTAACAAACTATAGTCTTGGCAAGTCAGTTAGGACATCTACTTTGAGCATGACACAAGTAATTTTTCCAACAATTGTTTACAGACAAATTATTTCACTTATAATTCACTGTATCAAAATTCCAGTGGGTCAGAAGTTTACATTCAGTAAGTTGACTGTGCCTTTAAACAGCTTGGAAAATTCCAGAAAATGATGTCATGGCTTTTGAAGCTTCTGACATAATTTGAGTCAATTGGAGGTGTACCTGTTTATTTATCTCAATTCCTACCTTCAAACTCAGTGTCTATTTGCTTGATAACAAAGTCAAGGTATTGGAGTGGCCATCACAAAGCCTTGACCTCAATCCCATAGAATATTTGTGGGCAGAACTGAAAAAGCGTGTGCGAGCAAGGAGGCCTACAAACCTGACTCAGTTACACCAGCTCTGTCAGGAGGAATGGACCATTATTCACCCAACTTATTGTGGGAAGCTGGTGGAAGGCTACCTGAAACATTTGACCCAAGTTAAACAATTTAAAGGCAATGCTACCAAATACTAATTGAGTGCATGTAAACTTCTGACCCACTGGGAATGTGATGAATGAAATAAAAGCTGAAATAAATCATTCTCTCTACTATTATTCTGACATTTCACATTCTTAAAATAAATTGGTGATTCTAACTGACCTAAAACAGGGAATTTTTACTAAGATTAAATGTCAGGAATTGTGAAAAACTGAGTTTAAATTTATTTGGCTAAGGTGTATGTAAACTTCCAACTTCAACTGTATATATATGTACACTCCGGACATTGCCAATCCTAATATTTATATAATTCTTATTTCCATTATTTTACTTTTAGATTTGTATCTATTGTTGTGAATTGTTAGATATTACTGCACTGTTGGAGCTACGAACATAAGCATTTTTCTACACCTGCAATTTCGTCTGGTGAATATGTGTATGTGACCAATAACATTTTATTTGATGTTGTGCTGCATGAGGCCACAAGTGATGGTCACACCAGATAGTGACTGGTTTTCTGATCCATGTCTCTACCATTTTTTAAGGTATCTGTGACCAACAAATGCATTTCTGTATTCCCAGTCATGTGAAATCCATAGATTAGGACTTAATTCATTTATTTCAATTGACAGATTTTCTTATATGAACTGTAACAGTAAAATCTTTGAAATTGTTACATATTTTTGTGCAGTATAGTAGTAACTGACTCATCACTCTCCACCTTTGGCAGGTAGTCTAAAATGCAATGTACTTTGGGGCCATCTAGTGGTCAATATGAAAAAGGAATTTCCACAATGGGCTGACTGAAATGTTCATGAAACTGTTATGATTATCGATCAGAGTGTCAGAACAGATCGCATGCTGTTTAAATGGAGTATACATGTATGTTCATGACTGACTGTTTATGGATTGCAGTTAGCAGCCAAACGACTGTAAAGCTGAATTATACTGTACATTATACTGACATGTAGCCTATATGTAGCGTGTTTATCTGAGGATTCAGCCAAGGTCAGTTTTGAAGGTGGTATTAATTGAAGTGCAATATATCTTTCCATTGAGTTTTGAGTTCCATGGGGACTTTCTTGTCTCCAGTTAAATCTTCCTAGTGCAGGATATGACATGGCTTCCAGTGGGCATCCAATGTGACACAATGTGTGTGTGTGTGTGTGAGTGTCACATTGGCCCCCACACACACACCACACACACACACACACACACACACACACACACACACACACACACACACACACACACACACACACACACACACGCACGCGCGCGCAAACCTGTGCTCTGACGTGTGAGTAACTTGTGTAACAATGTTACTGTATCTGGCTTGTCTCCAGTTTTCTACTAGGGTAAAGAGCAGGGCCCTGTGGACCACTGCTACTCAGTTGACAGAAAATCCAAGGCAGGCTCAGTGACAACCTTCCGCCTCCCCACTACCCTACAGGACAAGGACCAGGCAGACACAACCCATTCCTCTCTGCACTACCTCCGCCCCAGTGGACCCTCTATGTTCTGTCCTAAGACCATAAGCAGGAACAGGGACAGCCTTTGCCTTCCCCTTCTACCCATGCCCCAGAGGAAACTCTCTATCCAGTCTACAGAAGACCATAGGCAGGCAGAAAGAGCCTGTTCCCCTCCCTCCTAACACCAATGGACAGAACCTTCCTCTCTACCCCAAAGGACAGAATACCATAGGCAGACAGACTCAGGCCTCTACTCTCCCTACTACCCCAGATGACAGAAGACCATAAGCAGGCCAGGCAGACTCAGCCCTCTCCCCTCTCAACTCACCCCATGGACAGAGAACCATAGGGCAAATACACTATACACTGCGCTTTCCCCAGCGAACACAGACCTCTCTCCTCCCTATTACCACCCCATAGGACCATGAGCAGACTGATACAGCCCTCTTCCCTCCCTACTACCCCAGAGGACCAATAGCAGCATAAGACATCCCCGAGGCCTGTTCCCCCTCCCTCCCCTCTCAGAAAGACTGGCGTGATGAGTGACGGGTCCTCCTCCAGACAGCATGTCTGGACCCACACTCCCTCAGCCATGTCACAGTTCTTAGGGGCCCGGTGCACCATAAACACAGTTTCCCACACACACACAGAGCCCAGTGACCATTTTACTGCTCTTAAACAGTTTTTGTAGCTTTGGCCCCTTTTAAAGAGACCAAGAGTTGACAGGGAACTAGGCCAAAGTGTGTCTATGAGTATATGAACGTGACTGTATTGTTTAAGCCAAGTGACATATGTTCAGTGAAAGACCCTAGTAAATTAAAGTAGAGTGGCCAATGTGATGTGATCTTTGTTGTTTAGTTGAGGGTGTGGTGTCACTGTACCTCCAACAGGTGGCAGTCATGTGCCAGGCAGTGTAACCATAGAGGCCCTCAGTGGTGAAATTAAAAAGGTTCTAGGTTTTATTTTTATCTGAATAACTTTCAATCAACACTAGAACTAGGTTTTAACATTTAACACGTGGAATTAGCAATACAGATGATCCTATCTCTGATGAATCAATCTATTTACATGATGTCAACTGTTTTTGGATGCACTATTTGAGCCATTAGCGTTTTCTCACTTGCACATTTCTCTGTAGTCTGTGCGCCTTCCTTCCACCACATACCTTCCCATGTTTTTTTTGATGCATCGTACACAAGTTATGTGTTTGTTACTGTATAGCTTCAAACCCCATGTTAACCAGTAACATTGAGGTACATGTTTTCTCTTCATCACTCTTAGGGTACTTTCTGTGTGGAGGTCAAATATCTCAAACAACTATCTGTTGGGTTGACTGATATTACTTATTCCCTCGTGTTGGATTATATTTCACAGCTTCGATAAATCAATATATCAGAGCCTTGTCCTTGTCTCGGAATGTTGCATTTTATCCC
This sequence comes from Oncorhynchus tshawytscha, assembly GCF_018296145.1. Lineage (NCBI taxonomy): Eukaryota > Metazoa > Chordata > Actinopteri > Salmoniformes > Salmonidae > Oncorhynchus > Oncorhynchus tshawytscha. Next base: position 38,658,087 of record NC_056441.1, read on the forward strand.
AGCTCTATTCCCACCACAACAATCCATTGCACTCCATTCCCGGCCTTCCTACAGTTTTCCCTGACATTACCCAGAAAGACCATGGAGAGGAGAGAGCACATGGCATAAGGATGATTTATAGGAATTCAATTTTTTTACGGTTTCTTATTCTGTAGGTGGACCAGGATGAGGAATAAGGGTTGAAACCGAAGTCCTGTAAAACACAATTGGAATCAGCAGGTCTTTGTGAGAGATTGGCGAGAGTTGAGTTCTCTCTACTGACATTATTGACTGAAGAAACTGTGACGTTTTTGTGGCTTCTGCTTTAATCTGGATTAATTGTCAAATAGAATTGGCTATTTATTCAGATGATTCAACAACATTGGTTTAACACTATCTATCCAGCATCCTGTTGCTGGGATCACTGCTGATTTTCAATAAGATACTGCAAGACATCATATAAAGACTTCAGAATGCAGAGTTCATTCTAGCAAACACTCCTCTATCAAGAATTATACAACGGGTGGGTCTGATCCTGAATGCTATGTTATTTTAGACTAACATTAAGTTTTCAACAGCAGAGATAGGATTGAGATCCGGGCTCTTTGCTGGAGATCCGGGCTCTTTGCTGGTCATGGCAGAACACAATCACGCACAGAACGAATGTATGGCTGGTGGCATTGTCATGCTGGAGGGTCATGTCAGGATGAGCCTGCAGGAAGGGTACCACATGAGGGAGGAGGATGTCTTCCCTGTAACGCACAGCATTGCTGTTGTAACAGTTAAGCTTCCGTCCCTCTCCTCGCCCCTACCTGGGCTCGATCCAGGGACCCTCTGCGCACATCAACAACTGCCTCCCACGAAGTATCGTTACCCATCGCTCCACAAAAGCCGCAGCCCTTGCAGAGCAAGGGGAACAACTACTTCAAGGTCTCAGAGCGAGTGACGTCACTGATTGAAACGCTATTAGCGCACACCCTGCTAACTAGCTAGCCATTTCACATCGGTTACACTTCACCCCCCTTTTGACCTCCTCCTTTTCCGCAGCAACCAGTGATCTGGGTCATGGCACCAATGTAACAATTAAGCTTCCGTCCCTCTCCTCGCCCCTACCTGGACTCGAACCAGGGACCCTCTGCACACATCAACAACTGCCTCCCATGAAGTATCGTTACCCATTGCTCCACAAAAGCTGCGGCCCTTGCAGAACAAGGGGAACAACTACTTCAAGGTCTCAGAGCGAGTGATGCTATTGGCGCGCACCCTGCTAACTAGCTAGCCATTTCACATCGGTTACACTGTGACACACCGCCCCAGACCATGACGTACCCTCCACCTCCAAGTCAATCTTGCTCCAGAGTACAGGCCTCTGTATAACGCTCATTCCTTCGACGATAAACGCAAATCTGACCATCCTGGTGTAACTCGGGCAGTTGTTGTTGTCATCCTGTACCTGTCCCGCAGGTGTGATGTTTGGATGTACGGATCCTGTGCAGATGTTGTTACACGTGGTCTGCCACTGCGAGGACGATCAGCTGTCCATCCTGTCTCCCTGTAGCGCTGTCTTAGGCTTCTCCCGGTAGGGACATTGCATTTTTTTTGCCCCGGCCACATCTGCAGTCCTCATGCCTCCTTGCAGCATGCCTAAGGCATGTTCACGCAGATGAGCAGGGACCCTGGGCATCTTTCTTTTGGTGTTTTTGAGAGTCAGTAGAAAGGCCTCTTTAGTGTCCTAGGTTTTCTAAACTGTGACCTACCGTCTGTAAGCTGTTATTGTCTTAACAACTGTTCCACGGGTGCATGTTCATTAATTGATTATGGTTCATTGAACAAGCATGGGAAACCACTGTTTAAGCCCTTTACAATGAAGATCTGTGAAGTTATTTAGATTTTTACAAGTTATCTTTTAAAGACAGGGTTCTGAGTTTATAAAAAAAAGAAATGTTGAAAGGTAAAACGAAACGCAGCTAATTTGCAGTCTTTCCAGCTTCAGTTTGAAGTGATTATGTCACTGTAGCTGTGTTGTTGGCTAGCTCCTCTGAACAACAGTGTCCTGACGAGTGAGCACATTTTCTAGGCGAAATCGTGCCTCGTTAGCTTATTGTTATGGTTGTATCCAAATAAATGTCACTAGAAAACAGTTTAAACAAATGCAAATGCAGCTACTTAGCTGTTATTCTGGCGGCACTTTTTGACCTCACTGTAAGTTAGCCGTAGTTGGCTAGCTAGCAAGCAAGGGATAAGAACGTTGCCAGCCAGTATGGCAATGGAACATTTAGAACGAACGACTGGGTCGCGTCTACAGATACAGACTAAACGTCTGTAGCAACCCTAGATTCGTGTCAGGACTATATCTCGTGGAAGGATGAAGTAGTTTGAATACATTCATCTAAATTATGTTTTTAATGAAAATATGTCAATCACTAGTTGAATATGTTGGTAACCCGTTGTATAAAAGTGATAATGCCCTCAAAGCCAGTGTTTGGCTTCTCGGGCATTATCACTTAATTTTAACACAGATGACTAGTCAAATTATTTTGTCCTCACGTCATGAGAGTTCCGTCATCTTCTTGCTGATTTTTGACCATTGCTCTCTGCTAGCTTTGATCAACTTCACCAGCACCTCAGTGCACATAACACACTTTGATTGATAACTCCCTATCCCTGCCCTGTAAGGGCCGTAGCTATCAGCCCTCTTTAAGACCAATCTACCCCCTGGGATAGTGGACCATAGCTGGACTACACACACTCCTTTGATCTGCCCCACAAAGCACCCCAGCGTATTTAACATTAGATTAGATACCCACCATTTACATAATGGCGTCCTGAGCTATTCTGTTTGCAGACTTAGAGTGACTCAGACAAAACGGGACATTAGTGAGTAGTAATCATGTTAACGCTGCTATCTGAGACCCAGCCAGGGGAGTCCAGGTGCTCTTGGGGTTAAGTATCTCTCAAGTCGACCATGATTCAGACTTAAAGGATTGTCTGTGTGCTCTGTGGGCCATTATCAGACCCCCTCCTCCCCCCCATGCCCACCTCTGACCCCCTTCCAGTCGCGTGCCTGTGTGCTGATGAATGAAGGGCCCTTAAAACGGCAGGTTTGAATTACCGGCCTGATGATGACTCCAGCAGTGTTGCGGTGCTTGTAACCATTTCTCAGTCCAGACACTGCAGCTGAGATAAAGAAAGGTCGTCTGGACCATTACATCAGGAGCTGAAATGGAACACACACACAGACACAGACACAGACACAGACACACACACCACCCCCTCCTGTCTAATCTGTAGTCTCATGAGAAACCAGTGTTTAATCATAAACAGTCATAGTCAGTCCTCAGACGTTCCACATCAGGATTTGACCCAATTTGTGCTGTTGAGGGACCGATGTCTCCAATTCCACAAGAAAGGTTTGCTGCAATCCGTTTCCTGCTGGTTATAAGATTATTCTCTACGGGGAACATGAAGGTGCGAACAAATTGGGGCTACTAACCATTGAGCGCATATAAATGCATTAAAGGGTTAAATGGTCTGTTGTGATTCCATTCAACTATGCATTGAGCTGGTGAATTATAAAAGGTTGATATGAGTACCATATTGTATTATATTTTTCTCCTTTTAAACCGAGTAATGGATTTGTCATTGTTCTGTGTATAAGAATTACTCACGGTATCTCCTGACTTTTATTTGGGCCAGTGTGGTTAAGATGAACTGGGAGACCATTTTATAGCTGCTGGGTTGCCATCGGTGATGGCAGACATGGATATCATGATATTATAAGATGGCGCTATAGAGGATAGCTGCCATATTACGGGCTCCTCCCCAATTCTGCTATTTTGTGTTTTTTTAAAGCAGATTTTTAAAACTTTTTTGTACATAATATTTCCGCCATAATTTCCTATGACCAAAAACAGATTCTGGACATCATTCAATCAAATGTATTTATAAACCCCTTTTTACATCAGCCGATGTCACAAAGTGCTATACAGAAACTCAGCCTAAAACCCCAAACAGCAAGCAATGCAGGTGTAGAAGCACGGTGGCTAGGAAAAAATCCAGAGAAAGGCAGGAACCTAGGAAGAAACCTAGAGAGGAAACCAGGCTCTGAGGGGTGGCCAGTCCTCTTCTGGCTGTGCCGGGTTGAGATTATAACAGAACATGGCCAAGATGTTCAAACATTTATATATGACCAGCAGGGTCAAATAATAATAATCACAGTAACTGTCGAGGGTGCGACAGGTCAGCACCTCCGGAGTAAATGTCAGTTGGCTTTTCATAGCCGAGCATTCAGTGTTAGAGACAGCAGGTGCGATAGAGAACGGTAGAGAACAGTGATCAGAACAGTGATCAATAACCTTGATTATGGATGGAGACTTCTACTTCAACGAGTAGGCAGCTCTGGACGTACTGCTCATTCCGGGCCAGGCCCTAATCCGTGGGACTCAAAAGAGAAAGAGACGGCACAAGAGAGGCAAACGAGCGGGCTCCCTGACGAGACTACGTCGGCGAGTAAATAAACCACCTCTACCCTCCATTCTATTGGCGAATGTACAATCACTAGAGAACAAACTGGACGAACTCTGTTCAAGACTATCCTATCAACGGGACCTGAAGAACTGTAATGTCCTATGTTTCTCAGAGTCGTGGCTGAACAAGGACGTGGATAATATACATCCAGCTGGTTTTTCTATGTATCATCAAGACTGAACGGCAGCTTCGGGTAAGGTTAAGGGGAGGTGTGTGTCTCTTTGTTAACAACAAATGATCTCTAATGTTAAGGAAGTATCAAGGTTTTGCTCGCCAGAGGTAGAATATCACATGATAAACTGCCAAACATAATATTTACAAACCGATGCTGGCATTAAGACTGCACTCAATGAGCTGTATAGGGCCATAAACAAAGAAGAAAATGCACATCAGTCTGACCTCATTTTTACCAGTATACCAGCAGCACTCCTAGTGGACAGTGATTTTAATACAGGGAAACTGAAATCTGTCTGACCTAATTTTTACCAGAATGTCACCTGTGCAACAAGAGCCGAAAAATCTCTAGATCACCTTTACTCCACAAACAGAAACACATACAAAGCTCTCCCTCGCCCAAATCTGATAACTCTATCCTACTGAGTCCTGCTTATACTATACTCAAACAGAAAGTACCAAAGACACACTCAATACGGAAGTGGTCCAATGAAGCTAAGGTGAAATGCTAAGCTACAGGATAAGATGCTAAGCTACAGGACTGTTTCGCTAGCACAAACTTGAAAATGTTCCAGGATTCATCTGATAACATTACCACATCAGTCACCAGCTTCATTGATAAGTGCATCGACGACATCATCCCCACAGTGACCATACATACATATCCCAACCAGAAGCCATGGATTACAGGCAACATCCGCACTGAGCTAAAGTCTATGGCTGCCGCTTTCAAGAAGCGGGACACTAGTCTGGTTGCTTATAAGAAGTCCCGCTACGACCTCCGACGAGCCATCAAACAATCAAAACCTTCAATACAGGACTAAGATTGAATCCTACTACACTGTCTCCGATGCACGCTGGATGTGGCGGGGCTTGCAAACCTACCAGACTAGCAAAATGCCTTCTATGTTCTCTTCGAGGCAAGCAACAACAAACCATGCAGGAGTGCACCAGCTGTTCCGGACAACTGTAAGACCTTTAAAAAGCTTAACATTCATAAGGCCGCAGGGCCAGATTACCAGGACTACCAGATTACCAGGACATGTACTCATACTCATGTGGTGATCAGGAGGGAAAGGGCAGTGTGGTGCAATAGAGTTTGCATCATCTGTGGATCTGTTGGGGTGGTATGCAAATTGGAGTGGGTCTAGGTTTTCTGGGATAATGGTGTTGCTATGAGCCATGACCAGCCTTTCAAAGCACTTCATGGCTACAGACTTGAGTGCTACGGGTCGGTAGTCATTTAGGCAGGTTACCTTGCTGTTCTTGGGCACAGGGACTATAGGGGTCTACTTGAAACATGTTGATGTTACAGATTCATTAAAAGGGACAGGTTGAAATTGTCAGTGAAGACACCTGCAAGTTGGTCAGCGCATGCTCGGAGTACACATCCTGGTAATCTGTTTGGTCCTGCGGCCTATTTAAAAGCCCTGCGACCTGTTTAAAGGTCTTACTCACATCGGCTACGGAGAGTGTGATCACACAGTCATCCGGAATAGCTGATCCTTATCAGTCATTTATTATCTATCCTGTTGCCTAGTCACTTCATTCCTACCTATATGTACATATCTATCTCAATTACCTCATACCTCTGCACATCGACTCGTTACTTACCCCGTGTATATAGCCAAATTATTATGTATTTATTCTTTGTGTTACAATTTTTCTATAATTGTTCTAATTTTCTCTTTGCATTTTTGGGAATGGCTCGTAAGTAAACATTTTGTAACGGCGTTCGTCTGTTGAAGGAGAGTCGGACCAAAATGCAGCGTGGTGGTTACTCATGTTCTTTAATGAAAAAATAGCGATACATGAAATAACTAAATAAATACAAAAACAACAAACGAAATGAGAAAACCTAATTACAGCCTATCTGGTGAACACTACACAGAGACAGGAACAATTACCCACAAAATACACAGTGAAACCCAGGCTACCTAAATATGGTTCCCAATCAGAGACAACGAGAATCACCTGACTCTGATTGAGAACTGCCTCAGGCAGCCAAGCCTATGCTAGACACACCCCTAATCAGCCACAATCCCAATGCCTACAAAAACCCCAATACGACAACACAATAAACCCATGTCACACCCTGGCCTGAACAAATAATTAAAGAAAACACAAAATACTAAGACCAAGGCGTGACACATTCCACTATTAGTCTACATTAATGTTTACAAAGCATGTGACAATTGTTTACCTTTATTTAACTAGGCAAGTCAGTTAAGAACAAATTCTTATTTTCAATGACGGCCTAGGAACAGTGGGTTAACTGCCTGTTCAGGGGCAGAACGACAGATTTATACCTTGTCAGCTCGGGGATTTGAACTTGCAACCTTTCGGTTACTCGTCCAACACTCTAACCACTAGGCTACCCTGCTGCCCCGACAAATGAGCATGAAGCCCAGAAATTCAATGTCCAGTCTATTCCACTTCCTCTCTGCGTCAGCTGGCCATGAGGATGAGTCATTAGAACACACACTCATGCACATACACACACGTTTTTATGTCCATACATTGCTCCATATATTTATATATTCTCAATTCCATTCCTTTACTTAGATTTGTGTGTATTGTGTGTATTGTTGTGAAATAGATAGATATGACTTGTTAGATATTACTGCACTGTTGGAGATAGAAACACAAGCATTTCGCTACACCCGCAATAGCATCTTCTAAAACACGTGTTCTGTGACCAATAACATTTGATTTGATTTGACATGTACAGTACCAGTCAAAGGTTTGGACACACCTACTCATTCAAGGGTTTTTCTTCATTTTTTAAACTATTTTCTACATTGTAGAATAATAGTGAAGACATCAAAACTATGAAATAACACATATGGAATCATGTAGTAACCAAAAAAATGTTAAACAAATATATTTGAGATTTTAGATTCTTCAAAGTAGCCACCCTTTTGATTCCAACATCTAGTGGAAAGCCTTCTTAGAAGAGTGGAGGCTGTTATAGCAGAAAAGGGGGGACCAGCTCTATTTTAATGGCCATGATTGTGGAATAAGATGTTCGACAAGTATGTGTTTTTTTTTTTGGTAATGGAATTTCAAGGCACCAAGGCAATCTTTCTTTAACTTACAGAAGGCAGAAACAAACTAAATAAGAGTTGATATTAGAAACTATATATTAGTGTTGATATTAGTTAGCAGGGGTCTTTACTTCAACATTATTGGGTTTTGATGCATTTTTAATACCTTTCAAGACTTTTTCTGGTAGATGTTTTCAAAGACCCCTTTTCCAGCTGCTTGACCAGAAATCAAAGTCTTTGCTTATTCTTAATTTGTTTGGATGGAAAATTGTTGGAAAATGTATGAACTGTATGCCTTAATTTCAACAAAATATATAGACTTAGCTTTCATTTGACACCCAATTTGACATGCTCCTACTGTATGAACTTCTCATGTTGGTGCTTATGGGTCCTTTTACATGGAAATGACCTGAAATTATAACAATTAGCTATCCGCAAAATATGATTATTCAAAGTCCTCAGCCTTAAATCTGAATCTCCCGATGTAGATTGTAGAACTGCCCTCAAACCTAGTTTATTGTCAAGCTGAGTATCAGTCTCTCTAACAACTCAAATATGATCATCCCATTTGTTGTTCTACAAATGAAATCCACAGCTATCATCCATTTTCGGGGATACACCTAACATCACAACAGAGACATTGAATCAAGGAGGTGAAAAAAAAACTACGAAAATCACTCTTCACACATAGAGAGGAATGTATTCTGGGTGTATGTTGTCAGAGCAGACACCAGAGAGGCATTCCTTCACATAGGTTTTAACGACAAACCAAATAGAGAGTCTTCTACAGTCAACCATCCTTTATCAGGATGTCGCTCTCCGCGACATTCTTTACATGTGTTGCCGCAGAAAGTGAACCCTACAGGTTTCAAGTGGTTTGCCGAGCCCCTGCAAGATGACCCGGTGAACCCCTCTATCTGCCTGCACATTCCTTCCAATTGGCTGACTGGGAGCTAGGTCCTTATGGCCATAAAGGGCTGGTGTGGCTGATATAGGTCTCCCTCAACTAGCATGCCCTAGTGAAAGGCTTAATCAGAGAGGACGGTGATAGCTGCAGCTATGAGGCGATGGGAGAATGGGAGAAAGTCATGAAGCTGTACAGCTGAGCTAGTGGTGTTACTTTATGGATAAGGTGCTACTGATGGCTGTGTGTACATTCACACAAACAAACCTGCTTATATGGATTAGTTATATACACAAATACTAACGTGTACACATAAACACACATACAGCCAGTACATATTTCTACACTCAAGGCACAAGCTGTCCTCAGAGCATCTGCGTATTGTACATAAAGCCCACTGGATGCATCCACTCGCACATGCTTTTCCACAAAATTACTGTAAATAGCTACTCTGCACACATACCAAACACAGGAATAAATTACCAAGGAGAAAATGGACCCTGATTTCTCCTAATAATTATGTCTGGATCTGAGCTCAAAGGGGAACCATCCATAACCCAATGATTGTGTTTGGTAATACGTTCCAAGGCTCTTTCAATAGTGCTTGTGTGCTCACTGTTGAGAGAGCCAAATATGAGTGCAGGGGTGAAAATGGATGAGATTGTTGCTGCCTCAGTTCAACTGCCAATGCTGAGAGAATGGTTACTGAAGTTTATTCCTCGCTGAAAGCTGAATTCAGAGTGTAAATGAAGGCAATGATTGATTAGGCTTCATTCCGGCATATTCATTCACTCACCGTAGACATGGAATCTCGCAGGCTGTTTCTAAATCACTTATTAAAAGGCAAAGGAAAACTTTAGTTTCCTCACCAAATTATCATCCATTTCCAAGTCTAACCAAACCACTGTGGCGTCATTTGGACCTCTTTTCAGCACTGGCAGGCTGACCTATTTTTCGAAAAGATGCCCAAACTACCAAACATCCATAAAGCACCCCCCCTAAAATCACACATGTTCACAAATCACCTTTTGTTGGAAGGGGGAGGGGGGGGACAAGTCTGGAACCCATTTCTGCCAGTTTTCAGATAACAACATGAGTAGCACTTCTGTGACACTCCACAGATCACAGGTTAGCGGTGCACACACAATGACTCCATTCATTAACTGGGCCTGAAATACCATTTCACAGCAGATGCCATCTTTCTACCCGCACGCTAGACATTGAGGAGCGACACGGCAATAATACGCTTGAAACATTTTTGGCAGCTTTCATCCATAAATGGCTCAGGTATGTGTGTTTAAGAGGGGACAAAAATTACAATAGTGAAATGAAGCAGCAGTTGGTCTGAACTACGATACTGAGGTCCCACGTAATTAAGTCGCTCGAGGGACCTTGTGTCGGTTTCCAGACGAATCGGGTTCTTCACACCTGATGATAGTACATACACACACACTCCATCCTGGCAATGCTACGGCAAACCATCGCAATTAGAAAGAAAACCTTTCGTAGAATTCCTTTTCATCGATCACGCCGAGTCAATAGCGCTAATGGCTCGTTTTCAGGACTTCTCACGTTAGAGATGTCAAAAAGACAGTTGTGTGCAGAGTGACTCCAACCCAAACACGCCATTACCCAGGTGGACCCATGGCACTGTCCGATGGCCTCGGCTCAGAGCGTATCCGATGAATCGAGTACAATACACTGCAGCTGCGAAAGCGATTGCATAATTACAAATAAATGAAGACATCATATATCCTGGATTTCCACAATGATACCCGAGAAAGAGGTCTGTTAGCATAAAGTCCCAGATTAATTGGTATAAATTGGTCATTGACTTTGTGGAGGACGCCCGTCTTACTCAGTACAGTTACTCAGTACATTATCGGCGGTGAGTTCTGCAATAACCAATGAGCGAGGTGAACAGTCCCATGGGTGTCATCCATATAAGGCATTAAACCCAGACTCTATCAATATTTGAAAATCATTTTGCATGTGAGTCGGGGCTACATCGGATGGGCCTTGCATCCGGTTGTTCCAACTTCCACCCTGTTTGGAAAAGGTTCCACGTGCCGGTCTACTGCTATATGCAGCTGTCAAGGGGTTGAAAATAGAGGGCGTAAGAGAAAGGGCCGGTGCCAAAATGAAAAAGGACCTAGCCCCAGGCCTCATGCAACACCTATACAGCAGATGTGCCACACTCACAATTAATCGAGCGGTTCGTCCACAAAGGAATTCACTTTTGAGAGGCAAGGAGGTGTGTCTAATCGCACCAGACCTCTGTGTCACCGGGGGACTTTTCAACAGTATGGGTGAACCATCTCTAGTCTATCCCTTCTTCATTCGATTTCTCTTATCCAACACACACGCTCGCGAACAAACATCTAAACACGCACACTCTCACACACGTGCCCCGTGCAAGAAGGCACACACACACACACACACACACACATGCTCACATACACTTAGCCTATCTACAGTGAGGCATGTACACACGCACACACAATCTAGTGGCTGCTGAATGAGCTATCTTTTAGCTTACACAGAACAGTACATTGCACTGCAGATACTGTACTTTGACATAAAAGATTTCTCTATAAACCTCACTTTGTGATAATACTGGATGATACTGTAGCATAGCCACTGAAGTTGTATATACTTACTACACCAAAGATCTCCAAATAGTCGGCTGGGACATCGCTGGATCACAGTTCAGTGTTTCCGGGCAGACGTTGGATTTCATTGGGGTGTTTATCTAGTTGTTGATGGTGACAGGAAATCTGTGGTGATATCACAAGAGGGTGTTAGCCACAATGCTAATGCAGTCTTAGAAAGCCTTCCATGTGATCCTCTGGCAAAAATGTTGCCATCAACACCTCAACACAGACACAGTATGATTGGTACCTATAACAATACAATTATTACAGTATTTCAACATGTAATTTAGGGTATATTACGTGTACAGGTAAGTGCCAAAATAAAGGAAACACCAACATAAAGTTTCTTAATAGGGCGTTGGGCCACCACGAGCCGCCAGAACAGCTTCAATGTGCCATGGCATAGATTCTACAAGTGTCTGGAACTCTAATGGAGGGATGAGACACCATTCTTCCATGAGAAATTGCATAATGTGGTGTTTTGTTGATGGGGGTGGAAAATGTTTTCTCAGGTGCCACTCCAGAATCTCCCATAAGTTTTTAATTTGGTTCAGGTCATGTGACTGAAGCATAGGATGTTTGAATTGCTTAGTTAAACCAGGAACCACACCTGCATGGAAGCACCTGCTTTCAATAAATAGTGTTTCCTTTATTTTGGCAGTTACCTCTATGTCAACATAAATCGGTAATGTCTTTAGCGTCATCAATTCCTCTATTTAATGAGTGAGCAGAGAGAGTTTGTGAAGTAGCATGCAGCTCGGGCTACAGTGCTCATCCTCACGTCTTTGAATCACCAACTGCCATCCTCCAGCCCCCGTTGCCAATTAGGAGAAAGAGCAGAGTGGCCGACAGCAGAGATAAGGATTATTAAGGCTCATTTGGCCCCTCCTCAACATGTACACACACACATATACACGCACAAACAGAGTGCACACACACACACACCCAAGCTCTTCTACTGAGAATAAACTCCAATGAGCTTAGTCTTTATGTTTCCTTAATCTGCTGGGGTTTACAGAAACAAACACACTACCTGTTTATAGGAAAATCCTGTTTGCATTCTCTCAACCAGACACATAAACAGACATACTCTGCCAATGTAGCAAACTGTCACGACTTCCACCGAAGTCCGTCCCTCTCCTTGTTCGGGACGACGTCACCGGCTTTCTAGCCATCGCCAATCCACTTTTCCATTTGTTTTGTCTTTGTCTTACACACCTGGTTTCAATCCCCCAATTACCTGTTCATTATTTTAACCCTCTGTTCCCCCATGTTAGTTTGTGAGTGATTGTTTCTATGTAGGAAGGTCCGTTATTGTGGCCTCTGTTTTTGTATTTATTATATGTTGAGTATATGTTTATTATATGTTGAGTAAAATACGTAAAATACGTTTATTTACTCATATCTGCTGTCCTGCGCCTGACTCCTATACACCAGCTACACACAGACTTCCCTACACTAACTCCTGAGTAGCGATGCTGTTCGTTTGTTAGTGACGGGGGGTTTGACGTCAGAAGAAAAGGACCCGCAGTACCCACAACCATTTATAGTAGAGAAATTACACATACAGTGGGAAGAAAAAGTATATGAACCCCTTGGAATTACCTGGATTTCTGCATGAATTGGTCATCAAATTTGATCTGATCTTCATCTAAGTCCCAACAATAGACAAACATAGTGTGCTTAAATTAATAACACAAAAAGTATTGTATTTTTCTTGTCTATATTGAATACATAATTTAAACATTCACATTGTAGGTTGGAAAAAGTATGTGAACCCCTAGGCTAATGACTTCTCCAAAAGCGCATTGGAATCAGGAGTCAGCTAACCTGGAGTCCAATCAATGAGACGAGATTGAAGATGTTGGTTAGAGCAGCCTTGCCTATAAAAAACACTCACAAAATTTGAGATTGCTATTCACAAGAAGCATTGCCTGATGTGAACCATGCCTCAAACAAAAGAGATCGCAGAAGACCTAAGATTAAGAATTGTTGACTTGCATAAAGCTGGAAAGGGTTACAAAAGTACCTCTAAAAGCCTTGAAGTTTATTAGTCCACAGTTAGACAAATTGTCTATAAATGGAGAAAGTTCAGCACTGTTGCTACTCTCCCTAGGAGTGGCCGTCCTGCAAAGATGACTGCAAGAGCACAGCGCAGAATGCTCAATGCGGTTAAAAAGAATCCTAGAGTGTCAGCTAAAGACTTACAGAAATCTCTGGAACATGCTAACATCTCTGTTGACGAGTCTACAATACGTAAAACACTAAACAAGAATGGTGTTCATGGAAGGATACCACGGAAGAAAACACTGCTGTCCAAAAAAAACATTGCTGCACGTCTGAAGTTTGCAAAAGTGCACCTAGATGTTCCACAGCGCTACTGGCAAAATATTCTTTGGACAGATTAAACTATATTTTAGTTGTTTGGAATGAACACTCAACACTTTGTGTGGAGAAAAACGGCACAGCACACCAACATCAACACCTCATCCCAACTGTAAAGTATGGTGGAGGGCGCATCATGGTTTGGGGCTGCTTTGCTGCCTCGGGGACTGGACAGCTTGCTATTATCGACCGAAAAAATGTATTCCCAAGTGTATTAATACATTTTGCAGGAGAATATATGGCTATATGTCCACCAATTAAAACTCAACAGAAGTTGGGTGATGCAACAGGACAACAACCCAAAACACAGAAGTAAATCAACAACAGAATGGCTTCAACAGAAGAAATTACGCCTTCTGGAGTGGCCCAGTCAGAGTCCTGACCTCAACCCGATTGAGATGCTGTGGCATGACCTCAAGAGAGCAGTTCACACCAGACATCCCAAGAATATTGATGAACTGAAACAGTTTTGTAAAGACGAATAGTCCAAAAATCTGATCCACAACTACAAAAAACATTTGGTGGAGGTTATTGCTGCCGAAGGAGGGTTCATCCAATACTTTTCCCACCCTGCACTGTGAGTGTTTACACAGTGTTTTCAACAAAGACATGAAAACGTATAATTGGTTTGTGTGTTATTTGTTTAAGCAGACTTTGTTTGTCTATTGTTGTGACCTCGGTGAAGATTAGATCAAATTTTTATTCCAGGTATTTACAAAGGGTTCACATACCTTTTCTTGCCACTCTTTCTTATTTTAGTAATGAACAATTGAACGTAATGAAATCAAAATGATGCATGGAATAATTTTTTTTTCATATTTTGTTTCTCTTCCTACTTCTTGGAGAACCACCTGGTGAACACACTTACTTTCTTTCCCTTGCTTTCCATCTCAACACTGGACAGCATGATGGAGACCTCGGGGGCAGAGTCATTGTCTTTACTGGTCTTTTTCTCTTTCTCCTGCACTTTATCACCCACTGCCCACCTCTCCCCTCAGCCTCTTTTCCTCCATCTCACCATTCCCCCTATTCTCCCCTCAGCTTCTTTTCCTCCATCTCTCCATTCCCCCTATTCTCCCCTCAGCCTCTTTTCCTCCATCTCTCCATTCCCCCTATTCTCCCCTCAGCCTCTTTTCCTCCATCTCTCCATTCCCCCTATTCTCCCCTCAGCCTCTTTTCCTCCATCTCTCCATTCCCCCTATTCTCCCCTCAGCCTCTTTTCCTCCATCTCTCCATTCCCCCTATTCTCCCCTCAGCCTCTTTTCCTCCATCTCTCCATTCCCCCTATTCTCCTCTCTCACTCTTTCCTCCATCTTCCTCCTCTCCACCCCTCTCCCGCTCTTTCCGGCATGCTATTTTCTTCATCCTCACTCCATTCCTGCCCCCCAGGTGAAAATAAGGTCATGTCTGTCTCAGTTGTGTCCAGGTTCATATCTCTTCTCAGTTCTGCCCTCACTCGAATCCCCCTCACTGTCTCCTTCCTCATCTTCTCCCTCTCTTTCCGTTCTCTCTCTCTCCATCGTCTTATCGAGGTTCTCCAGTTTTTCTCCTCCTCTCTTCCTCAATGAATTTCTCTCTATCCTCCAAAAACACTTCCTGTGTGTGTCCAGCTATTTTACGAGTTCTGCCACCTCCCTCTTTTATGCTTCCAATTTTCCTTCTTTCTTGCTCACTTTGCTTTTTCTCTCCTCCACCCCTGCCTGAATTCCCGCAGACTCCATTCTCAACTCCTCTCTCGTCTGTCGCTTCCACACCTCCTCCTCTGGCATTCGCTCCGCTGCAGACAGCCACGTCTTCTCCTTGTCTTTCGTCTCCTCTGTCCGTCGTCCCTGATCGGACCTACTCCTTCTCTTCCCCTGCTGTGTCCAATCCAGTTTGGAAGTCTTTGATTTTGATCTCAGTCTCTTTTCTGTTCAACACGTTCCTCTCCTCCATCGGAAATGTCCTCATCCTTTCATCCGCATACAGTGCATCCTCCGCTCCTCCATCTTATCCAAATCCCACATCTCCACTCTTGGCTACAAGATCGAGATAGATAATTTACCATAATAAATTATTTTCACAGGATTAAATGATACATTATTACAGGATTAGAGACCTATAAGTATTTGGTACTATAATTGAGTAATTACAGTACCAAATACGTATAGGTCTCTAATCCTCTAATAATTGCCACTATACTTACTATCAGTCACTCTTCTCTCCTTTGATGTATTTGCATCTGGGGAATCAGCCAAGTGTGGCAAGGAAAGGCATTCTTACTGTGAAATATGTTGAATGGGTTTGAATCACAATCATAGAATTAGAATTCCAAATTAATTAGATGTAGCATTCTATTTCTATTATCATATAAATAGAGTCTCTCCATTGCTCAGCCTGACCTACTCTTGGCGTACCTGTGGTTATATTTCACACTTGATTAAATTAGCACACACACCTGGCCCGGCTGTTCCCTTTCTCTCTCACACCCTCACAGCTGGTAATCTTGTTGTCAGGGTTATTATTAGGGCTGTGGCCTTTGGCTAGCCTTTTTAGATATTGGTGCTGCTTTCATCAGCCCCATCCTCCCTATTGCTCTTTATCTGTTTGCCCTTAACCTTTTCTCCCATGGGCCCGTTGGCCAATTTTACTCACTACTGGAGTATAAATAAAGTGAATTAAAGCTTTCATCTAAGGTCTCATAGTGCAGTGTCATGCCACGATTAGCACACTGGTGCCCTAGATCTATAACTGCTCTTTTACAGATCTATTAGATGTACCTTAGCTCTATTAGATCCTTCCTGTTTGGCCCTGTCTGGGGGTGTCCTCGGATGGGGCCACAGTGTCTCCTGACCCCTCCTGTCTCAGCCTCCAGTATTTATGCTGCAGTAGTTAATGTGTCGGGGGGCTAGGGTCAGTTTGTTATATCTGGAGTACCTCTCCTGTTCTATTTGGTGTCCTGTGTGAATCTAAGTGTGCGTTCTCTAATTCTCTCTTTCTCTCTCTCTCGGAGGACCTGAGCTCTAGGACCATGCCCCAGGACTACCTGACATGATGACTCCTTGCTGTCCCCAGTCCACCTGACCGTGCTGCTGCTCCAGTTTCAACTGTTCTACCTTATTATTATACGACCATGCTGGTCATTTATGAACATTTGAACATCTTGGCCATGTTCTGTTATAATCTCCACCCGGCACAGCCAGAAGAGGACTGGCCACCCCACATAGCCTGGTTCCTCTCTAGGTTTCTTCCTAGGTTTTGGCCTTTCTAGGGAGTTTTTCCTAGCCACTGTGCTTCTACACCTGCATTGCTTGCTGTTTGGGGTTTTAGGCTGGGTTTCTGTACAGCACTTTGAGATATCAGCTGATGTACGAAGGGCTATATAAAATTAAAATAAAATAAAAAAACTGATTTGATTTGATTTGATTTGATTTTGATTAGATGCGCCTATAGTCGATTGCCGCACCAATGTAGTAAAATTATTTTTTAAATCCCCATCAAAGTCCGTACATTTATGCTAGAGATATCTGTTTTTCCACTGCATCTGCCGGTGAAAGGTGGCGGTGAAAGTTGATGGTGGCGGTGAAAGGTGGCGGTGGCGGTGACGGTGGCGGTGAAAGGTGACGGTGGCGGTGAAAGGTGGCGCTGGCGGTGACGGTGGCGGTGAAAGGTGGCGGTGGCGGTGACGGTGGCGGTGAAAGGTGACGGTGGCGGTGAAAGGTGACGGTGGCGGTGAAAGGTAACAGTGGCGGTGAAAGGTGGCGGTGGCGGTGGCAGTGAAAGGTGGCAGAGCTTGAACGGTATTTGTCAGACCATGAGACATCCCGAAAATCAGAAATCTTACGAAAACGTCTGTAGCGTCCGAATGGTTTGACTTACTATTATGGCCCCTTTATGGAAAGGGGAGACAAGTGTCACGGGACTCATCTGAAGGTAACCTGTGCAGGTCTAAAAAAAGTAGAAAGGTAGTTGTGTGCCTACCCAAAAAAAGGGGTTAAATATCTGTAAAATATATATATATATATACAGTATATATTTCCTGTGCTTTCTTGTAACTCCTAGATATAGGACGAACACTTCAAAACCTTATTTCTTATTATGTATTATGTATTTTTTGCCATTAATGAATGTGTTTTTCAATATGTTTCTTGGGCTATAGTAGTAAAGGCCAAATTCTATATTTGATCAAATAATTGCTGTATATATTTTGATACCTAAAGGAGTCCTACAAATCTAAATCAAATAACTAAGTGGCCCATAATATGACCATCTTAAAAACAATTCCAACTTCCATAAGTTCCATTGAACCCCCCGCCCCCGGCCAAAACCTTTTTTGAAATGTACCTGAAAGGTTTATTTTAGCTCTTTAGACATTCATGTTTGAGTGCAGGCATCAATGACTCAACATTGTTCTTCTGCATGTGGCAATCACTAGTTATGTGTGGCATGAAGAGTGATTCTCTATGAAGTCTCTAAGGAAATGCCAGTGAGCACAGCATGGAAGACGTGATAACACATCCATAAGGTTAAACTGAAGTTAATGGTTGGACCCGATGCTCAAACATAACCAACTGTCAGAAATCCAAATAACCACTGGAGAGAGTTTTAAATACTGCACACGCTCAATGAAAGCTGACAAATAACATGCAGATATGATTTAAAATGGCTTTGCACAATTCTTAGCTTTTCACCTCTTTCTGTCAACTGTATGCTTAACCTTCCACTTGTATTCTTAAGTAATTCGTACAGATAGATGTTCAACTTGCACAATAGTAACCAAGCATGCCAATTTCCCACTAATGAATGTGGATTCATAATGCAAGACCTGGAATCTGAGATGAGGAAGGCCTTCCTTTTTGTTTGCCACATATTTTAATTTTGGCGCTATCCAATCCCCTATCATGACCATGTTCTCAATACAAAGGTCAAAAGCCATGTTGGTGATCAGCCAACAAAGTAGAATCCAATGTAAGTGTCAGAGTCGGTTCCCACCTGACCAACTGAGCTAATTGATCAGTTCAGTGATTGCCTAAATTCAACACACCTGTTATTCCAGGTCAGTTCAATCAAAAACGTGAAGTGCCTGCGGTACTCCATGACCAGTGTTGCCTACCCCTGACGTAGAGATTCAAGTCTGCCATTAAGACCCTTTTAGATACCGCTGACAGTTTGTTCTGACCTGGATTTATGGCTGTTTAGTGTTGCAATCCCCTCAAGAGTACTTTATTACTGTAATCAAAAACATATCGCTTTGGCGGGAAGGACGGGGGTCAAAGGACGGCAGATTTATCATCTCCTGTGATATCCCCTACGTTGCATTGCCAAGGAGAGGGTCAGCTTACTCTCGGAGTCTGTTGATCCACCTGCCCGTCTCGCCGCCTGCTGAGCGCAGTACATGTCATAACGGAGACCTCTATGGAGCCTCTCTGTCATACTCCCAGGTGTGGCTCTGTGCCTTCACCAATCATCCTCTTCTTCAGTGCTAACGGGGGAAGGTGCGTCACCCGACAAAGTGGCAGTGACAGACGAACCCGGACCCTGGTCCAGAGGAGCTCATCGCTCCAGGCTATTCTCCTTGTGTTGAGAGCTTTCTTGGCAACGGGCACACAGCATATGAAGGTGCTTAGCACGAGACCTCTCCCACTCTCCCTCACAGTGGCAGGACAGGAAGAAAGAGTGAGCTAGCATGTTAAGAGTCAGCAGGAGTTGGATGTAATGTTGAAAGGCTGGCGAGTGTCCAACAGAATGTGACATGCTCAATATAGTGTGGTGTGATAGACAAGCTATAGATGATATACACGTTTTCATTTTGCGCACATCCGCTGTTCATTATCAGTTTGGAGGGTCCGGATGCATACATATTCAATTTGGGCAATATTATCTCTGGCACTAAATAATATCTCTGGCACAAAATAGTATATCTGGCACAAAATAGTATCTCTGGAACCCATTGCATCATTAGAAAGAAGCATGATAAGTGTTGCGTTGTGTGGTTGGATACATTTTTAAGTAAGATATGGACCTAGATCAGTAAATCACACATTTCCTCAAATATCATCGTTTCAACAGCTTGTGATGGGTTTACAAAATAGTCTTGGTTCATATAGTTGGTAACAATGTGTGCAAGTATGTTATTTTAACAGACAAGACCAACAAACTTGGCACCGAGTGAGCTTCGACATTATCTTCAACCTTCTCAATACTGTCCCCTTGCTGCAGGAACCATGGACATTCAGTAACATTTTCTACATTCCATGAGAAGTGGAATGTTAATTCCACACCAAAGACAACTTAGTGGTTTTAAACCCAACTTAAGCTTGGAAGTGATACACAGACAAACTCAGTAGTGATGACCTTTCAACCCTTTGATGGTCATTGTATATTGGGAGACATTACCTGTGGCCCGACAGGCTGTAACTCAGTTTCAGCACAACAACTTCTCTTATTTTTTCAAAACAAACAAGGAGAGCCTCCCGAGTGGCCAGCGGTCTAAGGCACTGCATCACAGTGCTAGAGGTGTTCGATCCTGGGCTGTATCACAACCAGCCGTGATCAGGAATCCCATAGAGTGGTGCACAATTGGCCCAGCGTCGTCCATGTTAGGGGAGGGTTTGGCCAGGGGGGATTTATTTGGCTCATCGCGCTCTAGCGACTCCATGTGGCGCGCCGGACGCCTGCAGGCTGACCTTGGTCGTCAGTTGAACAGTGTTTCCTATGACACATTGGTGCGACGGGTGGGTGTTAAGAAGCATGATTTGGCGGGTCATGTTTCAGTGGATGTATGACTCGACCTGAGCCCGTTGGGGAGTTGCAGAAATGAGACAAGATCAAAATTGGGGAGGAAAAGGGGGTATAAAAAAAGAAAGGAAGTTGGAGGTTTGAGATGACCTCTTGTTGCAGTTAACGTATCAACTGTTCCTTTTTTTCATAACGTTGACATCCTTAGTCCTCCATTTCAGCATCCACCTGATCTAACTATCTCTGACATGGCTCAATCCTCTTCCCCAAAACATGACCCCAGTCTGTTGTTAGTGAAAACAAAATGGCTGCCATGTTCCATCATGGTGAGTCATATTCCATGACAACAATGTCTTCAAGTAAAAGTTGTTTCAGTTCACCATTTACATTTCCTTTAAGGGCACAACAACACCACCTTTACACATAGGAGAAGACTGTTTCCTACATGGAGACATATGTTTGTAATGGTAACAGACACAGCCAAATTCAGTTTTTGGCCGACTTTATGAAATCCTCTATTAGTTTTTATTTATCATAATACTGCTAATGCTATATTTTTCTGCCTTCCCACAACCTGAGGTTTGGCATGCCAAAAGCCTTCAGCAGAAAAAAAAGACAAAACATTGTCCACAAAACCACACTCAGTCTCTGGCTGCATTTCTAATTCAGTATTTCCTTCTCAATCATCTTATTTCCCCCTGAAACCCGATTTACACGTTTTACATCAAGTTTTCTGGCTTCTAACCATATCCTTGAAAAGGAAGTCTGACCAAAGTCAAGAGAAAGTATATGGTGAATGGAAAGGATCTGTTTGGAAATCTTTTAATAATGTCACTTATTACTACAACTCACCTGCATTTGCTTGTACTGCATCATCAATATTCACAAATCCACACAACCATATGTTGCCTACTGCTATATTACTTAAACTAAAAAGAATCTTGAAATTGACTTCACGTGGGAATAGAATGGCAGTTGTAACGTGTCGTTGAATATATGATTAGCGGATAGCTGTCTTCATTTTCAACAAAGTAGGGATAAGATCATTATAACAGACTTATTACAATAACCCAGGGTGATTACTCCTAAAGAACATATTAGAGTTGGAATCCACATTTCAAGCTTTGTCAGCTGTTTTCCTTGCTAACTACACATGGGCTTCACTCAGTACAGAGCGTCGGGTGGCTGTCACTGAGGCACGGTTGAACAAGCAGAGAATGTGCGCTAGCCGTGCCCGCCGTCTGCCCATCTGTGAAAACGGGGAAACGACACTGCATAACCAGTCGCCAGTTCTGTAAACTGTTAGAAAATTAGGATCAACAAACAGAACCACCGCAGTCGGCAAGCTGGTCAAACCCTGGGTCAGAAAGGTCGCACACCATGTGCTGGTGCTTTCACTCCCCTTCATGGAAATGAGTTCTCATTTATTTGTACGAGCTAATAGTGACTTCAGTGCGTGACAAGTACATAGACATACACTCAGAGAACTGCTGAAGGCCTTACTCGCCTATCCTGAGGCACAGAGAGAGAGGGAGCTCCATTGATTGTGTTTATTGTTGGCCTCCTGAGCCATACAACAAAGTGACGTGATGTAAACCATTGGAGCACTTCTGGCCAAATTTGATGTGACAGTCTCACGGTAAACATATACATAGCGTGGCCAAGCTTATTCTTTTCCTTCACCTTCCACCCTAATGACTTGACATGAAATTGATTAGGGCAAATTAGCAGCCATGTAAACAGAAATTACGTAGATTAAAGGCAACCATAAATTGACTTTGATGGTGAAATTGGTGTATAAACCTTTAGTCAGTATGTGAAGAATCCAACCCCACAAAATGGCCTTTTCCCATTTACTACAGTTACTTCACATCGTAAAGGAAAGCGTGGAGGAGTATAGCGAGGTCTGGCTTGTACCACTGTGAGTGTTCCTGAAAGGTGATGGCTGTTACTTATCCCCACAAATCACACAGAGGATAACTTGCTGTTGGCTGAAGACACGTCAAGCTGACTGTTTTATTAGTTGCCTTTTTAATATGCAGCTAATGGCCCTACTTCTGCAAGGTGTTTAAGGTCCTCTTTAAACTCTGTCACTCACATCCCTTACCTCACCAGGTTGCAGATCAGTGAAGCAAGTGCCGCCAACCATGACGCAATGAGACTTTACAGACCCTTTCCACAGTCAGGGAATAAGAGAAATCAGCTCTGACTTCCCTATGTGGAAATACTCTACTTATGGTCGGCCTGGGCTCAATGTCCGCCATCTTGTTCTCATTATTTTAGTTTGGTTCCATAAATGCCTCCCATAATCCAAAAGTCTTGTCAACCTGCTGCTGTCGTCAGTGTGTTACAGTATTCATTTACATCGCTTTGACTCTCCACACCACACACACAATCTTAAAGAAGCCGAAAGGTGTTCTCGCAATGAGAGACACAAATGATTACTTTGGCTTCTTGTCAAAGAGCTTTACGAGTACACGTAGGGATGTGGTCATCCTGTGTCTAGGCTTTTTTTCACGGAGGTCTTATCATAAGAATAAGCTCATGCTGTAGTTCTCCTAAATGCATTTGAAAACCTTACAGTTTGACATAGTCCCAAGCGTGGCAGAGCTTCTCAGCTGTGTTGTACTATCAGAGCTTCAATGGGTGGTCACCACTTCACATGCCTTACAAGAAGATCATTCGGTGCAAGAGAGCTTCATTTGGATTTTGCTGTATGCAACTTATCTGAGCAATTTAATATTCCTGTCTTGGGTTGCTTTTAGATGCTTTGTGTGTTTTTCTAAGAAGTAAATATCCTTTTGCCCGTACATATCAGCTTTTGCCCATACATATCCAGTTCAAGTGTCCATTGTTATTCCGCAGCTTCAGATTTCAGAACAATCTTTCTGCAGTTCCTCTTTGATATGGCTGTGTTCTAGGTTCAATACAAAACCTGTGGCCCTCAAGACATTGTAGTTCGGAGCTATCCCTTAACTACTCAACATGGTCAAAAGGTTAGGCATAGAAATACATTGACTGTACCTGAGCTTCCCAAACATCTATCCAAGGGCCCAACACAGAGAGAGACAAATAAATTGCTCATTTGGCAAAAACACTAGAGCTAAAATGATTTCCTTTCGCGAAACATGGGCAGGTCTGTTACAGAAAGGGTCATCGATCTGGTGAAGGGAGAGCGAAAACACAAGCAAAACAATTGAATCACTCCGAGTTACTGCAAGAATGCACAATAGCATTGAAGAGATGTGGAGGAGATGTCAAAACAGAGTGAGGGAGTGTCAATGATAGCTCACATTGACCGGTTCATGTTTGTCGGGTTACACTTGGAGATTGATTCAATGTTACATCGACCACAAACACAGCCAATGCAGATCAAAATTCTACACCCATAAATAAAACCATTGTAATTCACTACCTGTAAGTGGTAAACTCAGCCAGGCCCTTAATGAACCTGGGATGATAACAGTAGTTCTTGCACACAGACACACATGCACGCATACACACACACACACACACACGCATACACACACACACACACACACGCACACACGCACACACACACACACACGCATACACACATGCACGCATACACACACACACACGCACACACGCACACACACACACACACTCACTCGCTCACACCACACACACACACACACACACACACACACACACACACGCGCGCGCGCACACGCACACACGCACACACACACACAGGTGTAGGTTGAGTGTGACACTAATCATTGCCTGCTACAGGCACCAAGAAAGGCATGTCATTGAAACTATCTGACGTGTCAGCCAGTCAGCACTTTTAGTGCCTACTCCACCTGTCCCCCTGTACATGGCTATCTAACTGGGTATTATTTTTATACCAGTAGCTATCTCTACTATCACATAGGAATTCGCAGGTCTGGTGACAGTGAATGGCTAAGGTCAGGCCAGGGAGAACAGGAGAGTGCACGGCCACAACATCTGCGTTTTGCTTCTATGGATTTACATGGAGATACGAGAAGAGACACACCAAAATAGACTATTGTGGTGATTACGTCTTGGTAGTTACATGGACATGTTATGATGTCATTTCTTGCACATGTTCTCAACTCGTCCATTTTTCATGAAAACTTATGAATAAGTCATTGGTGCATCTCATAACCAAAAGTATAGTAATAGAGCCAGGGGCTTCTTTATTGTGGCGGTGTGAGTGTGAGCGGATGTGAGCCCAAGCCCAATATGTTTCCTTCCTTTAGTGAGGCCAATTTTAAATAGCTAATGTGTAAGTTATAGCAACTACTTTTGATAGTATAACAATGGGTTCCAACTTAAAATAAGTGCAGTGGCGGAAAAAGTACCCAATGGTCATACTTGTGTAAAAGTATAGATACCTTAATAGAAAGTTACTCAAGTAAAAAGTAAAAGTCACCCAGTAAAATACTACTTGAGTAAAAGTCTAAAAGTATTTGGTTCTAAATATACTTAAGTATCAAAAGTAAAAGTACGAATCATTTCAAATTCCTATTAAGCAAAGCAGGCGGCACCATTTTCTTGTTTTTAAAATGTATCGATAGCCAGGGGCACGCTCCAACACTAAGACATAATTTACAAAAGATGCATTTGTGTTTAGTGAGTCCGCCAGATCAGAAGCAGAAAGGATGACCATGTGTTGTCTTGATAAGTGTGTGCATTGGACCATTTTGTCCTGCTAAGTATTCACAATGTAACAAGTACTTTTGTGTGTCAGGTAAAACATATGGAGTAAAAAGTACATTATTTTCTTTAGGAATGTGGTGAATTAAAGTTGTCAAAATTAGAAACAGTAAAGTAAAATACAGATAACCAAAAAACTACTTAAGAAGTACTTTAAAGTATTTTTACTTATTAAGTACTTTACACCACTGAATAAGTGTTCCTTATTCAAGGTAATTACAGAGGCAGGTAATTACAGAGGCAGGTACAATGTAATTACAGAGGCAGGTACAATGTAATTACAGAGGCAGGTACAAGGTAATTACAGAGGCAGGTACAAGGTAATTACAGAGGCAGGTACAATGTAATTACAGAGGCAGGTACAATGTAATTACAGAGGCAGGTACAAGGTAATTACAGAGGCAGGTACAATGTAATTACAGAGGCAGGTACAAGGTAATTACAGAGGCAGGTACAATGTAATTACAGAGGCAGGTACAATGTAATTACAGAGGCAGGTACAAGGTAATTACAGAGGCAGGTACAATGTAATTACAGAGGCAGGTACAAGGTAATTACAGAGGCAGGTACAATGTAATTACAGAGGCAGGTACAATGTAATTACAGAGGCAGGTACAATGTAATTACAGAGGCAGGTACAATGTAATTACAGAGGCAGGTACAATGTAATTACAGAGGCAGGTACAATGTAATTACAGAGGCAGGTACAAGGTAATTACAGAGGCAGGTACAATGTAATTAGAGTCTAATTTCTCTTTTTACCTGATGCCTGCATTATCTCTTTCAATTATGGCTAATGGGAGACGATTCCCGTCTTTCCATGGATAAACCAACTAGGCTAGTAATTCGACAATTTAATTCATATTTATGGATGGAATACAAGTTTGTTATTAAGGCACATGAAAGTTGACATGTTCCAGAAGCCATTTCTGCCACAAAACGCATTTTGATAAAAAATGTACGTTCAAATGGCCCTCCTGTGAAGTGGTAGCATGCGATATACGCCTAGTTTCCTAAAACAAGTCACATATGTCCCTCTAATTTCCAACGACTACTTACATTTCCCTCAAAACCCTCAACAGTGTATCCACTTTTTAAAATGTTCTACAGTGAGCCATTCTAATGCAGTTGGGGTGTCTGAATACTACTGAGGCCTTATACAGTCCAGTAAGCCAACTGTAAATGGATACAGGATTCACAAATGTTTCATCATCCCACTGCTTGTGTCTGAAAACATGAAAGACAGGCTGGCTTGGTTGCCATACAGTGCATTCAGAAAGTATTCAGACACCTTGACTTTTTCCACATTTTGCTTCATTACAGCCTTATTCTAAAATGGATTCCACTATGTTTTGTCAGAGCGAAAACCAAGCCATGAGGTTGAAGGAATTGTCTGTAGAGCTCCAAGACAGGATTGTGTCGAGGCACAGATCTGTGGAAGGGTACCAAAACATTCTGCAGCATTTAACGTCCCTAAGAACACAATGCCCTCCATAATTCCTAAATGGAAGAAGTTTGGAACCACCAAGACTCTTCCTAGAGCTGGCTGCCCGACCAAACTGAGCAATCAGTTTGGTCGAGAAGGGCCTTGGTCAGGGAGGGGACCAAGAACCGGAAACCGAGCACCAAACCTAAGGTGAAGCATAGCGGTGGTAGCATCATGCTGTGGGGATGTGTTTCAGCGGCAGGGACTGGGAGACTAGTCAGGATCGAGGGAAAGATGAACGGCGCAAACTACAGAGAGATCCTTGATGAAAACCTGCTCCAGAGTGCTCAGGACCTCAGACTGGGGCAAAGGTTCACCTTCCAACAGGACAACAACCCTAAGCACACAGCCAAAACAATGTAGGAGTGGCTTCAGGACAAGTCTCTGAATGTCCTTGAGTGGCCCAGCCAGAGCCCGGACTTGAACCAGATCAAACATCTCTGGAGAGACCAGGAAAATTGCTGTGAAACGACGCTCCCCATCCAACCTGACAGAGCTGGAGAAGGATCTGCAGAGAAGAGTGGGAGAAACTCCTCAAATATAGTTATGCCACGCTTGTGATGTCATAACCAAGAAGACTCAAGGTTGTAATCGCTGCCAAAGGTGCTTCAAGAAAGTACTGTGTAAAGGGTCTGAATAATTATGTAAATGTGATATTTCTGTTGTTTATTTGTAATTAATTAGCAAAATAATCTAAAAAAAAGGTTTTTGCTTTGTCATTATGGTGTATTGTGTGTAGTTTGATAAGTTAAAAAAAAAACAATATAATACGTTTTAGAATAAGGCTGTAACGTAACAAAATGTGGAAAAAGTCAAGGGGTCTGAATACTTGCAATTGACATTTTTTCCAGAGAACAAATGTGTACATTTTCAGCACATAAAACATGACATAAAACAGCAGTTTGTGGTCAGCATTTCTTTTAGATGTATTACTGTCACTCTCTGACCTCAGATATCTCTGTTTTCTTTATATTTTGGTTAGGTCAGGGTGTGACGAGGGTGGGTATGCTAGTTTTCGTATTGTCCAGGGGTTTTGCATGTCTAGGGGTTTTGTAGGTCTAGGTATTTGTATGTCTATGGTGGCCTGATATGGTTCCCATTCAGAGGCAGCTGTTTATCGTTGTCTCTGATTGGGGATTATATTTAGGTAGCCATTTTCCCTTTTGTGTCCACCATCTGTAGCTCAACAGAAGTTGGGTGATGCAACAGGACAACGACCCTAAACACAGAAGTAAATCAACAACAGAATGGCTTTCAACAGAAGAAAATACGCCTTCTGGAGTGGCCCAGTCAGAGTCCTGACCTCAACCCGATTGAGATGCTGTGGCATGATCTCAAGAGAGCAGTTCACACCAGACATCTACAACTACAGAAAACATTTGGTTGAGGGTATTGCTGCCAAAGGAGGGTCAACCAGTTATTAAATCCACAGGTTTTACATACTTTTCCCACCCTGCACTGTGAATGTTTACACGGTGTGTTCAAGAAAGACATGAAAATGTAGAATTGTTTGTGTGTTATTAGATTAAGTAAATTATGTTTGTCTATTGTTGGGACTTAGTTGAAGATCAGATAAAATGTTATGACAAATTTATGCAGAAATTCAGGTAATTCCAAAAGGTTCACATACTTTTTCTAGCCACTGTATGTTTTCATAAATGAGGGGCTTTGTAAATGAAGGATGTTTTAGGAAGCCTTAACTCACGACTTTTCAAATAAACGTTTATTGATGAACAACATAACCCCAGAAGATGGATAGGATGATTATCATAGCCCTTTAGAAACATTTAATCACATGAGAAGAACAAGGCTGGAACATCTTGCATATTAACTTGATAACTTTTGGCCTTGCTACAAGAAGGACATTATCTAAGTAGCAGATATGTTTTCATCAGATCCAAACAGATCTACAGCAACATAACTTTTATAGTTGTTACATCAACCACAGTAAGTAAGATGCGTCTGTTGTACATGAGTCCTCATATTGTACGTTTCCCGACAAGCTAATTACATTGTGAACATTTTTGGACTCCCAATCTCTCCATTATAGGATTACCATGGTGACAGAATTGAGAAAAAAACCCATGCTCTGTCTGGTGTTGGCTGCAACATACCTCATGATATCTGCAAACAACCCATAATAGGTGATGGCTGGAGCAGACTGAGAAACAGACTGAGAAACAGACAAGGCCTTGTCAGATTTTCTACCGCCATCATTCCTCTGTTGGAAGCCAGAGAAGAGAAGTGCACTGTAAGTAAACCTGAGATTTACCCATCCCTATTCCTATTGATCTCAGGGGGTTGATAGACCACCATGTATCATCCTGCTTCTCTGAGTGTGTTACGAAAACACAGGCATGCTCTGCCAAGACAACGGAGGCTTGGGAGAACTAGAAGAGGATGAACACGCACATGAACTCTATCTGTGGCTAACTGTGTGCGACTTCCGTGTTTCAGCACCACTTCAGTGCTTTTTATATCCCAGTAAGTGAACCTGAGAGGGAACTACATTTGAGTCAGGAACAGTTGGATATTGATTGAATAGACGAAAGGCAAAGTGCTATAGGTGGACACATTTATTGCGCTCGCGTAGGTGATCTCATCCACCCTCACACACACTCTTTGACTTGATATGTGTTGTTGTTGTTCCATAGGTAGTGTGGGTCCAGACAATAACCATTTGATGATCTCATGCTCTTTTCCCATGTTAGAACGACCAGTCCCATGACTGCAGAAGAAAATACAACGTAACAAATGGCAGCGTGTTGGCTGCATTCAAAATGAAGCGTGCAAACACAGCTTGCCAATGGGGAAATTAGGAGAGTAAGGAGAAAGATACCTGGGCTTGTTACGTCCGTCTGATGAACACGTTGGCCATTGCATCAGAGGCTGACAATGACAAAAAGCTTTGGGGCACACACATCATGACAGTGACTTTGGGCCACACACATCATGACAGTGACTTTGGGCCACACACATCATGACAGTGACTTTGGGCCACACACATCATGACAGTGACTTTGGGCCACACACATCATGACAGTGACTTTGGGGCACACACATCATGACTTGTGTCAAACAGTGGTCCAAGAAGCCAGCTAAATGAGTTAGGGCTAATTACGGCTGCATTGCTATCTATTCCCCATGGTGGATCAGGTTGCAGGGTTGATAATGTTGTGGAAGGCTGACAAACACTAGGGACAAAGAGTAGTAGGCTATATAGACAATCACAGAGAATAATCTCAGTGTATTGATGAAGTGGATGAGGTATTTATTCAGAGAAAATCATTGATGTTGAAGGGGCACTGAATGAAATGCTAAAATGAAGGGGCTACAATTAAGATTTCTTTGTTAGAATCATTTGTTTTACAGGTAAAGCAAGTCTGATATCAACAGGTATCAGCTTTCATCAGGTGCCAGTTGCACTTCATGCATGCAGTCCATTGCTATAATCTTGGAGATGTTTTTCCCAAAATGTCACTTAAATGGGACATTAACTCAATGCAGAGGTATGAGGTGGGGTCCTCTTGAAGCAGACCTAGACTATTGAAGTGTAATCTCTAGAGATCGTCTTTATGTAGGTAGGTAGGTCAGCATTTGTTTAGGCCCTGCCCACTGGGCACAGACATCAGTTCAACATCTAGTTTTGATTTACATTTGGTTGAGTTGTCAGTTAACATGAATTCAACACGAAATCTCCCCCAAAATTCCCCCTGTCAGAAAGTTGGGTGAAAAACAGACAACATTCCCTTAAGTTGATGACTTTTTGCAAATCCAATCAGTGATTCAACGTCATCACATTACATTTTTTTGTGAAAATGACGTGGAAACAATTTTGATTCAACCAGTTTTTGCCCAGTGGGTGGAACTGGAAGTAAAATCTAGGGGGACATTGGTTGCCTTGTTAGGGAGAATGGAGGAGTGTGATCTTCTGTAAACACTTCTGAAGGGTCCCTCCACCCTTTGCCGAGATAACAGCATTGCAGCACCGTCCACTTGTTAAAATATACAAGCCAGATCAAGCAGATTACAGAAGCTAACAGCTATTGGGGGATCTAAACAAGTTTGCTCTGGAAACCCAATCACCCTGGATATGCAGTGATTGTCCACACTTCAGTGAACCACCTGGAACCTTCTCCAGGCTAACCTGCAGACAAACATTGTTAAGTGTTGACTCTGCTTTTCAAATTATGGAGGAAAGAGTAGCTGCATGACATGGCAGATATCTTGAAGTAGCGCCAAATTCTGCTTGCCTCGCAAACAAGCAGCGGAGATCATATTCTTTGTTTACGCGTTTGTTTTTCGCACAGGGTCAGTCAACCTGTTGATTGCAAATGAAAAGCCAGGCTCGTGTTACATAATGTAAACTGCTATGTGACAATCCTGATCAAACTGATTCGTAAAGAGTCCCATGCATGCTGCAGAAGTCTAAGTATTCACAGTTAGGCTTTAGTGCGCTACAGTATGTACCTGCTTTGTATTGTGAGGCTACAGAGCACATGTTTGTGTTATGTGTACAGGTGCTGTAACAGGGCATTTGCAGAATTATAGCTGAATTGACATGTCAGCGTTAGCAAGCAAAATACTGTGGACTTTTGTAACTTCTTAGTCCTGAAGATGAATGACTACTTGAACTTTCAGTTTGCTTTAGCTACAATGCTAAACTGGTGAGCTGTAGGGGAAAGTACTCATGAGGTCTAAATCACAGAAGCTTTTAGAGGCCGCACAATTATACACAGTACCAGTCAAACGTTTGGACACACCTACTCATTCCATGGTTTTTCTTTATTTTTACTATGTTCTACATTTTAGAATAATAGTGAATACATCATAACCATTAATTATAACACATGTGGAATCATGTAGTAACCAAAAAAAGGATGTATTTTATATTTCAGATTCCTCAAAGTAGCCACCATTTGCCTTGAATAGTGGCTACTTTGCTTTTCACACTCTTGGCATTCTCTAAACCAGCTTCATGAGGTAGTCACCTGGATTGCATTTCAATTAGAAGGTGTGCCTTGTTAAAGGTTCATTTCTAATCAAAATCAAATCTAACTTTATTTGTCACATGTGCCAAATACAGCAGGTGTAGTAGACCTTACCATTAAATCCTTACTTAAAAGCTCTTAACCAACAACGCAGTTCAAGAAAGAGTTAAGAAAATATTTACAAAAAATGTGTTTGAGCCAATCAGTTATGTTGTGACAAGGTAGGGGTGTTATACAGAAGATAGCCCTATTTGGTAAAAGACCAAATCCATATTATGGCAAGAACAGAACAAATAAGCAAAGAGAATTCTGAAAATGTAAAAAACGTTTAAAGTTTCTTCAAGTGCAGTCGCAAAAACCATCAAGCACTATGATCAAACTGGCTTTCATGAGGACCGCCACAGGAAAGGAAGAGCCAGAGTTACCACTGCTGCAGAGGGTAAGTTCATTGGAGTAACTATAGCCCAAATTAATGCTTCACAGAGTTCAAGTAACAGACACATCTCAACATTAACTGTTCAGAGTGAATCAGGCCTTCATGGTCAAATTGCTGCAAAGAAACCACTACTAAAGGACACCAATAAGAAGAAGAGACTTGCTTGGGCCAAGAAACACAAGTAATGGGCATTAGACCGTTGGAAATCCGTCCTTTGAGTCCAAATTTGGTTCCAACTGCTGTGTCTATGTGAGACGCAGAGTAGGTGAACGGATGTGTAGTTCCCACCATGAAGCATGGAGGAGGAGGTGTGATGGTGTGGGAGTGCTTTGCTGGTGACACTGTCAGTGATTTATATAGAATTCAAGGCACACTTAACCAGCATGGCTACCACAACATTCTGCAGCGATACGCCATCCCGTCTTAGTGGGACTATCATTTGTTTTTCAACATGACAATGACCCAACATACCTCCAGGCTGTGTAAGGGCTACTTGACCAAGGAGAGTGATGGAGTGCTGCATCAGATGACCTGGCCTCCACAATCACCAAAACTCAACCCAATTGAGATGGTTTGGGATGAGTCGGACCACAGAGTGAAGGAAAAGCAGCCAACAACCGCTGCTTTTAGCTTTTAGTATTAGTCTACAATGTAGAAATTGTAAAAATTAACAAAAACCCTCGGATGAGTAGGTGTGTCTAAACTTTTGACTGGTACTGTATGTGTCAAACACATGTGTATTTTTTGCTGTCTGATCACTCTCTTGCTCTTTCATTTAGTCAGTTTCCAGGTTTATGAATGTTTTGTTTTCTATTTTGAAATGCTACCATGGGGCTAAGCCGCAGCTAATGGAGCTATGGGTGGTTTTCCCCGTTGACTGTTATTCTCTCCTACCTTACATTCCTCCTGTGACACTGCCACATCTGGGCACCACCAATGACAACGAGAGGAACTCAGGTCTCAATCAAGAATTACAATAAAAGAGCGCTTCGTAAAAATTGACAGGCGGGGACTTTTTACCTTTCCGTAAACTTGACCTGAACTTTGCCATCCGAGGAGGATAGGGGAGATCCGAACTGCTTTGACAGGGGACAGAGCCCAGTGCCGGTGTTGAGTTCGGGCTCAAGAGTGGAGGGGATAACTAGGAATGGCAGCACGTTCGAGTTAATGGCTTGGGGGAGTCACTCGTCGGGTCGTCTCACCCTGATGACATCATCCCTCCAGGCAAGTGCCACATTGGGCTGTTTAAAGAATCAATCAAGTCATTAGTCCAAGGTTCTATGAGGCAGACTAAACATGTCTGTCTGTCTGTCTGTTTGTCACTCTCATCCGGAGACATGTTATCCATGGTCCAGGCCCAACCTGTGACAAGATGCCCGCTTTGTCTCTCGGCTGTTCTTTTCTTTCTCGTGTGTTGAGTAAACAACTTCTATCCTTAAGTCGTTCATATGCATTCCCTTGCAAGTAAATCCATGTGAGATTGAGGCACTTCATTTGTTGCCTCAAGGATTTTGAGCTTACATTGTGAGCTCATTGTACTGTAGGCCTTGTTGAAGTACCCTTATGGATTTAGTTGTAGTTGAACAGCTCTCCTCTCTCAGCATACCACCCTGCATACCACTGCTTGCTTGCCTCTAAAGCTAAGAAGGGTTGGTCCCTGAATGGGAGACCAGACGCTGCTGGAAGTGGTGTTGGAGGTCCAATAGGGGTCCCTCTTCCCTCTAGTCTTAAAATTGAATCCCAATGCCCCAGGGCAGTGAAGTGGAAATTGCCCTGCGCAGGGTGCCGTCTTCAAGATGGGATGTTAAACGGGTGTCCTGACTCTCTGTCATTAAAAATCTCATGGCACTTATCGCAAGAGTATAGGGCTATTAACCCCATTGTCCTGGCTAAAATTCTCAACCTGTACCTATTTCTGTCATGGACACCTAAATATTATTATTATTGTTATTATTTACTCAAACACATAGCTACTCACATTCACACCAAGACAAACACACACACATCCTCAATCCCTAATTCTCACCTCACAACCGTCAAGTGTGAAAAGTGAAGTCTGCACGCTGATTCCTGTCAACACAGCCAGCCATTGTGTGATTTGCTTTTACGGCCTCCTGAGACCACGGAGGGACTCGACTGTGGGTACTTCAGTAGGAGAATATGTAGAGCTCACAGGTCTGCCCTGGACTCAGAACTCCAAACAGGAGAATAATACACTGTTATGGCCCGCATTAGCACTTGCAATGAATGGTATGGGCACTGGCGCTGGTTCAGGGTTGCCATGACAAACCTGAGGATTAGGGGCTAAAGCCTCTTCTCTGTCCTCATAGTGTCAGCACCACGGTGGAACTCTGACTGGATTGCACAACTATGTAATTCATTAAAATGTGCCTCGTTAAAGGAGCAGGTAAGTACGAAGGGTCTTAAGCTATTGAAGTGGGTACGAATTAGTTGCTTAAGCCTCTATTGGGAGATAACCCTCAGTTAAGTTCAACTCACTTTGTGCATTTTGTAACAGTTTTCTTTCTTCCATAATGTAAAAAGAAAACAATGTGCTATTGATGTAGGAGGCAAATGTGAAGACAATGTAATACCTTCATGGCAATTGAAACTTGTCTTTCAGGTATAACAATACTTTTTTAATTACATTTTTATCTTTTTAAATCTTAATATTTATAGACAATTCAGTAGTCTCGATTTGAATTGTCTTGCATTTACAGTTGAAGTCGGAAGTTTACATACACCTTATCCAACTAAACTCAGTTTAAACTCAGTTTTTCACAATTCCTGACATTTAATCCTAGTAGAAATTCTCTGTTTTAGGTCTGTTAGGATCACCTCTTTATTTTAAGAATGTGAAATGTCAGAATAATAGAGAGAATGATTTATTACAGCTTTTGTTTCTTTCATCACATTCCCGGTGGGTCAGAAGTTTACATACACCCAATTAGTATTTGGTAGCATAGCCTTTAAATTGTTTAACTTGGGTCAAACGTTTCGGGTAATCTTCCACAAGCTTCCCACAACAAGTTGGGCGAATTTTGGCCCATTCCTCCTGACAGTGCTGGTGTAATTGAGTCAGGTTTGTAGGCCTCCTTGCTCCCACACGCTTTTTCAGTTCTGCCCACAAATATTCTATGGGATTGAGGTCAGAGCTTTGCGATGGCCACTCCAATACCTTGATTTTGTTGTCCTTAAGCCATTTTGCCATTTTGGAAGTATGCTTGGGGTCATTGTCCATTTGGAAGACCTATTTGCGACCAAGCTTTAACTTCCTGACTGATATCTTGAGATGTTGCTTCATTATATCCACATAATTTTGCTGCCTCATGATGCCATCTATTTTGAAGTGATCCAGTCCTTCCTGCAGCAAAGCACCCCCACAACATGATGCTGCCACCCCCGTGCTTCACGGTTGGGATGGTGTTCTTCGGCTTGCAAGCCTCCCCCTTTTTCCTTTGAACATAATCTATGGTCATTATGGCCAAACAGTTCTATTTTTGTTTCATCAGACCAGAGGATATTTCTCCAAAAAGTACGATCTTTGTTCCCATATGCAGTTGCAAACCGTAGTCTGGCTTTTTTATGGCTGTTTTGGAGCAGTGGCTTCTTCCTTGCTGAGCAGCCTTTCAGGTTATGTCGATATAGGACTTGTTTTACTGTGGATATAGATACTTTTGTATCTGTTTCCTCCAGCATCTTCACAGGGTCCCTTTGCTATTGTACTGAGATTTTTACTTTTCGCACCAAAGTACGTTCATCTCTAGGAGACAGAACGCGTCTCCTTCCCGAGCGGTATGACGGCTGCGTGGTCCCATGGTGTTTATACTTGCGTACTATTGTTTGTACAGATGAACGTGGTACCTTCAAGCGTTTGGAAATTGCTCCCAAGGATGAACCAGACTTGTGGAGGTCTACAATTTTCTTTCTGAGGTCTTGGCTGATTTCTTTTGATTTTCTCATGATGTCAAGCAAAGAGGCACTGAGTTTGTAGGTAGGCCTTGAAATACATCCACAGGTACACCTCCAATTGACTCAAATGATGTCAGTTAGCCTATCAGAAGCTTCTAAAGCCATGACATCATTTTCTGGAATTTTCCAAGCTGTTTAAAGGCACAGTCAACTAAGTGTATGTAAACTTCTGAAATTTGTGGAGTGGTTGAAAAACAAGTTTTAATGACGCCAACCTTAG
Source organism: Oncorhynchus tshawytscha (assembly GCF_018296145.1). Taxonomy (NCBI): domain Eukaryota; kingdom Metazoa; phylum Chordata; class Actinopteri; order Salmoniformes; family Salmonidae; genus Oncorhynchus; species Oncorhynchus tshawytscha. The sequence continues at coordinate 38,694,283 of NC_056441.1, forward strand.
TGTATGTAAACTTCCGACTTCAACTGTATATTTGTCTTGTATGTGTACATATACATTGATAAAATCAACAGACAACCAAATAAATGTTGCTCATTTCTTTTCCAAAAGCACAACATGAGCCAGATACTGATTTAGAACAGCTGTATTCGGGCCTTGAGAAACTGACACAATCCATTCTGTGCTTCATTGCCATAAGTTAGCCATTTTGTCAAAGAAAGTGTTATGGCGAAAGACCAACTTGGGACCTCAACAGTTAGAAAAATGACAGTAGTAGCTTTGAAACAGCGTTTGTTTTCTCAGTAATGTTTCATGTTTACATTCCTATGAGAATTAAGATCTGAGATTACACAACTCAATTAAGATGATGTAAATACAAACAGCTTGTGAGTTATGGAAAGGCAGACAATGCCAATACAAGCTGGAATAAAAGGAAGTTGTTTCTGATATGACCATTTCTACTTCGTAATTTTATAGAGTCGACATGTATTGGCACTTGGGCCAATGACTCCATGGCTGCGCACAACTCCAACACCATCATTAAAGTTGCTCCACAGGATTTATTTATATTTTTGCGCATTGTAATTTCAGAAAATGTCTATTATAAATCTGCTGTTATAGTGGAATGATATTGTTTCACAGTATTACTGTATTGCTACTTATTCAACCACTGATTTCTCCTGCCGGGGTGGAATCTGTTGTCATAATGTGGCTGTGTTATTTAGTGGAAATTGCTGTGTAATTTCCTGGTTGCAAATATTCGACACGGTTTCAGTTATTGTGAGAAAAGAAGCACTGAATATTGTAGGGAATCATTGTACCATCTAAATCGTTGTAAATATATTTTCAATAACAAAACGTTGGGCCAAAACCATTGTCTTAAGGTTGGTGGACCAAAACCATTGTCTTAAGGTTGGTGGACCAAAACCATTGTCTTAAGGTTGGTGGACCAAAACAAAGTCAGAACAGTTTCCCATTTTGACAACAGATGACTATCCGGTGGGAGAAACCATTAGGCGAATATCACACCCAATCCCAACACTGCTGGGTAAGTAATAATGTAAAACATTATCATTCCACTATTAGCGGCAGATATATTATGTACACTTTCTGACAACGCAAAATGTCCCAAAAATTCTATGTGTAGCACCTTTAAGTTTGCTGATGACACGACGGTGGTTGGCCAGATCACCAACGACGATGAGACAGCCTATAGGGAAGAGGTCAGTGACCTGGCAGTGTGGTGCCAGGACAACAACCTCTCCCTCAATGTCAGCAAGACAAAGGAGCTGACCGTGGACTACAGGATACGGAGGGCTGAGCACGCCCCCATCCACATTGAAAGTGGAGAGGTTTGAGATCTTCAAGTTCCTCGGTGTCCACATCACTAAGGAATTATCATGGTCCCCACACACCATCACAGTCGTGAAGAAGGCACGGCAATGCCTCTTCCCCCTCAGGAGGCTGAAAAGATTCAGCATGGGCCCTCAGATCCTCAAAAAGTTATACAGCTGCAACATTGAGAGCATCTTAACGGGCTACATCACTGCTTGGTATGGCAATTGCTCTGCATCTGACCCCAAGGCACTATAGAGAGTATTGCTTACTGCCCAGTACATCACTGGGGCCGAGCTCCCTCCCATGCAGAACCTATATGACAGGCGGTGTCAGAGGAAGGCCCTAACAATTGTCACCCAAGTCATAGACTGTTCTCTCTGCTACCGCATAGCAAGTGGTACTCATCCACCAGTCTGGAACCAACAGGACCTACTCCCAAGCCACAAGACTGCTAAATAGTTAGTTAAATAGTTCAACCAAATAGCTACCGGGACTGTCTTTTGAGTCATCACGTACGCTGCTGCTACTGTTTATTATCTATCCTGTTGCCTGGTCACTTTATCCCTACCTATTGTATATGTACATATCTACCTCAATCACCTCGTACCCCTGCACATTGACTCGGTGCTGGTACCCTGTGTATATAGCTAAGTTATCGTTACTCATTGTGTATTTATAACTCATGTTATTATTTTTCTATTATTTCTCTTTTTTTCTTTCTGCATTGTTGGGAAGGGCCATTAAGAAAGCATTTCACTGTTAGTCTACACTTGTTGTTTATGAACTGTTAGAAGAAAGCATTTCACTGTTAGTCTACACTTGTTGTTTATGAACTGTTAGAAGTAAGCCTTTCACTGTTAGTCTACACTTGTTGTTTATGAACTGTTAGAAGTAAGCATTTCACTGTTAGTCTACACTTGTTGTTTATGAACTGTTAGAAGTAAGCATTTCACTGTTAGTCTACACTTGTTGTTTATGAACTGTTAGAAGTAAGCATTTCACTGTTAGTCTACACTTGTTGTTTATGAACTGTTAGAAGAAAGCATTTCACTGTTAGTCTACACTTGTTGTTTATGAACTGTTAGAAGTAAGCATTTCACTGTTAGTCTACACTTGTTGTTTATGAACTGTTAGAAGAAAGCATTTCACTGTTAGTCTAACTGTTTATGAACTGTTAGAAGAAAGCATTTCACTGTTAGTCTACACTTGTTGTTTATGAACTGTTAGAAGTAAGCCTTTCACTGTTAGTCTACACTTGTTGTTTATGAACTGTTAGAAGAAAGCCTTTCACTGTTAGTCTACACTTGTTGTTTATGAACTGTTAGAAGTAAGCCTTTCACTGTTAGTCTACACTTGTTGTTTATGAACTGTTAGAAGTAAGCATTTCACTGTTAGTCTACACTTGTTGTTTATGAACTGTTAGAAGTAAGCATTTCACTGTTAGTCTACACTTGTTGTTTATGAACTGTTAGAAGAAAGCATTTCACTGTTAGTCTACACTTGTTGTTTATGAACTGTTAGAAGAAAGCATTTCACTGTTAGTCTACACTTGTTGTTTATGAACTGTTAGAAGTAAGCCTTTCACTGTTAGTCTACACTTGTTGTTTATGAACTGTTAGAAGTAAGCATTTCACTGTTAGTCTACACTTGTTGTTTATGAACTGTTAGAAGAAAGCATTTCACTGTTAGTCTACACTTGTTGTTTATGAACTGTTAGAAGTAAGCCTTTCACTGTTAGTCTACACTTGTTGTTTATGAACTGTTAGAAGTAAGCCTTTCACTGTTAGTCTACACTTGTTGTTTATGAACTGTTAGAAGAAAGCCTTTCACTGTTAGTCTACACTTGTTGTTTATGAACTTTGACAAGTAAGCATTTCACTGTTAGTCTACACTTGTTGTTTATGAACTTTGACAAGTAAAGCATTTCACTGTTAGTCTACACTTGTTGTTTATGAACTGTTAGAAGAAAGCCTTTCACTGTTAGTCTACACCTGTTGTTTATGAGATGTGACAAATACATTTGATTTGAGAGTGAAAATTGTGAAAATTCCTACATTTTGTAACTTTTGAGATATATAGTTTCTCCTTTTCAGTTTATTGAGAAGTCATTGAAAATAGATGAACCTTTTTTCAATAATTGAATTGGAAGTCTACTTCCTTTAATTGACTTCCTTCCATTCGAATTGAGCCCAACCCTGGGCTGTGGACTGTTTGATAGTATATCTTATTTGACAGCATGGCATTTAAGCTCAGGTTTATGGCAATGCTAGTAGTTTTGATTTAATACACTCAAGAACTCCCTGGTTCATTTGGACTTTGTAACAGGACACCCATGTTTTAGGACACCAGCGAAGTTCATCAACTGTACCCAGTTTTCCCAGAAATGTTTGCACATGCTTCGTGTCTTGAGTAGCCAGGGTTTGTTATCTTGGGTCTCCTCCATGCATTAACTCACACACCCCTCCTTCTCCCACACTGTGAGCCCAACATTAGGTTGTATCCACTATCACAGAATACACACACTTTATCACACACACATCAGGGTGGTTTGGACCACAGTGAAGTGATGAGGGCCTGGTCATCTCTATCTGTTGATAGCCTTCCCTGAATCATAAGGATGTCAGGACACTGTCCATAATAGGGACTTGACCTTTGACCCTGGGCCTTTCACCACACTATTCCCTCGGCTTCCCTTGCTGGCTGCCGATGAAGACATTCCTCTGTCTACTTTTGGATTTCGGTTTTGTTTTCCTTAAAACACGGAGAGCTCTCCCGGATTGGTATTTTGACAGCTTTTGCAGAGTTTCGCACCATGTTGTGGCTATTTTTGGTGAGAGGAGAAGAATTACATTAGATATGATATATCACTTCACTCAATATGATAAAGTATGTAAACATTGAATTCTCTTACCACCTAAATGGGATAAAACTCGATTTACTAAAAACCATGGAAATACAACACAGCATTGTGAACCCCTGTGTTATATCGTTGAGTGTTATATAGTTGAGTGGTGGACAGTGAGAATCCTGTGGCATCTGCTGTGTACTGTAGTGCAGGGGAGACGGGAACAGACTGAGTGTGTACAGGGGCAGGGCTACCACACAAGCCTCAGGTCAGAGAGCGTGTAAACCAATCCTCGCAGTCTGAGCACATCCTCTGTGCTTGGGGTCCCTCTCTGCCTTACACACACACACACACACACACACACACACACAAACACACACACACACACACACACGAGGGAGAGAGAGAGAGAGAGAGAGAGAGAGCGACTCGTCCATAAACACACATTCCTCTGCAGTCTCTGTGAGGGGCAGGCTCAGAGTGTGCTGGAAGCCTGGTGCTGGTCTTTAGTGAGCCTCGCTCCAGTCGTTTAGTCACACAGGGAAACCAGAGCAGAGACGGAGGAGGAAGAGCAAAGCAGTCACACAAGAGGAGGTCTGACGACACTATCCGTATGCACTGACCCTTGTATTTAACACATGTAGACATACATGCACACGTGCATGCTGCATTGATACAGTGTAAAAAGGACCATCTATATAAACACACAAGCTGTCACGGTGCAACACGTGTATGCGGCGAGCCCTGGACGACTGGACTTCTGGCTGACTTCTGACCGGACACGTAGCGCTCCAGCAGCCCATTACAAGAGTGTGTGTGTAAGTGTGTACGTGTGTGTGTGAGCACACCGGAGATGCCCTCCAGACCTTCTCACAGTAGGAGGTCCAGCACGACGATGGATGACACGTGTTCTACATCGACTGGGATCCGTACAGCATTCTGATCCACTAAAAGAAATACTGGCCCAAGACCGACCGCTGAACAGACGAAAAGTCATCCAGAAGCCAACGATAAAAGGACTTTACTTTTTCAACCTTTCCTCCAGGCTGGAATGATGTTGTGGAACAAGTTTGCCTGCCACTTGCTTTCGTTGGCAGCCCTACTGGTGGCAGTGGGCTGCAGCGTGGGGGAGCATAGAAAAGGGACAGATGGCAGTGCCAGCGGCGTAGGACAGGGCAGCACAGGTGGCAGCACGGGTAGCAGCAGCAGCAGCAGCGGTAGTAGTAGTGAAAGTAGTAGCAGCAGTAATCGGAGGTACCACAGAGTCCAGCATGGACAGTGCACCTACACCTTTATCCTACCTGAGGGCGACAGCAGCGGAGGGAATTCGTGCCGACAAGGGAAAGCAGCGACACAGTTCAACAGCGCCAATGCGCTGCAGAGAGACGCTCCACCCCTGGAACAGGACTTCGCTTCCCAGAAGATCCAACACATGGAGCACGTCATGGAGAACTACACTCAGTGGCTGCAGAAGGTAAGGGAGAAGTGGTCATAGTCGAAAGCTTGTGCAGGTGTCCTTTTATGTTTACTTTCTGAGTATGCATTGAAGCGGTCTGTGTTTACGCAAGGGCTGTGTTGTTGTGTCTGGCTCTGATGGGTTTTTTTTTGTGACCCCTTTAAAGGTATGTGCGTTTGAGAGTGATGTTCTCCAGCTTTCAATTGGAGTTTCCTCGTGGTTGTCTTAATGAAAGTTCTTACAGTATTGTCAGGGATTTATCTGGGCGCTCTATGGCTGGAGCTGTGTGCTACGACTCTGGTATTCATGGTTTAAGATCTTGGAGAGGGTCTTGAACAAATCTCATGAGGAATCTAGTTAAAAGCCTTTGTACGGCTGTCCCATACCGACAAAATAACCAACATCCCATAAACAATTTACATCCATAAAGCTGTTTTGTTACGTAACTGTATATATTAACCATTGATCTATTTGTGTAAGATCCGTGTTTGGTACTTCTCCGAAAAACTCTGTGCTCCCTGAGCAAAACTCCACAGATGTCAAGTTACGTTCCACGCTGCATCCGTCACGATGCGTGGTCGTAATATGTCAGTCCTCCAGAGTTCTCCAGTGTGCTGTCTCTTTAATGACAGGAAGCCTGTAAGGACCACTGCTAGAGTACGACGGAAGAATGCTCCCTCTATGTACTGCCACCCAGGACTTTCCATTAGTCCACACTCTAGCTTTAGAATATAAAGAAAGCGAGTTAATGGAATCATCAGATATTTTCTATAAGTAAAGGATTTACTAACATGAAAGACATAAAAATAAAAATAAATGTGAAAACGTACTGATTATTGGGAATAGATTAGTTAAAGGGAATAGATCTTCCATTTTCTGATCTGTATCTTTTGCCTTGCAAAATTGTGTATACATCTTTATTTCAAAGCTCTGTACATTTTTCATGGGTAACCTTCGAATTGGATTTTCAACAGGCAAGGGCAGATTTACAATTGGGTAAGCTACACTACTGCAGGAAACAGAAATAATGATTTTGCAATGCAGTGCTCATTGAATTCAACTGGGAATGCAATCAACCAACAAATATACTTGTCGATAGGCTTGCCAAGAATTGTAGGCAAGGGAACTAAGCAAATGTACTCTCTATCAGGGGTTTAAGAGACAGATGCCTGTGTTGCGTACGACTCCTCACATCCTTTTCCTCCAACTTGTAAAGCCAGTCAGGTGTTTATGACCAGGAATATGGTTTCACTGTGACGTTGATGAATTGTGAAGTCATCACTGATACCACTTGGCAACTGAATTGTTAATCTTAGACTCCTTATCGTTGAAAAGATAAACTATCTCTCTGAAATGAATACATGAGTCAAATAAACAAACTCTACATTCGGAAAAGCAGCTCTGCTGTACTTTTTCACAATAATGTGACTTTGCAAGGAGATTAGGAGGGCCAATCTATGATGAATTGCTTAAACACACAATCGTTTATTTTTGTCTGTAAAATGTTGGCACAAAGTGAACAAATAATTGCACATAATGCACAATAGATTTGATAGTTTTCTCTGGAATTGTGGGATTAATTTAACTGAGCATCATCAATACCCGTTAGCGTGCTGGGGTCTCTGCTCACTAGTAATTGGAGCACCATCTTAAAAGCTATTGGGGCAAGTTTCTCAACGGTATTACTGCTTTTCATCTACCTCCGAAATGTATTCTTTCCAGTCCTCTGGTTGTGAGAAGTGGTCGTTCTTTATAAATGACCCAACATTTCATTCCAATGAACTGCTGGTTGAGTTTGTAGTTAGGAAAGTAGGAGAGATGTTATTGCTTCTTACTGTATGTTGTATATCACACTAGTAAAGCACAAACATAGAGGTATGCACATATCAATTCCCAAATAAATTGGTTGGCTTTTGCTCAGAAACTACACACATCACTATACATCACTCGGTTTATCTCGTATCTGGGAAGAGGAATTTCAGTGGTAAAAACTGCTCGAAAACTTGAGATAAGCTGTGGGCTGTAAATGGTTGTGGGAATGATGACCTATATAAATTAAGAAAAACTATTGGCATGCAAAACATTGTTCCGTGGAGAAAAATTATATCACATAATGAGGACCATGACTATACATTGTAAAAAAATAAAAATAAAATGTTGATTCAATGTACAATTTTAACGCAAGCAGTTGCAATAGGATTGTGAGTTTGCTCAACAAAATAACATTGAAGTTAATTCAATGTGCAATTATAAGTCAACCAGCTGCATTAGGATTGTGAGTTTGCTCAACATTTGGGCACATTTGGCCTTAGAGCTGAACCAACTTTGAGCAGAGCAAATTCTTGTCCTTTTGAAATGGTAAAAATGGTAGTGTGTGAAAGCATCTGCCATCACCACTAATACCATCGTGTTTCTTCCCCGACACATTTGCATTCTCTGCTGACCTCTGACATTTTTTTTCATCTTAAGGGGTAAAAAAACAAAGGAGAAACAAAAAAATCCTGCATCCTGCACGTCTTCAATATTCTGAAAGAACAATATGCAATAATCTTGTCAACAGTTGATTGACAATAGAAGTGACAGTAACCGGTGGACACCAACATAATACGAATTAGGGGAGACGTTTTAAGAGGCAGCACACAGTGATAATTCAGCCCAATTACAGAGGTGCGGGAACATCAGGATGCAGTTAACATTTCTCATCAAACAGAGGATTAAGTGTCCCAGCCAGTCGATCTATCTTAATCACGTAAGCCTTGACTGCTTGTCAAGAGGAGAGCTGTCCCTAAATGCTACTCCAGCCACCACTGATGAAAGAATCCACAAAGGATACCACACACGCCTCGATGCATGGGCGCCTTAACTTGTTGGGGGGTAGATGCAGCAAGCAGCTGTTCGGGAATTATTAGGCCGTCCCAATCTTTCCCCTCCGTGGAAGTCTGGTCGGCCCAGGGAAGAGCAGGCACTGATAACATTCCTGCTCAGTCAAAGGTGGCTTCTGTTTGTCCAAGGATTACTTCCCCGGCAGGCCTGTAAAGAAGGGGGAATTGGACCAGATTGCCTGTGATCTTTGGGTATTTGTTGCTGGAAAGTAGCCAATTAATGCATCCCCACTCCATTCCATCACTGCCTGGTTTGTGAAAGTGTGCATGTTCAGTTGTAGAAGAGAGATCATCGAGTTTGCCTTTTAACGACAAACAAAAAACATGAAATCAAAGTTAAAATAACATCGGGTGAGATGTTTCGTATCACTCAGCCGATCACTTCCAGATGCATTCAACGTTTGAATGATATAAATCAGCTACGGGAGAGATACACTCAAGATCCCCTTTCCACTTCCTCAATAATTCAAGGACAACTCAAGTCATTGAAACTTGGACCAAGGTCCATTTCAAGGAGCCAAAAAGAAATCCTGCTCCCCAGGAGTGAAAGTGATAGATCTTCACACGGTCACTTTAGTGCCGAGCGTAGAAAGGGTTTCAAACCAATGTTTCTTCAGGGGGAGGCATTGCCAGAATAAGCTGTTGAAGTTAAAAGAGGAGAGATGATATCAGTGTTCACAGTGCTATCCCTGTGAATTTCCCATTGCTCTGCCTGTTAGTGTAATCAGGATGCACAACATGGGTAGTTCCTAGTTTCCCTTCACCCCTTGGGGTTAATACAGCAAAAAGGGGGAATATTTCTTAACGCTATCAGAAGGCCACACAGCCTGCCTAAAGAGCCAAGGAAAGACTAAGCTATTTTAGGGGTGACTTCCTCTGTATCAAAGCTTCTTTTTGCAAATAACGCGGGCCAAAACGAACAAATTGGACGATGCAGCGAGCTACTGGACGCACAACAGACTGAGAAGCGCTTCCTTCCTGTCCCTTGCAGAAGTTGCAAGACCACGAAAATAGCAGAAGGGGCTGTTGTACTCTGCTACTGCTTCCATAGATGAATCTTTGCCTCACTTGCACTGGCAGAGAAGGTGGAAAAGAGAACAGAGCTTCTTTGCAGCATGTCAGGAGGATAGTTAAGGAAGTCCATTACAATGTCACAGTATTCCCACATGGATGTGAACATTGAGGCCGACATGGTTATTGTTATTTTCAGGAAATGGGTATTTAGTATGTTTGTCACGGTCAATATGGCAGCTCACTTAGTATCAAACTCTTTTCCCAGAAATCGTATTTCATTGTGGTCGTTAGCTTCGAACCTGTTAGAACTTTTGATATTGGGCAGAAAAAGTATTTTTAACTTTACGCCATGGTTATGAAACCAAAGTGAATAGGGGAGGTTTTTAATGCCCACGGTCTTGAGAGTCTCTCCAGTTTCTCTTGAGTCTCTCTGAGGCATCATGTGTACATGTGGTTAAACTCCCATCATTCATTTCAATGAATTAACCTCCAGTGGGCTCTTGGTACAGGATTTTACCTAGCTTTAATTGCAATGTTATTTTTGTATTTGCTTCGGAGTGCCAGTCATTTGCTATACACCGCTCAAAGACATTTTACTTACTGCTCTGCACTCCCCAGTATATGTGTGAAATCAGTTGAGAACGTCCTGTATTATGTTTGGGTTTCCGAGTATATTCACTTCTTCAATGGAACACATTTTTCTTCCTGGGATTACCACAGGTATTATACATAAGAGAGAGTGTGCTGCAGCATGTCACTCAGGTGATATAGAGAGCTTTACCATCGGCCTATACTGTATGTCAGGGGAACTGATATTTGGATACTTCCGTTCTCGATGACATTTGACCTTGTTTTGAGTAATGGTTCAGTATGGTGTGCCTGTATAAGGAATTAACATACCTTGGGTGGCAGGTAGCCTTGCGGGAGAGCGTAGGACCAGTAGTTGAAAGGCCGCTGGTTCAAATCTCTGAGCCGACTAGGTAAAACATTTGCCGATGTGCCCTTGAGCAAGGCAATTTAACCATCATTGCTCCTGTAAGTGCCTCTCGATAAGAGTGTCTGCTAAAGTCTCAGTCGTCGCGCTTGTCTTTAGAAGTTATAGCTCGCAAGCATTGCCAAACGTACAGCATACAGTGCGAAGCCTGTATGGGTGAGTGATTCTGACCCAAATATAAGATAGTAGCCATTGTGGAATATTATACAACACTATAAAAACGGATTGTTCAGTCAGTGGTCCAATAAATGCTGCTATCACAGTGTACTACAACAAATCGTTGAAATCCAGCTGTGATTTGAAAGAGCCCAATGGTATATCACTGCTTTCTATTATTTATACAAGACATAGACTATAACTCATGTCCAAATTTCTCTGGCTTGTTAAGTTTCTGTCATATTTCTCTGAACTGTCGTTCGGGGAGCCCGTTTGGGTTCATTCCAGCCCTGTAAAATTCCACGAGGCCCTACAAGACGCTGCCTTTATGTAAATGTGTACCTTCAAATTCTACAGCGGTGTTTTCTTCCAGGGACAGCGATCACAGGAAAGATATGTGGGCCTATGCTTTCTACTTCTGTTTACTGGCATGAGGCGGGAATAGAAGGAACGTACAGTAATGTATTGCCGTTATTTCTTTCTTTTTCGGGTCCAGCCAATCTTCAAGTTCGGTGTAGCATTTATCCTCTACAAATTCCCCATCGGAATCCTGTTCCATCTGACAATTATTCAGCTGAGAGATAAGGCTGACTGCGTGGAGTTCGGGGGAAATTCCTGAAGCATCCCAAAACACTGCCATTAAGCCCTTACTCCCCTTCGAGGTTGTGTCCTACAGATGTTGCATTGTGAGCGGTTGCTTTTGTCTGTCAGCACCGGGGCCACTTGCCAAAGTTCCAAAGGACAGCATTTCACCTCATTTGAGAGTTCAGCTTCTTCAACTTTTCCACGATTACAAATCAAAACATCACAATTGGTGATGAAAGAGAGCAATGGAATAGTTTCTGTCAAAGTGAGAGGCTATGAATAAACAAACAGAACAGCAGATAAATAACAGGTCATAAAAGCACCCGCCGTGTGGGAAAACAAATGAAGAGAAGCAAGTGAAGGTGGGGAGAGAGGGAAAGAGTGTGGGAGATATTGGGTAACAGATAAGCAGTTTCACTCCCTCACAGCCGGAGTTGGATCAGTAAAATGAAGAATAGGCGAGTTTTCCTTCTCTTACTCTGTTCTTGTTGTGATCTGGGCCAATCGCACATCAGGCTTCATGTCACACTTTGCAATAACCTCAGTCATTTCTTTGTTCTGTCTTTTGGTGTTGGTGAGGCGTAGGGAAAAGTTCCTTGATGAATAATTCTTTGTAGTCCACATCTCATGATATATTAACATACGGTGTGGATCTGCACAACATGGTCGGCCACTCACGACTCCTCCCAGTGCGGTGGGTGGTTTTGTCTTGTGTGTGGGACGTGTTTGAGTCCCGGGTTAACGGTTTAGAGCTGTGATCGGCGTGGCACCTCATCCACACCCCTCACACACACACACACACATACACAGACCCAACATAGGAACAGTTCTGGAGAATATCTTAACCCCGTCCAGCACTGTGTTTGCCTGGTCTGGGACCCAAGCCAGGTTTCTCACATTCCACACAATACCAGGGCTGTGGCTGGCAGAGCCAACTAGAGATGACTGGTGAAGATGTCGATAGAGTGCTTGCTTGACCCCCCTTCCCCTTTTCTTCCCTGTCACATCATTTTCGACCTCTGCTTAAAATTGGAGTCAAAGGTCAATCCACCTTACACCCTGACCTTTTAGAGAATAACTGTACTAAATGTAGTCTCAATTACCCTTATGATAGAGCCCTAGCAAGCTTTGTTGGGTCAGGATAAGACCGACCTCTTGTACTATGATACTGTAAGTGTTTCTAGTAAATTGCAGGGATAAAGGGATCGTTTCAACAAGAGGTGTAACTGTTGTCGAGGGCAGAAATTCAGTCACTACCAGACTGATGCGGACCACGACCAGAGAATCACTCAACAAGACAGCCCCAGAACACATGCCTGTAGCTGGAAAACGAATGGAGCTTTACGCCTGTTTACTCATAAATGGGTTCAGATGTTTGTTTGAGTGGACTTTACTGCCGGGGGAGCTGCAGGCTGGGGTTGCGGGTGTTAATCCTCAGCAGGTCTGGAGGGGTTGTGTTTGGATGGACTGGAGGAGCAGGGGATGAGATTCAGTCTGACTAATGGTGGTCCGTAGATGGTCAGGTGGGATCTGCCTCTGTAGGCCCCCAGAACTCATTCCTTGAGCTTGAAACATTATGCATTAAGTTCTCAAACTTCTTAATGTGTAGTATTTTATGTCATAGTGTCAATCTGCATACTAATATAGCGTTTTCTTTGACTTTACTTAACCTTATTTAATTTTTTGACCTATTCGGGACATTTCAATAATGCTATATTGTAGGTGACTACTGGTAGTCACATTTTCCAATGTAAGAGGAATCCAAAAAACAATTGGGCTCTCAAATATTACATAATGATTTTGGAGTATTCTATAGCATACTATAATATGGTAACCATAGTCTAGCGGAAAGGATCCCTAAGCTTCCCTTATACTTCAGCTCAGCCGGGGGATGATGGTCCTACAGTACTTGTCTTTGGGGTGCGCTGGTTTCGATCATTTGATCTCTCCCCTGCTTGTCACTGTGTGTATACACACTTCTTTTGCACTTCAGTCTGAGAAAGCAAAAATAAACAGAGGTCCAGCCAGATGAAAGCCTCGGGATAAGGCGACATTGTGCTACGTATGCTCTGGTCCTCTGCTGCTCCGCTCGGGGCCCTCTGAGGAGTCAGAGCTGTAAGTGACTGGAGAGGACCACGCTGGGTTATGATGATGTTACAGGGTTTAAACCGAGCTCTACTGTGCCGGTCTGGTCTGCCTGGGGATATTCCATATGATATGACTATGAGCTGAGCTTCCACAGCTCCAAGGGTTGGGGTTTTGCTTGAAAGTAACTGCTTTCTCTCCATGTTGACATGTGGATTTCAGATTAGAGAAAAAAAAAGTATCATTATTATTTATAGTTATTATTTTACACAACATGATCTCTGGGTTGTTGGTTAGGATTTGAAACTAGCTGTACAATTGCAGGAACAATGGCATATCTTATGACTTGTGACATTTTTTGATTGTGTAAATACTGAATATTATAGACATTGTTACACCGGTAGGACCTGAGGTCAGACCAAAGCAGCTCCATCTGGTGAGGGCTACTGTACCTCTTCCTGCTGCTTTGTTTTCATTCCACTGCTGTTCAGTAGGCACCGCAACTGAGGAAAAAAGGGCCTGTTTCCAGTGACTGCCTCTGCGGCCTCCACGCCATTGACACCCCCCCCCCCTTCTGCCCGGGGCACGATGACTACCGCTGTCAGCACAGACGCATGACATCAAAGCCCCCTGTCCAGAGTCCAGACCCGCACAGCTGCAGATGATACATTGTCCAGTCTAGCTGTGAGATGGGGATGAGGAGGCAAATGAGAAGTGCCCCATCATTTAGACCTGATGTAACAGTGTGGCTGGTTGTGTGATGTATCCATAGCAAAGGAGGGAAGGGGGCCCATGGTTTGACTTGGGAGTTTATATAGGAAGTTTTTCTGTTTGCGAGGGTAACCCTGGATGACTTGAGAGTCTCTAAATAATCGCTTCTTCACTTAGCGGGATGCTCGGGGGAAAGATAAACATGGACATGCCGCTGAATGTAACAATACCTTGCATTAAATGGCAGTTCAATTTGAATAGAAGAGGCATCAGCTCTGATAGATGTTTAGCTGGCACTGGCAGTGAGGGAACATAGTGGTTATTATTATGTGATGAGAAAGGCCTACCATATTCACAAACGTTGAGATTGCACACATACCAACTTTATCATGAGGCAAACTAATTCCATCTATGTCTGAAATGTGCTGGCAGAGATAAAGATACCCCAAATGTTTGGATCGAATCACCCACGTCCCGTGGGTTGATATTCCTGTGTGTTCTAGGGCGAGGAAGATTGAGACAGCAGTGCCGAAGGGTTTACTCAGCCATTAGTGGCCACGTTCCTACTTGGATGAAGCCCAGTGGAAACCTTCCCATGTTTGAGAGAATGACAAGCTCGATTCCTCGGAAAACTAGAAAACTAGGGGTCCAGTATGAGGGCAGTTGAATTTGTTGAGTTTGTTTTGTTGTTTGGTTTTGTTTCTCCATTCCCATGTCTTGGATGAATGAATATGTTTCCTCTCCCATACGTCCAGATACACATCATTAATTGGGGTAATTTGAGGGCCTGCTTTTGACATAAGAGAGCTCCTTGAAACTCAAGGATTTGTGAAAATAGACATCCACACACAATCAAGGCTGCAAAATATTTATTTTCTCTCTTGATGAATTCACATGACTGATGCTAAGTGACCTGAGCTCAACAGAAGGAAGTAAAACAGCAATATATGGTTATTACTATAATATCATATAATTGAATTATATGATGAGTAATTCATAGAATACTACTGTTCCTTATCTAGTTTTACAGACCGGGTGAAAATACTAATTTATTACTATACATGGGGCAAGTATAGAAAACTCAGTAGTAAAGGATTTTGGAGATTCATCAGGGTGTTGCTACTGGAATAGGGTCATATAAGATAGCCAAATAATACTTGTCTAGACCAACTCTAAGAAATCATTTGCAGAATCTTGATTGTAATAACAAGCAAGCCTTCCACATCACAGCACCCGAATCTGAAAGAGAAATGTAAACATTTCTGTTGGACGAGATCCCTGCGGCCGTTCAGAGAGGAGAGCTGAAATTCAAAGCGAAGACTTTCTCCGTCCCTCTTGTTATATTTCGACTAAGTTCATAAGACAGGATATCAAAATTTAATTGCTTCTTGGTTATGTTAAATTATTTTGGGCTTTCTTGTGAAATTGGCTCCTATCTTAAACTTTTTACCTGTCTGTCATTGTCTGTACATTTTTAGTAGCGTGTTACCTTGGTTGCCGAAGATTGTGTTTCGTTTAATACATGATATTGTTGAAGCCCTTGAATTGATGTGTGAGATCTCTCTGACATTGGTTAATAATACGTGTATAGTAGATGGATAGGCAAAGTATTCCAACCAGATAAATGATTCCAATCACATAAGAATGAATGTATCTGATGGATGAAGTAAGATCAAATTTCCCATAAAGGACAGAAAACTGTTGGCAGTCATGTTCAGATATAGTTTTACTTTTCTCAGGCTTTTTCCCATTTATAAACATTTGACCTTTGTCTTTACAAACTTTTGAATCTTTAATCTGTTTCAAGTTATGCAAAATGTTACTTTTCCAAGCATCGGACCTCCATTTCAGCCGACCATTTCAAATATGTAAATCAAATCAAATCAAATGTATTTATATAGCCCTTCGTACATTAGCTGATATCTCAAAGTGCTGTACAGAAACCCAGCCTAAAACCCCAAACAGCAAGCAATGCAGGTGTAGAAGCACGGTGGCTAGGAAAAACTCCCTAGAAAGGCCAAAACCTAGGAAGAAACCTAGAGAGGAACCAGGCTATGTGGGGTGGCCAGTCCTCTTCTGGCTGTGCCGGGTGGAGATTATAACAGAACATAGCCAAGATGTTCAAATGTTCATAAATGACCAGCATGGTCAAATAATAATAATCACAGGCAGAACAGTTGAAACTGGAGCAGCAGCACGGCCAGGTGGACTGGGGACAGCAAGGAGTGATCATGTCAGGTAGTCCTGAGGCATGGTCCTAGGGCTCAGGTCCTCCGAGAGAGAGAAAGAAAGAGAGAAAGAGAGAATTAGAGAGAGCATACTTAAATTTACACAGGACACCGAATAGGATAGTAGAAGTACTCCAGATATAACAAACTGACCCTAGCCCCACGACACATAAACTACTGCAGCATAAATACTGGAGGCTGAGACAGGAGGGGTCAGGAGACACTGCGGCCCCATCCGAGGACACCCCGGGACAGGGCCAAATAGGAAGGATATAACCCCACCCACTTTGCCAAAGCACAGCCCCCACACCACTAGAGGGATATCTTCAACCACCAACTTACCATCCTGAGACAAGGCTGAGTATAGCCCACAAAGATCTCCGCCACGGCACAACCCAAGGGGGGCGCCAACCCAGACAGGAAGATCACATCAGTGACTCAACCCACTCAAGTGACGCACCCCTCCTAGAGACGGTATGAAAGAGCCCTAGTAAGCCAGTGACTCAGCCCCTGTAATAGGGTTAGAGGCAGAGAATCCCAGTGGAAAGAGGGGAACCGGCCAGGCAGAGACAGCAAGGGTGGTTCATTGCACCAGAGCCTTTCCGTTCACCTTCACACTCCTGGGCCAGACTACACTCAATCATATGACCCACTGAAGAGATGAGTCTTCAGTAAAGACTTAAAGGTTGAGACCGAGTTTGCGTCTCTCACATGGGTAGGCAGACCATTCCATAAAAATGGAGCTCTATAGGAGAAAGCCCTGCCTCCAGCTGTTTGCTTAGAAATTCTAGGGACAATTAGGAGGCCTGCGTCTTGTGACCGTAAGCGTACGTGTAGGTATGTACGGCAGGACCAAATCAGAGAGATAGGTAGGAGCAAGCCCATGTAATGCTTTGTAGGTTAGCAGTAAAACCTTGAAATCAGCCCTTGCCTTGACAGGAAGCCAGTGTGGGGAGGCTAGCACTGGAGTAATATGATCAAATTTTTTGGTTCTAGTCAGGATTCTAGCAGCCGTATTTAGCACTAACTGAAGTTTATTTAGTGCTTTATCCGGGTAGCTGGAAAGTAGAGCATTGCAGTAGTCTAACCTAGAAGTGACAAAAGCATGGATTAATTTAGAAAAGTTTCTGATTTTTACAATGTTATGTAGATGGAAAAAATCTGTCCTTGAAACAGTCTTGATATGTTCTTCAAAAGAGAGATCAGGGTCCAGAGTAATGCCAAGGTCCTTCACAGTTTTATTTGAGACGACTGTACAACCATTAAGATTAATTGTCAGATTCAACAGAAGATCTCTTTGTTTCTTGGGACCTAGAAAAAGCATCTCTGTTTTGTCCGAGTTTAAAAGTAGAAAGTTTGCAGCCATCCACTTCCTTATGTCTGAAACACATGCTTCTAGCGAGGGCAATTTTGGGGCTTCACCATGTTTCATTGAAATGTACAGCTGTGTGTCATCCGCATAGCAGTGAAAGTTAACATTATGTTTTCGAATGACATCCCCAAGAGGTAAAATATATAGTGAAAACAATAGTGGTCCTAAAACGGAACCTTAAGGAACACCGAAATTTACAGTTGATTTGTCAGAGGACAAACCATTCACAGAGACAAACTGATATCTTTCCGACAGATAAGATCTAAACCAGGCCAGAACTTGTCCGTGTAGACCAATTTGGGTTTACAATCTCTCCAAAAGAATGTGGTGATCGATGGTATCAAAAGCAGCACTAAGGTCTAGGAGCACGAGGACAGATGCAGAGCCTCGGTCTGATGCCATTAAAAGGTCATTTACCACCTTCACAAGTGCAGTCTCAGTGCTATGATGGGGTCTAAAACCAGACTGAAGCATTTCGTATACATTGTTTGTCTTCAGGAAGGCTGTGAGTTGCTGCGCAACAGCCTTTTCTAAAATTTTTGAGAGGAATGGAAGATTCGATATAGGCCAATAGTTTTTTATACTTTCTGGGTCAAGGTTTGGCTTTTTCAAGAGAGGCTTTATTACTGCCACTTTTAGTGAGTTTGGTACACATCCGGTGGATAGAGAGCCGTTTATTATGTTCAACATAGGAGGGCCAAGCACAGGAAGCAGCTCTTTCAGTAGTTTAGTTAGAATAGGGTCCAGTATGCAGCTTGAAGGTTAAGAGGCCATGATTATTTTCATCATTGTGTCAAGAGATATAGTACTAAAACACTTGAGCGTCTCTCTTGATCCTAGGTCCTGGCAGAGTTGTGCAGACTCAGGACAACTGAGCTTTAAAGGAATACGCAGATTTAAAGAGGTTTCTAATAATCATGATCTTTTCCTCAAAGAAGTTCATGAATTTATCACTGCTAAAGTGAAAGCCATCCTCTCTTGGGGAATGCTGCTTTTTAGTTAGCTTTGCGACAGTATCATAAAGGAATTTCGGATTGTTCTTATTTTCCTCAATTAAGTTGGAAAAATAGGATGATCGAGCAGCAGTAAGGGCTCTTCGGTACTGCACGGTACTGTCTTTCCAAGCTAGTTGGAAGACTTCCAGTTTGGTGTGGTGCCATTTCCGTTCCAGTTTTCTGGAAACTTGCTTCAGAGCTCGGGTATTTTCTGTGTACCAGGGAGCTAGTTTCTTATGAGAAATGTTTTTAGTTTTTAGGGGTGCAACTGCATCTAGGGTATTGCGGGGTATTGTTAAATTGAGTTCCTCAGTTAGGTGGTTAACTGATTTTTGTCCTCTGGCGTCCTTGGGTAGACAGAGGGAATCTGGAAGGACATCAAGGAATCTTTGTGTTGTCTGTGAATTTATAGCACGACTTTTGATGTTCCTTGGTTGGGGTCTGAGCAGATTATTTGTTGCAATTGCAAACGTAATAAAATGGTGGTCCGATAGTCCAGGATTATGAGGAAAAACATTAAGATCCACAACATTTATTCCATGGGACAAAACTAGGTCCAGAGTATGACTGTGACAGTGAGTGGGTCCAGAGACATGTTGGACAAAACCCACTGAGTCGATGATGGCTCCGAAAGCCTTTTGGAGTGGGTCTGTGGACTTTTCCATGTGAATATTAAAGTCACCAAAGATTAGAATATTATCTGCTATGACTACAAGGTCCGATAGGAATTCAGGGAACTCAATGAGGAATGTTGTATATGGCCCAGGAGGCCTGTAAACAGTAGCTATAAAAAGTGATTGAGTAGGCTGCATAGATTTCATGACTAGAAGCTCAAAAGACGAAAACATTTTTTTTAAATTGTAAATTGAAATTTGCTATCGTAAATGTTAGCAACACCTCCGCCTTTGCGGGATGCACGGGGGATATGGTCACTAGTGTAGCCAGGAGGTGAGGCCTCATTTAACACAGTAAATTCATCAGGCTTAAGCCATGTTTCAGTCAGGCCAATCACATCAAGATTATGATCAGTGATTAGTTCATTGACTATAATTTACCTCTTTCCTTACAAGGCTTCAGTGATGAGTCAAACCACCGGACCTCCATTTCAGCCGACCATTTAAAATATTTGCCTCTTTCCTTACAAGGCTTCAGTGATGAGTCAAAGCACTGGACCTCTATCCTAGCTGACCCATTGATCGATCCTCCTTCTGTCACGTTAAGGCAGAGGACGAGAGAGAGGATGAGAGAGGATGAGAGAGAGAAGTCAATTAAATTGGAAGATCTGCATTTGCCCAAAAGCATAAAAATAGGAGCCAATTGGAATTTGGAAGTCCTTATTTTCCTTACTGCACAATACTCGAAATCAGATAGATTTTAGGGAGTTTTGGAAACAAAAGAAAACGCCAAGTCTTTAGAGTTTTCACCAGTGGGCACGCTTCTCACTTTTGTCAATTTGTTGAGCCTAGGAGCTTTTGATGGACAGAAAGTGGTGTATTGGCTTTACTTGCCAAATGATTTTGGGCACTGGTTTTATATGCAATGATTTGGGTTGGAGATGGTTGGTTTGGTTTCAGGTTGTGTACACAAGACTAACTATGTCCTTGGAAAAGGATAACAGAATGAAATCAACACAACAGCATTCTGACAGAAAGAGAGAGAAACAGAGAGGACAGCTTTGGGTCCTGGCAGTGGACTGGTTGGATTAGAGTGTGATTCCCATTGGACTCTGGTCAAAAGTAGTGCACTACAGTATATAGGGAATAGGGAGCAATTTCGTTTTGGTACATGGCAGTCACACTCTGTCCATGGATCAGTTAAGCCCTGGAATCAGCACCTAGCAGGGCTTCAATAATGAGTCATAGCACTGGACCTCCATTCCAGCCGACCAGAGGCCTATTGATCGATCCCCATTCTGCCACGTTGAGAAAGAGAGAAGAGAGAGAGAGAGAGAGAGAGAGAGAGAGAGAGAGAGAGAGAGAGAGAGAGAGAGAGAGAGAGAGAGAGAGAGAGAGAATCACAATTTGGTAAATGCCTGGTATCTAGCTGAGAGGGTAAAGGTTGTAGAAGGTAACTTTGATTTCAGCCTGAGTTGCTCTCCCTAATTCGTATCCTCTCATGGTCTCACTCACTGTCTCAAAGTGACTTATATACAAACAACCCACTACATTTTGGCTGAAGCTGGGGCAATGAGACAATGAGTTATATTCTATATGTATGCTGTTTGTAAAGAATTATATGCAACCTCAATTTAAGCAACCCATTAAAGTCCTGGGCATTGAGTGAATTATAACCACAGGTTTCAGAGAACGTATTAAATCCCCCTTCACTGTCCTTCACTGGCGATAAGAAGGCGTTAGCACATTTGCTGGCATCATTCTCAAGGTGCCCTGTGCTGTAGTGTGAGGTGCTAATCGACAGTAATAGCTCCTTTACCGTATCCACTTGAGGCTTCTCAGATGGTTGGGGCCCGTCAGTGGGAAATGCAACCCAGACACCCACAGAGCCAGAGATAAGCTAGGCTACAACAGAGCACAAACGGTATGTTATAAACTGGGTGGTTCGAGCCCTGAATGCTGATTGGCTGACAGCCGTTGTGTAACAGACAGTATACCACGGGTATGACAAAACATTTGTTTTTACTGCTCTAATTACGTTGGTAAGCAGTTTATAGTCGCAATAAGGCACCTCGGGGGTTTGTGGTATACCTCAGGGGTTTGTGGTAAGGGCTGTATCCAGGCACTCCGCGTTGCGTCATGCTTAAGAACAGCACCCTTAGACGTGGTTTATTGGTCTTATACCACAACCCCTCGAACTTTATTGCGTAAATATACCACGGCTGTCAGCCAATCAGCATTCAGGGCTCGAGCCACCCAGTTTATAAAGGGAAATCATGCACACTCTAGAATGCTCTTCAAGCCAATCAGAAAGGAGTATTCAACAATGCCATGGTATAAGTAAGCAACAAGCAATGCGTAAATCAATCACACAACCTTTACCACCTTTCTACTCATGGCTCTGATAATGATCCACAGTCCAGGTAAGAGGTTAAACCTGACACCTGACTGAAACCTGACAACCTGACACCACAGTTATGGCTAACCTTGATGGATTTGGAGTGACCCTCAGCCAATGGGCTGCGTGTGGAGTTTAACCAAGTCCTCCAGCTGCTGCTAAGCCAAGCTGAACTGGTTCCTCTGACTCAGATAATAGCCCAGATTCCTCTCTAACAAACGTGAATTTCGATCAAAGAAACAGAGTGATTCATTGGCCTAAAGCTATTTGTATTTGTCTGCTGTATTTAGATGGAACATATATTCGATTTTTTTGTTGTTGTTTCCATTCAAATGACATTGCATTGTTTCAGATTGAATTTGAGTGCATTTTTTCGGATGACTTGTGTTTTTGTGTCTGGTCAGATGTCATGAAAATCTGACTTTGGCATTTAACCAACCCACATGAGAGTGGAGCACACCAGCACTGCATGCATAGCATGCACTTTAATGTATTTCATCATCGCTTTCCCAATTCCCAACAAGGGTATGCCTCTCTACTCACTTTCTACCACTGAAGGACACTATTTACTTTCTCCTGATTTCTAATCCTCTGCTGCTCACTGTCTGGAAAAGCACAGGCAAATAACTTAACACCCACATTGGGCTACTTTGCTTCTTCCCATGTGGTATTTTGACATGATGGGCCGTGTTTGTGTAATCTTGTTTCTCCTTGGTACTTTCCGTTTTATGACCCTCGCCAGATTGAGTCCTGGGTCAGGCACATTCCCTGGGAGACTGGCCATATGTCGATGAGCGCTGAGCTTAAGTTTCTGGAGGGCCACCGGTGTCACTTCCACCGGGGTCTCTCAAGGTGACTTACGCAGGGTGCAAGCAAGGCATATCAGACAACATTTACACCGTTTCGTTTTAACGGATTAGCAAACTGCTATAAAGAGTACAAGCTGCTTGGGAAGCGTTTGAAGAGTACTACAGTGTATCACCATTAAAGGCACAGGTCTCCAAAGATAAATACTTGCCATCCAAGTCGTGCCACGAGCCCGAGGTTATCAATTCAGACTGTTTCAATACATTATAATATCGGTGTTTCCGAACCATGTAGGTTCCAGACTCGTCATGTTCTTTCCAAACTCTTGTACCCTAGTGTGACACTTAAATCAGTCTGTTGTACTTCACAGCCAAAGGAGCTCTGTTGTATCTGAAAGTGGGCCTGAAACAACGCTACACTTAGCTTTTATATGAACGCCAAGACAGGGATATTGCACTGAAAGACTATTTCCACGTGGCAGACATTTGCTGATGGCTGATGGGTAGAAAGATGTCACAGTTTTAGGATTGAACTGTCTCTGCTCTGTCTGTGTTATAGTACTGTATGTTCACGAAACATTGAAATCCATCCTTTATATAGGCAAGCAATATGACAGTTGAGTATTTCCCTATTTGTAAGTGCCAATCTTTTGAATATGTTATACACATTAAAGTGATTTCTCTCTCTCAGCTTCAGCCCTTTATACCCCAAGATAATTCTAGAATGCTACTGTAGATTACTGGGAATTTTCATAATAAAGCTAATCTTCTCACACATTTCAAATAAACAGACATAAAGTAGCTCAAAAACAAAGTACAAATGACAATTACAAAACTTAGTTTTAAAGAGCACAACCTCTTCTTTAATATGACACCACATTAGTGTCAATAGCAATAACACTCATTTTGTCTTCCATTGTGTAAAGACTGTTACGTCTCTCGTCGGAAGGCGTGGACCAAAGCGCAGCGTGGTAAGTGTTCATGATATTTATTGATCAAAACACGCGAACAAAAAAACAAAGTGAAAAACAAACAGTTCTCTAAGGCATATAAACTATACAGAAAACAACGACCCACAAAACACAGGTGGGGAAAAGGCTACCTAAGTATGATTCCCAATCAGAGACAACGATAGACAGCTGCCTCTGATTGGGAACCACACTCGGCCAAAAACAAAGAAATAGAAAACATAGCAATAAAGAAACTAGAATGCCCACCCTAGTCACACCCTGGCCTAACCAAAATAGAGAATAAAAGCTTCTATGGCCAGGGGGTGACAAAGACACTCACTATCAAAAAAACATTAACACTGAACACAACAACAAAAAGTATTTAAAATTGTAGTAAATTTGACTAAATTACTCACTTAAAATGTACCAAGTATAATATATAATACTTATAAATATTATTTACATATCTAAAATACGACCAGAGGACGATATTCAGAAAGTATTTCAAAACCCACACAAAGTAGGCTAGTGGAATGACAACATTTCTTACTTCTGCAACAATGTAAAAATTCAAACAACTATTCAGAGACCATTTAAAAAATATATGTAACCTCTCTCAATAAGATTTAGTACAGACCAGGCCTGACACAAAATGTAGAAATAGTAGCCTACTTTGACAACAATTCAGTGAATGCAGTATTAGATAGAGACAGATAAAGAGAGACACTACAAAACACAACAACTGTTCCGAGATTTGTAGGGCAAATTCATATTTCACACTGTCACTTTAGTGGTTGCATTTAGCCTACAACATGTCATGGAACTTCTGGAAGTACTGCCCCATCCTGCAAAGGGGCACAGAACACGTAGAGCACCCAAAGGAGGTTTCTACACATCTCCCACTCTTTGCCCTGCGTCCACTCCGGATGCACACCACACACCCACACACCACTTCACCTGCTTTCAAATGAGTTACAACTCAGTCCACACGCCCTGGTGCCACAGTCTTGGCTCCCCTCTTCCTGCCACTGTAGCCATATCACAAAGTGGATGGACAAACTGCATTTTGAATGCCTTCAGGGACCAGCGCCTACGGTTTCTGGGAAGGGGTCTTTGCAGGGTCCCCCAAACAATATATGCATTTACGATGGCAATGTTGAGCATCCCCCAAAACACATACTTCCACTATTTTCTGCCTGGTGCGTCCAACATTGTAATAGCTCCTCAGTTGGTCAACATGGTCAACCCCACCTATTTTCTGCCTGGTGCGTCCAACATTGTAATAGCTCCTCAGTTGGTCAACATGGTCAACCCCACCTATTTTCTTGCTGTAATCCATTACAAGCTCTGTTCCTAGCACCTCCAAAACCCTTACCACTTTTACTTTAGGCCCAGGCTGTGTGGTACTATGGTGAATGGTGGATCTTGGGGCAGACACACGTCATGGAAGGCTTCCCTCTCGGATGTGTTCTCCCTCTTCCCCTCCCTCTTCTTCCTCCTCTCGCTCGGCTTTGTCCTCTCCCTCCTCTTTTTCCTCCTCCTCTCCCTCCCACTCCACTCATTTCTCCCTCCTCTTCACTCTCCTATTCCACTCTCCCTCCACTCTCTTCTCCTTCACTCTCCCTTCCTCTCTCCCTCCTCTCGCTCTCTCCCTCCACTCTTCTCTCACTCCCCTCCTTGCTCCACATCTCTATCCCTCCTATCATCTCTAACTCCTATTCGTCCCTGCCTTTTGCTCCAGAGCCCTGACTCTCCACATCACTTCCTTCGCTTTCACTGACCTTGAGGAACAGAGGAACAGAGGGAGAGGAGAGGAGCAACAAATAGGATACAATTGTGGTCAGGAACATAAACTCTCTCTTTCCCCTCACACTGCCTCTCTCTTCCTCCCTCTCTTTCTGTTTTTCAACTATACACATACTCTCTTCCTAATAAGGAGTTTCCATAATAAATTGTCTGAAACAGTTACAAGCCTCCCATTCCACACACACACACACACACACACACACACACACACACACACACACACACACACACACACACACACACACACACACACACACACACACACACACACACACACACTCTCTCTCTCTCCTCCAATCAACTCTTGCTTTCTTGCCTGACAGACTAACTACAGAGTTCGCCAATGTTAGCTGATTAGTTACGAAGCTGGGACAGTTTCCAAATGAATTGCATTGGTAGAAACAGGATAGAACAAGCAACTTGTTAGCTGGCTATGTAAACAATTAGAAACTGGGTGGTTCGAGCCCTGAATGCTGATTGGCTGACAGCCGTGATATATCAGACCGCATACGGGTATGACAAAACATGTATTTTTACTGCTCTAATTACGTTGGTAACCAGTTTATAATAGCAATAAGGCACCAAGGGGGTTTGTGGCATATGGCCAATATACCACGACAGAGGGCTGTGTCCAGGCACTGAGAACAGCCCTTAGCCGTCGTACATTAGCCATATAACACCCCCCGCCCCCCTCCACTCGTGCCTTATTGCTTAAATATCCAACTCATCATATGAGCTCCACTGAAGAGGCATTTACTATCCTAACACGACAGCTAAGCTGTCAAATAATAGGAAAACAAGGCAATGTATAGCCTATAAATATCTGCACCTAGACAACATGACAACCCATGACAACCCATGTACTTGCTAGCAACAGATTGTTAGCAAGTACATTTTGCACTATTGACACAGATATTACTGTTGGAAAAACAAGGCCATTGGCGCCGCTATAGTAATTTAACTGTGGGAATTCTGTGGGAATTCTGTGGGAATTTAACTGTGGGAATTCAAATATGTTCGTTTTGTGCACATTACAAACCATAATTGAGACACACATAATACTCTTTTATACCTGACAGTCTTTAAAGTTGAAACTTCTACAGTTTATAGCCCTTCACAAACATACTGTACCTGTATATGGGTTGAAAATGGCAGATTTGGGCACTGATAAGAGCCTGTACAGTAATACTCTATAAATTATGTCAGCGCTCAGGCTCTGAGCTTTACAGGGCTTTATGGTCTTTGACTGAAAGCCATTCTGAATTTGAGCACCGCATGAGACAAGAATTTACCCCCATCCCTCCCTCTAATTGCACAACCTTTGCACATGTTGTGTTGTCTCAGTGAGGGAAATGCTGTAAATAAGAGAACTCTGTGTATTTTGAAAGATGAGACGTTGAGGATTATAATAAATACCACTTTGATGTCATACAAGGAAGACAAACCCCCGTCAGTCCAAATGTGCACTTCACATTTCCATATCATAAAACTCATGTCATATACAGTGTCCATGTTTATGATCACTATTTTTGATGTACAAGACGACATGGGTTGTTCTGAACAGAACGAGCCCATGTTTGTCTATTGTAAAAATGTGCCGCAGGAACACTCACCTGGATGCACGCATGACTCCTTTCTATGCGTACCAAACATGACGATGTGTTTCTCTGAATTGCCCTGTGAATGCCTAATACTGTAAGATGATATTTTATAACTTAGCTAGCCATTTTGGCAATAGAACAATCACCCAGATGATGCCCACCTGACCCAGATTGCGATTTATAATAGGCCGTTTTTAGATTGCGTGAAAACAACTGTTATTGTGTGATGGCGGAGATACAGGGTTGTGTTCCGAGAGAAAAAACTACTACAAGTGTGCTTGCTGTAGTTTCTCAATGCCACAGCTAGGAGAGCTATAAAAAAAGAACGTATGGTTTAAGATTCTTCTTTGAGTCATAAAAGCGCATTGAAATGACTTTGTGCCCACTTTGGAGAGGTGTGTCATGTGGCCGCTTGGAGACACCAGATAGTCCTTTCACGTGGTGTGTTGCACCTACCTTACATGTTCCAGGAATATTCGCATCATGTTACGGACGGTATCGAGAGTGTTTTCAGGTTTCGCTATCAACAAACGCAGCAAAGCGTACAGTAAATGTCAAAGGAACATAAAATCAACAGTGTAGCGTTTTGGATTCAGTCGCGTGCCGAGGTGAACTGTTTCCACAATCTCCAAATGGTTCCCTTTCAAATTGCTACCATACATATGCATTTCATGTTTCTTCTTCATGAAACATTGAAATGTATCCATAGATGTTCATTCCCGCACGGGTAAAGGGTTAATGGTGAAACTTCTACGGTCTTCAAAGTTTAAACTCTCACTCATGCACTAGCTGTAATGGGCATGAAAGCCAACATAAGGTCTGAGCATGAAAGTCTAGACTATCCCAGTGCCCGTGTTTTCTAGAATAGGACTAAGGGCCTTTTAACGTGAGTCATTCAGGTCCCTGGAAGCCACACATTTAAGGTTCCTTTAACCATGTCGTTTTGAGGGTATCATCGGACATCACGGCTAATCGGACAATAGAACAATCTGTATTTTCCGTGGGATGGAAAAATGAAGCGAGAGACTTTGATGTCACAAATGCTTCCTTTAAGAGTCTCACGGCAACAACATAAATCCTTCACACTCGAGTGAGTAGTGGAGTTTGGCCGGTGACGTCTCCGTGTGTGCTGTTCTTCTCGTTCAACGAAGTGTATGTGTACCCGGAACAGTTGCTGAGTAAGGACATCAGTGCATGCGACACTGCAATGTTTGTAACTGGCTGGTGGGTTTCTGAAAATACCCTATTAGATAGTGAGCTCAGAAAGGCCACTGTCAGATTGACCAAATCAAACAGGCCATCTAGATTATTCTAGAATGTTTTCAAAAGTGTCAGTGCAGATGGTGAAACGTAACAGGCCGAACATCACCGCAGGTGCATGAACTGACGTTGATTTAAACCCTGTCCCAGCCTTGTCATCCGTTCACTTTTGGGGGATGAAAGCCTGCTCTCAAGATAAGCACCAGTGAGTATCTGGCCATCTCTGTCTCATCTTTCCCTAGCTAAATGACCTACGTCTGGATCCACCTATATTCTGAAGCTCATTCTTCACTTTCTTTGATTCCCCAAAGAAGAGGTTTTGTGTTAGAATAATGTGGTGGAAAGACAGAATCAACTCAGTTGATCTATGACATAGAGATACTGATAAGAAGGCCTTAGAAATGTCCACGTGAGGGAATGTTACAATGATTACAGAATGTATGAGATTTGAAGCTTGATCAACATGGATGGGAGCCATTTGTCAGGCATGTTCTTTCTTTCAACTGTAAAGTGATTGAATGCCGTCTCTCAACTGTCACTGTTTTCAAACGTATCTCTATTTTGTTGTGTCTGCATGATTTACAGCGTCTGTTTATCCTCTGCTACTTTCGTTTTTCAACATGCCCCAGTTTTGTTGAGTCTGCATTATGGGCCATCTGTTTTAGTCTGTTTCATGCTCTGTGTCTCATCCATCCTCTCATAATCTATCTTCAGATTGAAAACGACATAAAGGAGAGCATGAAGACAGAGATGGCCCAGTTGCAGCAGAGTGCCGTTCACAACCACACGGCCGCCATGTTGGAGATGGGCACCAACCTCTTGTCCCAGACGGCCGAGCAGACCCGCAAGCTAACGGATGTAGAGACGCAGGTACTATATCCCCCTAAGCTCCTCACACTCCGGCCGGGAACAATCTCACGCACCATAGACTCGGCTATTCCACATTAAACCACCCAAAAAAAAGCAAAAGGGCGAATTGGCCAAAGAAAATATGGATGACATGTAAATACCTACGCTCTCTTTATGTGATGTTCATATCAGTGAAGGCTACGCAGAGGAGGAAGGGGAGGACCAGCCTACTCAGTGAATTTCATAAAAATAAAAATGGTAAAACATTTAAAAAGTTATCCATTTTAGATAAAACTACACTAAATATAATCACGTCACCAAATAATTGATTAAAACACACTATTTTGCAGTAGCCTCAACAGCCCTTTGTAGGGTAGCGCCATGGTATACTGTAGCCGGAGGACAGCTAGCTTCTGTCCTCCTCTGGGTACATTGACTTCCACCCAAAGTTATCAAATAATTATTATAGTACTGAATAAGCATAAGCTAGCACTGCAGTGCAGTGCATAAAATGTGGTGAGTAGTTGACTCAAAGAGAGAGAAAGACAATAGTTGAACAGTTTTGAACAAATGCATTTCTTCCAAAATGAAGGAGAAGCAAGAGAGAAATACGACGTGGCTGTGTGTTGACGCGTGATCAGGGGTTTATGCATTTTCCCGTTTCTGTTGAAAAATAGAATAGAAACTCTTGTTTGTGTCACTGTCTGTCACCTCAAATTTGTCTCTCAACCTGTGTCCGTTGTAGCAACCTCATGATGGGTATAAGGAAAATTTGAGTATCATGTAGTAGCCTAAACCCGTCGCTGTTACATTGAACTGGGTGAATGGAATATGAATGACAGTTATCCGACATGTTGTAATATAAATAAGGCCATGCTCATGAAAAAAAGAATCATCCTCCCTCATCTTAAACGGCACTGACCGCCACTGGTGCCTATGTATGTTTAGGTTTCAACTTCTCTTGATACTTGGGGAGCTTATGAAGGAAGGGGACAAAAGTGGTACTTGTGGGGGTAGGTTTTGATAAGCAAAGTCACTGAGTATTACCATGTGTCAGAACAACCTCTCTTCATGCAAAACCTATACTTTATTACCTCTTCCTAAAGAGGAGCTGATGATTTACATCTTACCTACATTTTGTTTTGCTGGAACACCTCTATAAGGCAGGATACCGCTAACCTATTTCTGCCTTGGGGCAGGTTCTGAACCAAACCTCCAGACTAGAGATTCAACTGCTTGAGAACTCCCTGTCCACCAACAAGCTGGAGAAGCAGCTCATGGTGCAGACCAACGAGATCAGAAAGCTCCACGACAAGAACGGGTAAACTCACAGGCCGCTAACACAATGTGAAACATCATTTAAAGACATCATGCCTTTCATGACTCCAGACACAAACTCATGTATAGACAGATCAACTCAATGTGCAACAAGACACCCAATCCCGTGAAGTATAACAGTATGAAGTCCATGAGGCCATATTTTCCTAGATGGTCTTTGAAAGCTGCACTTTAATGATGTTGCAATGGGAGTAATTGAATGTGGCTTTTGGATGGCTTTTCAGAGTCCAGTTTGTCCAGTTTGTCTCTCATCGTCTGCTTAAAAGCTCCCTCCCATCCCCAGTGTTTACTGTAAATACAGTAACACAGCTGTACTGAATTCTTCCATTCATAAAAATATATATATACTGATTCCTATATTTGAGAGCTTGCGCTCAAGGTTTATAGACATGGGTTCCACATGAGGTTGGTGGCACCTTAATTGGGGAGGATGGGCTCGTGGTAATGGCTGGTAATTGCCTCCGTTCCAGCCATTATTATGAGCCGTCCTCCAAGAGTAGCCTCCACAGAGGATTCCTTTACTGGGAGCAATTTTCAAAGATTGCGCAATTATGAAATCACCTCCCATTTAAACATTTTATTTTATTCATCAATTTAATGCAAGCGGAGTAGTTCTGAATTTGTTCATCAATACGACGTCAGCCTGTATCATCTTTCAGACTATATCATCTTTCAGATTAAATCATTTTCCAGACTATATCATTTTTCAGACATTATTTATAAAGACCATAGGATACGGTTAGAGCTTAAATTAGTCTGCAAAGTTTCTGATGTAATGTATGTATATGTGTTCATTGTCTGTGTGCAACTCATGGTGACTGAATGCACTGACATAAAGAATTGCTATTATGTCTGGGCGTAATGTATATAGTTGGGTTTCCATAACACATGTTGCCACGGCTACAGTTCAGAACATGTTTTAGGGTCGGGAGAAGGGGATATGCCGGAAGCGGATTTGGTATGATAATTCACTTGCTTGATCTATCAAACGAAGGCAGGTAGAAAATAACTTAGAAAGTGATGGAATTCGACTGTTTTTGACAATCACAAAGAAATACCAGTAATTATTTGGTAACTGTTATGTAACTACCATACAACTATGTAAGCAGCAAATCACAAATAGAGGACTAATCCGAAAGTTGGTTATAGCTTTAGTGTACAGTCATCTATAAACTAAATCTATAGGTCTAACAAACCTTCCTATGTCGGGTCTTCCGCCTCCCAAGGTTCATGGAGCAGAAGATGCAGGAGATGGAGTCTCGTCACCGGGAGGAGCTGGGGACGCTGCGGGAGGAGAAGGGAAGCCTGCAGGCTCTGGTGGGGAAACAGAGTGGGGTGATCCGTGAGCTGGAGACCCAGCTGACCAGGGCCACGGGCAACAGCACCGCCATGCAGAGGCAGCAGCAGGAAATGATGGACACAGTGCACAACCTCATCAGCCTCTGCAACAAGGACGGAGGTATAGTAGCTAAGAGTCTCGTGTTGACAGACTTCACACTGTATTGTCCTCCAAGAAGATGCCTAGTTGGGAGCTACACCCTGAAGAGAAAAGTCAAAACATGTGCATGTGTGTTATTACAGGTGCAAGATGTTAAAAAAATTGATATGTTATTTAAAAGAAGGTGCTTGGAAACTGTTTGGGCTCCCAAAGATGAGAGAGAGGAAGGAGCTGCCATGATGCCAATACGATAAACATGGTTCCATACAGAGAGGCACAGTGATGCCCTTAACCTCTGCTCGAGGGGGAAGCCAAAGTGGTCACTCATCACTCTAGTTGCTCGGTGTGGTGCTCTCGTTACGGTAATGGTTTATCACGCTTCACCGTGACAGCCTAGGCTGTGGTTACCGCTTGAGTGAAATGTCAAACAGCCACCATTTTGAGTAATCAACTCTTTTTCTTCGTTCGTGTCTCCCCGTGGCGATAATAAGGGACCCCTCGGTCCACCTCTTGACCCTGACAGCAACATGAGCCTCATGTTTAGTCAATGCAGTGAACTCATTACACCCCCTCCAAATCAACACAACAGCACTCCCAAACCCACTTGATCCCAAAGCTTCCCTCGATCACATTCAGTCACAGGAGATTTCAAGTAAATGTGTGTGCTGGGATTGGTGGAGTGTCTAGCGAGAAACCTTGCACTATGTTCATGTTCCTTACTTCCTGCTGTGACGGCCCAAGACCCCACACTGCTTCCTGTGGCTGTTCACCCGTATAACAGGAAATGAGCAGGCATGAATAGATATCTAAGACACGGAGAGTGGATATGTGCATGACATGATTATCTCGTGCTACTTCATAGCTTTATTGTTCTATGCAAAAAAGACTCCCTAGCGGCTTAATTTCATAGCTCTGACAGTAGGAAGACTTTATGGCAGATGGTCCTTTGAGTGTCGTTTAAGCTGTCTACTGAATGGGTCATATTAACTAATCCCTGTGTATTAACTAATCCCTGTGTATTAACTAATCCCTGTGTATTAACTAATCCCTGTGCCGTGCCATATTTTGACCCAAATATGTTATTAGGGTTTCTTAAGTCTCTAAAACTGTTTGCTAAATGAAAAACAAGTCATTAACTGACATGGAAAGACGTCCACGTTTGCCATGTTCCATTAGTTGCCAGTAATCCATTTAGTAAACACCTCTGCAACTTTGTCACCTAGTCAGCCATGTAATCTCCCTGTCAGCTCGGGGTGTTTCTTTGGGTCACTGGGGCATCCAGCCTCCCAACTTGATTGGTGGCTGCTTTAACAAGAGGAGAGTGAAATTAAACAATGGACACCCTGGCTCTGTGGTTGGTCCCATCCTCCTCCACGGTGGCACTGAGGGCTAACCGGGCGCTGGGGTCACCTCTTCACCCCTGCCGAATAATTCAACCTATAATGGCTCCTAGGGGAGGTTGCAACACTTCCGTTCCCCACAGTGTCTAAATCTAGATGTGATGATGCTCCGTTACAGGGGAGGATTTTCAGGGGGAGGATTTGTTTGTTTACCAAACAGATTTGTGTTTTTGTTCGGGGAGGGTTAGCTTTTCGTACCATTGGATGGCGTCTATTCGAGTTAGGCTCTGTTTTGAAAACTGACCCCTAGCATTTCCTTTAATGCTCAGATTCAAATCATCACTGACAGTTACTATGGGGAACATTTTAAAAAGGGAGTTTAGATGCTAAACATATGCCCATGAACATTGTTACTGAAGTTTGTCAAGAATCATACTTCTCAAAATTTAGGCTTATTTATACTGAACAATAATATAAATGCAAAACACGCAACAATTTCAAAGATTTGACTGAGTTTCAGTTCAGTCAATTGAAATAAATTCATTAGGCCCTAATCTATGGATCTCACATGACTGGGCAGGGATGCAGCCATGGGTGGGCCTCGGAAGGCCATAGACCCACCCACTGGGGAGCCAGTCCCAGTGAATCAGAATGAGAATGTTTTATTACAGACAGAAATACTCTTCAGTACCTTTTCCACTGTACTATGCTCTGAACTCTAATCCAACCATCTCTGGTGCAGCCAGATGCCACTGAGCTCACGTTTGGGTCGTCATTATTACCTAAATCTTTCGAGAGAGCATTGAGCCAAATACCGTTAGTAGTGGTAATTGACCTCAGTGTTGGAACGCTCTTCAGAATCTCTGGGCGCTAAATATGATTTTCTTTCACAGTATTCTATCATCGCACCTAATGAATGCCATCAATCATTTTTACAGCCGGGAAAGCCATGTCTGGAGGGAATATGATCTTATTTTAATTATCCGCATTTAGCTCAGAGTTCTATGAAATGCTTCAAAATGGCATTTACCGCGTTGATTGTACATAGTGTACAGTAAATCATCAGATGTTTTCTACCAAGGCCTTTTATGATTTAACTATGCTCATGTTTAAGCATACTAATTTGTCTTGAAGTGACACCTGACGCTGCAAAGATACTCTGGAGCAAGTAGGGAGATTATCCATGAGGTGTGTATTGGCATCATCTATCATGGACTTATTCCAGACTTCTATTGACCCTATTTTGGTTTGCTTGTCTTTCCCTCAGATATTTGTTTGTGGTTTTGAGTCAATTTTATTTGGTTTTTAGCATCCTTTCACATTTAATTGAGTCTGCTAGATCTGTCGCAGTCCATTTTGGTTCCTTTGTTTCCACGTGTGTCCATTTGACTCCATGAGGTGCCTTCTGGGTCCACAGTGAGATGTATAAAGGGACCTTTTCAATCCCCAGGGGTCTTTGAGGGGCCTCTCGGGGCTGCTTGGGTCCATGTAGGTTCATGAGAGTCTTTTTAGATCTGCGTCACAGCCTCTCTGGGTCCATTTGGGCTCTGGGTACTGATTTATGCAAACACCCAGCCCTGCTATCCTTTTCACATGAACCCCCTGCTGAATACAAGTCCCCACTGAATCACAAAATATTTGTCTGTAAATAAATATTGGGAAATACCTCATATTTTCAGAGCCAGGCTGCAAGCTCTTCAAGGGTGCCTCTCCTATAGCAGGGAGTCACCAGTCTCTGGTAGACTTTGACTGCACCGTTTATTGTGAAATTTGTCCTCACTGTGACAGACTGTGAGTCAGAAGGTTCCCCTTTGACACCGATCTCTCCCACCTCTCTAATGCGTCCTGCCATCTCCCAGTATGAAGTAAATTGCGTCACGACAGGGCCGGCCTTTAGTTGTGTTAGACTCCGCAGAGTAAGGTCCTACTCTATCAACCTGTCACGGTGGGATATTCTTGTCGCTGACACCCAATACTTCATCAAAATGGCCTAAATAATATGCCTAACCTACAGCCTGTGTCTCGACTGACTGTTCAGCTGAGGAAGGGGGATCAAAGTGGAGTCTAAGGATCACTGACACGTTTCGCTTTCCAGTGACATCCCCTTTGCGTAAACAATCCCAATAGTAAAAACAATGGTGTGAAAACTGAGATTCGCCCCCTCGTTTTGGAATTGTAATTTCCATCGATATAACAAGGACTTGGAGGGTAAATATAAACCACTTGTTATAACAGGAACTTGAAATGTATAGCTTGTAGTATTTTGTCCTAGGCCCCTTGCTTGGTTTCAAAAATATTGCCGCCATAATTATATACAGATGGAAATAGACCCAGCTGCCTGTTCGAACAGGCCTGTCAAAGTCAGATGCCCTCTCTCTGGGCGGGAGATCATCCACTTGACAAACTGCTTTTATCTTGCTAATAAGCCATCCAGTCACCCTCTGATTTTATCATGAGCTATATGGATATCCACACAGAACTTGTAGTTCGGCTTCTGTGTCACTTTACTTACATATTCATTTTCTGGAATGTAAAGATGGTAATCATGATAAATGTACACTGCCGGTTTTGATATTACAAAAACCCCACTGCTTGATGGCTCATATGTGACATGAAACCTAAGGTAGTCAATTATTTATTTAAATAGCGGGATCAAAATTGACATATTTGTATATACACTGAACAAAAAATATGTAAACTGTAAAGTGCTGTGCCATGTTTCATGAGCTGAAGTAAAAGACATCCGTCGTATTTTGTTGTGTGACAAAACTGCACATTTTAGAGTGGCCTTTTTGTTTGTCCCCAGCACAAGGTACACCTGTGTAATGATCATGCTGTTTAATCTGCTTCTTGATATGCCATACCTGTCAGGTGGATGCATTGTCTTGGTAAAGGAGAAATGCTCACTACCAGGATTGTACTGTAAATGCAGCCAACTTGACACAACGATAAGAAGCATTGGAGTGGGCCAGCATCCCTGTGGAACGGTTTCGACACCTGACGAATTGAGGCTGTTCTGAGGCCGGGGGGTGGGGGGGGAGTGAAACTCAATATTAGAAAGGTGTTCCTAATGTTTGGAATACTCAGTGTATTTTGGTAATGGATAGCGCCCAAGTGCTGAGCACAGGGCTTTTAATAACCTCATTGACACCTGTCAGTCAAATATATAATTTGAAAATAAAGACATATGGAAGTTGCTTGTTGACACTTGTTGATAGATTGTTTGACAGTCTGAAGGCAATACAACTGTGGCAGTTTAACATTCAAACACCACCTCTGTGCGACTGTTTTTTTTTAGCTTAAAAGTACTATTTTCTGAAGTCTTTCTAGAACCTGAATTTCCACAGCATGAAGTTGTGATGCCAAATATGTACCTCGTGTTTCCTCAGTAGTCCCAAACAGCACGAAGCGGGTGGACGAAGAGAAGAAGTTTCGGGACTGTGCCGATCTGTACCAGGCTGGTTTCTACAAGAATGGGGTCTACACCATACATATTAATGCCCAGGAGACCAAAAAGGTGGGCAGACAGTCAGAACTTCATATAGAGAACGCCATGTGAAAATATCTACCATTTCATCACTTTAAGCAGCTCTTTGATAAGTGTTTAGGGTGTTTTTTGTTACTAGAGTGAGCTTCAACTCTGTCCAAGAAAGCCAAAGACATTGACCCACTTGAGAGCAGCAAGTGAAGTGGGGCTATGATAGTTATTGGCTGCTTCAGTGCTTCAGGAATAATCGAAGGCTCAAAATATACCCTTGGCAGCCTGATGAGGGCCAGGGTTTACAAGAGGGTGGCGGGGGAGGGGGTGAAACAGGTGTTCACCACCTCCACAGGGTGCTGCCAGGCCTCAGACGGATGGCAGGGAGGTACGAGAGGGGAGGTTGGCGGAGGAGTGAGGGATGAGGGGGAGAGAAAGGAGAAAGGAGAAAGCCTCGTGTCTGGTTTCGGAGAATTCTGTCAGGGGCTATACCTACTTAATTATACCCAGACCGGGCACTGTGTGTTCAGCTGGGGTCTTGTCCGAGGTGATAGACCTCCTCCAGACCTTCTCCACTACTCAAACAAATAGCACCACAGCAGATAGATACCCCTGTTATCAGCTTACACAGCGGCCAAGGGTTAAGGGTCATGTTCCATCCAGGTGTCCAGTGGTATGTGTCCTGCTCCACTGGCCCCGTCCGCTTATGTCTGCACCAGGCCTGGGATTGGGGTCACCTCCTGGGAGTTGTTGGGAGGATCAGGACACATTGATTACATTTGAGTAGGACTCACAATACTTCGCCCTGATGATACATGAGAAGGACTGTGTCCTGGAACCGATGATTCATAGAAAGGAATCACTAGTTAGGCCAATTTAACCTGTCATGTCTATATTTGTGCTCTAAATTGTAAGATAAGAACATGTGGATTGTGTCTGTAGGCAGCCTGAGAACTTAATGACCAACGGGGAATGTGTGTTTACAGGTGCATTGTAACATGGAGACCGCTGGCGGCGGATGGACGATCATCCAGCGAAGAGAGGACGGCGGCCTGGACTTCCAGAAAACGTGGAAGGAGTACAAGACGGTGAGACGAGAAGAATAACAAACAGCCCAACTCGAAAGCACCACATGCACAAGATAAAGCCATGCATGAATGAGGGGTCTGTTTCCAACACACATCCTCTGCTACAGTAAATTATAACAAATGGGCGTACTCTCGCCTCTCTCTCTTGGATTCAACATGTTGATAAAGAGTGAGGTAGGATTCCCTTGTATTCTCAAGAGTGGCCAGGCCCGTGTGGAACACTCCTACAAAATGTGTCCTACCCAGCATCACCAGCTGTATCTCTGGTACATCTGTACACAGGGAGGGATTCCTCAGCCCTCGTATTAGAGACTCTAGCTTGGGTGTCGGAGGCTGGCACAAAATCCAACCCAACCCTGGGCCTGACACACTGTTGTTATTCATTTCAAAACAGGACAGCAGTAGTCGGAAAACGATACATTTGTTTAGTCTTACGTAACAGTGCAAGGTGTTGTGATCATCATCGTCCATTCGATACGGGAATAGATATCGACTGGTGCACTAAGAGGCTAAGCTCTGTTTTGCTTTTAGGAGCGATGAGCTACCCCATTGCCATTCCAATTAGCTGTAGCGTATACTAACATAACATAGGCATCACAGCAGCTGGAGACCAGATTAAATATGGAGGGTGTTTTAATTACCAATCTGAGCACATGGTAACGGGTGATCTGCAGAGGGTAAATATAGATTTGACAAGGGTGAAAAGGGAAAGGTTAAAGAGGTACGGACAGAAAGTCCAGCTGGTTAGAAGCAGTGAGGGAGCCAAGCATGGAGAGCGTGGAATACAAGTGGCAATGGAATCAGCACGGACCCTAGCACCGCCACCGAATACTGGCACACCATCGGTGTGGTCCTTTGCCTCCCTCAGAGGCCCTTCCTTGAAGAGTCTGTTAAGTGATTGATATTGTTTTATTGTGTGATTCAATTCACTGCTGTTGGTCTCTGTGGGCTTTTGCACGTAAATTCAAAACACTTGAAGGATTCATAAATCTTTTGGGCAAACTTTATTGGGCTATTCCTATTTTGTGGGAGGATGGAGAGCACTCTGGCAGTGACCCCTACAATTAGTCGTCAAGTATGTGATCTTATCACCGTAATGTTTATAAATACATTAGCAGTACTAGATAGAGTATATGTAGCAGGATAACAAATGTGTTCTTTAACCGGTATGAGACACAAATCAATTTGACAATTTGCAATACCTTATTAAGTAAATATTTGTCTAAGTTAGTATTTGTCAGAATGCATGGCAAACTTTATGAAAGAACACTTTCTATCAATCTTTATCGTTTTAAGAAAAGGTTTACTTCTCTACCCAGCAATACTTCAAACCTCCTCTCTGAAATTCCTGGTAGACGCATTCAGCCAAGTTTGCGTGTGAATGAACCCTCTGGTGTGGAGCATTAAGGGGGAGCCACTACTGTTTGAGTCCAACCATCCCAACCACAAGCCAGGTTTGCAGAGGTGAAACGGAATCACAAGGGGAGGCCTTGGACAGCGCTAAAAGGCAGATCAGTCGGAAGTCAGATTGAGTCAGGGACGTGGCCCAGCCACTTTCTCCTTCCACCCACACAGCAGGACATGTCTCAGGCTGGAGGAATGCCCCGTGTTTACTTTCCTCCTTTCCTTCTCCTAATCATCGCAGGCTCTCGACACATCTCCCCCTTCAACCCACCCCTTCCGCAAATCATTAATGGAACAGTCCAGAGCTCCAGACCAGTCTCTATGAGCCATCATGTCATCCTAGTTTCTAATTCTCCCCATTGCAGGTTTGTTACTACTGCTGCCGTCAAAAGCACTTTATCTACAATGGGAGTCATTGTGCTCCTATCTAAACGTTGTAATTGTTGAGAAGGCGTACGTGGCGTTGTGTGCATCTGTTGTCATTCTCATGGACTGTGTAATAAAGCGGGTTTATTACGAGTTTGGTTTGGGTGGGAAGAGGAAGGGTGGAAAAGGTGCTTTGTGTGCCTTTTTTCAGCTGGTCTCAATTTATGCTCTCATAAACAGGGAGGGCTATTCTTGTGCGGTTTCATGCTTTGTGTTGCATTTGTTTAGGCGTCAATCCTGAAGCAGTCATTGATGATGACATCACAAAAATGTTATTAAAAAAATTCCATGGTGGAGAGATTGCATCTTTTCCAGGAAGACCTTGGAAGGGATCGGGAATAACTTCTATCCTGTATCCCGGAATTTACAGTAAGATTCCCTATGGGCCTCAGTGATGACTCTGGCCTCCTCTTTGCTCTTCTTCTTCTGTTGCAGGGCTTTGGGACGGTTTCTGCAGAGCACTGGCTGGGGAATGAGTTTGTATACCTGCTGACCAGCCAGAGGCAGTATGCCCTCCGTGTGGAGCTGACCGACTGGGACGGACACCAGGCCTTCTCCCTGTACGACCGCTTTCACATCGATAGTGAGAAACACAACTACAGGTACTATTAAAGAGCTGTATGTATGTGTCTTGATAAGCCTCGAACTCATGTTGCCACTACTGACTGATATCTAAAATGGAGACATTGCTGACATTATGCAGTCCAAATTCCTTCTCTTTTAATGGTATCATGTCATAACAGATATTTTACATACAGTAAAATGTTCCCACAACTGATACTTGGTCCTTGAATAAGGAGTTAAACGTTTTGCTTCTTCAAGAGAACTAAATATGCAGACGTTTGGATTCGTTAGTTTGGAGAACTACTGGAACATTCCAGAAAGTTTTGTGCAATCAAAGGTCTCTGAGAGGAGATGGTCTGACAATTCCAATTGAGGTGATTCATCAGATTTGTAGCCCCTTCTGATAAGAAGCTACTTCAGTTTCTAAATGTTATTTTTTCAACTTCAGATGGATTTCTGTTTGTTTTCCGAAGACGTTGCAGCCATTTATGCTGCCGGGAAGGGTGTTTCGCAGTGTTCAGATGTTTGGACAAACTGGTGCGGTCGGGTTGAGAGTGAGGCGATTGTCATATCTAATTTGTGGAAACATCTTGGATTATGTGACGACAGGATTTACTTTAAGAAGTCTTGCCTCTTAAAGTGTTAGGTGCACACTCTCCAGGTTTTCTCTGTAGGCTACAGAAATTGATTTTACGGTAAAGCTATAGGGAGACGTCAACCGATTTCTTTTGTTATGCGCTGAGACTAAATCTGGGTTTATTTGTCCCATTGTGAAGATTGGATAACTCCATCCCTTTTTACCTCTCAGAGTTTAATACTGACCGCACAGGCATTGACTTCCTTCTCCCTATAGTCAGTATTTGACAAGGATAGATTTGTTAAGTGCAGAGAAGGACCATGTAGGATACGGTTCAAGGGGGGATAATGCAGGTATGTTCATCTACACTGTATGTAAAAGGACACTTGAACAGGGATGGTGATTTATTTGCAACCAAAGGATTCTCCCTCCCTCTCTCTCTTTCACTGTTTCCCTCTCTTCCTCTCTCTCTCTCCCTCACGCACACATACTGTAACCTCTTGCTATTTCGATGGGGGAAACAGTGGTTGTTTGTTTCTTCAGGGCAGGAAGAGGCGTCTTTGAGCCTACAGTGGGCTTTAGTTAAGGGAAGGAAGGCTCGTTGGTGCTCGGAGTGGAGAAATCTAATCGGCCTGCTGTTCACTATAAATATATTTGTTCTCTCAAATAGTTGTGTGATTGCTTCTCAAGAACATTGGCCAAAACCAACCAGGCCACAAACAAAGCTGCCATCTATGTTCTGTTCTCCTCTGCTCTGGCACCTCCACTTCAGAATCCCAAACAATCTGCGACATGTTCTTCAACTTGTATTTATTGTACTGAGAAGCAACAGATTGTAGCAAAAGATAGCATGACGTTTTGGTTTGGTTTTGGATTATTTTGGGCATCGGTGGTGGGGGCCTTACTGGAATAGTACAATCTCCACTGACGCAGACAGACACGTTTGTTATGACACGTAAACGAAAGTAGCACGGTCATGCAACTCACTTGCAACTCACACACACACACACACACACACACACACACACACACACACACACACACACACACACACACACACACACACACACACACACACACACACACACACACACACACACACACACACACACACACACACACACACACTGCCCATGCCCACACGCACCCATTGGATACCGCAGATGGTAATTTAAAGCTGTAGTCCACCGATGCACAAGTGTGCCCATTTATTATAAACAATGCCGAGCTTTGCTAGGAAATGTTTGCTTTACTGCCAGCTCCTTGGTTGCGTCTAAATATAAAGCCAGACGGAAATGACTTGGTTTGAAAGAAGTGCAATTATTGCCCAGAGAAATATAGGATTCTAATCCTTGATCTAAATCATATACAGCATGGAATAATTGTCACATTTATTACTGTCCCCCCCCTATTTTAATGATTTCCAAAGCACAGAGGCTGAGTAATACTCACCAACACTATTTTATTTAGTATCCAGACAGCATAATAAATACAATATAATAAAGCTATTAAATCAATCCATCGCAATGTAGATCTTGGTTATTCAAAACATATTTGTGAGTAAGTAGTTGGAGAAGTAAGTAAATTGGCCTGGTTCTCCTCTCATGGTGTGACTAATGCCGCGTTCAAGTGCTAGTCAGAACTAGGAAACTCTGAAATTTCCGAACTGCAAACTGGTTATAGTTATACGCGTGCAGCTTTCAACGAATCAGCAAGTCAGAAATTCAGAGTTTCCTAGTTCCGACTAGCATCTGAATGCGGCAATAGTCATTTCCAGATGACACAGTATTATGGGATTGACGCAGAAGTCTTGGAGAGTCTGTGCTACTCTTCCCTTTTTTTTGTGTTGAAGCCGTGCTTAAGGATGTTTGTACTGGCAATAGCCTGCATCCATATAAACATGAAAAAAGCATCTTAGTATCAATTTTACAGCAAGGGAATACAGTATTTGTGAAAATATCTTCACTTGTTCTGTCTTTTAAATATGAGTCTGTGTGTGCAGCTAACTTTCTTGTTCCCTAAGCTTTTTCTCCCCCTGTATTTTCCCATTATGTAATGCCTTATTTTACCCCAAAAGGACAATGCCCACCATGCCCATATTACAATATACTTTAAACTGGCATCAACAATGCTACTCAACTTATACTTTACAAATACCGTTGAAATTGCTGAAAGAGTATTTACGGGCTGACCTTGTAACTCATAACTACACAGCTCCCACTGAACCATGCTTGAACAAGCTTGTAAAATTATTTTTTTTGGGGGGGGTTCGCTCCATTGTGAATCACGTTTCTGCAATTGCTATAACCTATGTCTCTCTGTAAACAAATACAAAGGAACAGTCTATAAAATGGACTGAAATTGTTAGCTTGGTGAAATAGTGGGTTGCAACTGAAATAATGGGCTGTACAGTGATTTAGTCATGACCTGCGAATGGCATTGTAATGATGTCCATCAACACATTCAATCGATAACACTAATTTATCAACATTTACAGTATGGGCCTCAAAATGAGGCCTTAGACCCTGTTAGGAGTCTTATTAGAGAAAGATGGCGGGAGGAAAGAGCAGGGGAAAAAAGGACAGACTGAAAGAAAGAGCAAAAGAGGGAGAGTGATCAG
Organism: Oncorhynchus tshawytscha; assembly: GCF_018296145.1. Lineage (NCBI taxonomy): Eukaryota > Metazoa > Chordata > Actinopteri > Salmoniformes > Salmonidae > Oncorhynchus > Oncorhynchus tshawytscha. The sequence goes on from NC_056441.1 coordinate 38,737,498, forward strand.
AAAGTTGGGAATAAATACATTCCTACTGCAGAGGGGCAGGGAGGGGAATGGAACAACCATTCACACTGCCAATCTGTGGACAGATCTTATTCATAATAGATTTGTGTCTAATCTTATTTAATAAGATAATTTTGAAGGATCGAAGAGGGCGAGGAAAACGATAGTTATGGTTGTAAGTTGCTTAGAAGGTTTGCTGTGAAGCAAAACATCAGTGTTGTTGCAAAGTTTAACTAACAAACGGATGGGGACTTTTGTTTCCAGAACTGGTGTGTGTGTGTGTGTGTGTGTGTGTGTGTGTGTGTGTGTGTGTGTGTGTGTGTGTGTGTGTGTGTGTGTGTGTGTGTGTGTGTGTGTGTGCGCGTGTGTGCGCGTGGTGGCCTGGGTGGTCAGTGTTTCCGGGGGTCGGCCAGGCATGAGATAGTGCCAGATACATGTTATTTCTCAGGGGTCAGAGCCATCAGTCAGGGGTCAGAGTTGATTATATGACACAGACTACAGAAGGGCTATGACCAATGGCTTACATCCTTTTCAACATGGATCTGAGTAGTGGCCCTGTACCACAGTGGTCCTGGGGGATCATTTGACATATTAACAATTCATATTGAAGTGTTGAATTATGTAACTGTTTAGTCTACTTGTTAATCCTTTATAAGCTATTTAGAGTTTCCTTAACTTTCAAATGCCCTTAGGTGTACTAACTACAGTACAAGTTATTATTATTTACTTTACTACATTATGAATAGAATCTTTGCAAGGATTCAAATTCCATGTTAGTTTCTGCTTGCATGCACCATGCTGTTTTTGGGTCTGTAAATGTGTGTATTTTATTGCAGTTGTGCTTTAACGTTGCATGTGAGGATTTAAGTATTGAATAAAACCATAATCTCCGGGAACATTTTGAAATCGAACTATGTTAAAAAGCAGTGTGGGAGTTACTGAACATGTGCACGGACACGAGTGAGGTTTACAGCTCAACGCTCTCCTCCGCATGTATGCCGAAATCCTCTCCGTTGGAGAAAGGCCCTATTATGTTTACTCTTCAACTGACTGTTAAATCTTTATTAAATATCCTTCCTCTTCAAGCCAAGTTCCCTAAATCCTGGGATTTCTCCATATGGTAATGGAAATCTCCCTGGTGGAATCAGACAGTACCCTCAGATGTATTTGACATGGGGATTTGGAGAAGGACTTGGCAAAGGAGGGATTCTCTAGCTCGGCTGTAACCCCTCTGTCCTAGCCTTACACTGAGATGGGATCCCTGATACCCCTAACTCCTGAAGCTCGGTTTACTCATCCAACACTTATCCGCACTGCATTCTGACTGATAACCACAGTACAGTGGGGAGGCAGCAACACTGAATACTGTCTGTCTGTAAATCAAATGCTAAGGTATCTGAATACAACGTTATGTTGTGAATCTAAAATCTAAAGATGATTTAGGTGAGAGGCGGTGGTATTATTCTGATATTTTATTAACCTTTTGTTGGGTTGCGGTTTAAGGTTTTAGCTTAAAGAAATTAACAGGGATGCATACAGTATGATCTACCTCAGTGATGATAATCATTGGCAACTTGTAAAGTAAAAAATGGTGAGTGTGTGTGCACATACGTGTGTGTGTGTCCATATGTTCGTCTGTCTCTGTGATGACACCCAGCGGCAGGCGAGCGAATGGGCTACAGCCAGACACCTCTGGGTAGGACGTGGTCCATTGGGTATGGTGATTAACCTCTGCTTTGAGCCAATTAGGCTGCAGTTCAGCAGGCTAATGACTGCCAGGTGTGTGACAGCATGTGCTGCCTGGACCTCAGCAGGTTTGGTCGTCTCAGACTGGGATAAAAGGAATGAAGCCAGCATGCTAGGTTGAACTGTGTCAGTCAAGAGAGGAAAGAAGTCCATTTGAAAGACTGACACAATTCTTTCTATGCCACACACATACAAAATAAACGTTTGTACAGGCAGACATACTGTATATAACAAACGTACACATGTAGGTTACATGTTACAATGTGCTTAAAACATCTCTGGGGGAATCCCTTCAGAATGTCAGTACATACAATGAAGTAAAACATCAATATCTCCCATTTGGGATAACACGGGGCCTTTTGAAATGGGACATGGCAAGCAGATAACAGACGGGCTGTGGAAGTGTCAGTGGGGGCCATTCCACAGTGTGTTTAGCCACAGTCTGATACATCTCACTGGTGCGGAGGAGAAAGACATATTTATGATTTTCTTTATTTTGCAGTGTTTAGGGATGAATGCCACCTTCACTGAGAACCCCTGATGTATGGACCCCTATGGCACACAGGACTTATAGTACTTTGGGGAGTGGAGGTCTCTGTTAACTTTAACTGTCGCTGGCTGAGCCTGGGTGGTTTGATACAGCCTTACAGATACAGGGACTCAATTACTATGTTGTTTTATGTTGCATACATGCAGGTATTAGGTAGGCCTAACTCAAGTGGTTGAAACAAAAGAGAAGTGAGATTGATGGAAACAATTCTATCATGATAATATATCATGATGTAATTCAGCCTAGAATGAGCAACCTTTACATAGTTTGTATGACCAATATAGCCCTGCAGCCTAGCTGTAAAGTGTTATTGACAGTGGAGGCTCCTCATCCTACTCAATAAATTTGATTTTATATTAAAAAAGTTGTCCTTTTTAGATAAAACTATAGTAAATATATTCACGTCACCATATAGCTGATTAAAACACACTGTTTTGCAATGAAGGTCTACATTTCCATCCTCCTCCGGGTACATTGACTTAACTACAAAAGGCTCATGGTTCTCACCCCCTTCCATAGACATACATTGTAATTATTACTACTTCCGGAGGACGTCGTCCAACCTATCAGAGCTTTTTCAGCATGAACTGACATCTTGTCCACCCAATCAAAGGATCAGAGAATTAATCTAGTACTGAAAGCATAAGCTAAAGATAGCTAGCACTGCAGTGCATAAAATGTGGTGAGTAATTGACTCCAAGAGAGAGAAAGATATTAGTTCTGATCAAATTCATGTATTAAAACATGTAGGAGAAGTAGTAGAAAGAAAGAGAAAGAGCTAGCTAAAAAAATGTTTTTTTTAAATCACTTTTACTTTTACTTACTTAGCTAGCTAATGTAGCCTAATCAAACACCCGGCTCAAACAGAGGCTATCCAGCACTGGAACTCTTCCAAGTCAAGGTAAGCTTTTTTTAAAATTAATTTATTGTCACCGGGGCCTGCCGTTGTAACTGCTAAATTACTTACTGTTACACTGTACTACGTGATTGTAGCGGATTTACTAATGTGTTACTTCTAGTAGCTATGTTGACTATGAGGGCAAAGGCTCATATTTTGAGCCCAACATTTTTGGGGGGCTTGCCTGTTTTGCATGTTATTTTGGCATTAATCTGGGATAAGTGGGCGTCCCACCTGGCCAAAAGCCAGAGAAAATGCAGAGCGCCAAATTCAAATAAATTACTATAAAAATTTAACTTTCATGAAATCACACATGTAAGATACCAAATTAAAGCTACACGTGTTGTGAATACAGCCAACGTGTCAGATTTCAAAAAGGCTTTTCGGCGAAAGCAAACAATGCTATTATCTGAGGATAGCACCTCCGTCAACAAAAGAGAGAAAACATATTTCAACCCTGCAGGCGCAACACAAAACGCAGAAATAAAAAATATAAATCATGCCTTAACTTTGACGAGCTTCTTCTGTTGGCACTCCAATATGTCCCATAAACATCACAAATGGTCCTTTTGTTCGATTAATTCCGTCGATATATATCCAAAATGTCAATTTATTTGGCTCGTTTGATCCAGAAAACACTGGTTCCAACTTGCTCAACGTGACTACAAAATATCTCAAAAGTTACCTGTAAACTTTGCCAAAACATTTCAAACTACTTTTGTAATACAACTTTAAAGTAAATAATCGATGAAATTGAAGACGGGATGATCTGTGTTCAATACAGGAAGAAAACAAACTGACGCTACCTTTCTGTTCACGCGCCTCTAACAGTACACTTGAAGTGACCCTCTTTTTAAACAGGGCTACTTCTTCATTACACAAAGGAATAACCTCAAACAATTTCTAAAGACTGGTGACATCCAGTGGAAGCGGTAGGAACTGCAAGGAGGTCCCTTTTCCCAATGAAAACCCATTGAAAAGCGAGTGACCTCAAAAACAAAAGATCTGAATGGTTTTTCCTTTGGGTTTCGCCTGCTACATAAGTTCTGTTATACTCACAGACATGATTCAAACAGTTTTAGAAACTTCAGAGTGTTTTCTATCCACATCTACTAATTATATGCATATCTTATCTTTTGGGGATGAGTGGCAGCCAGTTGAATGTGGGCATGCATTTCATCCGGATGTGAAAATACTGCCCCCTGTCACCAAGAAGTTAATACGTGTCACATATCAGTTTGCAAACAATGTAAAACAAAATATATATCATTGAGTTAATAAAGCCGCATACAAACATGGTCTCTTTTTTGTATCGTTGAGTAAGGCAGCTCCAAAATGCAGGTGTTTTCAGCCTAGCTCAGTGCTTTCTGTGGTGGGGCAAGCCAGCAGAGAATACAGAGTGTTACGCTGTGACTGGCTCAGTGTTCTGTCACTCATGGGGACACTACGTCACCACCAAGTCTAAGGGTAGAGCTAGAAAATTCTAGCCCCTTGGGTGCTGCCATAGAGTTACATTAGAAGTGCCCGTCCAAGAAGGCTCAAGGTCATTGGCCACAGATAAAATGACGGCAAATCACGTTACATGTATAGTAACTTTGATTGGACTGATTGTACTCATGTCAATATCATACTTTCAAAATCTTAGCTAGCAGTCATCATCATGACATTTAATGGTTAAAGACTTGGAGAATAAACCCTCCTCCTCACAGCTGCTAATTTCCCTTAATGTTGATGATGTGGTTGTTACTGACAAGAAGCACATGGCTGAGCTCTTTAATCACCACTTCATTTAAGTCAGGATTCCTACTTGACTCAGCCATGCCTCCTTGTCCGTCCAACATTTCCTCATCTCCCACCCCTTCTAATGCAACTATCCCCGATGCCTCTCCCTCTTTTCCCCTGCCCCGCTGCAAAGTTTCTCCCTGCAGACAGTCACTGAGTCCGAGGGGCTAAAGGAGCTCCTTATTAAACTTGACCAAAAAAAAACATCTTGGTCAGATGGTTTAGACCCTTTCTTCATTAAGGTTGCTGCCCCTATAATTGCCAAGCCAATATCCAACCGTTTTAACCTGCCTCTCCCTTATGGGGAGGTTCCCATTGCTTGGAAAGTAGCCACGGTTCATCCTTTATTTAAAGGAGGGGAACAAGCTGTTCCTAACTGTTAAAGGCCTATTTATATTTTACCCTGTTTATCAAAAGTGTTGGAAAAACTTGTCAATAATCAACTGACTGGCTTTATTGATGTCTATAGTATTCTCTCGGGTATGCAATCAATTCCGCTCATGTTATGGATGTGTCACTGAAACCTTAAAGGTCCTCATTATGTCACCATTGCCCTTGATTCTAAGCAATATTGTGCTGATATTTTTATTGACTTGGTCAAAGCTTTTGATACGGTAGACCATTCCTTCTTGTGGACCGGCTAAGGAGTATTGGTGTCTCTAAGGGGACTTTGGGCTGGTTTGCTAACTACCTCTCTCAAAGAGTGCAGTGCATAAAGTCAGAAACTCTGCTGTCTCAGCCACTGCCTGTCACCAAGGGAGTACCCCAAGGCTCGAACCTAGGTCCCACGCTCCTCTCAATTTACATCAACAACATAGCTCAGGCAGTAGGAAGCTCTCTCATCCATTTATATGCAGTTGATACAGTCTTATACTCAGCTGGCCCCTCCCCGGATTTTGTGTTAAATGCTCTACAACAAAGCGTTCTTAGTGTCCAACAAGCTTTCCCTACCCTTAACCTTGTTCTGAACAGCTCCAAAACAAAGGTCATGTGGTTTGGTAAGAAGAATGCCCCTCCTCCCACATGTGTTATTTCTACCTCTGAGAGTTTTGAGCTTGAGGTAGTCACCTCATACAAGTACTGGGGGTATGGCTAGATGGTGCACTGTTCTTCTCTCAGCACATATCAAAGCTGCAGGCTAAAGTTCAATCTAGACTTGGTTTCTTCTATCGTAATCGGTCCTCTTTCACTCCAGCAGCCAAACTAACACTGATTTAGATGACCATCCTACCCATGTTAGATTATGGATACATAATTTCTAGAGCGGCAGGTAAGGGTGCTCTCGAGCGGCTAGATGTTTTTACCATTCGACCATCAGATTTGCCACCAATGCTCCTTATAGGAGACATCAGTGCACTCATCTCTGTATACCCATCGCAAGACCCACTGGTTGATGCTTATTTATAAAACCCTCTTAGGCCTCACTCCCCCCTACTATCTACTGCAGCCCTCATCCTCCACATGCAACACCCGTTCTTCCAGTCACATTCTGTTAAAGGTCCCCAAAGCGCACACATCCTTGGGTCGCTCCTTTTTTCAGTTCGCTGCTGCTAGCGACTGGAATGAGCTGCAACAAACACTCAAACTGGACAGTTTCATCTCAATCTCTTCATTTAAAGACTCAATCATGGACACTCTTGCTGACAATTGTGGCTGCTTTGTGTGATGTATTGTTGTCTCTAACCTTCTTGCCCTTTGCGCTGTTGTCTGTGTCCAATAATGTTTGTATCATGTTTTGTGCTGCTACCATGTTGTGTTGCTACCATGAGGTTGTTACAGTGCCTTGCAAAGGTTTTCATCCCCCTTCGCATTTTTCCTATTTTGTTGCATTACAACCTGTAATTTAAATTGATTTTGATTTGGATGTCATGTAATGGACATACACAAAATAGTTCAAATTGGTGAAGTGAAATGAAAATAATTACTTGTTAAAAAAATAAAAAATAAATAAACGGAAAAGTGGTGCGTGCATATGCTATGAAACCCCTAAATAAGATCTGGTGCAAACAATTACCTTCAGAAGTCACATAATTACTTAAATAAAGTCCACCTCTGTGCAATCTAAATGTCACATGATCTCAGTATATATATACCTGTTCTGAAAGGCCCCAAGAGTCTGCAACACCCTTAAGCAAGTGGCACCATGAATACCAAGGAGCTCTCCAAACAGGTCAGGGACAAAGTTGTGGAGAAGTACAGATCAGGTTTGGGTTATAAAAAAATATCAGAAACTTTGAACATCCCACGGAGCACCATTAAATCCATTATAAAAAAAAAATGGAAAGAATATGGCACCACAACAAACTTGCCATGAGAGGGCCACCCACAAAAACTCATGAACCAGGAAAGGAGGGCATTAATCAGCGAGGCAACAAAGAGGCCAAAGATAACCCTTAAGGAGCTGCAAAGCTCCACAGCGGAGATTGGAATATCTGTCCATAGGACCACTTTAAGCCGTACACTCCACAGAGCTGGGCTTTGCGGAAGAGTGGCCAGAAAAAAAGTCATTGCTTAAAGAAAAAAATAAGCAAACCTGTTTGGTGTTTGCCAAAAGACATGTGGGAGACTCCCCAAACATATGGAAGAAGGTACTCTGGTCAGATGAGAGTAAAATTGAGCTTTTTGGCCATCAAGGCCAACACCTCTCATCACCCCAAGAATACCATCCCCACAGTGAAGCATGGTGGTGGCAACATCATGCTGTGGGGATGTTTTTCATCGGCAGAGACTGTGAAACTGGTCAGAATTTAATAAATTATGGATGGCACTAAATACAGGGAAATCCTTGAGGGAAACCTGTTTCAGTCTTCCAGAGATTTGAGACTGGGACCGAGGTTCAAAGTGGTAGGCATGTTGTGTAAATCAAATGATACAAACCCCCACATTAGTTCCAGGTTGTAAAGCAGCAAACCACTGTATGTTGTGTAGCTACCATGGTGTGTTGTCATGTGTTGCTGCCTTGCCATGTTGTTGTCTTAGGTCTCTCTTTATGTAGTGTTGTGTTGTCTCTCTTGTTGTGATGTGTGTGTTGTCCTATATTTTTGTTTTTCATATTTCACTTTTAATCCCAGGCCCCCGTCCCCGCAGGAGGCCTTTTGGTAGGTCGTCATTGCAAATAAGAATTTGTTCTTAACCGACTTGCCTAGTTAAATAAAGGTTTAATAAATAAAGTTGACAATCTACTGGCAAATCCTTTTTAATCCTTGTCATATGAAGAGAAATAATGAAGAGAAATTATAGAGAAAACGAATTGGTGCTCATCGGCCATTGGACATAAACATTACACAACAAGTTTGAAATCACAAATTCAACAATAAGTGGTTTGGAATCAGTGACTAACTGCAAGCATTGCAAAGCAATCACTAGCCTGCTAGTCAGTGGAGTGGCTGTGTGGTCCCAAATATGGGATTAAGCTCTTTTCCAAGTTTAAAATGATAAACATTCAACATTGGCCATGCTGTCAATGAATCATGATTTGGGCCATGCTCAAAACAACTGTTAACTCAGAAATGAGAGAACTTGACTTCAGTGAGTTCAAGACAACTGGGAAGTTGGGAATAAACAAGCTCCGACTGGGAAAACACGCTTTGAACTGTCATCCAACTCGGAATTGTAAATCTGGCCTCTTTCTAGAGCTCCGACCTGAAGATCAATGACGTCGTCAGGATTTGACCTTGTTTTTTTTTTTTGAGTTCCCAGTTGTTTTGAAAGCACCATAAATCCAGAGAATGCCAGACTTTGATGACAAAATTTGCCCACGATGGCCCGCCGCGCCACCTTCCTGTTCAAGTGAGCACAGCGCAACAAGGTGAGTCCAAAAATGTCTTGTATGCTGCTGCATAAATTATGTAATATGCCAAGGAGGTATTATACTGTAGCTAAGAAAGTAATACTAAGTGTATGTTGTGTAATAAGCTGTTAGTAGCCCATGTGCCTCACCCTAATAGTTTGGTCTATTTTCCCCTCTCAATTTTGCCTACTGTTCCCAGTCCACCTCCAGTTTCAATTGCTCTGCCTGCGGCTATGGAAACCTGATGTTCACTGGACGTGCTACCTTGCACCGTACCTGCTGTTTTTGACTCACTCCCCCCCCACACACACACACACACACACACACACACACACATCTGCTGTCTCGACCTCTGAATGCTTGGCTATGTGCCAACTGACATTTACTCCTGAGGTACTGACCTGTTGCACCCTCTACAACCACTGTGACCATTATTTGACCCTGCTGATCATCTATGAACGTTTGAACCTCTTGAGGAACAATCTGAACTTAATGGCCATGTACCCATATAATCCCCACCTGGCACAGCCAGAAGAGGACTGCCCACTCATCAGAGCGTGGTTCCTCTCTAGTTATCTTTCTAGGTTCCTTTCCTTGTACAGAATTGTCATAGCCTCTGTGCTTCTACATCTGCATTGTTGGCTGTTTGGGGTTTTTGGCTGGGTTTCTGAATAAGCACTTTGTGACATCGGCCGATGTAAAAAGGGCTTTATAAATACATTTGATTGATTAATGTAAATAAGGCCCAAGCGCCAACAAAAAAAAAGATGTCTTCCCTAATCTTAAACAGCGCCGACTGTCACAGTGTTGTAAGTGGTGTTGTAAGTTTGCAGGCTTTGCGCTAATGATAGTGATGCCCTCATGCATTCCCTCATGCATATTGGAGTGGGCTGTTAAGGACTGCAGTGGACTAGTCGACGCATACCGTGTTTAGCCCAATAGAATCCTCTATTTGAAAATAGATGTCATTTAATTTGTTTGCCAAGGATATATTTTGGGAAAGCTTGACAATTGTTCAAGTTTCAAATGATCATGTATTATCATAAAACAATGATACTCGACTGATCCCAATTTTGGTCATTTCCCTCTTGTACTCTGCAATACTCCAGAGTCCTGTCCTTATTGAGATTGAAATCAAATCTACAACAAAGCAGTAATAATGATGCATAGTATTAATACTATTAGCATTTGTATAAATGTTTTATATATCCATCATCTGGCAAAGAAAGAGCACTAACAAACCAGCATCCCCTTTGGATATTAGCAGAATGACATGGCAGGACACCAACACTTCTTTCTTCAGGCTGTCATTGAGAAAGCTCAAAACAATCCCCCACAATCCAACATTGTGTTTATTAATGAGCCTTGGTCAATCTAATTTGCTCGAGTTATTCCAACAAGAGCCAATCAGATCGGCACAGTTGGCCTTCAAAGTCTGTAAGGGCCCGCATCGGTTGCGCAGATGTTTGACCCTGGAGATGAAATACAGCCCGTTACATGACACGCTAAACGTTTCTGCCGAGAAACAGAGACCGCAGAACAACTGTACTCACGCAGGGGGAAAAAACGTCTTTTCCTCTTGAAGACTGCTGCCTCGGATCACCCTACTTATCAGTTAAGCACATAATGGACTTGACATGACAGGATGCAGATGTCAATTGAAGTGGATTATCTGAGGTAAATTGTCTGGTAAATACACAACACACCCAGTAAATACACAACACACCCAGTAAATACAGACAAAAACTATTTTAAGGTCGGACGAGCTTCATGCGGAGAATCCCTCTTTATGATGTGTCTTGGCGATGTTTCTCTGTGCGGTCGAAAGGCTGTGTAAATGTCTTCTAAATACACAGCTTGTGTCTGTTCTTTATCGGAGCAGTAGCAGGCTACATCCTGGACTGTGTGGGTCAGGAATTAACAGAAGTTAAACTGCCAGGAACTCAAGCTGTGTTTTGTGATATGAGAGGTGAGGGCCTTACAATAGAGTATCTGCAAGAACTTCTGTAGTCTTAAAGGGTCAGAGTCGTTCTTCAGCACGTGTCACAGATGAAGACTCACTACCCCCACCCTTCCACTACCCACACACCCACCCACACACACACACACAGCTGTGTTTTCGTGAAATTTCAGGACTTTTTGGAGTGTACATTTTTTTAATCATATTTTCCCTAACCCCAAAAACCCTAAACCTAACCCTAAACCTTAACCCCAAAACCCTTACCCTTAAGCTTAAAATACATTTGAACAAATTCAGGACCTGAAAAAAAACTTTGAAAAAGTTATTGTTTTCCATCACTTTTCAGGACATGAAGGTGAAATGTTACGATATTGGGGTCCAGATAATGTAGGAAAACAAGTGCATACGCACGCACACACACACACACACACACACACACACACACACACACACACACACACACACACACACACACACACACACACACACACACACACACACACACGCAACTCCCTACAGTATTTCATCACCCCAATACCATGTCTAATTTCAGCATGTTCTATTCATCCAACCCACCTTTGATTCAGATAAAACCATTATGATTAGAGCTATGACTCTCCACTACATAATACAGTATTGGTTTAGTGGCTTAGTTGAATTCCCAACAGTGATATAGTCACTTCTTTCCTCTTTCGCTCCGTACAAATCATCCATTTACACAGCTGTCTAAATACAGGAGTCATGTTCATGTTAAAAGACTTGCTCCAAGAATACACACCACTGACCAGTGTCTCCACTTCATGAATCTAACCTGAAACCACACAGCTACAAGCAGATGTGTCAGTCAATTACAGTTTGAGGGACATCAGAATGTAATATCTTTGCATTAATTAATTGTACACATATTTTGTAGGCTACACTTCACCCCCCTCACTTTCAATGGGCAATGGGAAATTCATTCCAGGTGGCTACCTCATGAAGCTGGTTGAGAGAATGCCAAGGGTTCGCAACGCTGTCCTCAATGCAAATATAAAATCAAATATAAAATATATTTTGATTTGTTTAACACTTTTTTGGTTACTACATGATTCCATGTGTTATTTCATAGTTTTGATGTCTTCACTATTATTCTACAATGTAGAAAATAGTACAAATAAAGAAAAAACATTAAATGAGTAGGTGTGTCCAAACTTTTGACTGGTACTTTATATAAATATCTATTTTTAAAAGCCTTTCCAACCTTTCTCATAGGAAAAAACACAACTTGACTAAGACTTGTTACCCGCCTACTCCCCTGTCCATTCTGATTGACGGCAATGTGTTTCAGGAAATGATTTTGCTTAACAGAGCATGTTTCAGAGCACAGAGCAGACACATTGGCATGGTACTCTGACAGAGTTTCTTGGCTCTGAGAGTCCATCTTTGGTGAGAGAAAACTCTTTGGCATGTGATAATGTGGGTTAGAGAAAGGCAGGCCACAGAATGAGCTCCTAATGATGCAGGTCACAGCAGGAAAGAGAGGATTGACACTACAGCATTTCTGCTCTCTTACCAAGAGTGATTTCACAATTCACAATGACACACACTCAAGTGTGTTTAGGCACACCTACTCGTTTTTTAAAACTATTTTCTACATTGTAGAATAATAGTGAAGACATCAAAACTATGAAATACCACATACGGAATCATGTAGTAAACAAAAAAGTGTTAAACAAATCCAAATATATTTCATATTTGAGGTTCTTCAAAGTACCCACCCTTTGACTCTCTTAGACCCCATTCAATTCCCAGTTGGGGAGAATTGTTAGGGATTGAGTGGTGAGAAAGATAGTGATGATTGGATCTGAGAAAGGTAGTCATGGAGTGGGCGGATCGATGAGGAAGACACCAAGGCGTATGGTTTGGAGTCATTGACTCTTTTTGATCATGGAATAAATATTCAACCAGCTTCCAACATTAGTCGATGTCAAGCATCCTAATGACATTGAGATGTGAGATTACACTTGCCAAATCACCTCGTCAATAGACAATGTCTTGTGACCTTGCAATACCAGTCACTCAACCTAAAAATAGAAATCCACAAAACACACTATTCTAGCGACACGGCGTGAGAAAACAGCATTACGTTACCCCTCCACCCAACCCACCTTCCAGAGACATCCATCTCAACCCACCCCAGCCACGGTGCCCCTAGACAGGGGTTCCATGATACTGGTCCACCCTGCCCTTCCTGTATGTGCCCGCTGGTTCACTATGTCTTTCACCACAGCAGTACAGCTGGGGCTTTGGTTGATTTACAGGTACCACATGTGTAGGTTAGACTGAGCAGCCCTGCAGGCAGCAGGCCTGCAATACTGTAACATACAACGTCTTTGGATTAATATGCTTTATCTCCACCAAAAGGCCTGCCATAGGAAGCGCAGCAGGCCTCTGATCATTCCGACAGAGAAGAGTGTATCACACCGTACTGTATGACCACAGGAGGGAAGACAGTGGGCATAGTGCATTGCATACACACAAGAAGGGACACTGTGTATCTGAGGACTAGGACCAGTGGGAGGGGAGTTATGTAGCCTACATGACGGTGCCACATTGGGCTGTACCTGGGTCAGCCCTTAACGACCTGGTGGGGGGTCTCTCTGCTCCTGTTATACTGTAAATCGCTGCTCTGAGGCTTGCAGGAGCTTCCCAGACAACTTTGTCTACACGTCTCTCTCTTTATTTCATTCATGTTGACCCAGGCGGAGAGACTGTTTGCAGAACAGATTTGCACAGGCAATCACTGCTGAAAATGTAACTTTCCCGGGAGGTCTCTTACAGTGTGTTATGTCTTCTTCTCTCCCTCTATAATCGCCCTCTTCTATTTTGTCCCCTTTTTCTTGTCGTCCTCTACCTCCTCCTCTCAGACTGTTCCTGAAGAGTCACAGTGGGACAGCAGGCAGGCAGAGCAGTCTGGTGATCCACGGGGCAGACTTCAGCACCAAAGACATGGACAACGACAACTGCATCTGCAAGTGTGCCCTCATGCTCACAGGGGGTAAGTACCAGAGTGTCCCCATAATGCACCAAACTGCATTGTTGAAATATATAGTTTACCAAGCTACCAATGACTTCACAATGGAAGAAGTTAAGCAAAGGTTAAGCTAACCGTAAAGTTACATTGAAAATGTAACTACAAAATATTTGTGATATATTATCATATCTATATCTGAATGTCAGACCTCAAATTGCAAGACCATGGCAAAATGATAAGTGTGTATAGTTCCAGTAGTTAGCTACACTGCTACATGGCAAAACATTTTTAATTAACTACTGAAAACACTACCAAGATTTGAATTGAGTTCAACTACCACCAAGCTAATGCATGTAGTTAAATGTAGTTAAATTACTAGTTGAACTATTCTGAACAAAGATCTAAATGCAACATGCAACTATTTTAAATATTTTACTGAAATAGAGTTCATATAAGGAAATTAATTAATCTATGTATTTCACATGACAGGGCAGGTACGCAGCCATGGGTGGGCCTGGGAGGACATAGGCCCATCTACTTGGGAGCCAGGCCCACCCACTGGGGAGCCAGGCCCAGCCATTCAGAATTCGTTTTTCTCCACAAAAGGGCTTTAAAACAGACAGAAATACTCCTCAGTTTCATCAGCTGTCCAGGTGGCTGGTGTCAGTTAATCCCACAGGTGAAGAAGCCAGATGTGGAGGTCCTGGGCTGATGTGGTTACACATGCTCTGCGGTTGTGAGGCCAGTTGGATGTACTGCCAAATTCTCTTAAACGATGTTGGAGGCAGCTTATGGTAGAGAAATAAACACTCTATTCTCTGGTAACAGCTCTGGTGGACAATCCTGCAGTCAGCATGCCAGTTGTGCACTCCCTCAAAACATGAGACATCTGTGGCATTGTGTTGTGTGACAAAACTGTACAATTGAAGAGTGTATTACACCATGTGCAATGATCATGGTGTTTAATCAACGTCTTGATATGCCACACCTGTCAGGTGTTTGGATTATCTTGGCAAAAGGAGAATTGCTCACGAAAAGGGAAGTAAACACATTTGCGCACAACACTTGAGAGAAACAAGCTCTGGGATCTTTTATTTCAGCTCATGAAACATGGGACACTTTACATGTTGTGTTTGTATTTTTGTTCAGTGTAGATAAAGTTCCCTACTCCCCAACACTGCCACACTGTGACATGGTACAAAGAGAACCCAATAATGTCCTATTTAGTGATGTGGTAGGGGAGAAGAGTCCCCACAAAGAGAAGAGTCCCCACAAACCACTACATCATGGCGGAAAGGAAGATTTATCTTTGTGATGCATCCTGGTCAATTGTCTAGAGAACTTGGTTCCACTACAAGACTAGCCTGACTCCTCCTAGCTCAAACCTTGAGACTGGGTTGTGTCATTTTAACACGGACCTGTGCATGTGGCATTGTACCACAGTACAGAGTAATGAGGCGTGTGTGGAGCTTACTGCATCTCCTAACTTCTGCACTCCCACTACAGCACATTTGGGGTTTCAAATTAGCACCATAAATGTCCATGGGCCGGGTACCAAGTGTCAGGGAGATTCAACATGACTCTAATTCTCTGGCTGTGTAAGTGGAGCAAGGTGACCCTACTCACTGTATGACAGTTCCCCAGTGGAGGACTAGGCTTGTAAACCGTTTATGGTCAATGGCAAGAGAAGACAATATCGGGGATCGGGGAATTCTGTCCAACCAAATCTAAGGACTGCGTATTTCCCCTAATTCAACAAGCCAGTCTCACATTCCAGCAGTGTCTTTAGCTAGAGAGGGAGAGCAGGAGTGACACTTCCTGCAACAGAGTTAGGAAGGGTGCCTGTATCATAGTAGTGACTTAGTGTAATTAATAACTGCACCACGCTCAAAGGGATATTTAATGTATTTTAATATATATGTATATATATTTTATAGGTGCCCTTTGCGAACCATTGGAAAACTTCCCTGGTCTGTGGTTTAATCTGTGCTTGAAATTCACTGCAATTACAAATTACCTTAGAGATAATTGTGTGTGGGGTACAGAGATGGGGTAGTCATTTAGAAATCACGTTTAACACCATTATTGTACACAGAGTTAGTCCGTGCCACTTATTATGTGACATTGTTAAGCACATTTTTACTCCTGACAAAAAGGGTTGAATAGTTATCGACTCAAGACATTTCAGCTCCGATTTTTTTAACGAATTTGCAAATAATTCCACTTTGACACAAGGGGTATTGTGTATAAATCAGTGGCACCAAATTTAATTTGATCCAAAAGTAATCTTTTTAAATTCATTTAAAACAACAAAATGTGGGAAAAGTCAGGAGGTGTGAATACTTTTTGAAGGCCGTTGTACACACAAGCTCAGTCATACTGAACAGACCTAACCCAGTCCTACTGTATGTTCACTAGTGTACTGAGGTGACAATGACAAAAGACTATCCGGTCTGGAAACAGATCACCAAGTGTTTCTAGCAGGGTCATCTGTTTTTACGAGAGTAAAAGCCCAGCACTGGAAAACACAGAGGATACTGATCAAATCGGAAATAAATCATCATGGATTTAGTCACAAAGAACCAATGGGAAAATCTTTGCCACCCTGACCCCATGCCAAGACAAGAACAACAGAACGAACTGTGGGACTCAGTGTTAGGTCTTCTGTGAAATGTCACAGCTCACACTGGCACTGGTATTTAGACCTGAGCCGAAAGGCTGTGCCCCACCATATATCACCCATCGATTGACACATGCCACACTGTGCCAACCTGAAAATATAAATATTTGTCTTGCTCATTTTCATGTGTTCTTTGGTGCTAGGGGCAAAGCAATACATTACCTTTGAGGGAGAAATTAGCAAGAGGATAAAAAAGTGCATACAACAGCATTATATGCAGGGAATTTATGTCTTCTGAATGCCAATCCCAACAGAGCTTATTTGAGCCCATGCACATCTACTCTTTCTCTAAATACCACTGAGAGTTAACAGGTCCTTAAAACGAACCTCTCAAAGCAATTCATGTTGACAGAAGTGAGTGCTACAGGGCGATAGTCATTTAGTTCAGTTACCTTTCCTTTCTGGGGTACAGGAACAACGGTGGACATCTTGAAGCAAGTGGGGATGGCAGACTGGGATAGGGAGAGATTGAATATGTTTCTAAACACTCCAGCCAGCTGGTCTGCGCATGCTCTGAGGACAACGGTGGATGCCGTCAGCCTTGCGAGAGTTAACATGCTTAAATACCTTTGCAATTATGTCTAAACAACTGCTCCATTGCTGCTGTTGGGAGTTCACTGTGGCATTCTGTCAAGGTTCAACATTGCAGAACCAGAATAGAGAAACTCAAAGTTTACATTGTAGGACCTTCTGGTGTGAAGTTTCTGCTTTCTTTAAGCAATGGCGTTTCATACACACTAAGGTCTGTCTTTGGTTGTTATCAACTTTTTATCATAGGGGCTTATAAAATGATCTAATTCTCTCCATCTGTTCTTTGCTCTGCCCAGGTTGGTGGTTCGACGCCTGCGGCCCGTCCAACCTCAACGGAATGTACTTCACCAAAGGGCAACACGTCGGGAAGCTAAATGGCATCAAGTGGCACTACTTTAAGGGTCCCAGCTACTCGCTACGAGCAACAACCATGATGATTCGTCCGCTGGACTTCTCATAGACACCGAGTGCGTCCAGAATGGCACCCTATTCCCCATATTGTGCAATACTTTAAATGAGTGCACTACATAGGGAATAGGATGCCATTTCAGACGCGACGTTAGAGTTTCTCCCCTACACTCTCTGTAAGGCCAATGGGACAACTATATTAGGAGGAATGCTTCCTGCTTCACCCTGTTACTATCGTCTCACCATAACGACTTTGGAGTTTGTCCGGATGGGAACTCTACACCACCTGGCTGTTGCTCGGTAATGTTACTTCAGAGTCAGCCTGGAAGTGTGGTTGGAGGGAAGAGGGCTTGTGGAACGAGAGAGGGGTCTCGTCTTATCATAGAGCTACACTGTGAGTGATGAACTCCTTGCGAAGTCGGAGGACAAACTGCTTCGCTCTTTTTTAAAATATTTGACGCATGAACTCAAGTAGAGTTCAGCTCTCACCCCAGGCCTGTGGACTCTCACCCCAGGCCTGTGGACTCTCACCCCAGGCTTGTGGACTCTCACCCCAGGCCTGTGGACTATTGGGGTAGACTTCTCTCCTTTTTGGGAACGGACTGCAACATTGCAACTTCGTCTACACATGAAGATTATATGACAGACCACACGACTACCCATAGACTACATGACAGGCTGCCTTCAGACCACACGACTCCCTATACGCATCTGGAATGTTCTGGAATGTTCTCACAACCATATGGGAGAACAAGGCATTTTTATAGAGGTGTTGCACCAAGACATCGGGACATTGAACAATGTTTTGTATTTCATGCTTTTTATTGCTATATAACCTAATACATTTGGCATGACTTGATGTTGTTTTTACATAAGTCACTCTGGATCGTTTCTGGAGAGGAAAAGTCACAAGGTCACCATCAGTATAAAATGTTGGTCTTATATGTACTGCAGACTCCAAAGGCAGTTCTGAGAACAAGCCTGGCTCAGTCAATGGTTTTGCTGCCACTTATATAGTTGTTGTCCTGCCAGAGTGCGCTGATTATTTTCAAAGTTCAAAATGCCACGTTATTATTGGATTTGGCAACTGACAGAGATTTATCTGCAGTTGGTATTGGCTGACAACCAATGACTGCCAAGGCTAAAAATGTGGTGATCTTCTTTCCTCATTTAAATATAAAAAATAATATACTGTAACAGAATACAGATATATATATATATATATATATATATATATATATATATAATATTAAAGCATTGCCATACCGTAACTAGTAAAACTGTGTATAAGAAGGACACCATTATTTGTGACACCAAACCAATTGAAGGTAGTGCACATTATGCACTATTTATCTCTAGATGTTGTATGAATATGGTAAGTTTTCCATCTCAAATATTGCTATACATCTACCCCCCGAAAGCGTTAAAGAAATGGATGGTGTTATTATACATTTTCTGAGAGTTTTGGAACCCTTTGAACATCAGATGGTGATTTTTCATTTGAAAACACTGTACAGTATATAGTATTTGGGTACAGCAAAGTGTAGATGATTTGAACAATTCCGAACCACATAAAATTAAAAAAAACTACCTAGCCATTGTGTGCGCTTGGATCATAGCTTCATAAATGTTCCTTTCAAATGGTACTCCTCAGTTTGCTTTGCTTTTGCAATGGTGTTTTACAAAAAAAGGGGAAGAGGTTATGTTATGAATAATCACCTTTTTTATGACCGGAGGTGGCTACAGGGTCTTGACAGAAATGTGGTCTGTCCATATTTTGAAACTCTAACCACTGACCAAAAGATAAGTCCCATTTTATTGGAAACACCCCACAACGTCCCTCGAATGTGTCTTTGCTTAGACATACAACCGCACTGAACCCCAGATCCAGACAGGTTTTTCTCTTTCATCATTGCAGCTTAGAAACTGTTGTTTTGGCTGAGGCATAAAATGGAGGATTCCTTTAAGTGTACTGTGTGTACTTGTATTGCATTACTACCAGCATGAAACAACATGAACGAATGCACGGTTTTATATACAATGTTACTAAAGGTGGGCTACATGTTCAGGAAAGACACATGGAACTTGTAAAACTATGAAATTACATGTTTATTAACATACTAAAAGTGTATAATTTAAGTGTATATGTGAAATAACTTTCCTGAGGAAAGCCACTCCATTTTGTTTTTATTCCTCCAGAACCACAGTGGTGTTCTGAAGTTGAGCTTAAACCATAGAAGTAATAATAACAAGAGTTGAGAAACGTGCCTTAAATGACTCTGCTTTTACCTCGTTAAACTGTAGATTTGATATTTTAATTCAACTACATTTTTTTTTGTAACAAGTGGTCGAAATGTCAAGTTGTTAAACTAAATAAAAAGCATGTGATGCACTAATGTTTTCAATCTGGGTATACATTGGCCGTTTTTTTTTTTTAATGTAAGATGTGCTGATTTTGAAACAGACCGATTTTGGGGTCACATTACAATGTATTCACTCACAAGTCTCTCTCACCACAACATCCTTTGACACATACACACTCAGGTCCCAATGGGCACACCCTGGTTGAATCAACGTTGTTTCAATATAATTTGTCAGCGTATTGTGACATGGAATTCTATCTCAATATACCTCTTTATTTAGGTTGATAGCATTACGTGGAAACAATGACATTGATTCAAATATACCATTTTTATAATCAACATTGAAACATGGTCAAATAAAATATGTCTAATTTAAACATGAAATTCAACACAATTTAAAATATTTATGTTTTTACGTGGAATTTTCCACACAAATTCAATGTATACATAGTCCTTATGATTATGTGGAAATTCGATTGATGTAACAACCTGTTAGTCAGGTTAAGTCAGTGTATTTAAATTAAGGTTTTGCCCTAATTTCAATGTTCACAACGCTGGTTGAAATGAGATGAAAACATGACAACTTTTTTTTATTTTTAAATCCAATGTATTTTCCATGTTAATTCCACGTCACAATACACTGACAAGTTACTTTGAAACAACGTTGATTCAACCAGTGTGTGCCCAGTGGGGTTCTATATTTCTACCAAACAGAGGAAATTCGCCACTCTCTCTTATGACAATACCTTGTCTTTCACACCAAGTCAAATAGAGGAGAAACACAGAGGAATGACACATGAGTGAGTCCTCCTATTAGGCAAATGGTGCTGAGATTATGAGGACCCGTGTGCGCACGGGTCAGCTGCCTTTGTCTCCACCTCAACTCGGCCCCTTAATACACTGCTGCTCTCTGCCGTGACAGATTGCAGAGGTGTCAAATGATGCTGCCGAGACCGTTGGTGTCTCTTCATAGTTGAAATTTCTGGGGCCTAATCAGAGGTTGAACAAATTACATCTGCCTGCAAACAGCTGCTTATCCCTTAGCTCCTGGGCTGACCTGAAACCCTTACTGGAATCCATACAGGGGCTAGGGTGGGGGTGAGGAAGGGTCCAGACACACAATGAACAGGAGCGATGAGGTCGGCTCCCTCCACTATAGAAGTGCAGGATACAGGATGGACGATGAAGGATGGGGAATCATTCCACTGTGCAGGAGGTATGGACGTTTTCTTCAAAAAGAGGATTTTGATGTCTTCAGAAGTAGACAGAAGTAGAAAGAATTCCAACTAGGGGCTCACATATTCAGGATGTTAGGTGAAGTGTAGTCTGACCCTTGGCCCCTCTCTTAACGCTCCCCACCTCCTGCCTCCACAGGCTGTTAGCTGTGCTGAAGACGGATCATTTCCTGTTTTCTAAGGGCGGCCGAGGGAGTTTGGCGCCGATGGGGAGGTTGCTGTGCCTGGGCTGCAGACAGTGCTGGGCCCAGACCAGATTAGATAAGAGGAAAGACAGTACCTGCAGTGTGAACACAGAGAGGCATCTCAACCCCCTGAGACCACCTACTCACATGAAGAATATGAAAAATGAAGGGAAAACGGAAATTGAGACATCTGTATGAAAACCAGGGGTGAAAGTAAGGTGGTCTGGTATGGCGTCCCAACAAAATAAATAGTGTGGGTATGAGCCTATCCCAATAATTAAAACAAAATGTCAAGAAAATTGTAGGCTATAACCGCATGTCAGACGAATGAAAAAATGTGCAAACGGATTGTATAGCCTACGCTCCACAATGTGTTGTGGTTAGATGAGAACACTGACATTTTGCCAAGGCAGAGATGAGTGGCCGACACCGAGACACACGTGGACAGCAGTGGACGCATAAATTCTGGCCTAATGACGATCGCCAAATGTCATTACCCTTTTCTGTGTAAAAAAAAATGTCTCTTTCCCATTGTCCACTGTTTGGAGGCTGGAAATAATTTACGAGTGGATGAACGTGCGCGAAGGAGCCCTTTGAAGTGACTGTTTGACAATCAGATAAAAACATCATGACTGTTTGTGTTTACGCCACAAAAAGAAAATACATTTTTAAAGTTAAAGGACAAATCTTTAGGACTAGAGCCCACAGAAATCCTATTGAATTAATAGAGGTTCTATATGGAATTCTAATGATTAGGCCCATAAGAAAATACAGGAGGTCCAATACCGGGAATAAATTAAATCTACTTTCGCCCCTGATGAAAACAAAATGTGTCCGTTGGTCCCCTCATGAACTTTTTAGAAG
Source organism: Oncorhynchus tshawytscha (assembly GCF_018296145.1). Classification (NCBI taxonomy): domain Eukaryota; kingdom Metazoa; phylum Chordata; class Actinopteri; order Salmoniformes; family Salmonidae; genus Oncorhynchus; species Oncorhynchus tshawytscha. Next base: position 38,759,500 of record NC_056441.1, read on the forward strand.
TCAAAATTCCTGCTAACTTCCAACCTAGATTTCAAACATTATTAGAATGGATTTTGATTTTTTTTTGATAGTTACAGACGTTTAGAGGACTTTGCTGTAGTAAGTGACAAAACAAATGGAGCTGCTTGCTGTTACACGCTTATGAATAGCCTATATGATGTGTTCGCCAGTTTCTTTATACGGTTTTACCCGGAGAATAACCTTCTTGGTTCAAGGTGAAAACCTTTTTTGGTTTCAGGTACTTTAAGGGTTCCAAATAGGGACTAGCCAGTTGGATACAACAGTTGCGTGCCTTCGTGTTTGAAAGGTGTGAATAAAAATGCTATATTTACTTTCTTGGGGGAAATCTATACTGAACAAAAAAATAAACGCAACACTTAACAATTTAAAAAATGTTGCTGAGTTACAGTTCATATAAGGAAATCAGTCAATTGAAATAAATGTATTAGGTCCTAATCTATGGATTTCGAATGGCTTTGCCGGGGCTCAGACATGGGCAGGCCTTGAAGGGCATAGGCCCACCTGCTGAGGAGCCAGGCTCAGCCAATCAGAGTGAGTTTTTCCCCACAAAAGGGGGGGGGGGAGAAGACGGATGTGGAGGTCCTGGACTGGCATGGTTGTGTGGCCGGTTGGATGTACTGCCAAATTCTTTAAAATGGCATTGGAGGTGGCTTTTGGTAGAGAAATGAACATTGACTTCTCAAAGCCATCAAATCTTGAGACATCTGTGGCATTGTGTTGTGTGACAAAACTGCGCATTTTAGAGAGGCATTTTATTGTACCCAGCACAAGGTGCACCTGTGTAATGAAATGTCTGTCAGGTAGATGTATAATCTTGACGCAAGAAAATGCTCACTAACAGGGATGTAAACAAATCTGTGCACCAGATTTTAGAGAAATAAGCCTTTTGTGCATATGGAACATTTCTGCAATCTTTTATTTCAGCTCATGAAACATGGGACCAACACTTTACATGTTGCGTTTAAATTTTTTGTTCAGTGTAATTTAGCTTTAAACAATGAATGGGGGCCTCGTCTTTCCATGCTTACGCGCAGAGGCAGTTGCATCGCTGCAGCGTTATCTGATTTACCGAAGGAGGCTAATTTAGTTACATCAATAGATTACATTTACTTAACCAATGGCAGCTGTTTACCACAGATGGAAATGGTCATCTGTCAAATATTAGTCCACCTTATTTGTAGACAATGAAAAGCAGCTTGTTCAGCGCTGTGTGCGTCCAACGTCTGTCCAGAAATTCAGATTCAATAACAACTACTGCATAACAATGTCTAGGACCCTCCCCTGGGGTCCTTAAATAAGGGAAACTGTTAACAAATAGCATTACTAGATTTGTTTGAGATTGTGGCATCTGTCTGTAAGGCATTCCAATGCTTGGAGTCTGTGCAACAAGATGCGCATGATTCTGATCCTACACTCTAACTCCTGAATGACTGACTTGACGTCTGTAGCTGCACTGAGGTACAGTAACATATTACAATACAAGACACAACAGAGTCAATGAAGAAGCTTCTTGATCGTCCTCTAGCACAGATACAGTGTAAGATGGTTGGATGCAAACTATACAGCCGATATAAGTTTAACCGACTATCAAAACGTATTTAATCCTCTTCGTTCCTATGTGGGACACAAGGCTTAGACAAGAGAGCGCCACTGCTTCCGATCTTCACTCTTTTTGAGGACAGCTTTCCATGGCAAGCCACAGTCCTTCATCTCCTTCTCCGAGGTTCTTCGACGGGACTATCAAAACAGATATCCCAGAATGAATCAGTTGCAGGTTTGACAAGGGTTAACCGAGCACTTGAAACAAAGTCTGTCTCATAAAATTCATAACATGCAAGTCTACTGAAAACCGTTACATCAAGTATTGACATCAACACACACAAATTCCAAGTCATTCCCTTGTTCGTTGCAGCAGACTCTGAAATCCAAAACCTTCTCAGTGGTCTCTGTAGAATTGTAAAGATTAGGTGTTAGGTCATGCATTTTTGGTTAATGGCTCTTAGAAAATGAAAGAATCATTGTTTTCCTCAAAACGTGCAAAGACATTTTTCTTTTTTCATTTGATCAGAAACACGAACCATATCAAGTTGATGTACTTCAGAGATTTGTTACACTTGTGCTGGACCTGTACCATGTGTAAGATAAATCTGCACCTCTCATGAAATAAACAATGTCCTTTAAAAAAAATCCAAGATCCTATTGCGACTCCAATGTCTGCCTGTAAACTGCTCTGATAACATCAAAAGGTCACCACCGATCCTCAATCTAACATTCTTGACTTTTGCTAATAAAGTGGTCGCTATTGGCACACCCTATTGGTTTTTAGAGTAATAGATATTCCTGTCTGGCTATGGGGAGAAAACCCACAAGAATGTTGTGCTAGAGCAACGTTGGGTTGCGTCGGCTTTGAGTAAAAACTCCTGTTTGGTTTAAGCAAAATAAATAGAAAGGAACAAGAGTATAAACACGAGGTGAGGTTACGGAAGCCCCTCTCCGTCTTGAAGAACTCAATAGGTGTTCATCATGACAGATGGTTTGTGGTAGTGGAAACGACAGTTGGTTTAGAATGGCGCTTGAGCGAGGTGAGGCAAGGCGAGGGCTGCTCTTTCCAATGTTAGAGAAGGCTAAATCAGACCCTGGGTAGCCCCTCTATACTGACCCCGAGTCATGTTTTAGGGCTCCGCTGTGACACATTGCTGGGTTTTATTTGGGAATGGCTTTCCTTCATTTGCTTAATTACATGATAACATTTCTACTTTTTTTTTTTTTTTTAAATGTCCAAGTCATTCTTTACATTGCAAAGCATAAATGAACTGGTTTGAAACCTGAAGACAAAGCAACACCTCACAATGCCTCTCCCCTATTTGACCTAGGTCGTTTGTGTGTGTGTATTGATATGTAGGCTACGTGTGCCTTTTAAAACATTTTTTTTGGTGTAGCTCTGTCTTTGAGCTGTTCTTGTCTATTAATGATTATGTCACGTTCCATGTTTTGTGTGGACCCCAGGAAGAGTAGCTGCTGCTTTTGCAACAGCTAATGGGGATCCTAATAAAATACCAAACACCAAACTGGTATGGGGGGGTGTTATGACTGTTTTTGGGGGTTTTCACTGAATGTGATGGGTGAAACAATGAAAATGTAAGTGTTGCTAGGTGAAAACTTTCAAGTGACTCTGTACATTTCAAAATCTATTACACATCGATGTAGATATAAAACTATTGGATTGTGTTTTGAATCATATGGCTCTCTCCAACTCAATAAAAAATAATATATGTGCTGCACGTGTGGACATGAAGGATGAAAAGCAAGCGGCTGATTATGAAATGCTCTGGACCTGACAGAGATCCTGGCGTGGCCGCAGATAACGAGGTGTGATGGTTGACAAAGAATCACATGCCCAGAGCAACACCTCTTTACAAGACCCCATTTTACAAAGGAGAAGCCCCTCATCCAAAGACAACCTCATGCCCCAATTAAAAACGGATTAGGCAGTCGAGCACAGAACACTACCACGGGAATAAACTCACAGAGGACAACCAACAAGACCCGGGACTGACGCACTAAAGAAGCGAGGCTGCCAAAGCCTTACAACCACATGCAAACCATTCCTTTCCCACCTCCGGACAAACAAATGACTGAAACAGAGCCTTTTTCAGTTGACCATTACTTTCCAATGATATCTATCCTTAGAACTTGGGGGACGACAACTGCTTGAGTGTATCCGTAGTGATGAGAACCAGTACAGCAAGGCTTACTTACTTAATCCTCTTCGTACCTTGAGGCACATAAGGCTTAATAAAGTAGCAGACAGGGGCCCAGGGCCCTTTATCAGGTGTCATACAGTACCCATACACTGGTGTCCTGTGTGAATCTAAGCTCTCTCTCTCTAACTCTAACTGATCAACTATGAAAAGTCAACTGACATTTAGTCCTGGGGTGCTGACCTGTTGCACCCTTTACAACCACTGTGATTATTATTATCTGACCCTGCTGCTCATCTATGAACGTTTGAACATCTTGGCCATGTTATAATCTCCACCCGGCACAGACAGAAGAGGACTGGCCACCCCTCAGACCTGGTTCCTCTCTAGGTTTCTTCCTAGGTTCCTGCCTTTCTAGGGATTAATAAATACAAAAGGGCTTAATATAAATACATTTTATTGATTGAAGTATTACATTGGAAAAGTTCAAGTTCACTTGAACAAATTGTACATAGAAAAAATATTTTCAGCATATAAATCAAACACAATGATTTCTGATTATATTGGCCATATTTTAAATCAGTTATCTAGAGATTTGTAGTTTTCATAAAAGCCCACATTTTCTCATAGATTTTAATTTAAAAATCTCAGATGTGACATTAGGATAGAACAAAAATTGCACAATCCACAATTCACCCAGTAAATGACAGTCTACTGTGTACAGTAAAGAGGATAAAGACAATAGTAGTGTAGTAGGTGTAAATTGAGTTGAGAAATTGAGAAAAGCATCCCTACTTTATTGTGAGTGTCACCAAAATTAAAGACACCATGTCAGAGATTGTATAGAAAGCAATAGGAAATGTTACGGTATAGAAAACTCCACCATTATCTCTGCTTTGTGGCTCTGGCTGGTTGCTTTTGGCAGAGATGCAATGCTTTGCAAATGGTGGATTGCAAGTGCAAGGGTCTCGCGATGTATAATTTACTCTTCAGAACATGGAATAATATTCGTTTTAAAGTAATTTTGAGGTCAAAACCAATGCTGATTGATCAAAACCAAGGCTTAAAAGGGATAGTTCACCCAAATTACAAACTGACATATTGGTGTTCTTACCCTGTACGCAGTCTATGGAAAATGGATGACAGCAATCCATGCTTTGGTTTTGTTTTCCTAGGCATATGTGGCACAAATCCCATTCAAGTCATGGTACCTAAATTAGCATTTTACGCGTATCATGTCCAAATCATCTGTGACTTTATTGAGTTTCACAATCAATTTTAGATACTTTAGGACACGGTTTCCCAAACTTGGGATCACGAAACCATGTGGGGTTGCCGGATTTGAAAATGGGGTCACAAGAGATTGGTTCGTAGAACCAGGGTTCGGTCAGTAACATCCGGTAGCCACTAGATTACAAACTGGTCGCTGAGTCTGTTCCATTATTATTGTATTTGCAGTGCCTTAGACCACTGCGCCATTCGGGAGCCAGATGACTGAATGTGATGTCGAGGTTGAGCGGCTTCACTGTAAGTATATTCAATAAAACATTTTTTTTATGATTAATGACTATAAAATAGGGGGTTCTGTTTTCTTCATACAAATGTGTCTCTAACTTGTTTAAGCTACAAAATATTATGACCCCATCACTGAATGATAAGACTCTTATGAATACATACGTTTCCCTCAGCAATCCATGCTTCCCTGCTTTAGGACGATTTGGACATGAACACCAAAGCATGGATTGCTGTTATACCTTGCCCATAAACTGCTTATGTAGCACATGAAGATGTGTGAAACTTTCTCTTGAGCCTGAAGTGTCCCTACTTGCACCGCTGAATACAGTAGCTAGTTTTTTTCATGTGGTGCAACTGGTAAGGTGCTATGGAAGGTCACGTGTGCTAGCAAAGAGGAGGTCCTGGGTTTGAGCCTTGGTATGAGCCAAAGCGGGACACGCTTTGCAATCAGCTTGACGTCCTTTACAGATGGTGCCAGTGACTCGGATGTGCAGTTGTGCTCAGCTTATTGGGCGGCAGGGTAGCCTAGTGGTTAGAGTGTTGGACTAGTAACCGGAAGGTTGCAAGTTCAAACCCCTGAGCTGACAAGGTACAAATCTGTCGTTCTGCCCCTGAACAGGCAGTTAACCCACTGTTCCTAGGCCGTCATTGAAAATAAGAATTTGTTCTTAACTGACTTGCCTAGTAAAATAAAGGTAAAATATTTAAAAAATTGCTGTGGAGTATGTTTTGGGGGTGAATGTAGCACATGGGGTTGTGTAAAACACTTGTCCATGCCCCGGGTGCTGCTGGAGAGACACGGCGCTCTGTCAAAGCAGCCTAACATAAATCACGCAGCGGCCACATTTGAGCCTATATTAGGTAAACAGTGCCTTCGGAAAGTATTCTTCACCCCTTGACTTAATTCACATTTTGTTGTGTTGCAGCCTGAATTCAAAATGCAAACAATCATTTTTTTTGTGCTCACCAATCTACACACAATACCCCATAATGACTAAATAAAAAATAAATCAAATCAAATGTATTTGTCACATACACATGGTTGGCAGATGTTAATGCGAGTGTAGCGAAATGCTTGTGCTTCTTGTTCCGACAATGCAGTAGTAACCAACGAGTAATCGAACCTAACAATTCCAAAACTACTACCTTATACACACAAGTGTAAAAGGATAAAGAATATGTACATAAAGATATATGAATGAGTGATGGTACAGAACGGCATAGGCAAGATGCAGTAGATGGTATCGAGTACAATATATACATATGAGATGAGTAGTGTAGGGTATGTAAACAAAGTGGCATAGCTTAAAGTGGCTAGTGATACACGTTTTACATAAAGATGCAGTAGATGATAGAGTACAGTATATACATATACATATGAGATGGATAATGTAGGGTATGTAAACATTATATTAAGTAGCATTGTTTAAAGTGGCTAGTGATATATTTTACATCAATTTCCATAATTTCCCATTATTAAAGTGGCTGGAGTTGAGTCAGTGTGTTGACAGCAGCCACTCAATGTTAGTGGTGGCTGTTTAACAGTCTGATGGCCTTGAGATAGAAGCGGTTTTTCAGTTTCTCGGTCCCTGCTTTGACCTCGCCTTCTGGATGATAGCGGGGTGAACAGGCAGTGGCTCGGGTGGTTGTTGTCCTTGATGATCTTTATGGCCTTCCTGTGACACCGGGTGGTGTAGGTGTCTTGGAGGGCAAGTAGTTTGCCCCCGGTGATGCGTTGTGCAGAGCTCACTACCCTTTGGAGAGCCTTACGGTTGTGGGCGGAGCAGTTGCCGTACCAGGCAGTGATATAGTCCGACAGGATGCTCTCGATTGTGCATCTGTAGAAGTTTGTGAGTGCTTTTGGTGACAAGCCAAATTTCTTAAGCCTCCTGAGGTTGAAGAGGCTGTGCTGCGCCTTCTTCACACGACGCTGTCTGTGTGGGTGGACCAATTCAGTTTGTCCGTGATGTGTACTCAGAGGAACTAAAAACTTACTACCCTCTCCACTACTGTCCTATCTATGTGGATAGGGGGGTGCTCCCTCTGCTGTTTCCTGAAGTCCACAATCATCTCCTTTGTTTTGTTGACGTTGAGTGTTAGGTTATTTTCCTGACACCACACTCCGAGGGCTCTCACCTCCTCCCTGTAGGCCGTCTCCAACTCAAACTTGATGATTGAGTTGGAGGCGTGCATGGCCACGCAGTCGTGGGTGAACAGGGAGTACAGGAGAGGGCTCAGAACGCACCCTTGTGGGGCCCCAGTGTTGAGGATCATAGGTATTCCTCTTGTCCAGATGGGTTAGGGCAGTGTGCAGTATGGTTGCGATTGCGTCGTCTGTGGACCTATTTGGGCGGTAAGCAAATTGGAGTGGGTCTAGGGTGTCAGGTAGGGTGGAGGTGATATGGTCCTTGACTAGTCTCTCAAATCACTTCATGATGACGGAACTACGGGGCGGTAGTTGTTTAGCTCAGTTACCGTAGCTTTCTTGGGAACAGGGACATTGGTGGCCCTCTTGAAGCATGTGGGCACAGCAGACTGGGATAAGGATTGATTGAATATGTCCGTAAACACACCAGCAAGCTGGTCTGCGCATGCTCTGAGGACGCGGCTCGGGATGCCGTCTGGGCCTACAGCCTTGCGAGGGTTAACACGTTTAAATGTTTTACTCACGCCGGCTGCAGTGAAGGAGAGTCTGCAGGTTTTGGTTGCGGGCCGTGTCAGTGGCACTGTATTGTCCTCAAGCGGGCAAAAGTTATTTAGTCTGTCTGGGAGCAAGACATCCTGGTCCGCGACAGGGCTGGTTTTCTTTTTGTAATCCGTGATTGACTGTAGACCCTGCCACATACCTCGTGTCTGAGCCGTTGAATTGTGACTCTACTTTTTCTCTATACTGATGCTTAGCTTGTTTGATTGCCTTGCGGAGGGAATAGCTACACTGTTTGTATTCGGTCATGTTTCCGGTCACCTTGCCCTGGTTAAAAGCAGTGGTTCGCGCTTTCAGTTTCACGTGAATGCACCCATCAATCCACGGTTTCTGGAATTGTATGGGTACGACATTGTCAATGCACTTTCTAATGAACTCGCTCACCGAATCAGCGTATTCGTCAATGTTGTTGTTGGAAGCAATGAGGAACATATCCCAATCCACGTGATTGAAGCAGTCTTGAAGCGTGGAATCAGATTGGTTGGACCAGCGTTTAACAGACCTGAGCTCGGGAGCTTCTTGTTTTAGTTTCTGTCTGTTGGCAGGGAGCAAAAAAATGGAGTCGTGGTCAGCTTTTCCAAAAGGAGGGTGGGGGAGGGCCTTATATGTGTCGCGGAAGTTAGAATAACAATGATCCAGGGTTTTACCAGCCCTGGTTGCGCAATCGATATGCTGATACAATTTAGGGAGTCTTGTTTTCAGCCTCATTAAAATCCCCAGCTACAATGAATGCAGCCTCAGGATATGTGGTTTCCAGTTTGCATAGAGTCAAATAAAGTTCGTTCAGGGCCATCGATGTGTTTGCTTGGGGGGGAATATATACGGCTGTGATTATAATCGAAGAGAATTCCCTTGGTAGATGATGCGGTCGACATTTGATTGAGAGGAATTCGAAGTCAGGTGAACAGAAGGACTTGGGTTCCTGTATGTTGTTATGATCACATCACGTCTCGTTAATCAAACCCCCACCCCTCTTCTTACCAGAAAGATGGTTGTTTCTGTCTGCGCGATGCATGAAGAAACCAGCTGGCTGCACCGACTCCATTAGCGTCTCTCGAGTGAGCCATGTTTCCGTGAAGCAAAGAACGTTACAGTCTCTGATGTCCCTCTGGAATGCTACCCTTGCTCGGATTTCATCAACCTTGTTGTCAAGAGACTGGACATTGGCGAGTAGTATGCTAGGTAGTGGTGCGCGATGTGCCCGTCTCCGGAGCCTGACCAGAAGATCGCTTCGTTTGCCTCTTTTACGACGTCGTTGTTTTGGGTCGCTGGCTATGATCCGATCCGTTGTCCTGGGTGGAAGGAAGAACACAGGATCCGCTTCGCGAAAGTCATATTCCTGGTCTTAATGATGGTGAGTTGACGTTGCTCTTATATTCAGTAGTTCCTCCCGACTGTATGTAATGAAACCTAAGATTACCTGGGCTACCAATGTAAGAAAGAACACGTAAAAAAACAAAATACTGCATAGTTTCCTAGGAACGCGAAGCGAGGCGGCCACCTCTGTCGGCCCTGGGAAGTAGCCATAGACAAACATAGAAATGGAATTCAAGTCTGGGCCACTCCAGGACTTTCACATTCTTGAAATGAAGCCATTCCAGCGTTGCTTTAGCTATTTGCCTGGGATCATTGTCCTGTTGGATTGTAAAATCTTTGCCCCAGTCTAAGGTTGTTGGCACTTTGAATCAGGTTTTCATCAAGGATTTTCCTGTATTTGGCTCCATTCATTGTTCTCTCTATCCTTAACAGTCTCCCAGTCCCGCTGAAAAGCAGACCCATTGCGTGATGCTGCCACCACCACGCTTCACGGTAGAGATGGTGTCAAACGGGCGGTGAGCTTTTCCTGGTTTTCTCCAGACATAGCACTTTGCAGTCAGGACACAATGTTCAGTTTTTGTCTCATCAGACAACAGGATCTTTTGCCTTATGATCTCAGAGTATTTCCCGTGATTTCTTGCTAATTCCAGGCATGCTTTCATCTGCCTTTATTTCAGGAGTGGCTTCTGTCTAGCCACTCTCCCATAAAGCCCAGATTGGTGAAGTGCTGTAGAGACTGTTCTCCCATCTCAGCCAAGGAACAATGATTTGGCATGGGTCACCAGATCGTCAAAAAGTTATACAGCTGCACCATCGAGAGCATCCTAACCGGTTGCATCACCGCCTGGTATGGCGACTGCTTGGCATCTGACCATAAGGCACTACAGAGAGTAGTGCGTACGGCCCAGTACCTCACTGGGGCCAAGCTTCCTGCCATCCAGGACCGAAACACCAGGAACGCACAATCCCTCCACCAGTGCTCAGACTGTCCGCAATAGGCTGAGAGAGGCTGGACTGAGGGCTTGAGGTCCTGTTGTAAGGCAGGTCCTCACCAGACATCACCGACAACAATGTCGAGTATGGGCACAAACCCACCGTCGCTGGACCAGACAGGACTGGAAAAAAGGCTCTTCACTGACGAGTCGCAGTTTTGTCTCACCAGGGGTGATGGTCGGATTCACATTTATTGTCGAAGAAATTAGCATTACACCGAGGCCTGTACTCTGGAGTGGGATCGATTTGGAGGTGGAGTGTCCGTTATGGTGTGGGGCGGTGTGTCACAGCATCATCGGACTGAGCTTGTTGTCTCAACGCTGTGTGTTACAGGGATGACATCCTCCTCCCTCAAGTGGTACCCTTCCTGCAGGCTCATCCTGACATGACCCTCCAGCATGACAATGACACCAGCCATACGGCTTGTTCTGTGCATGATTTCCTACAAGACAGGAATGTCAGTGTTCTGCCATGGCCAGCGAAGAGCCCGGATCTCAATCTCATTGAGCATGTCTGGGACCTGTTGGATCGGACGATGAGGGCTAGGGTCATTCCCCCCAGAAACGGGAACTTGCAGGTGCCTTGGTGTAAGAGTGGGGTAACATCTCACAGCAAGAACTGGCCAATCTGGTGCAGTCCACGAGGAGGAGATACACTGCAGTACTTAATGCAGCTGGTGGCCACACCAGATACTGACTGTTACTTTTGATTTTGACCCCCCTTTGTTCAGGGACACATTATTCAATATATGTTAGTCACATGTCTGTGAAACTTGTTCAGTTTATGTCTCAATTGTTGAATCTTGTTATGTCCATACAAATATTTACACAGTTTCTTCAAGTGCAGTCGCAAAAACCATCAAGCACTATGATGAAACTGCCTATCATGAGGACCACTACAGGAAAGGAAGACCCAGAGTTACCTCTGCTACAGAGGATAAGCTCATTAGAGTTACCAGCCTCAGATTGCAGCCCAAATAAATGCTTCACAGAGTTCAAGTAACAGACACATCTCAACATCAACTGTTCAGAGGAGATTATGTGAATCAGGACTTCATGGTCAAATTGCTGCAAAGAAACCACTACTAAAGGACACCAATAAGAAGAAGAGACTTGCTTGGGCCAAGAAACACAAGCAATGGACATTTGACTGGTTTCAAATCTGTATTTTGGTCTGATGTGCAAATTTGAGAATTTTGGTTCCAACCGCTGTGTCTTTGTGAGACACAGAGTAGGGGAACGGATGATCTCTGCATGTGTGGTTGCCACCGTGAAGCAAGGAGGAGGAGGTGTGATGGTGTGGGGGTGCTTTGCTGGTGACACTGTCAGTGATTTATTTAGAATTCAAAGCACACTTAACCAGCATAGCTACCACAGCATTCTGCAGCTATACGCCATCCCATCTGGTTTGCGCTTAGTGGGACTATCATTTGTTTTTCAACAGCACAATGACCGAACACACCTCCAGGCTGTGTAAGGGCTATTTGACCAAGAAGAAGAGTGATGGAGTGCTGCATCAGATGACCTAGCCTCCACAATCACCCGACCTCAACCCAAATGAGATGGTTTGGGATGAGTTGAACCGCAGAATGCTCAGCATATGTGGGAACTCTTTCAAGACTACTGGAAAAGCCTTCCAGGTAAAACTGGTTGAGAGAATGCCAAGAGTGTGCAAAGCTGTCAAGGCAAAGGGTAACTACTTTGAAGAATCTCAACTATAAAATAGATTTTGATTTGTTTAACTCTTTTTTGGTTTCTACATGATTCCATATGTGTTATTTAATAGTTTTGATGTATTCACTTTTATTCTACAATGTAGAAAATAGTAAGAATTAAGAAAAACCCTTGAATGGGTAGGTGTGTCCAATCTTTGGACTGGTACTTAAAAAATAAGAGGTTAAATACATGTAAAAATATATATAATAAACCAATACTTCCTGAACTTTCTTATATACTATATACACAAATGTATGTGGACACCCTTTCAAATTAGTGGAATCGGTTATTTCAGCAACACCCGTTGCTGACAGGTGTATAGAATTGAGCTCACAACCATGCAATCTCCATAGGTAACATTATCAGTAGAATGGCCTTACTGAAGAGCTCAGTGACTTTCAACGTGGCATCGTCATAGGATTCCACCTTTCCAACAAGTCAGTTCGTCAAATGTATGCCCTGCTAGAGCTGCACGGTCAAATTTAAGTGCTGTTATTGTGAAGTAGAAACTTCCAGGAGCAACAACAGTTAGCCGTGAAGTGGCCGTGAAGCTCACAGAAAGGGACCGCCGAGAGCTGTAGTACGTAGGGCGTAAAAATCGTCTGTCCTCAGTTGCTGAACTCACTACCGAGTTCCAAACTGCCTATGGAAGGAACATCAGCACAATATTCTGTTAGTCGGGAGCTTCATGAAATGGCAGAGCAGCCTAAAATCACCATGCGCAATGCCAAGCATCGGCTGGAATGGTGTAGAGCTCTCTGCAGTAATGAATCATGCTTCACCATCTGGCAGTCCGATAGATGAATCTGGTTTTGGGGAATGACAGAACATAGTGCCAACTGTAACCTTTGGTGGAGGAGGAATAATTGTCTCGGACCATTTTTCATGGTTCGGGTTAGGCCCCTTGGTTCCAATGAACGGAAATCTTAACGCTACAGCATACAATGGCAAACTGTTGTCCAACTTTGTGACAACAGTTTGGGAAAGCCCTTTCCTGTTTCAGCATGGAAATTCCCCCGTGCGAGGTCCATACAGAAATGGTTTGTCGAGATCGGTGTGGAAGAACTTTACTGGCCTGCACAGAGCCCTGACCTCAACCCCATCTAGCACCTTTGGGAAGAATTGGAAAGAATTGGAGAGCGGCAGTCGCTCAAGCCGGCAATTGCTCAAGCCGGACACAATATCTACACATTGCATTTGGGCAAAAACAATCCTAATTTTGTGTTATGATGTAGGCTAATCTTTATAGTTTCTGTCATATAAAAGCCAGAGTTGCTGAAAAAGAACACTACTACTTTGACTGCCTGTCCACCTCCTGCTATAGCCAATGTTAGCTGCATGTAACTCCCCTCTTGAGTTTTGCATCACAGGCCTAGTTCGGTGCGAGATGACTGTTAGAACCGATGACGTGTTTCTATTGTCAACTTAACTTCCGTTTCCATTAAAAAAACGGAAGTACGAACTCCGCTCAGACATCTTTATTTCTATGCCTGCTACGTTAGGTTATTAAAACAGGGAAAATATGCTTACTTTCTTTATGAAACACCATTTTCCACCACAATGCTGAACGCTATATGCAGCATCTGGGATTAGCATTAGTCACTAGTGTTGAGCGATTACAACTAATTGACCAACATTGGTTTCATTCTTTGAATTCCATTTAGTTCGGTTTGTTATCTGTGAGCTCAATGTGCAGTTTCTCTAGCGAGAAATCAGATCAATCCCGAACTGTGCAATGTAGTAGGGATTTATAGTTTCCAACAGGCCAATATTCTACATAGTTTCATGCAGGTAAATAACTACACTGACCATAATCCATTGCACACCTACTTGTCTGGTGTGGGGCAAACAATGAGAGGGAGAGAAGAGAGCAGGGATAGAGAGCAGTTACTTTGCGAGGTATCTTTACCGAAAAATACATGATCTCAGTGATTGACATTTGGTATTCAGCAGTCATAAAAGTATTTCTTATTTACTTTGAAGAACTACTCAAATTGTGATTTTGTCTGACAGCATAGACAGCTGTCTAGATTAGATGATGACTTGGAATGAAATAATAAAGTCATCAAATAAAACAAATGTAATATACCTTGCAACTGAAATGTTTTATTAAAATAAAGTAATGTGAATAAGGGATAAAGAGTAATGGGCACTCCCATCATGAGACCTCAAAAAGCACTAATCGCTCAGCACTATTAGACACTGTAGCATTATGGTGAAAAATTGTGTTTCATAAAGAAAGTAAGCCTATTTTCCCCATTTCTTTCCCACTTTCTCGAGAATGTTTTATGTATGAACCGTCCATGGAGGATACATGTGTATAGTCTGCTGCATACATTCCCTTTGGATGGCAAGATTAAACGACTCGATATCACCATCTGCCGGGCTTTGAGTTACTTTGGGTGGTAGAATTTGCATATTTTTACGATGCAAGATGAAAATCTGCTGCCAACTTTGTCGCTATATTTTGCGAGTTTTCAGACCCCTCCGACAAATGTTATTGGTAAAAGAGGCTAGAGACAAATTCATCTACTTTCAAACTGCCTTTGGCGAGTTTAAATATTTTATCAATCAAATAGAAATCAACATATCAGCCAGGATCAAAATGACACTTTAGCACGTCTGTGTTTGCGCGCATCACCTGAATGTGTACAAGACAAGGGGGCCATTGCTCAAGGAGAGAGAGACAGTCGGACATTGCTGCAGCAGGTAGCCCATAATATAAATCAAATCGTACAGTATTTGTCACATGCGCCCAATACAACAGGTGTAGACTTTACTGTGAAATGCTTGCTTACGAGCCCTTCCCAACAATGCAGAGTTTAAAAAATATAAATGAAATACTAACACAAGGATTCAAATAAAATACACAAGAATGGAGATAATTTGAGTGTCCAAGATTTACGTTTACTATGTTATGTTTAGTCTATGAGACCAGGCTGATTCAATGACTCAAATGTACAAATGTTATTTTAGCAGTCTTATGGTTTGGGGTAGAAGCTTTCTCTGAGCCTGTTGGTCCAAGAACCGATGCTTTGTACCGTTTGCCGGACGGTAGCAGAATATATTCGCATGAAAATCTGAAAATCTGTCAGCAATTAGATGAAAACCTAGCTACTGAAATTCTTTGAAAATTGTATTTTACCTCCATCCATTATTTGGTTTAGGTGACTCGCTCCAAATGTGTCCCATCCCTGGTTTTTGGAAGTATCCTCAGGTCAGCACCAAGTGCACATCTTTAATCTAATTAGGCATCACAAATATTAACTGGTTAGTCCTTATTTTACCTTAGTCTGGGACACCCTAGTCTAGAACTAATTAATCTGAAATTAAGCAACGTCTCAGAAAGCTATTTTTTAAATCTGGATTAATTTAAGCAGAATTAGACTAGTCCTGATTTAAATTAAACTCTGTCCTGGAAACCTCCCCGTGGTGTGAAGAAAAATGATTACAAAATGTTATCTTGTTTTTATAGCTACTCCTTACTGAGAAGGCCCTCCTAACATCTAACATCATTTTGCCTCTTAAAAACACTGAACCCTCATGTTTCTTTAAACTCTATGTCTTTCTTCTTCCCCCCTTTTCTTTATCCACCCTCCCTAAAATTGGGAATCTATCACGGACATGTCCAATAAATTCTAATTAGGGAGCCGTAGCTCTGCTCCAGCGCCTTAATGCGATCTGGCTACACGAGCGCACTCATTCATCCTGTGAGTCTCCATGCAGGGGAAGATGTGATATCCTCCTCTTCCTGGACGGCCCACGCTGACCCCAGGCCTGTACTACAGCTAATTTAAGGTCCTGTCTGTTTATTTATGAGGGCCGTTCGAGACGGCCAAACACAATGAATAATGCACTTCGCCTCTGTCTTTGGGAAGTATTAGTGGATTACAGAGGTTTTTCTCTAAGCGACTTGCCGACATCATTTACGTCCCTGGGCCAAGGCAGATTTGTGGAGCTTTCTGGCTGTGTCTTTGGGGTCACTGTTGAGATAGGAGAGGATGTTGTGTGGTTGTATCAAAAAAACATGAGGAGAAATGAATGCCAAGTTTACTTACAAAGACAAAGACAGAAAATGTTTGAATGTTGTTAGTGTTGCAGTCTGCATTGGAAATGACACCTCATTCATCAAATAAATTCTGAGTAGAAAAAAAAGTACCATCCAAGAGAAGAAAGACTGATAATATCCTCTGATTCTGGCTTAGGCAGATCCTGTATGCTCATCTAGTTATACTGCATTCCCCAAAACAACCCACCTCACTTTGATCTAGGACAGCACACAAGATTCCAAGGCAGTCAAGATAGATGCTTTTAGCCATGTTATGTTTTATCAGTGCTCTGAGTTAACGGTCATGTTAATCAGAGGCAGATTAGAACAACAGAACATTGTATTATCCATAAACAGCCCACTAGAAGCACCCCAAAAAATCTGCATCACCGGCAGGGGTCACAGAGTGCCTGAGAGGTTGCTTCACCACCAATTTTGATCCTCATACCGCACAATTAATCTCGATTGCCAACCAAAACAACCCCGCCGAATAGCTGCCGACACTAAGGAATAAAAGGCAAATAAGACAGAGGACTATCAGCTCTAGTTTTGATACGCACCAGGAAATGCAGGTGCACTCACTCTGTTCTGCCCCTTTCCTGGATGCAGTGTCTGGACCACCAGTCCAGGTGGCCAAAAAGACCAGACCGGAATGGACTTTCAATAAGAAATGTATAGTACTTACACCTGGAACTCCAGTTTATGGAGTGAAGCCAGACTGAAAACCATCTCATTTCCCTCGTCCACACTGGTTATGGGCTACCACACTCTGATGGATGGGAAGCTGGGGCATTAGTGGTGAGGTGAAATGTATTAGTCTGCGATAATACAGCACAAGCAGCATGATGGGTTGCGTCCGGTCTGAGTACATACATGGCAACCACTAACCTGATCCACCTTTCTGAAACAATGTAAGCTTGCGAGATGACGATGGTGGACCAGGCTAGGTAACTACAGCTCTAGTTCAACATGCCTCACTCACCCATTCAATCTCCTGTAGGCTATTTGACCACTGGCGCCACAGAGCTGTATAGACTCAACACTGACCTTGTGGGGACCTCTGGAGGTGTTTTACTGAACTTACAGTACTTAACAACTGCTGCTTGGTGTGATGAATATATACTGAACAGAAATATAAACACAAATTGTAAAGTGTTGATCCTATGTTTCATGAGCTAAAATAAAAAATCCCAGAAATGTTCTGTAAGCACAAGAAGCGCATTTCTCTAAAATGTTGGTACAAATGTGTTTACATCCCTGTTAGTGAGCATTTATCCTTTGCCAAGATAATCCAGGTGTGGCATATCAAGAACCTGATTAAACAGCATGATCATTACACAGGTGCACCTTGTGATGGGGACAATAAAATGGCACTCTAAAATGTGCAGTTTGTCACAGAACACAATGCCACAGAGCATGCAATTGGCAAGTTGACTGCAGGAATGTTGCCAGAGAATTTCTCTACCGCATGCCGTCTCCAATGTTGTTTTTGGCACTACGTCCAACCGGCCTCACAACAGCAGACCACGTGCAACCACGCCAGCCCAGGACCTCAACATCTGGCTTCTTCACCTGGGGGGGGTCGTCCTCACCAGGGTCTTGCCCTTACTGGAATTGTGGGTCGTACCCGACTTCAGTGGGCTAATGCTCACATTTGATGACCACTGGCATGCTGGAGAAGTGTGCTCTTCACAGATAAATCCCGGTTTCAGCTGTACCAGACAGGTGGCAGACAGTGTGTATGGCGTAATATGGGCAGGCGGTTTGCTGATGTCACCGTTGTGAACAGAGCGGTGGGGTTATGGTATGGGCAGGCATACGGACAACAAATAAAATGGCATTTTATGGATGGCAATTTGAATGCACATACATACCATGACGAGATCCTGATGCCCATTGTCGTGCCATTGTCGTTCCCATGTTTCAGCATGATAAAGCACAGTCCCATGCCGCAAGGATCTGTAAACAATTCCGGGGAGCTGAAAATGTCCCAATTCTTCCATGGCCTGCCTACTCACCAGACATGTCACCCATTGAGCATGTTTGGGATTCTCTAGATCGACATGTACAACAGCGTGTTCAGAGTTCCCACTAGGACTGGGCGGTATACCTTGTTTTACTATATATTGTTAATGATGCATGGACTGGTTTGGGTTTTTACTTTACCTTCTATAACGGTATTTGAATGTTTGGTTTGTTAAACAGATCCCTCTGTTACTAAAGGAGTGCATTTGTTGATGGTCAACCTGGGGACACTTTGCGTTCAGTCTGCATGGTCAATGCAGCACAGGCAACCATGTTGATGACAACGATGCTGATTCCACTTTGCATATATAGTCTCCAGAGACTCAACTAGTCTAAAGAAGGCCAATTTTATTGCTTCTTTAATCAGAACAACAGTTTTCAGCTGTGCTAACATAATTGTAAAAGGGGTTTCTAACGGTCAATTAGCCTTTTAAAATGATAAACTTGGTTTAGCTAACACAACATGCCATTGGAACACAGGAGCGATGGTTGCTGATAATAGCCCTCCATACGTCTATGTAGATATTCCAGCCGCTACAATAGTCATTTATAACATTAACAATGTCTACACTGATCAATTTGATGTTTTTATAGACAAAAAAATTGATTTTCTTTCAAAAACAAGGACATTTCTAAGTGACCCCAATTTTATTTGAGATTATTTGAGATTACTGACAGGTTTTCTGATTTCTCACCCCTACTTAAAAAAAAAAGATATCTATGACCAACAGATGCATATCTGTTTTCCCATCATGTGAAATCGATAAAGTATGGCCTAAAACATTTATTTCAATTGACTGATTTCCCTATATCAAATGTAGCTCAGTAAAATCTTTTAAATTGTTGCTTGTTGCATTTTATATAGTTGGTGATAGTTGGGGATTTTGTCAAGTATTTGCAAAAAAACATTCCTATTTTTGTCACTAGATGTCAGTAGTAATACTGTTGGATGGTGTGTTCTCATTTATTGAAATGTATGTTTTTAGACAATCAATTTTCACAAAAATGTAATTTAGTTAACTCTAAACTGTCTTGATAAGGCTTCTTGAAGGTGTCAACTTTACATAGACATTTGTTAGACGACTGTGGAGGTTCATCTACAACCTAATCTGACTACCAATATACAGTATATTTTCTATAGAAGTTTTCCCTAAAACAAGTCCCAGCCCTAAAGTGACAAAAACCTCCCCAAAAAGTATAAAAACTATCTATCCAATTGAGCAGAATATTTGTTATTTACAAAATAAAATGATATAAGGATTATTTTCCCCCCATGTGATTGAAATATGACACCTATTTAGAAGTCCAAAATAATACAAAAATGAATTATGTCAATTATTTTAGGCCTGTCGTACCCATAAATCGACTATACCCCATAAATGTGAGTCAGAGGTAATTAACATATTTGTCCATAAGGTAGAGCTCTAACCTGCCTATGAGGTTATCTGGTATCCGGAATGACCTGAGAGTTATACAGGAGTCCTCTGTTCATGTTCACTTTCATACATCCACACCGTGTGACTGACTGCCAACAGCTGTCTTTCACCAGTCTGCTGGCCTGTGTATGCTTGGGCCAGATTCTATTAAAATATCCCTACCCTCTAATTCAACCCATACAAACAACAAGACTAACACACACACACACACACACACAGAGATTCACATAAACATCCACACACATGTACACTATCATATTAGGCTATGCCTAGAGAGCTGAACACATACACATGTATGCATCTAAAACTCATAAAAAGTCTTGTAGCACTGGGTGCAATAAAAGAGCCAGTGCTTCCTGTTTGTAAACTCTGATCTCTCTACCAGGTCCATTGCAAGACTAAACCCTACATGTGTAAGCAGGAGCTCCTTGTTTTCCCCAGGTATCACATTATTTCCTGGTTAGAGTCCGTGTGCCTTCGGTCCCCGGATCAAATGTCTCCTTCTGTCTTTGACAAGCCCTCTGGTTCCTGTGAACCATAAAATAACTCCTGTGCAGCTGTAGCTGCTCCAAGCTTCTTGCCTCAGCACACTCCACATAGTATATTTGCATGCACAGTGTGGATATCATGTATCTGTACAAGTGGCAATGCAGTAAGTCTTTGTGTTTATGAAAATAGAACCTTGCAGCAAACATGCAAGTTAGAGCAGAATTTGACATGTGCTGTAAGCTAATATTTTTCTTGTGTGTGTTTGTGCTAGGTGATCATCAAATCAAATTAAATGTATTTATATAGCCCTTCTTACATCAGCTGATATCTCAAAGTGCAGCAAGCAATGCAGGTGTAGAAGCATGGTGGCTTGGAAATACTCCCTAGAAAGGCCAGAACCTAGGAAGAAACCTAGAGAGGAACCAGGTTATGAGGGGTGGCCAGTCCTCTTCTGGCTGTGCCGGGTGGAGATTATAACAGAACATGCCCAAGATGTTCAAATGTTTATAAATGACCAGCATGGTCAAATAATAATAATCACAGTAGTTGTCGAGGGTGCAACAAGTCAGCACCTCAGGAGTAAATGTCAGTTGGCTTTCGTAGCCGATCATTAAGAGTATCTCTACCGCTCCTGCTGTCTATAGAGAGTTGAAAACAGCAGGTCTGGGACAGGTAGCACGTCCGGTGAACAGGTCAGGGTTCCATAGCCGCAGGCAGAACAGTTGAAACTGGAGCAGCAGCATGCCCAGGTGGACTGGGGACAGCAAGGAGTCATCATGCCAGGTAGTCCTGAGGCATGGTCCTAGGGCTCAGGTTCTCCGAGAAAGAGAAAGAAAGAGAGAAAGAGAGAATTAGAGAGTGCATACTTAAATTCACACAGGACAAGACAGGAGAAGTACTACAGATATAACAGACTGACCCTAGCCCCCGACACATAAACTACTGCAGCATAAATACTGGAGGCTGAGACAGGAGGGGTCAGGAGACACTGTGGCCCCATCCGATGATACCCCCGGACAGAGCCAAACAGGCAGGATATGACCCCATCCGCTTTGCCAAAGCACAGCCCCCACACCACTAGAGGGATTTCTTCAACCACCAACTTACCATCCTGAGACAAGGCCGAGTATAGCCCACAAAGATCTCCCCCATGGCACAACCCAAGGGGGGGCGCCAACCCAGACAGGAAGATCACGTCAGTGACTCAACCCACTCAAGTGACGCACCCCTCCTAGGGACGGCATGGAAGAGCAGCAGTAATCCAGGGACTCTGTAATAGGGTTAGAGGCAGAGAATCCCAGTGGAGAGAGGGGAACCGGCCAGGCAGAGACCGGTTGACCAGGTGATCTCTTTAACAGATGCTTTTGAATCAAATTACGCCCTACTGTATTGCACCAACCCTCACTGTCTTTCTGTCTGTCACTGTCCTCCTGTTGAGGCTGAGCTTGACTTGATTGATTGCCCACTGGGCACAGACATAATTTCAACATCTCGTTTTGATTTACATTTGATTGAGTTATCAAGTAACATGAATTCAACGTGAAATCAACAAAAAATGTCACATGTCATTGGATTTAGCTTAAAAGTTGGGTGAAAAAATGACCAAATTTCTTTACAGTGAGGACTTTTTGTAAATCCAATCAGTTTTTTTTTATGACGTGGAAACCACGTTGATTCAACCTGTTTGTACAGTTGTGGCCAAAAGTTGAGAATGACACAAATATGAATTTTCACCAAGTCTGCTGCCTCAGTTTGTTTGATGGCAATTTGCATAAACTCCAGAATGTTATGAAGAGTGATCAGATGAATTGCAATTAATTGCAAAGTCCCTCTTTGTCATGCAAATGAACAGAATCCCAAAAAAGCATTTCCACTGCATTTCAGCCCTGCCACAAAAGGACCAGCTGACATTATGTCAGTGATTCTCTCGTTAACACAGGTGTGAGTGTTGACGAGGACAAGGCTGGAAATCACTCTGTCATGCTGATTGAGTTCGAATAACAGACTGGAAGCTTCAAAAGTAGGGGGGTGCTTGGAATAATTGTTCTTCCTCTGTCAATCATGGTTACCTGCAAGGAAACACGTGCCGTCATCATTGCTTTGCACAAAAATGGCTTCACAGGTAAGGATATTGCTGCCAGTAAGATTGAACCTAAATCAACCATTTATCGGATTATCAAGAACTTCAAGTAGAGCGGTTCAATAGTTGTGAAGAAGGCTTCAGGGCGCCCAAGAAAGTCCAGCAAGCGTCAGGACTGTCTCCAAACGTTGATTCAGCTGCGGGATCAGGGCACCACCAGTACAGAGCTTGCTCAGGAATGGCAGCAGGTAGGTGTGAGTGCATCTGCACGCACAGGGAGGCGAAGACTTTTGGAGGATGGCCTGGTGTCAAGAAGGGCAGCAAAGAAGCCACTTCTCTCCAGGAAAAACATCAGGGACAGACTGATATTCTGCAAAAGGTACAGGGATTGGACTGCTGAGGACTGTGGTAAAGTCATTTTCTCTGATGAATCCCCTTTGCGATTGTTTGGGGCATCTGGAAAAAAGCTTGTCTGGAGAAGACAAGGTGAGCTCTACCATCAGTGGACAGACAGACATCACTAAACCTGGACAGACAGACATCACTAAACCTGGACAGACAGACATCACTAAACCTGGACAGACAGACATCACTAAACCTGGACAGACAGACATCACTAAACCTGGACAGACAGACATCACTAAACCTGGACAGACAGACATCACTAAACCTGGACAGACAGACATCTCTAAACCTGGACAGACAGACATCTCTAAACCTGGACAGACAGACATCTCTAAACCTGGACAGACAGACATCTCTAAACCTGGACAGACAGACATCTCTAAACCTGGACAGACAGACATCTCTAAACCTGGACAGACAGACATCACTAAACCTGGACAGACAGACATCTCTAAACCTGGACAGACAGACAACTCTAAACCTGGACAGACAGACAACTCTAAACCTGGACAGACAGACAACTCTAAACCTGGACAGACAGACAACTCTAAACCTGGACAGACAGACAACTCTAAACCTGGACAGACATCTCTAAACCTGGACAGACAGACAGCACTGGGTCATCCGGGGAGGCCATGCAGAGGGATAGTGACGACATCTCACCTAAAGGGGAAGTTGAGTCATGGGTGAGGGTCAAAAGACCAGCTCAGTGTGAGTTCAATGTTCTTTGCATCAGTATGGTGACTGTATTAACATTCATGTACAAGCGATGGTGCATGACGGTCCCTCATTAAACGTTCCCCTAAGTATGTATGGGATACTGTAAGTACACCTAAATAACTTGATACAGCACATTTGTTGCTCAAATAAAACAGTTTAATGCTACACTTGTTCAGAACTTTACAATGGAAATGAACGTTGCAATTGATTGATTGCAATTGATTGATGATTGTCTCATTTTTTTGTTAAATATTTGGGTGATTGTTCTTCACAGGAGCAAAAAGGAGTTGGATGACGCCAACAAGATCAACGCTCTCTCAAAGAAGTACAGTGCCGTGGGCAATCTGAAAAGCCGCTGGCAGAACTGGTCCTCGACAAACACCGTCAACCAGAAGCTCAACCCCTTCAGTGAGGACTTTGACTATGAATACTCCATGTCGCTACGCCTCCACAAAGGGCGAGGAGGGTTACGGACGCTCCAAGGAGGACACCAAAACAAACAGCCGAACGTGCCACGGTGAGATAGCCGACATGTGCTGTGTGATCAGGACTATGGACGACCCAGATCTGGACGGGAAGACCCACGTCACTTTCAGAGAACTGTTTGATAGATACGTACGTGTATCGGACAAGGTGGTGGGGATTCTTCTGAGAGTCAAGAGGCATGGGAAGGTGGCGTTCAAGGGGGAGATGCTGTGGCAAGGGCAGGATGATGGTGTTATCATCACCTTGTTGGTGTGACTTCCTCTCTTGTGGAACCAAGTGTATTCGGAAAGTATTCAGACCCATTCCCTTTTTCCACATTTTGTTACATTACAGCTATTACCTTATTCTAAAATAGATTAAATACTTTTTTCCTCATCAATCTATACACAATATCCCATAATCACAAAGCAAAAAAAGGTTTTAAGAAATTTTTGCAAATTTACCTGTGGTAAATTGAATCGATTGGACATCATTTGAAAAGGCACACACCTGTCTTTTAAGGTTCCACAGATGATAGTGCATGTCAGAGCAAAAACCAAGCCTTGAGGTCGAAGGAATTGCCCGTAGAGCTCCCAGACAGGATTGTGTCAAGACACAATTCTCGGGAAGGGTACCCAAAAAATGGAAGAAGTTTGGAACCACCAAGACTCTTCCTAGAGCTGGCCGCCCTGCCAAACTGAGCAATCGGGGGAGAAGGGACTTGGTCAGGGAGTTGACAGAGCTCTAGAGTTCCTCGGTGGAGATGGGAGAATCTTCCGGAAGGACAACCATCTCTGCAGCACTCCACCAATCAGGCCTTTATGGTAGTGGCCAGACGGAAGCCACTCCTCAGCTAAAAGCACATAGCAGCCCGCTCGAGAGGATCTGCAGAGAAGAATGAGAGAAATTCCCCAAATACAGGTGTGCCAAGCTTGTAGCGTCATACCCAAGAAGACTCGAGGCTGTAGTCGCTGCCAAAGGTGCTTCAACAAAGTACTGAGTAAAGGGTCTGAATACTTATGTAAATGTGATTTTTTGTTTTATACATTTGCAAAAAAAAATCTAAAAACCTGTTTTTACTTTGCCATTATGGGGTATTGTTTGTAGATTGAGGGGAAAAAATGATTTAATCCATTTTAGGATTGGCTGTAACGTAACAAAATTTGGAAAAAGTCAAGGGGTCTGAATACTTTCTGAATGCACTGTAAGTCCTTTTCAACATTGAATGACTATGCACTGCTGGATAGGAATTTAGACAATTTGCTGCTATGGTGTAAAGAAGACTTAACATCACTAACTAACTCAATATTGTATGTTATTTTGTTGCTTCCCGCTGCAGTGCATTTGTTTGTTATGGTCACCAGAGGTAATGCTTCAACCTGATTGATTGTTATTGGATTACATAAATATCTTTGACTTGAGGAACAATGTGTAATTTAAACAGGGATTGAGTTTCATGATTAACGGGTTCAGGAGATACACAAAGGCTACAGTTCCATGTCTTGTGTGCCAGACACGATGATGACACCATGATGACCGGAGCATTTTCAGGTATGTCTGTATCAACTGGAAATCTGTCCATTAAGCTTGAATTGGGGACATGAACCCAACTGAACTCAGATGTGGGCACATTGGCTGCGTTTAGACGGGCAGCCCAAATCTGATCTTTTAAAAAAAATGTTTTTTACCTCTAATCAGATCTGAAAAAGATCTGATGTGATTGGTCAAAAGACCACTTAGTGGAAAAAATATCTGAATTTTGATGCCTGTGTGAACACAGCCCTTGTGACCATGTTTGACATCCTACATTTAAAAGAACCTTGATACTGTATTAATCAACAATTTATTTATTGGCTAAACTTGGTCTCAGTTTAGTCTCTGATATGTATTGTCCACTTTTATTTGAATAACCATACTTTCTCTTTGTCAATCTACTAATTTGAATGTCATTGTTATGGAGTTACTGGGACTTTGTTGACTAGTGAACTCTTAATAACCATAGCCCAAACCTAACAACAGTGTTAGACAAGTAAAGTTCACCTAACATTGCATGCTTTCCTCTCAAATAATACAGGACATTATCTATGTGAACTGGTCTGTCACGCCCTGACCTTAGAGAACCGTTTTATTTCTCTATTTGGTTAGGTCAGGGTGTGATGTGGGGTGGGCATTCTATGTTTTGTTTTTCTATTATTTTCTATTTCTATGTTTTGGCCGGGTATGATTCTCAATCAGAGACAGCTGTCTATCGTTGTCTCTGATTGGGAACCATACTTAGGTAGCCCTTTTCCCTCCTTTCAGTGTGGGAAGATAACTTTGTTTGTGGCACATAGCCCTTAAGCGTCACGGTTGTTTTGTATTGTTTATTGTTTTTGTCGGCGTCATCCTAAATAAAAGGAATATGTACGCTCACCACGCTGCGCTTTGGTCTAGTTCTTTCGACGGCCGTGACATGGTCGTATTGTGTTGGACAACACACCTAATCGAGACATCAAGCAATTTGCTAAACTTTTGGTGTTCTTGGGAGAAAGAACAATTAATTAAATTATCTAATATCTATTGAGTTGATAAGGAATCATGATCATGTCTTTAACTGGAATTATTGTTCTGCTGACTGAAAATGCATGGCCTACCTATAACATTAGTTACACTATGTACTGAATGTTTCTCCCTTTTGGTGACATTTATTTGACCATTTAACTTTATTTAACTAGGCAAGTCAGTTAAGAAGACATTCTTATTCACAATGACACTCCCAATCACAGCCATATGTGATACAGCCTGGATTTGAACCAGGGACTGTAGTGATGCCTCTTACACTGAGATGCAGTGGCTTAGACCGCTGTGCTTACTCGGGAGCCCGAGTGTGTATATTTTGTTTTCATATATTTTCAAGAGGACCACAATGGAAATAATTGTAACTTTTTCATGTCATCCTTTATGATTTGAATTGCATTATACTGTATCCTCGTGTGGTTGTATTGTGTTTAAAAATGTATATTTAATTAAGGAATACAAAATATTTAAACGTAGAGATTTGCCCTTTATGAATGCGGAATACACCTGACTTTGCTAATTCGTAAAACAGGAACATAATTTTTCTCAGGGTTCCTTGTTCCAGTGTATTCAGTACATTATGTATATTGTGGCAAACAATGAATTCTCTTTTTTCCTGCCAGTCTGACGCCATCCACAGTCTTTGGTTGACTTGTCTTTATTTATCTTCCTTTTTTTCGCTCTGAAGTTTAAAGTTGAAATGTAATAGACACAGGTTGCGCACACACAAACAAATGTCCTTTGTGCTCTGAGGTATGTTCTGATGATTAAACCCATCTATGAGGAACTGATTTTTCATACCTCACCATGCCAGACTGGTAATACCACTAAATGTAACCCACCCAGTTAAATATAAACGTCAGTGACAGGGAGCATAACACCGCCCACAGCTACAGTAGCCTATGGCTTCCTTGTTCCTCAGGCACATCTTTGACTGGAAGCCAAAGCCGATGCTGGTAGGAATAGACATTAAAAGATGTCAGCTGCAGTGGGTATAAGTAGAGGAGCACCTTGGCTGTGATTGGGAGAGACTCCAGAACAGCGCGGTGCTTCTCACATCAGACACTGATGCACTGACAGCCTTCGTTAACACCCGCTGCTGGCTCCTTCACTGACTCCTACCTCTAAACGGGTTTTATATGCACACTTTATCTGTGAGTATAGAGTTGTTTTTATTATTTGAATATTGCTCTTATCATTAAGCGGGAATACTATTTATTATTATTGATTTTTTTTATTGGCCCATCCACTACCACCCCTCTTCGGAGGATAAAAATAACTGTTTTTACAGCTTTTTCTTTTTTGTTACGTGTAAATTCTACACACATTTTAAATACATGGCACTTTATTTTTTGACTCTGTAGTTACATAGCAAGAATATAGTTAATAATAGTAATTCATAATGGGAATAGTAGTAAGTAATGTTTTGTACTGTAAGAACAATGTAAGAATGCATTGGTTATAGTTGGAATCCATAGCGGTGAAACTGAATCTGAGACCGTTTTATAGCATCTGACTGTTTGAATTTAAAATCCGTGTTGAAAACCAATAGCATTACTGTTGAGTTAACTTTCAATCAGATTGCAGACCTACTGGATATAAAGATAACAGCACCACTTGCTTCACAGAGATGTGATAAGAGAGGGCTGGTAAGATAATACAACGAATAGGAGTAGTACTTTGAGGGACAAAACGTATTAGTCTTGCAGTATTGGACAAATAACAATTTAATACATTTTACAATAAGGCTGTAAATGTCACAAAATGTGGAAAAAGTCAAGGCACTCTATCCATAATCGCTAACAAAGGACAAATGGCGGAAACACAACAATAATGCTCCATTTCCAATAACTCCCAAAGTTTTTATCCTTTAGTAATGGAAAAATGGTAAAAGGTTGCTAAATTGTGGTAACATTTTCCTGTAACTTTCCCAAACTTCTCAGGTTTTCTAGAACTCCTGGTTGGAAGATAATCAAAATCAAGGGGGAATAAGCAGGAAATCCAGAATCCTCTAACTAGATTTGTATTATTATTATTTAACTAGGCACGGTCAGTTAAAAACTTCTTAGGGCTGAGATCTCGTTAACGGGATCGAAATGACAACAGCCAGTGAAAGTGCAGGGTGCCAAATTCAAACAACAGAAATCTCAAATTAGAATTCCTCAAACATACAAGTATCTTATACCATTTTAAAGGTAATGTTGTTGTTAATCCCACCACAGTTTCCGATTTCAAATAGGCTTTACGGCGAAAGCACCACAAACGATTATGTTAGGTCAGAGCCAAGACACAGAAAAACACAGCCCTTTTTCCAGCCAAAGAGTGGAGTCACAAAAATCAGAAATTGAGATAGAATAAATGACTAACCTTTGATGATCTTCATCAGATGACACTCATAGGACTTCATGTTACACAATACATGTATGTTTTGTTCGATAAAGTTCATATTTATAATCAAAAAATCTCATTATACATTGACGCGTTATGTTCAGTAGTTCCAAAAACATCCTGTGATTTTGCAGAGAGCCACATCAATTTACAGAAATACTCATTATAAATGTTGATGAAAATACAAGGGTTATACATGGAACTTTAGATAAACTTCTCCTTAATGCAACCACTGTGTCAGATTTCAAAAAAGCTTTACAGAAAAAGCAAACCATGCAATAATCTGAGTACGGCGCTCAGAGACCCAACAAGCCAAAAAGATATCCGCCATATTGTGCAGTCTACAGAAGTCAGAAATAACATTATAAATATTAACTTACCTTTGATGATCTTCATCAGAATGCACTCCCAGGAATCCCAGTTCCACAATAAATGTTTGTTTTGTTGGATAATGTCCGTCATTTATGTCCAAATAGATGTAAGCGCCATTACAGTCCGTAGAAACATGTCAAACGATGTATAGAATCAATCTTTAGGATGTTTTTAACATAAATCTTCAATAATGTTCCAACCGGAGAATTCCTTTGTCTGTAGAAAAGCAATGGAACGGGAGCTACCTCTCACGTGAACGAGCGTCACGAGTTTGTGGCACTCTGCCAGACCACTGACTCAAAGAGCCCTTATGAGCCCCTCCTTTACAGTAGAAGCCTCAAACAAGTTTCTAAAGACGGTTGACATCTAGTGGAAGCCTTTGGAAGTGCAACATGACCAATGTATCTTCAATAGGGAATGAGTTGAAAATCGACCACCCTCAGATTTCCCACTTCCTGGTTGGATTTTCTCTCAGGTTTTTGCCTGCCATATGAGTTCTGTTATACTCACAGGCATCATTCAAACAGTTTTAGAAACTTCAGAGTGTTTTTTTATCCATATATACTGATAATATGCATATATTAGCAACTGGGACTGAGTAGCAGGCAGTTTACTCTGGGCACCTTATTCATTCATGCTACTCAATACTGCCTCCAGCCATAAGAAGTTTTAAGAACAAATTATTATTTACAATGACGGCCTACACCGGCAAAATTTGGACGACGCTGGGCCAATTGTGCACCGCTCTATGGGACTCCCAATCACAGCCGGTTGTGATACAGTCTGGATTCGAACCAGGTTGTCTGTAGTGACGCCTATAGCACAGAGATGTAGAGTATTACACCACGGCGCCACTTGGGAGCCCCTTTTTTAAAATCCTTGAATGGACAGAGATTAGGAGAAAGTGACTGGTAGCAGGGTAAATAATAATAATAATAGTAAACAGTATGGCAGCAGCATAAGTGGTGGGTAAGTCTGTGCACGGTGGTGTGTGTGTGTGTGTGTGTGTGTGTAAGAGTGTCGGTGTAGGCTTGATAGGTGGACATACATGTAAACAGGGCTGAAAAGTGACTGGTAGCAGGAATACATAAATACTTATGATAATATACTAATGGTAATATATACATGTAAATAGGCGTAATAGTGACCAGTAGCAGGATAAATAGATAGATACTAAATGGTATTGGCAATGAATAATCAATGAACAGCAGCGTAGTGGTAGTAATACATTTAAGCAATAATACTTTTAGCAGCAGCGTAGATGTGTGGGTGGCAGTAGTTGTTAGCCATTTAACATGATTATGGCCAAGGAATAAAAGCTGTTTAGAAGTCTAATGGTCTTAGCCTTGATGCACCAGTACCGCCTGCCAGAGAGGATCATGGAGAACAGTCCGTGTCTCGGGTGACTGGAGCCTTTGGCAATTTTTCAGGCCTTTCTCTGACACCGCCTGACATGACGTCCTGGATGGCTGGGATCTCACCTCCAGTGATGCTCTGGGCTGTCAGCACCGCCATCTGTAGGGCCCTCCGGTCGAGGGAGGTGCAGTTGCCATACTTAGTGATGTGGATAGTGAGGAACTTGAAGCTCTTCACTCCTCTCGACTGTAAATAAAAACAATAACGAAGCTATTCACTGAGTATACTAAACATTAGGAACACCTGCTCTTTCCATGACGTAGACTGACCAGGTGAAAGCCATGATCCCTTTTTGATATCACTTAAATACACTTAAATCAGTGTAGATGAAGGGGAGGAGACAGGTTGAAGAAGGATTTTTAAGGCTTGAGACTATTGAGACATGGATTATGTATGTGTGCCATTGAGAGGGTGAATGGCAAGACAAAACATTTAGGTGCCTTTGAACGGGGTATGGTAGTAGGTGCCAGGCGCACTGATTTGTGTCAAGAACTGCAACGCTGCTGGGTTTTACACACTCAAAAATTTCCCGTGTGTATCAAGAATGGTCCACACCAACCAAAGGATATCCAGCCAACTTGACACAACTGTGGGAAGTATTGAGTCCATCAGCCCTTTGGAACGCTTTCCACACCTTGTAGAGTCCATTCCCTGATGAATTGAGGCTGTTCTGAGGGCAAAAGGGGGGTGTAACAGCTGTTGGAAGGAGTGGAGGACCAAGGTGCAGTGTGGTACATGTTCATCTTTCTTATTTGAACTGAACACGGATTAACAAAAAAAGCAACGAAGAGAACAAACAAAAACCGAAACAGTTCTGTCTGGTGCAGAAAGACACAAAACAGAAAACAACTACCTACAAAACCCATGTGGGCAAGAGCTACCTAAGTATGGTTCTTAATCAGAGACAACGATAGACAGCTGCCTCTGATTGAGAACCACACCGGCCAAACACACAGAAATAGAAACACATAGAAAAAGAACATAGAATGCCCACCCAAATCACACCCTGACCAACCCCAAAATAGAGACATAAAAAGCTCTCTATGGTCAGGGCGTTACAGTAGGGGTGCAACTCAATATTAGGAAGGTGCTCCAATACGAGTCAATGTGCAGGGGTACGAGGTAGTTGTGGTAATTGAGGTAATATTGTATGTACATGTGGGTAGGGGTAAAAGTAACTAAGCAATCAGGATATACAGTATAATAAACAGAGTAGCAGCAGCGTATGTGAAGTGTGAAAGTGTCTCTGTGTGTGTGTGGCAACTATATGTGTGTGTGTGTGTGTGTGTGTGTGTGTGTGTGTGTGTGTGTGTGTGTGTGTGTGTGTGTGTGTGTGTGTGTGTGTGTGTGTGTGTGTGTGTGTGTGTTGGAATGTCAGTGTAGTATCTGTGAGTGTGTGGGTATAGTCTAGTGAGTGTGCATAGAGACAGTTCAAGGGAGTCCGTGTAAAACAATTAAGATAAATAAATAATAAAGGGGTCAATGTAAATAGTCCAGGTAGCCATTTTATTAATTGTTCAGCAGTCTTATGGCTTGTGGGTAGAAGCTGTTCAGGTGCCTTTTGGTCCCAGACTTGGCGCTCCGGTACCTCTTGCCAAGCGGTAGCAGAGAGAACAGTTTATGACTTGGGTGGCTGGAGTCTTTGCCAACTTTTAGGGCCTTCCTCTGACACTGCCTGGTATAGAGGTCCTGGGTGGCAGGGAGTTCGTTCCCAGCGATGTACTGGGCCATATGCACTACCCCCTGTAGCAACTTGCGGTCAGATGCAGAGCAGTTGCCATTCCAAGCAGTGATGCAGCCAGTCAAGATGCTCTCAATGGTGCAGTTGTAGAAGTTTTTGAGGATCTGAGGGTCCATCCCAAATCTTTTCAGCCTCCTGAGGGTGGAAGAGGCATCGTCGTGCCCTCTTCACGACTGTGTTGGTGTGTTTGGACCATGATAGGTCCTTAGTGATGTGGACACAGAGGAACTTGAACCTCTCGACCTGCTCCTCTACAGCCCAGTCGATGTGAATGTGGGCGTGTTCGACCCTCCGTTTCCTGTGGTACACGATAAGCTTGTCCACGTTGAAAGAGAGGTTGTTGTCCTGGCACCACACTGCCAGGTCATTGATCTCCTCCCTTTAGGCTGTCTCTTCATCGTCGGCGATCAGGGCTACCACTGTTAATGATGGTGTTGGAGTCGTGTGCGGCCACGCAGTAGTGGGTGAACAGGGTAGCCCCTAGTGGGTGAACAGGGAGTACTGGAGGGGACTGAGCAAGCACCTCTGAGAGGCCCATGTATTGAGGGTCAGTGTGGTCGATGTGTTGTTGCCTGCCCTCACCATCTGGGGGCGGGCCGTCAAGAAGTCCAGGATTCAGTTGCAGAGGGAAGTGTTCAGTCCCAGGGTCCTTACCTCAGTGATGAGCTTGAATGCTGAGCTGTAGTCAATGAACAGCCTTCTCATGTACAGTAGGGGTTTCTTTTGTCCAGGTGGGAAAAGGCAGTGTGGAGTGCAATAGAGATTGTGTCATCTGTAGATCTGTTGGGGCAGTATGCGAATTGCTGTGGGTCCAGGGTTTCTGGGATGATGGTATTGATGTGAGCCATGACCAGCTTTCCAAAGCATTTCATGGCTACAGATGTGTGTGGGACAGGGAAGTAGTCATTTAGACAGGTTACCTTGGCAATCTTAGGCACAGGGACTATGGTGGTTTGCTTGAAACATGTAGGTATTACAGACTGGGTCAGAGAGTGGTTGAACATGTTAGTGAAGACAACGCATTCTCTGGTAGGCTCACATCACTGGGCAGCTCTCGGCTGGGGTTCCCTTTAATCTGTGATAGTTTGCAAGCCTACGCACTATGCAGTAGCGCTGTGAGCATCATGCTTGTGAGCCTATGGGAACACACACACAGACATAAAATGTTGTGATACTGGAAGAAAGAATAAGAAAGACACTTTCAGTTCAAGTCATTTTTGTTAGGTTTATCCATTTTCTTTCTTCAATCCCCTGGCACTTACAGTTTCAGAAAAGGAAATTAAATATAACTTGCTAATTGGTGTTTCAAATTAAACACTTCCTAAAATCGGGAAATTGCCTACACTCCCCACAATTCTTTGAGGGGCAGTTGCTGTGCACCCCAGTTTTCCAGCAGCAAGTGACCAAAACGCCGATGTACAATCAAAGCATATTGAGTTCTACATTCTACTACTGTATGAATGATTCCCGAATGTATAGAGTAGCAGAATGGCTGTCGAAGGTAAGATAACTCAATGTTGTTTATTAAAATTGGTTGTTTATTTTGTTTCAGCAGTGAGACGAGGCATGATATCACTGTCTATGGATGAATCAACCCGATATAGGCAGTGAGGGGATTCAATTATCTGGCTCGGGTTACCTCGTTGGGAGGATTTTGTACTGGGTGAAAAGTGAGGAAGTTATTTGAAGCAGGCCCGGGTTGAACCGGGCAAAGGCCCATCACCTCATTGGGCGAAAGCTGGAAGGGACGAGCGCCCTTCTCAAATGGAACAGTAATCTGCACCGCTCTGTCATTTTGTCAGCAAGGCAGCATGGTGAATCATCCAGAAACATACATCTCTTTCCGTCAAATAAAAGTTCACATTTTCTAACTAGTTTTCATTGCGAAGGCAGATAAAGCATTTTTATAAAGCATTTTTATCAAAATCCTACTAATAAATACATGTGCTTAAATACGTCACTTTTGTTTTAAGCCGACTTCGCTCGAATGCGAACAACTTTCAGCCGGGGCAAAACACACCTACACGGACGCCTGTGCGAGATTAATCGAACCCTCAGTGATTTCATTCGTTTTGGAACTGGGCTGACTCCTGGGCGTGATCCATGTGCCCCATTCAAAGCCAGGGTCAGCTCAAAACAAACGTGAATTATCCTCAGCTAAGTACGATTCTGTGTTTACTTTTCACATGAAAAAATGATTGCTTTTGATTAAAAAAAAATTATATGCCTTCAAAACAGATTTTATGGAAAAGAGATGTCTGTTTCTGGACGATGCACCATACTGCCTTGTTGACAACATGGCCGAGCCACAGATTACTGTTTCATTTGAGAAGGGCACTCCTCCCTCACTGCGTTCACGTCAGGGGCCATTGACCGGTGCACCTTGGCTAAGGTTAATAGAACTCCCTCAGTGATGGGTTTCTTGCACATTTGTTTCGTGAACGGTAGGCTTAATGGAGTTGCCAACAACCAGATGCATCCGGTTTTAAGGGATACAGCTAATTCAACCTAGCTTCCTTTTTTTTGCTGAAAACCGGAGAAGTTTTACTCTGCCCAATATCTGTCCACAAAAATAAGCCCATGAGGTCAGTCATTTCTGCATGGAGGTCAATGAGTGTCGAATTTAGTCAACAACAATTGCAATTACTAATTTGCTACATGAGGTATATTTGATTAAATAGAAGTAATGGTTCGGTTGTTACAAATGCACTGATATAAGTGGACACACATTTTGGCAATTTACCCCAAAGCGACTTTATATTGGAGCGGTTCCTGTGATCAAAGAGCTAGATAGAGGACTCATCACCATTTTAAAGTAGCCAACTGGGTGGGGATTCTTATGAGTTGGGAGTAATCAGCCAATGAAGAAGAAAATGTACTTCTTTAAAATGGAGATGGGCAGCGCTGGAGATCAGTAGCGCTGCCCATGCAGTCACAGACGTTATAATAGCTCTGATACCAAGATTAGCCCTCTATCTATCTCTATGGCATGTTGTTCACATCTTGCCCTCTCATTAGCTAGAATGGTCCCTCCCTCCTGCCTTCCATCTTTGAGGACATGCATTTCTATTGTTGGAGCGGTCACTCGAATATCTTGTCACTATAATAGACTATCCTTGGTTACCTGCGCTCAAATGTGAAAGCCTGTGATTGGACGATATTGCAGTTGCCGCGCTCTATATAATTTTTGGCCTGGTCATCGGTCATCTATTCCTACAGTGCAGTTGATATGTATACCACAATGGTGTTTGCAAAGAGGGAAAGCAGGCCATTCACATGATATACAGATCAGTATTAATACGCAGGCGTCAGTCGGTATTTGAAACCCTGTGTAGCGTTGCTTCGAAAGAGCTGTGATGAAAATACTAGAGAATAGGTATTTGTCTTCAATAATGATTTACAGTCTATGCCGGTGTGGGTAAATTTAGAGCAACCGTTTGAATAATTAGTCTAAATTTGTGACGTGCGCTGTTACCGTGCGGTGCTTGAGGTCTGCACCTGTTCACTAACATGCTGAAGCCCGTGGTGAGTGCTCCATCTGCGTAGGAAACATCACTTTTTGACATTTTAAAGCCTTTTATTTGCATTAACTAGAGAGCGCGTTATTTCTGCAGAGTATTTACAGTAAGGTCTAGTTTAGCAATTATGCCATGTAGGCAAGCGAACGGCTTTGTTCAGACCAGTGATAAAAGCCTTTAGTTTCGTAAGGCGACGTTGTGGACCATCTGTGAAGAAACCAAGACGAATAGATCGCCATAGTGTGCAGTTCCGCGATGCTCGGCCAGTCACCTCACCTTATTGGAGGTATCTTGTGGATCCAGAATCCAATGAGAGGTATGTTTGGTGGGTTCATAACCTATGGGAGTATACTTATAATGAAACCCTTCTCTGTGTCAGGTGTGACGAGAATTATTGTGGACAGGTTGCCTATCTCATGATCTTTAAGTGTTGCCATGTACTGACGCTATCACTTTTCGATCCCAAACGGTCTCTCTGGTTTCACTTCTCCAGTAAAAATGTAACGTGTTTCGGTGTAATCAACACCTACCACCACACATTTTAAATGCAACATTTGTTCAAGCTGAACCGTGTGATCATCATGTGTGCATCATGCATGTGTTGTCCTGGGTCACCCCTGCATCTCCTGGGATTTTTTTTATTATTATGTACGACTACTGGTGAGGAAAGAAGTCTTAAACTCCTATGTAGCCCACATGACCAGACTGCAGACTCAGGTCTATTCAACATGTCCTTGCTCTAAATCTTGTTATACCATTTAACATTTTCTCAACGACCAACTTCACTGTGGTACACTTAGCTATATTTGCAGATAAAGTATGCCTTTATCTGCATAAATGATTTTGACGCCGCAATAATCTCTTGCTTTGCAGAGATTGTGTGTAGATATGTGAACTGCACGTCAGAGGAATTTCTAATCTCGCCCAAGGTCAGGTCTTATTCTGCTGAAGCTCCCCAAACATCCTTGTAAAATGCACTGGAGATTGTATTTGGATATTTGTTTTGTCTTATGCATAATATGCAGCTTTTCCACACTTATAATAAGGATGCCCCCATATCTAGACATTTAACTCTTACTATTACCAATACCACATAGGGCCTACGCACAGAGAGACAAAATGTACCTTGGTCGTACTCTCTAACCTGCAAGAAAGTCCTGTAATGAATAGAAATCTGTGTTGGCTGTTCTGTGATTGAGTCCTTTCTATGCTGAGTTTCAACAACCTGGATTCAGGGTTAGACAACATAGTAAACATAGATCCGGGACACTCCATTTAGTATGATATGGTATGTATTTATTTGTGTATGTCCATGATGGTTGGGCGGTATCATGATATTCATACCGTCGTAGTCTTATATCGGAATATGAGGCGGCATATTGACAGGTTGTGTTTTATATTAAAAGTCAAGTGATTTTTGTTTTGTTGCTTCAATAGAGTGATCGGGGACGTGCATCTATAGTTTTCCTTCACAGAAAATATACTGAACAAAAATATGAACGCAACATGTAAAGTGTTGGTTTAATGAGCTGAAATTTCCATATTGCACAAAAAGCTTATTTCTCTAAAATGTTGTGCACAAATTTGTTTACAACCCTGTTATTATTTCTCATTTGCCAAGATTATCCATCCACCTGACAGGTGTGTCATATTAAGCAGCATGGTCATTACACAGGTGTACCGTGTGCCGGGGACAATAAAATGCCACTTTAAAACGTGCAGTTCTGTCACACAACACAACGCCACAGTTGTCTCAAGTTTTGCGGGAGCCTGCAGTTGACATGCTGACTGCAGGAATCTTTACAAGAGCTGTTACCAGAGAATTGAATGTTAATTTCTCTACCATAAGCTGCCTCCAAAGTTGTTTTAGAGAATTTGGCAGTGTATTTCTGTCTGTAATAAAGCCCTTTGTGGGGGAAAATCTCGTTCTGATTGGCTGGGCCTGGCTCCCCAGTGGGTGGGCCTGGCTCCCAAGTGGGTGGGCCTACCCCATCGCTGCCCCCCTGCCCAGTCATGTGAAATACATAGGTTATTGCCTAATTTATTTATTTGTAATTGACTGATTTCCTTATGAACTGTAACTAAGTAAAATCTTTGAAATTGTTGTGTTTTATATTTTTACATTATGTCAAAATTGTGAGACAGCCTATGGGCAGACACCGTGCCTCCCTCATATCTTCACACACACTCCCTTGATTAACGACCAGTGCTGTTACAAATGTGCTGTGCTACTTGACGGTGACTCTATGTGATGAAGCCCAACTTAATACTGCTGTGAAAACATGTAGAGGATGTCATTCTCATAAAGTTGTCTGTGATGTCATAACTGGTGTTGCTTCATGACAAGTGATAGGAACAGTCGTGACATAATGTCCCGCTGCATGATCTGCTGTATGACAGTGAAAGCTTATCTTGCACATACTGACATAAGTTGTTATGACTGCTTATGTCATCTATTGCATATTACTTGGGACACTGTACGCGGCTTTGTGGCTGAGGGTTCCAGGGAACTGTTACAGGACATTGCTTAACACCATGCCCAAACCGGACGTCCGCCATCGTGCGCAAATTGATTTTGTCCCCCCACACCAAACGCGATTGCGACACGCATGTTGAAATATCAAAACAAACTCTGAACCAGTTATATTAATTTGAGGACAGGTCGAAAAGCATTTAACATTTATGGCAATTTCCCTAGCATGCTTGCAGTTGCTTAACCCTTGATTTAAAAACAGTGTTTACCCCTTTTGGCCGAGCCTGTCCATTCCCTTCAGTCTGGCAACTCTCTGCTCAGCCTCTCTAATGCATCCTACCCCGACCCTCCTCCCTGTGCGTCCATTCAGAAGCCTAAATCAAATCCCTCAGTTCCGCCGGCCCAGAGCCCTGGCCGTCAGCGAGGCCTCTCAGCCCAGGGGAAGATGCTGGCTACACTTCCCAAGGAACCTGACAGGCTCTTTGTTGCACCTCAACACTAGCCTCTTTCACTTCGTTTACTCGGGGCTTTATGGAATCACCCACAGTATAGGGAGAAAACACTTTTAACAGCACCTACGTGATATATCATACTTATTAACCTCAAAGCTGTGGTTGTCAGTGATACACAAGAATATGAATCTTTTCTAGCTATTTCTTCCGTGTTCTAGTCATTCAGTAGCCTTATGTAGTACATTACAACCTCAGTAGTATCTTTGGCCATATTCTAGTCAATAAAAGCGGTTAGGATGGAAAATATATTGTGCCAGAGTCGTTATGGTTTCAAAATACCCACAAATTGTCTTCATATTCACAGAGCAGCCTATATTTTGTCAGTCACTGATTAGATGGCCTCCTATTCCTCCCACTGAGCTTGTGTAACTGCCAATTTACTGAAGTGGATTAGATGTCAATTGGAAGGTGTCCTTTTTTTTTCTTTTTTTTACACAGACTCACACTGAATTTATATACTGAGGCAGAGTCACACACAGAGCTACAGGGATGAGGTAACACAGCCTAATTTTAGACCTGATGAATATGCAATTGACGCAAGGCACTGAGAGCACGTACCTGCTGATGTCTCCCGGCTGTGTACTGTAACATCAACTCCTGTAGTTTTACTGTCTGTCAAAAGAATCAATTCACTCAGTCAACGGCATGAATGACCTTTTTAAAAGTGGCTTTCACGCCAAATTGGTTTGGTGCATTTATTCCGAACACTACATTTTAACCCCTTAGTTTGGTTTGTTTGCACTTGGGGGGGGGGCGCTGTAAAAGGGTGGTCTCGGTCCGGTATACTTCGTATCATGGTGCGGGTTGCTGCAGGTGAAAAATCCGGTCCGGACCAAACACAGGAAAAGCACCAGAGTCGCGCAATATTATTGGTTGCTTGACTGCGAACATTTGATGAAACAAATACAGTATCATATCTTGATATCGCTGAAACATTCTGTGAGTAGCAGGACATTTATGAGCGCATCCTATGCAGATTAGGGGAGATGGGGAGGCTATGCTGGGATATAGACTACTGAATATAGCCTATTCACACAGCAGTTAGAGGGGCTATCGTGCTGTTTCCTCATGCATGTTGTATAGGTAATATGAAGATTGGGGACAAAAGTGATGCTTCATGATAATCTGAAATGGATTGCATGGACACATGGTTTTGTTCAGGAGTGTTTGTATGTTTGACATTTTGTCAATGTGAAACCACTCGGACCAAATGAAAGAAAATAAATAAATACAATGTAACATATAGTCGAACTCTGATTCGAACTAGAGCTCAAAAGTGTGTGAAAACGCCCTAAGAAAATACTAGGGAGGAAAAACAACTTAAAGTAGGAATGTCTTGGACATGCCAATTACCTTTTTAGAAACTCCTCTCTTAGTTAGAAATATGATTCCCATCTCCTTTTGAATAAAGTATGCGGCCAAAATGGCACCCTATTCCCTTTACAGTGCACTAGTTTTGATCTGCGCCCTGGTCAAAGGTAGTACAC
The DNA here is from genome assembly GCF_018296145.1 of Oncorhynchus tshawytscha. Classification (NCBI taxonomy): domain Eukaryota; kingdom Metazoa; phylum Chordata; class Actinopteri; order Salmoniformes; family Salmonidae; genus Oncorhynchus; species Oncorhynchus tshawytscha. The sequence continues at coordinate 38,799,597 of NC_056441.1, forward strand.
TATAATAGGAACAGGGTGCCATTTGGGACGCAGAATTGAGTCATGGTGCACCCTGCTGTGTACTCTGCTTTGTAACTTCGGATAACCATGAAGTTTGCCGAGCCCCATTCTGCTGCGTGGTTTGAAATGGCAATTTCAGAGTCATTGAGAGAGTCCTTCAGAGACAATTTCAGAGTCATTGATATAAATGTGGGCACAGATGAGGGACTCGATGTCAGAGTTTTATGCATGATGGAATACCTGAGTTAGAATACACTCTGTTTACAGGGTTATAGAGATAGATAGAAATCTGTATCCCATTGGGGTTGTTCAGACGTTACAATCCTATTACAACCAGGTAAAGATTTTCTTTTTTTTAAGACGTCAGGGAAGATACCAACCATACTCTGGTTGGCATCTGGGCACATAACCAGCAGTCTTTGTAGGTCTTTTTAGAGATTAGATAATCTTACCATGTAGTCTGACGTCATAAGGATGCCGTTGTAACCTGTTTTGGTTTCTGGCAAATGTGGCTTCTTGAGATTCACCTAACACAGTCATTCAGGAGGTGTCACGCCCTGACCTCGGGGGGCCTTTTTATTTCTCTATTTGGTTAGGTCGGAGTGTGATTTCGGTGGGCATTCTAGTTATTCTATTTCTTTGTTGGCTGGTGGTTCCCAATCAGAGGCAGCTGTCGATCGTTGTCTCTGATTGGGGATCATACTTAGGCAGCCTTTTTTCCACCTTTTAGTTTGTGGGATCTTGTTTTTGTGTAGTGCCTGTGAGCACTCCAGTCGTTACGTCTCGTTTGCTGTTTATTGTTTTTGTTGGTGAGTTTCATTTGAGTTTCACATGAGTTTCATGTGGAACTCTATGCACACTGCGCCTTGGTCTGCTCATTTCAACGGTCGTGACAGAAGATCCCACCACCCACGGGACCAAGCAGCGAGCCCAGGAGGAGTCGAGGACATCCTGGACGTGGGACGAAATCATGGCAGGAGACAGAAGCCTGCCATGGAAGCAGGCGGAGGCAGCGAAGGAGCAACAGTGACGACGCCGGGGTTCGCGGCCACAAAGACAGCCCAAAGGACAGCCCGAGGTGGTGGTCGACGGTGCCAAGGTGTGAACCAGAGACAACCTGGGAGGAGGTAGAGAGGTGGTCGGTCGACCCAGGGAGAGTGCCAGAGCCCGCCTGGGATTCAATAGAACAGTGCGAGGAGGGATACCGGAGAATGGAGTTGGCGAGGAGTATGCGGCAACGTAGGCATTTGGAGGAGCGTGTCACCAGTCTGGTGCAATCTGTGCCAGTCCCACGCATCAGGCCTCCAGTGCGCCTCCCCAGTCCGGTACATCCTGTGTCTCCTCCTTGCGCTCATCCTGAGGTGCGTGTCACCAGCCCGGTATCACCAGTGCCGGCCCCACGCACTAAGCTTCCGGCGATGGTTCCCAGTCCAGAGCTTCCGGCGACGGTCCACGGTCCAGAGCCTCCGGCAACGGTCCGCGGTCCGGAGCCTCCAACGACGGTCCGCGGCCCGGAGCCGCCTGAGACGGTCCGCGGCCCGGAGCCGCCTGAGACGGTTCGCGGCCCGGCGCTCCATGAGACGGTCCGGTTCCATGGAAGCGGAGGGACCAGCGAGCGGAGCGGGGTCTACGTCCCGAACCGGAGCCGCCACCGAGACTAGAAGCCCACCCGGACCCTCCCCAATCGAGTCAGGTTTTGCGGCCAGTGTCCGCACCTCTGGGGGGGTACTGTCGTGCCTTGACCTTTTAGAGCCTTTTTCTTTCTCTTTTTGGTTAGGTCGGGGTGTGATTTGGGTGGGCATTCTAGTTTTTCTATTTCTTTGTTGGCCGGGTATGTTTCCCAATCAGAGGCAGCTGTCTATCCTTGTCTCTGCTGTTTATTGTTTTTGTTGGTGAGTTTCATTTTAATAAACATGTGGAACTCTATGCACACTGCTCCTTGGTGCGCTCATTTCAACGATCGTGACAGGAGTGCACTTGCCTTGCCTACTGTACTCACCATATAGAAGGATGAATGTTTTAGGGGTTGCATAAAATACCCATGAGGCTCGTCATACCTCCTCATACCCATGGGTTGGACCAAGCTTTAAAATCTGCAGCTGCTGAAGTCGAAAAAGTACAGAAACCCATAAAGCTTATTTTTCAGTCATGATTATTTTAGGCACTTAGTTTTTTTTGTTCTTTGCCGTTGTGCCTTCTGCTGAAATATTAAACACTGTCCTTATGCTCCAAATCGAGCATATTTTTGTATTGGACTCTGTGTTTGATGCCCAGCTCAAATACTGTAGCTTACTGCCTCAGCTACACACCCAACGGTGTGAGTTAAATTTTGTATTCGGAGAATGCATCAGTTTCTGGCTCACATCGGACAGCCTATCAGAGGCCAGCCTGGGGGCCATGGTGGAGCCGGGCAAAGTTTGAACACTTACATTTTTATATGATTTCAGGGTGAATTAGAGAGAGAATTGTGATATGTCGCAAACTTCAGTCAGTCTGAAAGTTCCCATGTGTAGCCAGGAAATGAACTCATCAAGCCTGCCGTGCCCAAACACTTCCTGTAGGCCTAGATCAGGTCTTTGGCGGTACTGTCAGGCACATGGTTAGTGGCATCAAAGGTTTGTGCGTACTCTAATACTGTATATTCTAATGTTGGAGTTTACTCATGCATCCCAAGGTTGTAGATGAACCATGTAGACAGAGTTGACCTGTGAGTCTTAATGTGCTAATAACCCATGCAGTAACAGTATTGACTCATACCTGAACTTTGCAGCAACCGAGTTGACCTGTCAAACCTGTAGTGACAAAGCTGACCCATGCATGCCAAGGCCCTGTTAGCTGCGATGGCTAAATGCATCTCAATTCAAGTAGCACAGTTGACCTATACATTTTGAGGCCCTGTACAAAACAGCCTATGGCAAAGAACTATGCCAGAGCATCCTGGGGTGACCAAAGTAGAGTAGCTGGTATCGGTACGAGGGTAAATCCATTTGAATTCAATCACATTTTGACAGCACCGCTTGTGATTTGAACGAAACCTTCCATCCATTTTTGCCCATTGTAGAATTCAGAAAGTAAAATTAAATAAATAAAAATACAATTTGGACCTGAATGCCAAAATCAAGGTGCTCAAATTTGACCTATTTTGCAGACCCCGCCATCTGTGTCTTCATCACTGGAGAAGATGAACAGTTGAGATTGAAATCATTTCAAAGCTTACAAACAGGTTTGTCAAACTATTTGATCATTTTTTAAAATCATTATTTTGACCTTAAACGTCCATTACCTAAAAATGCGTAAACTCTTGTTTTGTTTTTCTTCCTTCATATTCGCATCGCGTATTTTTACATCATCTGAGGTGTTGTGTTGTGCCTGCCATCGTTTGAGACACAACATTCTCTTGAGTACAGGGTTGGTGACATGTTTTGGCTTATGAGTATGTACTAAATCACAACTTTCAAATGGTACCACAAAATGGTTGGAGGTCAGAGGTCAGAGGTCAGAGAATGTTGACTTGAATGGGAATATGTTTTAAATTATACTGGCAATATTCCATAGGAAATCTATTGCGATAATAGAATATACATGAGCACTTTAAGTTCGAAGGTGGGTGGACAGGCGGCCATCTTTGTGGTAGTAAGCTGAAGTTAAACTGTCAATGGTGTAACCGCTAAATTGCAGTGGTCAGAAGGAATGGGTCCGTTCTATGATTGAAATGACACCCACAAATTATCAAACAGTTTGAAACCCCTGTTTTATAAGATTTTAAATTATATCGAACTCAACTGTTTATCTTTTTCAGCGATGAAGACCTGAATAACATGGTATGGTGGGGTGCGGAAAATGGGTCAACTTTGAGCTCCTTTTTCGATCTCGAATGTTTTGGCTTTCATGTCCAAAAAGTCACTTTCTGTCCAATTCTTCCATGGGCAAACATGCGTGGGAAGTTTTGTGTAAATCAAAAGGGAAGCTGTCAGAAAGTGATTGAATTCAAATGGATTTAACCATGCATAGTTGTATATAGTAGTATCTACTTTTTGCCACAGGCTTTGTGTACGTGCCCTTTATGTGTTAGGAAAATATGTGACCAAATATGTGACCCATGTAGTAACAATATTGACTCATCTGTTTAGTGGGGTTATGTTTTTAGTAACTCCGATCAACTGAGATCACCTACTCATCCCAATGCTCTTGTGACTAAGTTGACCCATGCATGTCAATGCCCCATTGGCTGAGATGACCTATCAATCTCAAAGCTGAGCTAGCCATGACATTATAGATAGATGACAAAGTTCCTCTCAACCCCATCCACTCACTGGCTTAGTAAGAGGCACACGAGGTGAAGATCCCCATATGGGACAATGAGCTCCTCTTTCCCTCTTCAAAGAAGTTCCAATTAGTACTTTAAGCAAGCGTGTAACAAGGATCTGACTGTGCCTTCCCCCTGCTGATAGAAAATGTGCTCTTGAAAGTCCTTAGGGTAGTCAGTTGGAGACACACACACACACACACACACACACACTCTTACCCTTTTGGAGAGATTTAGCAGGCTTCTCTGACTGTCCTTGCAGAGACTTTTGCTTACAGTAGAAAGGGAGAATCAGTGTTGCCCTGTGTCATTTTTGTCGATGAAATTTGGGCAGTGGGCCTAGGACTGTATTAGTATTTGGATGGGCTATGAAGAGAGATGACAGAGTGAACCGCAGATGGAAGAAGTTAGACTCCATGAAAAAAAAAACATTATTCAGACTTCCTCAGTCCATAAATCACAAAAGTTGTTTGCGTTCAGAGCATCTCTAGAGAAGTAAAGATGATTTTTCTGCAGCTTCTGAAAAGGCTTGTTTGTAGTTAGTGCCCGACGCTACTGTTAGTATTTAAAAGAGCAGCTGCAGGGCTGGCAGCAGAGCCTATGAATTGTCATTTCACTGGAGCCCAGTCAATCCCTGACTCCTCTTCAAGCCCCCGTCAGGGTCTCCCCTGGTACGAATGGGGAGAGAGCGAGAGCACTCACCTCCGTTTCCCCTGTACGCCCTCTAGCGGATCACTAATTAGCTTCACCTTTGGAAAATGTCCCGGAGTTGGCTGCTGAGGCCCCATCTGTGCTGTACAGGGCTACAGTCAGTTGGCCTCTTTCTCCAGGCCTGGTTTCTGGGTCATGCAGTGTGTGCACAAACAATTCACTCTGCTCTACTTTGACAGCGAAGCCAGAGCGCCCGGGGACCAGCTCACACTGAGCAAACTTCACTTCTGATTATACTGGCTTCTCTTTAGATCTGTGGGTTCAAATATGACTCTGGATACCTGTAGGGAACATAAAACCTGTATTTGTAGTACAGATTGACTTTAAATAGCCTACTTGTGTTTCCACAACCTTGTTTCACCCTTCTATATTGCTATCTTCAATCCAAACGTCGATGTTGTTGATGCTGATATGGGGGCTTTATGCAGCCTGACTTAACAAATATCTGGGGGGAAAGTCTGTAATGCTCATCATTGTATAGCCTTAAGTCAAATTTGAGATCGAAGTATATGACTTAAAATCGGGGTCTATGCTCATCTCATACTTATCCTTAGCTCGCTTCTAGTACTATACACGATTCAATCACATCTGCCACGCTGATTCTCAACACCGGGGCCCCTCAGGGGTACGTGCTCAGTCCCCTCCTTTACTCTCTGTTCACCCATGACTGCATGGCCAAGCACGACTCAACACCATCATTAAGTTTGCTGATGACACAGTGGTCAGAAAACAGTGGTAGGCATGACGAACAGTGGTAGGCATGATCACTGACAACAATGAGGGAGGTCAGAGACCTGGCAGTGTGGTGCCATGATAACAACCTCTCCCTCAACGTGATCAAGACAAAGGAGATGATCGTGGACTACAGGAAAAGGAGGGCCGAGCACGCCCCCATTCTCATCGACGGGGCTGTAGTGGAGCAGGTTGAGAGCTTCAAGTCACTTGGTGTCCACATCACCAACAAACTGACAAGGTCCAAACACACCGAGACAGTTGTGAAGAGGGCACAACAATGCCTATTCCCCCTCAGGAGACTGAAAAGATTTGGCATGAGTCATCAGATCCTCAAAGTTCTACAGCTGCACCATCGAGAGCAACCGCCTGGTATGGCAACTGCTCTGCCTCAGACCACAAGGCACTACAGAGGGTAGTGTGTACGGCGGAGTACATGACTGGGGCCAAGCTTCCTACCATCCAGGACCTCTGTACCAGGCGGTGTCAGAGGAAGGCCCAAAAAATTATCAGACTCCAGCCACCCTCCAGCCACCCTGGACTCCCTGCACATTTACTCTGTACCAGTACCCCTTGTATATAGCCTCTGTTAGGTTCTAAATATCAGAGTAAGAACTCGACGGACACGATGACAGCTTAAACCAAGTTTATTCATCCCAAAGGATCGAACAGCTGAACAGACGATGACATGGTGCTACCAGTGGTGGTGGTGTGTGTGTGTGTGTGTGTGTGTGTGTATATACCCACCCCAATTTGGGGTGGAGTCTCCTCCTTCTCGCTAAACATTGCATCTTTATTGCTAGGCAGGAAGTTAAGTGATACGGGCAATAAACTGTTCCTTCTCCCTTAATGTGACCTGACCGAGACCCCCTTCGTCACTAATCCACAGCTCTCTCCCCTTATCAGTGCTGCCACCTGATCATCTTCCCTACACTTGGCACATTCCAAGCTTAATTGCACTGATCATATACATTCCTCCTACAGATACACATTAACTGCTGGTGTAGACCCTAGACTATGGCACCCCTCATGTCTCTAGCATAACTAATGATTAATAATATTCAAAGTTTAGAAATATGAACTCGTCACCTCGTTACTGTTATTTATTGTTGCTCTTTAATTATTTGTAAAAAAATTTCATTTGTATTTATTTGTTCAGCTGCATTGTTGGTTAAGGGCTTGTAAGTAAGCATTTCACTAAGGTCTATTGAATACTTGTTGTATTTGACGCTAACTATACGATTACGACAGCGTGATATGAGTCCTTTTATACAGGTGATAAAACACAAGGACATTGGGATGAGCTATTCCAGGGCTGGTATGTTGTAACACTCGTACGACCTTTAGATTCATGACCAACCTTTGTCCTTCCAAAGACCATTGATACAGTACTGCCAACTGCCAAGATGGTGGTTCTATGTATTTCCATTCAGCTCTTTCTCTCTCTTTCCCCCTCATTGACTCTGCCTCACGATGTACGCACAGCGCATGTCAGAGAGGAAAGGGAATGGGGGTGAATGTTCTGGGCTATATATAGTAACTGTTGCAGCATCCTTTTTCCTCAACCCCCACCTACCCCACTAAGCCCCCCCTCCAACAGGACACAGACTAGGCAACTCTCCCTCCATCCTTTCTTCACATCTCCGTCCCTCACCTCTCCTTCCATCCATCGCCCTCTATCCCTTTTGAATCTCTCTCTTTCTATCTCAGCATTGCTGTAGTTGTACAGACACACTTAACAGAGAATGCATAATGAATTGCTGCTCCAGAATGGTTGAACACCAGTCATGCAATGAGTAACGATATGGAGAGGGAGAAAGAGGGAGAGAGCAGGAGGATAGCTCCGTGCCCTGCATCCTAAGTTGCCTTTGTTTAAAACATGGCCCTCTCATGTATATTGCCCTTTCTGTTTGAAGGAGAATGCATCATGGTTTCTGCCTAGTTCCTCTCAATCTTGGAAGTCCCAGAGCTAGGGTGAATACCGGAATATTGTTTTACATTGTGGGATGCAACTCGTCTGCCTAGGGAGACGACTCAGAGCGTGAAACTGAAACGGCACCAGATGTATCTGGTAATCACCTAGCCTTGTCAACAAGTCAGTATGCTGATTAAAAATGGTGATAATGAGGTGGCATTGTAAGGGTTCAGTGGAGTTCATGTTTTGCTGCCATTGCGTGTTTACTATTGCTTGGATTTGAAACTCTCAGGGGTTTATGTCTAGTTGTCTAATTTACATTTTGTTTCTATCAGCTCAGATTTGAAACACTTCTCTCACATTTAATGATTTATTTGTTGATAATACACTAAACAACATAAACGCAACATGTTAAGAGTTGGTCCCATGTTTCATGAGCTGGAATAAAAGATCACTGACATTTTCCATACACCCAAAAAGCTTATTTCGCTCAAATTCTGTGCATACATTTGTTTACGTCCCTGTTGATGAGCATTTCTCCTTTGCCAAGATAATACATCCAGCTGACAGGTGTGGCATATCAAGAAGCTGATTAAACGGCATGATCATTACACAGGTGCACCTTGTGCTGGGGATAATAAAAGGCAAATGTGCAGTTTTGTCACACAACACAATGCAACAGATGTTTGGAGGGAGCATGCAATTGGCATGCTGACTGTAAGAATATCCACCAGAGAATTTGGCAGTAAGTCAAACCGGCCACATACCACTTGTATGGCGTCGTGTGGGCAAGCGGTTTGCTGACGCCAACGTTGTGAACAGAGTGCCCCATTGGTTGTGGTGGGGGTTATGGTATGGGCAGGCTACGGACAACGAACACAATTGCAATTTGAATGCAGAGATACTGTGACGAGATCTTGAGGCCCATTGTCGTGCCATTCATCCGCCACCATCACCTCATGGTTCAGCATGATGATGCACAGCCCCATGTCGCGAGGATCTGTACACCATTCCTGGAAGCTGAAAATGCCCCAGTTTTTTCATGGCCTGCACACTCACTTGACAATGTCACACATTAACCATGTTTGGAATGCTCTAGATCGACTTGTACGATAGGGTGTTCCAGTTCCCGCCAATATCCAGTAACTTCACACAGCCATTGAAGACAATGTGAAGGAGATGTGTCAAGCTACATGAGGCAAATGGTCACACCAGATACTGACTGGTTTTCTGATCCACGTCCCTTCTTATTTGAAAAAATGTAATAAAAATTGTATCTGTGACGACAAACCTATGCATATCTGTGTTCCCAGTCATGTGAAAACCATAGATAATGGCCTACTGAATGTATTTTAAATTGACAGATTTCCTTATGAACTGTAACACAGTAAAATCTTTCATTGTTGTATGTTGTGGTTTATATTTTTGTTTAGTATAGTCTTGTAGCCTATAATTGTCACAATAAAATCCGGCAGGACTTTGTCCAGTAACCCATTGTGGTGTCCTCTGCTTTACATTGTCGTGGACTGGAGTGGTAGAGCTACTGCATCAGGTTCAGATGGGCGTCTTGCCTCCTTACTCTATTATAAGGAAACACTTATTTAAAAAAAAAAAAAAAAGGTTTTCCTTGTTGGGTTTCCTGTAATCTCTCGATGACAGTGGCCCAGAACAGGAATTGGCAGCTCTCCCCCATCTGGCATCGCTCCAACATGACTTACATCAGATTTATGGACGTGTCTTTTTTAATTTTATATCTCCTCACGACACAAATTTGCCTGTCGTGGAAATTTATGAAAATAATCAAATTATTATGCAGCTCGTGTAGTTTGTGTACCCTCCAAAAATAGTGTGGGGTTAGACTGGATTAGAGTGAATGTGTTTTTAGAGATTACAGTCAAGGAAATGGTTTTCATCTATGACCTTGAGCATAAGAGTGCGTGCATTTTATTTATGTGTTCCATTTTTTATTTTGGATCATTTTGCAAGCCTTTTGAGGTGATGGAATGTTTGGATTTTCAAAACTATTCCATGGTAAGGCCTGACAGAAAGAGTACTGTCTGTTTTCTGATTAGACTTCAAATAGGGCCCGCAATCTACATTTGATCAATATGTGTGATTTATGTCATGAATGTCAGTGTTATAAAAAGCTTTGGACCTCAATGTTGAATGTCCTCAAAGTAAGATCATGTTGGCCACTCTACCAAAAGGATGTTATCTGCTGCCCTCTAGTGATATTCTAATAGAACAACATGCACCAAGAAATCACATTTAGATTATGGCGATTCATATTAACAGAACATGCAAGTCGCGGATGCAACGATCTGCTGTCCTTACCGAATTCTGATGCGCACTTTGAAGGTGTTAGAATAACTGTACACGTTTACTTTGCCTCAGCCAACAAGATGAGTAAAGAATAGCAAAATCACTGGCCCATGTCAATCTACTACCCCCATAGTAGAAGAGTTTACATATTCTATTGGTCAGCCTGTCTAGAAAGAAATGGCTTTTCCCAAACAAACTCTGGGACGATAGATCCCAAATTCATACAACCAGTAGGCCTAGGCTAAAAAAAAACACGTTAAAAAGCAATGAGTCTGATGCAACTGATCAGATCATTTAGCTTAAAAATGTTAATGGAATACTTCATCACATAAGTGCAGCAATGCACACAAGGCACTAGGCAAGTTAAGTAATAAGTTGCATGGACTACACTAAGTGTTTAGCATGATTTTTGAATGACAACTGTACCTCATCTCTGTACCACACACACACACACAATTATCTTTAAGTCCCTCAGTCGAGCAGTGAGTTTCAAACACAGATTCAACCACAAAGACCAGGGAGGTTGACATTGACTATCTGAAGTTATTAATAACAATTTGGATGGTGTATCAATACACACAGTCACTACAAAGATACAGGTGTCCTTCCTAACTCAGTTGCCGGAGAGGAAGGACACCCCTCAGGGATTTCACCATGCGGCCATTGGTGACTTTAAAACAGTTTTCTCCCTATTTTAAACTCTGAGGATGACTCAAAAACATTGTAGTTACTCCACAATGCTAATCTAAATGATAGAGTGAGAAGAAGGAGGCCTGTACAGAATAAAAATATTCCGAAACATGCATCCTGTAAAGTAAAACTTTGTCCTTAACACAAAACGCTATGTTTGGGGCAAATCCAACACATCACTGAGTACCACTCTTCATATTTTCAAGTATGGTTATGCTTGTCATCGGCAAGGACTAGAGTTGTATTTTTTGGTGGGGATAAATATGAACGAAATAGAGCTAAGCACAGGCAAAACCTGGTGGTCTGCTTCCCAAAAGCTGAAGAACATGCGCACATCCAGGTACCTTTTTGCAGGTGCTGGAGTTGAAGGAGGAAAACGCTGCACACTGCTGCTCATGCTCCCAGGTCTTCATCAGGCATCCATTTTCCCAGGTGTGGGTGGAAGGTCGTATGCATGTATGGGCAGTACTCCGTGAAATCACTTCCTGAAACAGGAGGTACAAATGTATAACAGGTTCACAGTATAAATGTATATGACCACACACAAGGAATGTGATCAATATTTACAGTTTTTTTAATAGATATATCACACAAAAGTAGGTGGATTTGGCTATTTCAGCCACACCCATTGCTGACCAGTGTGTAAATTTGGGCACACAGCCATGCAATCCCATAGACAAACATTGGCAGTAGAATGGCCTTACTGAAGAGCCTGGTGACATTCAATGTGGCACCGTCATTTTTATTTTTATTTCACCTTTATTTAACCAGCTAGGCTAGTTGAGAACAAGTTTTCATTTACAACTGTGACCTGGCCAAGATAAAGCAAAGCAGTTCGACACATAGTCAATAATACAGTAGAGGAAAAAAAAGTGTATATATACAGTGTGTGCAAATGAGGTAATATAAGGGAGGTAAGGCAATAAAAAAATAGGCCATAGTGGCGAAGTAATTACGATATAGCAATTAAACACTGGAGTGATAGATGTACTGCGGTGCAAAGGTGCTAAATAAATACAGTATGGGGATGAGGTAGTTAGATTGGCTCTGTACATGTGCAATGATCTGTGAGCTGCTCTGACAGCTGGTGCTTGAAGTTAGTGTTGGAGATATGAGTCTCCTGCGTCAACGATTTTTGCAGTTCGTTCCAGTCATTGGCAGCAGAGAACTGGAAGGAAAGGCGGCCAAAGGAGGAATTGGCTTTGGGGGTGGAACAGTGAAATATACCTGCTGGAGTGCATGCTGCGGCTGGGTTCTACTGTGGTGACCAGTGAGCTGAGATAAGGTGGGCTTTACCTAGCAAAGACTTGTAGATGACCTGAAGCCAGTGGGTTTGGCAACGAGTATGAAGCGAGGGCCAGCCAACGAGAGCGTACAGGTCACAGTGGTGGGTGGTATATGGGGCTTTGGTGACAAAACGGATGGCACTGTGATAGACTGCATCCAATTTGTTGAGTAGAGTGTCGGAGGCTATTTTGTAAATGACATTGTCGAGGATCGGTAGGATAGTCAGTTTTACGAGGTGAAACAGTTTTACGAGTGAAGGATGCTTTGTTTGTGAAGGATGCTTTGAAATAGGAAGCCGATTCTAGATTTAATTTTTGATTGGAGATGCTTAATGTGGGTCTGGAAGGAGAGTTTACAGTCTAATCAGACAGTCTAACCAGACACCTGGGTATTTGTAGTTGTCCACATATTCTAGGTCAGAACCGTCCAGAGTAGTGATGCTGGGCGGGAGGGTGCAGGCAACGATCGGTTGATGAGCATGCATTTAGTTTTACTTGCATTTTAAGAGCAGTTGGAGGCCACGGAAGGAGAGTTGTAATGGCATTGAAGCTCGTCTGGAGTTTAGTTAACAGTGTACAAAGAAGGGCCAGAAGTATACAGAATGGTGTCATCTGCGTAGAGGTGGATCAGAGAATCACCAGCAGCAAGAGCGACATCATTGATGTATACAGAGAAGAGAGTCGGCCCGAGAATTGAACCCTGCGGCACCCCCATAGAGAGTGCCAGAGGTCCGGACAACAGGCCCTCCGATTTGACACACTGAACTCTATCAGAGAAGTAGTTGGTGAACCAGGCGAGGCAGTCATTTGAGAAACCAAGGCTGTTGAGTCTGCCGATAAGAATGTGGTGATTTGTGTATATTGGTTCCTAACTTCTCTGAAAAGTTGCATATCACGGGGGCTATTTGATGCTAATGCAGTACGCCACAATGTTTTTGTGCTGGTCGAGGGCAGTTAGACCTGGAGTGAACCAAGGGCTATATCTGTTCCCGGTTCTACATTTTTTTGAATGGAGCATGCTTATTTAAGATGGTGAGGAATGCCCTTTTAAAGAGTAACCAGGAATCCTCTACTGACGGGATGAGGTCAATATCCTTCCAGGATACCCGGGCCAGGTCGGTTAGAAAGGCCTGCTCGCTGAAGTGTTTTAGGGAGCGTTTGACAGTGATGAGGGGTGGTCGTTTAACCGCAGTCCCATTATTGATGCAGGCAATGAGGCAGTGATCGCTGAGATCCTGGTTGAAGACAGCAGAGGTGTATTTGGAGGGCAAGTTGGTTAGGATGATATCTATGAGGGTGCCCGTGTTTATGAAGTTGGGGTTGTACCTGATAGGTTCATTTGATCATTTGTGTGAGATTGAGGGCATCAAGCTTAGATTGTAGGATGGCCGGGGTGTTAAGCATGTCCCAGTTTAGGTCACCTAGCAGCACAAGCGCTGAAGATAGATGGGGGGGCAATCAATTCACATATGGTGTCCAGGGCACAGCTGGGGGCAGGAGCTGGTCTATAGCAAGTGGCAACGGTGAGAGACTTGTTTCTGGAAAGGTGGATTTTTAAAAGTAGAAGCTCGAATTGTTTGGGCACAGACCTGGCTAGTATGACAGAACTCTGCAGGCTATCTCTGCCACTCCACCCCCTTCGGCAGTTCTATCTTGTCGTAAAATGTTATTGTTAGGGATGGAAATTTCAGGCTTTTTGGTGGTCTTCCTAAGCCAGGATTCAGACACAGCTAGGACATCCGGGTTGACAGAGTGTGCTAAGGCAGTGAATAAAACAAACTTGGGGAGGCTTCTAATGTTAGCATGCATGAAACCAAGGCTTTTACGGTTACAGAAGTCAACAAATGAGAGCTCCTGGGGAATGGGAGTGGAGCTAGGCACTGCTGGGCCTGGATTAAGCTCTACATCACCAGAGGAACAGAGGAGTAGGATAAGGGTACGGCTAAAGGCTATAAGAACTGGTCGTTTAGGACGTTCGGAACAGAGAGTAAAAGGAGCAGGTTTCTGGGCGCGATAGAAAAGATTCAAGGCATAATGTACAGACAAAGGTATGGTAGGATGTGAATACAGTGGAGGTAAACCTAGGCATAGAGTGACGATGAGAGAGATATTGTCTCTAGAAACATTTTAACCAGGTGATGTCACTGCATGTGTGGGAGGTGTAACTGAAGGGTTAGCTAAGGCATATTGAGCAGGGCTGGAGGCTCTGCTTAAGTGAAATAAGACAATCACTAACCAGAACAGCAATGGACAAGGCATATTGACATTAGGGAGAGGCATGCGTAACCCGGTGATCATAGGGGTCCAGTGTGTAGTTAAGCTGGCTGGAGACACGGCGATTCAGACAGGTAGCGGGCCGGGGCTAGCAAGCTAGCAGAAGGGCCTTATAGGTACGTCGCAACGAAAGAAGTCTGTTGTAGCCTCCTCGTGCGGGGCCTCCTCGTTGCAAAAACAACCCTCGGGCAGATTACGTCAGTAGTCCAGTCGTGATGGATTAGCAGGGCTTCGTGTAGTAAAAGGGGTCCAGGCTAATTGGCAAAATAGGTATTGTAACCCAAGGAGTGGCTGCTAGCTGGGAGATGGGCCTAGCATGGGCTAGCTCCAGGCTAATTGGTGCTTGCTTCGGGACAGAGACATTAGCCAGGAGTAGCAACTCGGATTGCAGCTAGCTAGCTGCAATGATCCAGGTGAAAAGGTTCAGAGCTTGCGGTAGGAATCCGGAGATATGGAGAGAAAATAATTCCGGTATGCTCTGGTTTGAATCGCGTTGTGCAAATTAGCGAGGGATTTCCGAGCTAGAGGTTAGCTGATGACCGCTACCAGTGGTTAGCTGACCACTATCTAGTATCTAGTTAGCGGGCTAGCTTCTGTTGGGGGATTCTGGTTCGAAAGTAAAGAAAAATACTTTAAAAAATAGCAGATCAATACCACATTGCATGAGGCAAGTTGCAGGAGAGTATTTTGAAGTTGAGGTTTAGGAAAAATATATAAAAAAATGCAAAGAAAAAAGATAGAAAAAATATATACACAGGACAAGATGAGGACAAAGACGTCTGTCTGCTACACCATCTTGGAACAAAACTGCAGTCTGGACCCCAGTTCTAGGAGATAGTCATGGTCACGTAAACGTGGTCATGGAAAACTCCTGGCCATAGACATGACCTAATGTAATCTATAAAAATATACATAAGGAATATAAGGCTGATTTTAGTCAGGTGCCCAGTGATCCAGTAGAGTTCTGTTACTTACACAAACGCTGAGGGGGAGTAAATTGGTGGGAACTCATTGACATCCAAAACGTTGTCTGTTTTGTGTGGAGCATTCCACTGCCACGCTGTAGGCTCTGACCAATAGAACACTGTGGGCCAGGGCCATAGGATTCCACATTTCCAACAAGTCAGTTCGTCAACTTTCTGCCCAGCTAGAGCTGCCTCAGTCATCTGTAAGTGCTGTTTTTGTAAAGTAGAAGCGTTTAGGAGCAACAATGGCTCAACCGCGAAGTGGTAGGCCACACTAGCTCACAGAACGGGACCAATGAGGGCTGTAGCGTGTAAAAATCATCTATCCTCAGTTGCAACAATCACTACCGAGTTTCAGACTGCCTCTGGAAGCAACTTAAGCACAAGAACTGTTTGTTGGGATCTTCATGAAATTGGTTTCCATGGGCGAGCAGCCGCACAAAAGCCTAAGCTCACCATGCACAATGCCAAGCGTTGGCTGGAGTGGTGTAAAAGATGGAAACGCATCCTCTAGAGTGATGAAACACGCTTCGCCATCTGGCGGTCCGACGGATGAATCTGGGTTTGGCGGATGCCAGGAGAACGCTACCTGCCCCGATGCTAGTGCCAACTGTAAAGTTTGGGGGAGGAGGAATAATGGTGTGGGGCTGTTTTTCATGGTTCGGGCTAGGCCCCTTAGTTCCAGTGAAGGGATATCAATGCTACAGCATACAATGACATTCTAGACAATTCTGTGCTTCCAACTTTGGAGGAGATCCTTTCTTGTTTCAGCATGACAATGCCCCCGTGCACAAAGCGAGGTCCATACAGAAATTGTTTGTCGATCAGTGTGGAAGAACTTGACTGGCCTGCACAGAGTCCTGATCTAAACTCCGTCAAACCTTTGTGATGAATTGGAACGCCGACTGCGATCCAGGCCTAATCACCCAACATCAGTGCCCAACCTCACTAATGCTCTTGTGGCTGAATGGAAGCAAGTCCCTGCAGCAATGTTTCAACATCTAGTGGAAAACCTTCCCAGAAGAGTAGAGGCTGTTATAGCAGCAAATGGGAGACCAACTCCATATTATTGCCCATGATTCTGCAATGAGATGTTCGACGAGCATGTGTCCACATTCTTTTGGTCGTGTGTATGCGCGCGCGCGTGTGTGTGTGTGTGTGTGTGTGTGTGTGTGTGTGTGTGTGTGATCTCTCACACTATTCAATTTGGGCAAAAAAAGCATTTGGACATTTTGGAACAATAAAAACGGTTTTAAGTTAAGGCCAAAGGAGACCGTGTGTTGAGCCTGTGGATCCAGAAAGATTCCCTTTTGAAGATGGGTTTCAGTTGTGGGTCAGTATCCATAATGTCCCAGTGCTGCCTGATAATGTCCTTTTTTTAATGCCTTTCCCAAGGGTGAGTATTCTACTTTTCTTTTACTTTTGGTTGAAGGCTTTCCAAGTGTGTTAGCCCTTCAAAACAATCATTTGCATGTTTTATCCAATTTGTCATTTGTAGCCGTCTTCCTTTTGTGAGGTCCGTGGTCGGTTTCTGGTAAGAAGCTTCAGAGCTGTGTATTCTTCTGATGCTGCTGAATTGACTAACAGTGAGACTTTTTAAATAAGTGGACGTGGCTGGAAGTTGTCACCTCTTGAGGGTGGTTTCCTATATAGATCTGTAGAGGGAGGGTTTTGTCCTTCATAAAACTGATTTTGTGATAGGGCGTAGTTAATGGTGAAGCGATGGTGCGCATTCATAGTTTAATTTATTTATATATAAAAAATGTATTTACCCCCTTTTCTCCCCAATTTCGTGGTATCCAATTGATTTTTAGTAGCTACTATCTTGTCTCATCGCTACAACTCCCGTACGGGCTCGGGAGAGACGAAGGTCGAAAGCCATGCGTCCTCCGAAACACAACCCAACCAAGCCGCACTGCTTCTTAACACAGCGCACATCCAACCCGGAAGCCAGCCGCACCAATGTGTCGGAGGAAACACTGTGTACCTGGCGACCTGGTTAGCTTGCACTGCGCCCGGCCCGCCACAGGAGTCGCTAGTGCGCGATGAGACAAGGATATCCTTACCGGCCAAACCCCCCCCTAACCCGGACGACGCTAGGCCAATTGTGCGTCGCCCCATGGACCTCCCGGTCGCGGCCGGCT
This sequence comes from Oncorhynchus tshawytscha, assembly GCF_018296145.1. Classification (NCBI taxonomy): domain Eukaryota; kingdom Metazoa; phylum Chordata; class Actinopteri; order Salmoniformes; family Salmonidae; genus Oncorhynchus; species Oncorhynchus tshawytscha. Next base: position 38,816,942 of record NC_056441.1, read on the forward strand.
GCGACAGAGCCTGGGCTGGGATAAAGGGGTTAAGGTCTGGATTCAGCACCACCTTTTTTCCCCAAACATTGGTTAAAATAATTAGGAGCCGTAGTGCCCCCCGTCGCTGTCCCTTTGGTCTGGAAGAAAAAGTCAGTTCCACCACAAGTCCACAATACAATTGGCACATTCATTGAGGAAGAACTTGAGGGCCTCTAGGGCCACCCTGGTGGGGGATGTTTAGTATATAGACTGGTAACATCAAAAGTACACAGAATAGAATGTTCTGGTATATGGCCCACATATTTCAGGAGATTAATCAAATCAATAGTCTCTGGTATACGTGGGGAGAGCGATCACCCGGGGTTTCACTAAATGGTCTACAAAGGCAGAGATATTCTCTTTCAGCGATCCGTTACTAGGAGAGTGTACATGACCAGGGGGTTGTCAACTTTCATATACTCATATTCTGTCTTTGTAATTTTCAGCACTGCATTCTCAGAATGTCCTTGTCATAGTTTGCAGCTTTTTACATCACTATTGCACCTCTGTCGGCATGTTTTTATCATCATACAGGAGTCATTTTTGAGTTCCATAAGGATTTCTTTTCCTGCTTTGGACATATTGTGGAATAACTAGTATTCTTGTTTCTTAGCCAGGAGATAGCCATGTATCTTTCTCAACGAGGCAGCAATAGGTTTCAAGAGGGACTTATTTTGGGTGGTAAATATTTGCTAAATGCGTTTTCCCTTATGTCTTCAAAGCGAGAGTCAAGTTCATTGTCATTCAGGTTATCAATTGGAAGAGCATTAGCACTCTCCTGTCTGGTTACTAGTCTCATTCAATGGATTTACATTGAAGGGGGCAACCCCATTACCCCAAAACTCAGTCACTCAAACTGCGTCACTCAAAAGCTCAGTCACTCAAAAGTCGATAACTGTATCAGTCATTGGCCTGTGATGTTGGGACAAATGATAGTCCCTTAGCTAGGGCAGATGAACATGTATCAGATATAGACCTGTTGGACAATTGAATTACCGTGTCTTGCTCCGTGTGTGTGGGGGGGGACTTCGGGTGTTGCCGTCTTCCTGCGTTATCCTCTCCAGCATTTCTTGCTTGGAAAGCGGGGTGGGTGGTGGTTGTGATGACGGCCTATTCGATGATGTCGTCCATCGGGATTCTCCAAAAAAGAAGACGCTCCGGCTCTTAATTGGTCACTGGAGTTAGATGTGAAGGGAGGTTGATCGCCACTAGGATTATGGCTGGGCTGGCGTTTACCCTTCCAGCTTGCTCGTGGGAGTGTCTCCGCCATCCCTCCAGAAATGCACCTTCTGCTCTGTGTAGTTTAAAAAAATTTTTTTTTTTAGCTTGCTTGGCTTTGTCTCCAAGTTTGTCATTCATTTTTCCCACGTTGATCAATGTTCTCTTTTTTTTGTCCTTTATTGGTGATCTTGCTTTCTAGATCAACATTTAGCTGTTTCATTTGATCTCTAATCATGCTCAATTGTTCTGACTTCTTGTATGGTCAGAGCCATTAAATCAAAGGAGTATTTATTAAGAATCTCGCACCATCGTTCACAAAAGAAGGGGTTGTTCAAACCAAGAGAAGGTGCTTTCTGTATCCATAATCCTCGTGGAATTATTTTATGCCTTAGATAATCGCTCAAGGTAACTGCATGATAATTACTGTTGTGCTTCTCAGCCAAGGGAGTGGGCTCACTCACAATTTTGCCTAAGAACACAGCCATGAATAAAGAATGGTACCAACACATCCTCATAGGGCAACTTCTCCCAACTGTCCAGGAACAGTTTGGTGACGAACAATGCCTTTTCCAGCATGATGGAGCACCTTGCCGTAAGGCAAAAGTGATAACTAAGTGGCCCGGGGAACAAAACATCGATATTTTGGGTCCATGGCCAGGATACTCCCCAGACCTTAATCCCATTGAGAACTTGTGGTCAATCCTAAAGAGGCGGGTGGACAAACAAAAACACACAAATTCTGACAAACTCCATGCATTGATTATGCAAGAATGGGCTGCCATCAGTCAGGATGTGGCCCAGAAGTTAATTGACAGCATGCCAGGACAGATTGCAGAGGTCTTGAAAAAGAAGGGTCAACACTGGAAATATTGACTCTTTGCATCAACTTCATGTAATTGTCAATAAAAGCCTTTGACACTTATGAAATGCTTGTAATTATACTTCAGTATTCCATAGTGACATCTGACAAAAAATATCTAAAGACACTGAAGCAGCAGACTTTGTGGAAATTAATAATTGTGTCATTCTCCAAACTTTTGGCCACGATTGTACACTTACTAAGTAGCAAGATGATGGTTGGTTCACAGACACACATCTATACTGTACACATTGGTGTCCTATAGTTTATTTAACCTTGTGTTTGTCCCCTCCCTCCCTCTTATCTCTCCCTGCAGCTGTCCACTGCAACCTGACCCAGAATGGGATGGACCACCAGATGTGCCCGGACGATGTGACCTCTCACCTGGAGGAGGAGCCTCTGGACCAGGGTGCCATGCTGGACGACGACAGCCCCACCTATCAGGACGTGAGCCCCGGGTACCAGCGCCGCTCACCGCCCCAGCGCTCCGTCTCCGAGTCAGAACTCTCACGTGTAAGAACGGGGACTTCAGTGCCGTCTTCATCAACCCAGTCCTCGGGACCCACTAGTCGTTACATATATTTGACGTATCCTAAATCCAGCACACCTGGTTCATAAAAAAAAACGCTTGCTGATTAGTTGACTAGTTTTCAGGTGTGCATGGTGTTGGAGCACGTTACATGTATGGTACGGCTGGTGTGACCCGAGGACTGGGTTGAGAAAGGCTGCTCTAACAAATGTCAGGATGGGTACCAGGCTGGGGTGACCACTCACCATAATCATTGGTATGTAATAGATGTGTAGGTGCATTTTGGGATATTTGTAATGTGTCCCATCTTTCGCTGTCCCTTGCTAATTTTCAAGGCATTTCAGATCTGTAATTCTAACAGACAATCTTGAATTCAGCAATTACTTACTACACTTTCTGGCACCTAACCATTGCTTGATCAATCAAGTAAATACACAACTTTTCAAATGAACTCCCTTGACAGCCCTTATTCAATGTTTCCTGAGAATGACTTGTTTAGATTAAAGGTTGTCATCAGTGGAGAATTTTATTTGATTTCCTCTCTAAAAATGGCATCCTGTCGAGACAACAGATCTGACATTTCCTCCTTTTTCTGCCTCTGTCTCTGATGGGAGATGAGAAAGAAAACGACAGAGATAATTATCTGTCAAGCTGACTGCCTGGAACTGCTTTCACCCAGACAATATGTCCTCCAAGAAGCCCTATGTAGCTACGCCTTTGAAATGTAGAGGAACAACTAGGCTTGGGCAGATTTTAATATTGTCATCCTTCTCTTATCCCGGGATTTAGTGAAAACGAACATGAACTAAATGGCAAAGACAGGCAAATCCAGCTCATAAAGTTATACAAGCATAGCTAGTAGCTACCGAATGTCATTTCTGATGAGTGTGGACATTTACGAGCAAGAGTGAACGAGAGAAATTGTGCAAATGAACAAAGTTGTGATGCATGCTTTTCTGATGGAAGACTAGCATGTGCACACGGAGGAGAGAACTCTAGTAGGAAGCATAGGGGAAAAAATGTCAGCTGTGCAGAACTCATCCAGAACTCTCTGACTTCTGGCAGAAAGCCATTATAAGATATCTGACGGCAAACATTTTAGTAGTGAATTGCATACATGTGTAACTTCATCGCCTCATGTGCGCCGCACAACAGAGACTCACTATAGATATAGAAATCTATACACTCCCGTTGTGCGACTTACTAACAAGCGCGTGACTGGCTCAACCGTTTTGGGGAACTATGGTAAGCTTCATAATGTGACAGGTGACATGACAAACCCACTCTGCTTTATCTCCTAATGTATTGCACAAGTTGACTGCAGGTATTAACTAAAAGTAGTTACAAATAGTCACTTTTTATTGAAAATGTTCAAATATTGAAAAACCGTCCTGTGGCTTTTTCCAATACCCTGGTAAACGGTATAACGCATAAGCCTACGAACAACTAGAATGTTTTTTTTTATGGTCTCACTGCATGGTACAGGCCTTCTGTGTTCCTACAGTATAAGAGTGTGATAAACCACCATGTAGGTTAATTTGAAAAATAATGTGGGGGGGCGGAGCTGTTGGCAGAGATTGGAGTAGCCAGGAGGAAGGCACGGCCAGCCGTTGAATGTAGCATAAAGTACAACACGTCTTAATCACAAACTGTATTTTCAACCATGTACATTGTACAGTATCTGCCATTTGAGTTCATGACTTTGATACCCTTTTCACACTACTGAGCCAAACCAACTCGAGCCAAGCTGTACTGCTCTGGCCAGGCTACACATTCCCCTAGATGCTGGAACATGTTTGAAAGGACAATAAGAAAAGAAAACGTCGGAGCCATCACAGTACGGCGCAGTTCTGCCTATAGAGGGAACTCTGTGGCTAAGCAATGGCATTGACTGAAAGCATGACCTTTGTAGAGCATGGTGCCTTCAACTCCAGGATAATGGGTTCGATTCCTGGGACCACCCACCCATAAAATATATGCGCGCATGACTAAGTCAAATTGGATAACAGCGTCTTCTAAACGGCATATATGATCATGGAAAATCAAGAGACCCTACAGATATCATGCCCAAAGCAATATCTTACTTTGTCTTACACACACATGAACTTCTATTGCCCTGCTGTGTTATGGACCCATATTGACTTCTGAGGTCAGGGAATTAAAAGCCAGTGTTGTGTTGTGCACATTCTTTTGATGTGGCCCAATGAAGTCGGTCTTGACGCTGCTTGTAAATCCAATTTCTCAACCTGGAGCGCGTCTTTTAAAGAAAGCGGTTATTAATTCACTCAGAATAGCGTGTAATTTCTCCCTCCCAGCCCGGCCTGCCGTCCACATAGCGACAGCCTAGCCTGCCTTATCCCCGCAACGTAATGGAATAATTAGTTCATTTTCTTTTCCGTTGAGCTTTGGGAGCGAAATAATAAAGGGAGAGAAACAGCAGGCCCAGGCAACGCCTGACGCAACGCTGGACTAGTTAATTAAGTGAGCTACGAAAGGAGATGGGGCGAGAACAACACTGGGGCTCGACGTCTCAAATGACCACTCAGTCAGTGTGACACTAATGGCTATTCCCTCTCAACAGTGAGGAAATGTATCGGAATGATGGAATGATGCAGTGTGGTATTGGATTGGTGCAGTGTGACCATGTATTCGCTAGATGGCGCTGTATGTTTGTGAATGCCAGAGCTGTGTAGTGTCCTAACTAGGCTACACAGTGGTGGAGCTATGCTAACACTACAGTACGAGAGCTCCTTGAATGCCTTTAGATTCTTGTAATAATGGTGTTACTTTGAATTAATGTAAGTAATTAATTCACTATCGATCGGTAAGGCTTTTAGTGTCAATATTAAGTATCCTATTAATTACACCTGGTAGTAGTCTGTGTTGCTGTGGGTTTCATTTTCATGGCTTTGGCAACTGACATCCTTAAAGTGTTTGTGTTTTGAAGTTGTCCTTGCTCTGTTGCTAAGGTAACATGTAAAATACATGAACTGCGTAGTGTGTTAAATTATGCCAAGGACAGATTGACTGTTTTTTTGTGTGTGTGTGTGTGTGTGTGTGTGTGTGTGTGTGTGTGTGTGTGTGTGTGTGTGTGTGTTTACGAGCTTGTGCATGCAGACATATTCTCAATTTCTCACTTAGAAATAAAGCTGTCTTTTTCTCGCTCTGCACACCGGCGCTTGTCACTCAAATCTCTAATTGGCCCAGAGTCTCATGAAGTTCTGTGGATGATTTCCCTTTGTTTCTCCGTCTCTCTTTCTCTCTCTCTCTCACTCTCACTCACTCACTCACTCACTCAGCCTCACCCAGAAACACTGCTCTGTGTTGCATTACAGTACTATGAAATACATGGATGGCTATTGATTCAGGAACTGTTGCAGTTCCCCCTCCAACCCCAGCGAGCTTACCCTGTGCGGGGAACATTATGAGCTGAGCAGTAGAGTGAGCAAAGCCAAATCCTTTCTCTTGGATGACATACAGTACCAGTCCAAAGTTTGGACACCTACTCATTCAAGGGTTTTTCTTTATTTTACTACGTTGTAGAATAAAAGTGAAGACATCAGAAGTATGAAATAACACATGGAATCATGGAGTAACCCAACAAGTTTTAAATCAAAATGTGTTTTAGATTCTTCAAAGTAGCCACCTTTTGCCTTGATGACAGCTGGAATGCTTTTCCAACAGTCTTGAAGGAGTTCCCACATATGCTGAGCACTTGGTATATGCTGTTTCCCTTCACTCTGTAGTCCAACTCATCCCAAACCATCTCAATTGGGTTGAGGTTGGGTAATTGTGGAGGAGAGGTCATCTGATGCAGCGCTCCATCTCTCTCCTTGGTCAAATAGCCCTAACACTGCCTGGATGTGTATTTTGAGTCATTGTCCTGTTGAAAGACAAAAGCTAGTCCCACTAAGCGCAAACCAGATGGGATGGCGTATCGCTGCAGAATGCTGTGGTCACCTACTCTGTGTCTCACAACGGCACGGCGGTTGGAACCAGAAATCTCAAATTTTGACATATTTCCACCGTTCTAATGTCCATTTCTCGTGTTTCTTGGCCCAAGCAAGTCTCTTCTTCTTAATGGTGTCCTTTAGTAGTGGATTCTTTGCAGCAATTCAACCATGGAGGCCTGATTCACTCAGTCTCCTCTGAACAGTTGATGTTGAGATGTGTCTGTTACTTGAACTCTGTAGCATTTATTTAAACTGCAATTTCTGAGGCTGGTAACTCTAATGAACTGATCCTCTGCAGCAGAGGTAACTCTGGGTCTTCCTTTCCTGTGGCAGTCCTCATGAAAGCCAGTTTCATCATAGCGCTTGATGGTTTTTGCGACAGCACTTAAAGAAGTTTTTGAAGTTCTTGAAATGTTACGTATTGACTGACCTTTATGTCTTAAAGTAATGTCGGACTGTCATTTCTCTTTACTTATTTGAGCTGTTCTTGCCATTATATGGACTTGGCCTTTTACTAAATAGGGATATCATCTGTATACCACCTCTACCTTGTCACAACACAACTTATTGGCTCAAATGCATTAAGAAGGAAAGAAATTCCACAAATTAACTTTTAACAAGGCAGTCCTGTTAATTGAAATGCATTCCAGGTGACTACCTCATGAAGCTGGTTGAGAGAATGCCAAGAGTGTGCTAAACTGTCATTTAAAAAAAATGTTTAGGTTAATACATGATTCCAGAGCTGTTATTTCATAGTTTTGATGTCTTCACTATTATTCTACAATGTAGAAAATAGTCCAAATAAAGAAAAACCCTGGAATGAGTGTCCAATGTTTCGACTGGTACTGTAGGTCCCATTTATGCTTTGCGAAAACCAAACACTGCGTTCCACAGTAAGAACCTTATACCAATGGTCAAGCATGGTGTGGTAGTGTGATGGTTTGGGGATGCTTTGCTGCCTCAGGACCTGGATGACTTGCCTTAGAGATTACTTCCTTCTATTATCTGAGAATTCTACAGGAGAATGTCAGGCCAATCGTCTGTGAGCTGAAGCTGAAGTGCAGCTGGGGTCATGCAGCAAAACAATGATCCAAAACAGACAATCAAGTCTACATTTGATGTTTTGGAATGGCCTAGTCAAAGTCCAGACCGAATCCCAATAGAGATGTTGTGGCAGGACATGAAACGTGGCAGGACATGAAACGTGGCAGGACATGAAACGTGGCAGGACATGAAACGTGGCAGGACATGAAACGTGGCAGGACATGAAACGTGGCAGGACATGAAACGTGGCAGGACATGAAACGTGGCAGGACATGCCTTAAAGTATTTGCCCTCATTCTAAATTCTCTACTTCTGCATATATATATTTTTTATACTGAATGTCAGATCTTCAATGCAAACCTAAAATTTAGATAAAAGGGAATCTGAGTGAACGAATAACAATTACATACTCATTTAATTTAATAAACAAAAGTTATGCAACACCAACAGTAATGCCCCCGTGTGAAAGTCATTTCCACTCTAACTGGTTGTGCCACCTTCAGTTGCAGTGACTCCAACCAAACGCTTCCTGAAGGTGGCACAACCAGTTATTGAGTGTAAAGTGGAAATGACTTTCACACGGGGGCATTACTGTTGGTGTTGCATAACTTTTGTTTATGAAATAAATGAAATGAAATTCGTATGTGATATTTGTTCACTCCGGTTCCCTTCTATCTAATTTTAGGTTTGCGTTGAAGATCTGACATTCAGTATAAAAAATATATATATATGCGAGAGTAGAGAATTTAGAATGAGGGCAAATACTTTTTCACTGCACTGCTTCCTGTAGTTGTTGATCAGTCGCACACAAACACACACACACCTTCTTTCTTTCTCTCCCCTTTCCTCCCTACTAGCTCATCGTAGTGTTTCTGGCTAAGCCATCCAGAGCTACACTAGCTCATTCGCCGTACTGTACTGTACCATATGCCCCAGGCTGCTGGTCAGGGTTAATTGGTGGCGAGCTGAGCTGTATTTAATGGTTAACGTGGGTTGTTGTTGCAACGCCATCTTCTCCTCAGCGGAGGTCTCCTGTCTCTTCCGTCTCTGCAGATTTGGTGTCTCTGTGGCCTGCCAAAGCAGGCACGTCGGTCATCTGTACTCTAACTATACTTGGCACTGGGAGAAGGACAGTCTCTCTCTCTCTCTCTCTGTCAGTCAGTCAGTCAGTCAGTCAGTCAGTTAGTCAGTTAGTTAGGTAGGTAGAGACATAAAGGGGAATGTGGTGGGTACTGTTATGCTGGCCTAGCCGAGGTGGAGGCATGTTCTATTGCTATGCTGCACCACACAGCGAGCCGCTGCTGACTGGAGTGGGAGGGAAATGGGAGGAAGGGGGTGGATGTGAAATTTTAACCACCTCTCTCGGTGGGTAATTTGAGTTGCCCCTCAATCAAAACGAAGCGATGCCAGCACTTTCGCTACAGTGGCGGCTTGTTCAGCGGGACGCACACTGAATGCCTGAGGGATTAGGCAACATATGAACTATCAACCTGGCTGCATGGTGTTGTCTGTCAAAGGATTTATAGTATGTCCCATTTGGTCTGGTAAATAGTGCTGTACAATGATTCCATTAGTGGTTCTTGTGAAACATGCATATCCGCTTATTACCCTATCTGTAGACAATGCTATATCATTGGTAAGGGAAAGGGGGATACCTAATCAGTTGTCCAACTGAATGCATTCAACTGAAATGTGTCTTCCGCATTTAACACAACCCCATCCGAATACTGGCATGTACTGTGTAATTTCTAATCCTCTGAATACTGGCATGTACTGTGTAATTTCTAATCCTCTGAATACTGGCATGTACTGTGTAATTTCTAACCCTAAGGCCTGCATGGTGTATAAGCTAGCTACTCTTGTGTATTGCTGTTGATTTTACTGACCTGCAGATCTAGTCTTAGGAACTGTGCCATCCGGATTATACAGATAGCCCTTTTATCTGCATTGGTTGATATTGTATTGTTTGTGTGTGCACTGTATATGTACAGTCTGTGTTAGTACTGTATGTGCCATCTATTTTGCACCTATAAGTCATCTGTTGTCTTTCCCCTCCACGCAGTCGGGGAATGTAAAGCTGTCCAAGCCGGTGGCCCTGTGGACCCAGCAGGACGTGTGCAAGTGGCTGAAGAAGCACTGCCCCAAGCAGCACCAGATCTACAGTGACTCCTTCAAGCAGCATGACATCACAGGTGCGCCCGCCACAGCCTGAGTCTGTCTGTCTCGTCGCGGTTACTGTTGCCACCGTCGCCATGTCAATCATCCCCCTAACGAGCCCCTCCAAGGTCACACCCGCCAACGACCCGCCTGCCGCATAATGACGAAGGCTAATTGCCACGCACTCAACCTCTCGGAGCACGACTGATTACATTAAGAATGTTTATTTGCAGCTCGCCGTGACTGGCGAAATGGAGCACTTCACCCATAATGCACTTAGGCCGTGAGGAAACCGAGGTCGCTGGGGTTAAGGGCTCAACCGGAGCACACGGCAGCGGCGTTCCATTAAGGGGTAGAAAATGCTAGCTGAGAAATGCTACTTTCCATTAAGATTAGTAGGAGCTGGCGACGTACAGTAAGAATCCCAATTAGCCCATGTCAATAACATGTACATAAACAAATAAAATAGCAAATGATGCACTATGTAATAAATATAGAAAAGGGCCCATTTCATCCATCTCATTTTGCTCATGAGAACCATCACCACGAGTTTCACTAAATTCAAACTTGGCAATAAACTTAGGTTTAAAATAGTAGATCATCTTAGCACGTTGTCTCTGAATATGCATTTCCTCATTTAGCCCGCCGATAATGAAACAAGCACATGACCTAAGATGTTGTCTCACAATTAGTGTAATGACCTGCGGTTATGAGATGTTTTTGTCTCAGGATCAGAGGAGTGGATAAGGGGTTAACCACCGGCCCAATTAGCGATAACGATATGCACAAAACACGCTAGTAATTCCCCTCGTCATCCCAACCCGCATGAATTAACAGACTGCAATTAAAACAGGCCAGGCCATACCAATCGGGCTCACAATGCAATTTGCATCCCAAACATGCAGAAATATCATGCATAATTTTTTCACTAGATTAGATTTAACTAGAGCAAGCAAATCATGAGGAATGTAGTATTGTGCTTGAGTACCACACTGTGTAAACAAACTAGTAGAATAGGAACAAGTACTGTGTACACAACAACAACTAGAAAGACCTATTGAGTCCCACTGGCCAAGGCAAGGAAATTGAGTTGGAAAATGATAATGCTGTGTGTGGTTCGTTTCTGGTCTGATTAGGAGAAGGCCCTTTGTTTGATAGGACTTACTTTTGCTATGGTATCTATGGTAATAGAGTAGGAAGATAATATTTCAACAGTCAGAGAGAACCCAACGCTCTTGTAGGAAGTCAATACAACCAATTTCATTGGTCTTGGCCCACTGGTCATCCTTTCAGAAGTAGCAAATCAATACAGGGCACCGTATCCAAATCATAACTCTTACACGTCCCTTATTTAGGTCCCAGCTCTGACAGTATAAGATATTTTACATCTCAAGGCTTTGCAGCAGCACTACGTTTTCACTTCTTTGAACGACTTCAATATGCAGCTGTCGGTTGCCATCCCCTGCCAGCAACGTGGAGCGGCAGCCAAAGTCAAAATCAATGTTTCCCATCCGAGCACCTCGATTGCCAAGATTCACCCCACCCCCCCCTCGACGCTCCCGAAAGACCACCTCCGAGTTTGACATTAACACCGAGCTGTCATTTTAAAATGCATTAAAGCATATTAAGGTGTAATTAGATATTAGTCCCCTAATCTTGTGTAATTACAGAGACTGAGTCGTGGCAGCGAGCAAACAGCATAGTGTGGTAAATGAGTTTAGTACACATTTACTGATACCCGTAAGTGTAATCAGCGGAGAGGTGCACAAACATATGTAATCAGAAGAGGGAAGTGAAGGGGTTGGCGTCGATTGAATCGCACTCCCCTGTCAGGGAGCGGTGCATTGAATGAATTAGAACATGGTGATCCAATGGCCTCCCACTCCAGACAGATAAAGAAAGGAATTGGATTAGATATGAGACAGTAACCGAAAGGTTGCTAGATCGAATCCCCAAGCTGACAAGGTAAAAATCTGTCGTTCTGCCCCTGAACAGGGCAGTTTAAGCCAGTGTTCCTAGGCCGTCATTGTAAATAAGAATTTGTTCTTAACTGACTTGCCTAGTTAAATAGGTAAAAAAAAAAAAAAAAAAAGTAGGGAATAGAGTGCCATTTGGGACACACACTTGCAGTCATATGTAAGAATCAAACAATCTAAAGTGACTAGAGAAATGGTGATGTTTTTAACAGCATTGGTTCTATTCAGTGGTTCACCTCCGTAAGAGCATAGGAGGATAGGAGTCTTTTATTGTAATATCGAGTGTTTTGATGTATCTCCAAGTGCTATTGGAAAAAGCCTGACTGCTGCTTAACCCAGTTGAACATGTTGCACACTGCTTATAAATGTTGTAAAAGGTATAAGCTTGTCACACAGCCAAGTTCCATCCTGTAAACATCCCCTCGTTTTTCCTCGGTCCATCTTTCCCTTTACAAATCACAGTGGCACGTATTACACAGTGGCAACCTGTGAGACACCTCCCCAGACATGTTCAAATCACAGCCGGTGTAGGTTATGATGGGCTGGTGCTCATTCCTCGAGTACTGTTTAGGACCCAATCAATGCAATGCAAATGGTCCGGGTGGCCATTTTGATTAATTGTTCAGCAGTCTTATGGCTTAATAGAAGCTATTAAGGAGCCTTTTGGACCTATACTTGGCGCTCCGGTACCGCTTGCCGTGTGTTAGCAGAGACAACAGTCTATGACTTTGGTGACTGGAGTCTTTGACCGTTACCCAGCAGAGGGGTCATTTAAATGGTGTTTTTCACCTTTCTCACAGCTCATCAAATATACATTTGCTACCCTGTGCGACACCTACCCAGGCACGTTCAAATCATAATCTACACCGACTGATTTGAACGTGCCTGGGTAGGTGTCGCACAGGGTAGCAAATGTATACCCATCTACTGGGCAATAGGCCTAAACAGCACTTGAGGAATGAGGACTAGCCCATGCTAAACTACACCAATGTCTCTCTGAGGACTAGGCATTCAGGCTAAAGGCTACATGCTTATTACTGACGCTCAGCCTGCAAACGGCTCCACTGTTCACCATTTTAGTAAGTTAAAAAATAAACATGAAACTACCTGAATATTCTCCTTAGAGGTCTTCGCAGGTCCAAAAACTTTCACCCGGAACCGATATGCATAAATAAAAATGAATATAGAGGCCCGTTTCAAATGGACCAAAGGACAACTAGACCCCCTCCGTATAGAGACCTGGTCGAATCCAGACCCGGTACGATCCGAGTGAGGGAAGCAGCAGAAAATGTTTATTTTTCATTTTTAAAGCTACTTTATTAACCGGAGCTGATAAAGCACTAGAGGGAGAGGGGTGCCACTCTAGCAGGTGGGGGGAGGGGTCGTACTGTGAGCGAGTGACATGGGGAGCAGGGAGGATGGGAGGGGAGAGACAAGCGACAGAAACCAACCAAGCCATCTCGCACTATAGCTGCCATAGCTAGGTTATTTATCATCAAATATGATTACGTAGGACCGGTGTTGGATTGCATCAAACTGGGAGACTCTAATTAAGCTAGGCTAACTGAGGCTGCAGTGCATGCACTTTCTCATCCTACAACTCCGTTCAGAATATTAAGTAGCAACCTGACTGTCTGTTGGCTGTTGGTCGTTTGTAGGCTATCCTTTAAAAGTCATTTTAATTTCATCTTCCATTGATTCCATATCTTCTAACTTTTGCCTCACGGTGTGAGGCTCTATGGCTGTAGCCTATTGCTGCTTTGATGACTTATGATTGGCCAACCGCAAGCTACACGCGCCACGTTCCACTCTCATGAAAAGCAAGAGCCACATTTATTAATGATACCATTTCTCTCGCTCTCTCTACTGCAGCAGTCTCCTTCTGATCTGTATGGGCCCTTTCGGACAAGTCTGTTAGAATTACACATACCCACATACCCGTGACTATTAAATCAGATCTGACCCAAAGCTGTGACATTATTTAGAATTCTGGACCTGCTCGGGTCCTGGATCGGGTCTCTGGTATTTGGGTAGACGTGGTTCCGTGAAGGCCTCTATTTCTCCTAGCAAATGACCCATCTGGACAGCTGTCGGGTAGAGAGACAGTGGGGATTGTCAGTTAGTCATCCCACTGATGAGGTGATTTTTTAATTTTAAAGTGGGCCTTGATTATGTCTTGACGATGTCTGGATCCAAGCGGGTGGATTGCTTGATTATGAGGTTAGATTGATCCCAAGTGATCTTAAGTGGAGAATTCTGAAGGATGCAATTGATCCTCAATGATTGTGAGAAAAACATTGAGGGATACAATGGAACGAACGCATAGTAAGTGATCAGATTGGATCTGAGTGATCTGGAGAGCCACCTAATTGTATGATCATTTGGTTCCTCTCACAAATCAAATACAATGTATTATATTGTTCCTCTGTGCTAGTTAATAAACAACGATTAGTGGCCAGATACTGTAGATGGGCAATGACTCTGCATTAGCATCCTGCTGAGGTTGCAGTCTGTGCATCTGATTATCCCTCTGCTGCTGTGCTTGGCTTCATTCAGGAAGAGGGCTGCAGCCCATTGAGAATGATGCCCCTCTTTTCTCCAGTCAGAAATAACATTAGCATCTAATTTGGAACCGATCTCAGAGCATAGTCCATCTCATGGACATTTGGGAGCCAAGTTTTTTTTTACAATATCGTGCCTAGGTTACTAAGAGTCGCATCATGGTCACCGTGTATTTGTAATGTGTGCCAGTAAGCCAAGTACTAGTAAAGGATGGTATACACAGTGTGTGGGAATGTTAACTCTCATATTTACTTAGACAACAGTGGGCCACATTAAATTGGCTAGCGGGCCGGATCTGGCTCACAGACCACCAGTTTTAGACCATTATAGAATATTATGTTGACAAGGATGTATTGCTCATTGCATGAAAGGAATTATTGCATATGTGGAAGGTAACCAGAGACTCCTGAGACATTCAGTAGTCTATGCCCACTTACACAGAAGACCCACACATGCAGCTGTGTCTGACGGTTTTATCTAGATCTACATTCTCCCCCTCTATCTCCAGCTCCAGCCAGCCCAGCTCGTACTGTCAAACACATGAACACAACATGTATGTTTGCTGACTGGAGCCATTTGGAGAGAGTTGGGAAAGTGAGGCTAATTTGCTGCTTTTGTGCCCCTGTCCTCACCCTCTGCTGCTCCACAGAGCAGTAATTAGCATGGCTTTTGGTTCAAACTCGAAAAGGGACAGATCCCGCAGGGGGGTGTGTGTGTGTGTGTGTGTGTGTGTGTGTGTGTGTGTGTGTGTGTGTGTGTGTGTGTGTGTACTCTAAGCCCCATTCATCAAACGTGGTGGTCGACTGTGCCAGGCCATAGATTAATCTGCCAGCAGCCCCACACTGAGGGAGGTCTGCACTCCCCCTGCCCATTAATCTAACGCCTGGTCTGTGGGCTCTGTGTGTGTGTGTGCACTGTAGGTTTGTATATGTAGATTTATGAATATGCTGACTTGAATAATGTATATTACAGTATCTGTACCTTTATAGGGGGGAGTAGTCATTTTTAATAGTAACTCATATTTGGATGAGGAGGAGGCAGTGCCTCATTCCCAGGCAGGTTTGGGGTAATGATATAGAGGGGCGGACAGTGAGAGAGAGCAGAGCTAACACCGCCAACCAACAAGCTACAGGGGTAATGATATAGAAGGGCGGACAGGCTACTGGAGAGTGGGAAGAGTGGGAGTGAAATTTAAATCCAATCAATATTGTGCAACTGAAGAGGCAGAAGTGGCTTAAATCATTTTCTCTGTCAATTGGCCAAAGATAAGTGGATACAGGAGATGAAGTAAAAAGGGAGCTTTGTTGTCTGGCAATGTTCCCATCAGACAGAGCTAGAGGAGAGGAAAGTATTACACTTATTCAGATGGAAACAGAAGCCCTCTTACCTTAGCTGGGGTTGAGTCGGAGTGTGTGTGCGTGTGCATTAGGGATGGGCACGGTTAATCGAATATCCAGATATCCGAACGGACGTTAGTATTTGATTACTTAAGTGAGTGTTCATTTTTGGAGTAGACCTATTTTAACAATGAAAAATATTTTTTTAAATGAAATAATCCTTGCAACGTTTTTATAAAACGGTGACTTGAGCTACTGATGGGCATTTCGCTGTCCAGGCTGCCCTGACATCGGTATGCTGTTTCCCCCACTTCAAATAGCAATTCTTCTGCCATGGCAAAAATCTCTGTCGCTGTTGCTGACAAATTACCTGAGAAAAGCACCCTGTCCCCTGTTTACCTTTGCGTCATTCTGATCGGTCGAGCAAATTAGTTACTATAAGAATTTTTACTATCCGAAAAACTGACATGATATTATTCGAATACTAACATAACCAATCTCTAAATAATACAATGTTACCTGCCATGATGTGACCCATTAGGAAATAGCTACTCTAACTCCACCACTGTCCCAGTGGTCCCGCATTTTGGGGTCACTGTGCTTTGTCTTAGCACTCCACTCATCCCCAAGTTGTCTAGTCAGTCCTGTACAAGTCTCTTCTTTCTCTACACTCTTCCTCTTTTCTTACTTGTTGTCTTCTCTTTTTTTCAAATCCACGCCCAGTCCCTCTCAACTAGAGGTCGACCGATTATGATTTTTCAACGCCGATACCGATTATTGGAGGACCAAAAAAGCCAATACCGATTAATTGCCCTACTTTTGGGGGGGGGGGATTAATTTAATTTTTAAATGTATTTGTAATAATGACGATTTATTTTATTTATTTATTTCACCTTTTATTTAACCAGGTAGGCAAGTTGAGAACAAGTTCTCATTTACAATTGCGACCTGGCCAAGATATAGCAAAGCAGTTCGACACATACAACGACACAGAGTTACACATGGAGTAAAACAAACATACAGTCAATAATACAGTATAAACAAGTCTATATACGATGTGAGCAAATGAGGTGAGATAAGGGAGGTAAAGGCAAAAAAAGGCCATGGTGGCAAAGTAAATACAATATAGCAAGTAAAACACTGGAATGGTAGATTTGCAATGGAAGAATGTGCAAAGTATAAATAAAAATAATGGGGTGCAAAGGAGCAAAATAAATAAATAAATAAAATACAGTAGGGAAAGAGGTAGTTGTTTGGGCTAAATTATAGGTGGGCTATGTACAGGTGCAGTAATCTGTGAGCTGCTCTGACAGTTGGTGCTTAAAGCTAGTGAGGGAGATAAGTGTTTCCAGTTTCAGAGATTTTTGTAGTTCGTTCCAGTCATTGGCAGCAGAGAACTGGAAGGAGAGGCGGCCAAAGAAAGAATTGGTTTTGGGGGTGACTAGAGAGATATACCTGCTGGAGTGTGTGCTACAGGTGGGAGATGCTATGGTGACCAGCGAGCTGAGATAAGGGGGGACTTTACCTAGCAGGGTCTTGTAGATGACATGGAGCCAGTGGGTTTGGCGACGAGTATGAAGCGAGGGCCAGCCAACGAGAGCGTACAGGTCGCAATGGTGGGTAGTGACAAATCAGATTGGTGACAAAACGGATTGCACTGTGATAGACTGCATCCAATTTGTTGAGTAGGGTATTGGAGGCTATTTTGTAAATGACATCGCCAAAGTCTGTGATAGACTGCATCCAATTTGTTGAGTAGGGTATTGGAGGCTATTTTGTAAATGACATCGCCAAAGTCGAGGATTGGTAGGATGGTCAGTTTTACAAGGGTATGTTTGGCAGCATGAGTGAAGGATGCTTTGTTGCGAAATAGGAAGCCAATTCTAGATTTAACTTTGGATTGGAGATGTTTGATATGGGTCTGGAAGGAGAGTTTACAGTCTAACCAGACACCTAAGTATTTGTAGTTGTCCACGTATTCTAAGTCAGAGCCGTCCAGAGTAGTGATGTTGGACAGGCGGGTAGGTGCAGGTAGCGATCGGTTGAAGAGCATGCATTTAGTTTTACTTGTATTTAAGAGCAATTGGAGGCCACGGAAGGAGAGTTGTATGGCATTGAAGCTTGCCTGGAGGGTTGTTAACACAGTGTCCAAAGAAGGGCCAGAAGTATACAGAATGGTGTCGTCTGCGTAGAGGTGGATCAGAGACTCACCAGCAGCAAGAGCGACCTCATTGATGTATACAGAGAATAATACTGAATGAACACTTATTTTAACTTAATATAATACATCAATAAAATCAATTTAGCCTCAAGTAAATAATGAAACATGTTCAATTTAGTTTAAATAATGCAAAAACAAAGTGTTGGAGAAGAAAGTAAAAGTGCAATATGTGCTATGTAAGGAAGCTAACGTTTCAGTTCCTTGCTCAGAACATGAGAACATATGAAAGCTGGTGGTTCCTTTTAACATGAGTCTTCAATATTCCCAGGTAAGAAGGTTTAGGTTGTAGTTAGTATAGGAATTATAGGACTAATAGGACTAATTATAGGACCCTCTATACCATTTGTATTTCATTAACCTTTGACTATTGGATGTTCTTATAGGCACTTTAGTATTTCCAGTGTAACAGTATAGCTTCCGTCCCTCTCCTCGCTCCTCCCTGGGCTCGAACCAGCAACACAACGACAACAGCCACCATCGAAGCAGCGTTACCCATGCAGAGCAAGGGGAACAACTACTAGAAGGCTCAGAGCGAGTGACGTTTGAAACGCTATTAGCACATGCTAACTAGCTAGCCATTTCACTTTGGTTACACCAGCCTTATCTCGGGAGTTGATAGGGTTGAAGTCATAAACAGTGCAATGCTTGATGCACAACGAAGAGCTGCTGGCAAAACGCATGAAAGTGCTGTTTGAATTAATGTTTACGTGCCTGTTCTGCCTACCACCGCTCAGTCAGATACTTAGATACTTGTATGCTTGTATGCTCAGTCAGATTATATGCAACGCAGGACACGCTAGATAATATCTAGTAATATCATCAACCATGTGTAGTTAACTAGTGATTATGATTGATTGTTTTTTATAAGATGAGTGCTAGCTAGCAACTTACCTTGGCTTACTGCATTCGTGTAACAGGCAGTCTCCTTGTGGAGTGCAACGAGAGAGAGGCAGGTCGTTATTGCGTTGGACTAGTTAACTGTAAGGTTGCAAGTGTGGATCCCCCAAGCTGACAAGGTGAAAATCTGACATTCTGCCCCTGAACAAGGCAGTTAACCCACTGTTCCTAGGCCGTCATTGAAAATAAGAATGTGTTCTTAATGGACTTGCCTAGTTAAATAAAGATTAAATAAAGGTGTAAAAATTGTTATGAAAACTTGAAATCGGCCATTCCGATGAATCGGTCGACCTCTACTCTCAACCTTCTCTCTCCAGCTCTCCTCTTCTCTCTCTTCAGGCGTTCTCCCCTCATCCTCTACTCCTCTCTTCTTTCTTCGCCCGGACATGCTACACTGCTCTGTGTATTAATTGTGGTTTGATACATTCCCTGTTGTGGCTTCGTGGGATTGTTGAGTCAATGACTCAGAACCGCAGTAGAGAGAGAGAGAGAGAGAGAGAGAGAGAGAGAAGTCTGGACCTCCACAGAGGCGTTTCGCCCGGCTGCTACTGGAAGGAGAGGAGAGGCGCTATGTTGGCACTGCTGCCAAAAAACTGGCAGCTTGGCTCCGAATTGCTCTTATCTCGACGCATCTTAAGCTGTCCACAATCGTACAGTTCTATCGCCTTTTAACTCTGAGCTGTTGATGACTAAAGATGCGTTATTATAGCAGTTGTTTAGTCATTGATCTGAAAGCTTTATCTCTCATACATCCTGTATGGTTGTTTGTTTATAGAACAGATAGCCACGAGGTAAAGCTAAAGGCGTATCCCTGTTGAAAGGCAGATTTGTGTCGGATTTCGGATGAGGTGCCAAGTGATGGTTGGTCGTTATTTATAGACTCCTCATGTGATCCTTTAACGTTCATATTGTCGTTCTCACCCACTCACTCACGTCCCATTTTACTGACCCTCGTAGACCAGTAAAATGTTTTTAGTTAGCTACTCTGTATTTGTGTAGTAGTCATCATTAAACCATACAGGAGCTGGCATTACAATTTTATTCGATTTTTTTTTGGACACATTTAGCGTTTTTGCCACACTTGCCATAGTTATCCGCAAATAAAGTGTTTTGGCAGAGTATATTTTCCGACGCTGTAGATCTGGGCGATTTAGGCAGCAACCAATATCGTGATACATTTCTTGAACTGATAAGTAAACGATAAGTTTATAACCTTAATCTGCTGGGTTTATATTTTTAAACTACAACTACTACTAGTTTGCTGGTTGTAGCCATCAGTTGTCACATTTAACAAACACCCATTTAGCAAAGTTATTCATTTCCAACTTCACATTTCTCTAGTATAGGCTACTTATTGTAATGAACGATATCAGCAAAAGGCCTGCGATAAGTGATCGGTGTGGTGTTGATAATTCTCGGTTTATCGTCCCAGCTCTACAATGCTGTCAGCTTTATACCACCAACACACAGCTTTGTGTGGTAATTCATGGTTGCATAAAGCCTAAAACTGTATTAAATCACCAAAAGTGACTTTCAGAAGATGACCTAGCCTACAATGCTTTCACAAAACACCCTTTTTTGTTATTTTTGTTACCTCAAATAATGAGCCGTGTCAAAGAAAGTAAATATGCACAAAGTCGTTAAGTAACAAATCGTTATGAAAATCTACAGTGCGTAAAGAGTCAGTAAGTACAGTGCTGTTGGAGGAGTAGATGGGAGGAAGGAGCTCGGGGGTGAAAGCGAGAGCATGTGACAGTCACACCACCGTAGTCCCGCTGTGAGACCGTAAACCAGGGAACGTTCACGGCTGCTAGCCAATCAGGAGGAGCGATCCGGAGCCCAGAGTCATTAGGGTCAACGAGTGATGGGTGGCTCTACAGGGATCGGGTTTATGCATGGTAATCACCGGGAATTATCTACTATCTAGCTCCCCAATCCCGCACACTGCCACAAAGGCCTTCCATAACGAGCGTAATTAATTAGACTCTACTTTCTCCACTGTGTTTTTATTACCGGACCAAATCCGCCACTTTTTAAACAAATTATATTCAAGAACATTCAATTAGGGATTATGAAAATCAAGAGCTCCCAGAAGGAGGTGCCTATGGGTGAAAGAAGAGTAATAATTATGTTAAGTGTGTTATGTCGCAAGATGAAGATATTTCTTCAGTGGGTCATCGTTGGCTGCTTGACGCTACCTGCTAGCATACCCGCGCAGAAATGTAATAACATGATTTGAATGGATAGACTAGAGCAGGGATCATCAACTAGATGTTTTTTTTTTCTTGAGCGGATGGTCGGGGGGCCGGAACGTAATTACAAATCATTTGTAGGCTGCAGATTGACCGCAGGAAGCCCAAACTGACAGATTTGACTAAAACACAATCATTTCAAACCTTGCTTACATTTGTATATGATCACGTCTCTCTATTTTGATTTTAAATTTCCAATCACTTGGAGCTGATTTCCTGCTGTTTTTACATGTCAAGCACTGAACATAATTTTTTTTATATATGTTGTTTTTTTTGCTCAGAAAACAAATTTGGCCCACTGGCTGCCAGTTGGGGAACCCTGGACTAGAGAATTATCTATTCATGGTTTGAGAATAGTCCCCTTGGTGAGATCTACACATAATGTAAATGGGATATATCATGGATGTATATATTGTGCTGCTTATTGTATGTAGCAAAGTTGAATGCAGTTGAAGGCAGCATTCAGAGAGAGATTCCTTTTTGGTCAGTTATGCTTTAGTTCACCTTGAGGTGCTTCAGAGATCTGAAGTGTGATCCAATTCCAAACAATTGATCAATTTCATTAAATATACATTGTTACTTATGGTGTTTATTCTGGGTGGGAGAGACGCATCAGTCTTATCTCATGAGGGGTTGGTTTTAACCTTTCTTTCGCTCTCTCTCTCTCTTTCCATCCAGGACGGGCTCTGATGAGATTGACGGACAGGAAGCTGGAGCGAATGGGCATCATGCAGGAGGGCCAACGGCAGTACATCCTCCAGCAGGTCCTGCAGCTCCGCGTCAGAGAGGAAGTCCGAACCCTGCAACTACTCACGCAAGGTATACAGCGCATTCGGGAAAGTATTCAGACCCGTAGGTTTTTTCCCACATTTTGTTACGTTACAACCTTTATTCTAAAATGGATTTTAAAAATGTTTTCCCTCGTCAATCTACACACAATACCCCATAATGACAAAGCCAAAACATTTTATTTATTTATTTTGCGAAGTTGTAAAAAAAAAAAAAAAATCACATTTAACATAAGTATTCAGACCTATTACTCAGTACTTTGTTGAAACACCTTTTGGCATCGATTACAGCCTAGAGTCTTCCTGTGTATGACGCTACAAGCTTGGCACACCTGTATTTGGGGTGTTTCTCCCATTCCTCTCTGCAGATCCTCTCAAGCTCTGTCAGGTTGGATGGGGAGCATTGCTGCACAGCTATTTTCAGGTATCTCCAGAGATGTTCGATCGGGTTCAAATCCGGGCTCTGGATGGGACACTCAAGGACATTCAAAGACTGCTTAGGGTCGTTGTCCTGTTGGAAGATAAACCTTTGCCCCAGTCTGAGGTCCTGAGCGCTCTGGAGCAGGTATCAAGGATATCTCTGTACTTTTCTCCATACATCTTTGCCTCGATCCTGACTAGTCTCCCAGTCCATGCCTCTGAAAAACATCTCCACAACGTGATGCTGACACTTTGCATTGGCTATAGAATTCAATTTTGGTTTCTCATGGTCTGAGAGACTTTAGGTTCCTTTTGGCAAACTCCAAGTAGGCGGTCATGTGCCTTTTACTGAGGAGTGGCTTCCGTCTGGCCACTCTACCAAAAGGCCTGATTGGTGGAGTCCTGCAGAGATGGTTGTCCGTCTGGAAGTTTCTCCAATCTTCACAGAGGAGCTCGGGTCAGAGTGACCATCGGGTTCTTGGTCACCTCCCATTGCTCAGTTTGGCCGGGGGGGCAGCTCTAGTAAGGGACTCGGTGGTTCCAAACTTCTTGCATTTAAGAATGATGGAGGCCATTGTGTTCTTGGGGACCTTCAATGCTGCAGACGTTTTTTGGTACCCTTCCCCAGATCTGTGCCTCGACACAATCATGGCTTGGAGCTCTATGAACAATTCCTTCGACCTCATGGCTTGGTTTTTGGTCTGACATGCACTGTCAACTGTAGAACCTAATATAGACAGGTGTGTGCCTTTCCAAATCATGTCCAATCAATTGAATTTACCACAGGTGGGCTCCAAGTTTAAGAAACATCTCATGGATGATTAATGGAAACAGGATGCATTTGAGCTCAATTTCGAGTCATAGCAAAGGGCCTGAATATTTAGGTAAATACGGTATTCCTATATTCGCTTTGTCATTTTGGGGTAGTTGTGTGTGTAGATTGCTGAGGATTTTTTTATTTTGTTTATTATTTTTTATAAATTTTGTGTGGTAGTGTCTCAAATGGCCCCCTATTCCCTATATAGCGCACTACGTTTGACCAACAGTAGGAATATAATGAAAATGGTGCCATCTGGGATGCACCTCATAAAACCCCTGTCATTGGTCATGATAAAGCCTGTTTGACTAGTGACCAGCTTTAAAAATGCCTGTGAAATGATAGGCCATTTCACTCACCCGATTGCATGGTCATGTGTCTTTACACTCAGTCAGTTTAAATTGTTCTCTAGGCAGACAGCCACCTGCCCCAATCAGCACTACAGCCAATTTATGTGTGTATTTCTGGGACCTACTCTCTACAGTCTGTCTCCCCATATCAGATCATCGTCCAAGCCCAACACTGAGTAACTGACCCCCTCACATCCAGTCATTCTTAGCGATTCGTCTCTCCTCAAAATCACTCGCACTGACACGCCCACATCACCACTGGCAACTGGAATCAGCCTCATCCCCATCAACTTGTCTCTTGCTGTCAACACAGACTGCTTTTGCCTCGGGGGCGAAACCCAAATACTGGCAAACTGTTCTCGTCATGAATTCCAGGAAAACAGTTGGAGTTGTGTTTTCGCTTTGATGGCCCTTTCTTATTGCCACTCTTCTCTCTCTTGCCACTTGTTTTGCCCTTGCAGTGCTGACGAGCAGAGAGCGGGAGGGGAGAGAGAGAGAGACCAGTGGATAGGCTGGAACAGACTAGGGCCCCCGGGCAAATCCACTGTAGGTGCTACTGCTGGGAAAGAGTTGAAATAAGGGAGAACAAGAGGGGTAGAGAGGGGCCTCCTCTGTCTCTAGAACGCTGAAGCTTGTGCTACTAGAAATACTGCTGTGAGAGGAGTAGTGAGAATTAGAACAGTGAGGGAAGAGAGGAGGTGAGAGAAATGGTGATTGGTGTGAAGAAAGGAGGAAGTGCAAAAAGAAGAGATTGAGGGAAGGAGATGGACAGAGGAGAACTAGTTTTAGTGCATATACTGCGGAAAGTGCTCGGTGGGTCAATTGTGGGGGAAGCAAACACTGAAGGAGGATGACAAGATGATAGAGGGAGAGAGCCTGAAACTGAGGAGAGCTAGTGTACTTCAGACACCTTTGGAATACATGTGTGGGAAGGCTAACAGCTGGAAAGGACCTAATGGTGAGGGATGTTGAGATAAGTGACATGTTTTTTTTTTTTGTGAGAAAAGTAGAGACTGAAGGAGAGATGAGGAGAGGAGATTGCTGGTGTAGTGATTAACCTTTAAGGCACAGTGGGCCATGGGAGGAAAATGGATTCCCATCTCTCACTCCCTTCACCGTTTCCACACCAGAGGGATGATTCTGAAGGATTCTCTACTTTTTTATCAACAAAAAGGGAGAGTTGTCCTTTTGCTAAACACTAACAGTCAAGTTAGGGAAAGACGGCTTTTAGACTGCGGAGCACGTTAAGAAAGCGTGGTAGTGTCATTGTTTGCCTAAACGGGCAGTCCCATTTGCATATACTTTCATAACATAGTTTGTTCACCTTCAGGCACATGGATGTTCAAAATGGATCCAAGCCTTGAACTCTTTACTATCATCTATCTCATGAAGGAAGTTGTGCACAAATTCCAACTACATCAGTTAATGCAAATCATATTAGTGATACTGTACTGTAAGAGGAAGGTGGGTTGCTTCAACCGCTGCTCCACTTATGTGACTGGATACTCTGTTGTTTTGGCATTGCTAGAGTGTATTCGTTAGCCTGAAAGACAGTGTATGCCACTGACTTTCTACTTTCCTTCTAGGTCTGTCTGTATCCATGGATACAAGTCAAATACTTAAGACAGTTGCTTGGTAATGAATTATAGCTTGTTAACCTTCTTGACAAGCAACAATAAAGAAAAATAAATTTAAACTGAACACAAATATAAACGCAACAATTTCAAAGATTTTATGATAGAGAAATCGACATTCAGTTCTCTGGCAACAGCTCTGGTGGACATTCCTGCAGTCAGCATGCAAATCAAATCAAAGTTATTTATATAGCCCTTCGTACATCAGCTGATATGTCAAAGTGCTGTACAGAAACTCAGCCTAAAACCCCAAACAGCAAGCAATGCAGGTGTAGAAGCACGGTGGCTGGGAAAAACTCTGTAGAAAGGCCATAACCTAGGAAGAAACGTAGAGAGGAACCAGGCAATGAGGGGTGGCCAGTCCTCTTCTGGCTGTGCCGGGTGGAGATTATAACAGAACATGGCCAAGATGTTCAAATGTTCATAAATGACCAGCATGGTCAAATAATAATAATCACAGGCAGTAGGTTGAAACTGGAGCAGCAGCACGGCCAGGTGGACTAGGGACAGCAAGGAGTCATCATGCCAGATAGTCCTGAGGCATGGTCCTAGGGCTCAGGTCCTCCGAGAGAGAGAAAGAAAGAGAGAATTAGAGAGAACATACTTAAATTCACACAGGACACCGGATAAGACAGGAGAAGTACTCCAGATATAACAAACTGACCCTAGCCCACCAACACATAAACTACTGCAGCATAAATACTGGAGGCTGAGACAGGAGGGGTCAGGAGACACTGTGGCCCCATCCGATGATACCCCCGGACAGGGCCAAACAGGAAGTATATAACCCCACCCACTTTGCCAAAGCACATCCCCCACACCACTAGAGGGATATCTTCAACCACCAACTTACCATCCTGAGACAAGGCCGAGCACGCACATGAGCTTCCCTGAGACGGTTTCTGACAGTTTTTGACAGAAATTCTTCAGTTTTGCAAACCCACAGTTTCATCAGCTGTCTGGGTGGCTGGTCTCAGACCAATTGCACGCTCCCTCATCTTGACATCTGTGGCATTGTGTTGCGTGACGACAACTGCACATTTTAGTGGCATTTTGTCCCCAGCACAAGGTGCACCTGTGTAATGATCATGCTGTTTAATCAGCTTCTTGATATGCCATACCTGTCAGGTGGATGGATTATCTTGGCAAAAGAGAAATGCCCACTAACAGGGAAGTAAAACAAATTACACAAAATTGCACAAAATTTGAAAGATTTGCTTTGTGCAAATGGAACATTTCTGTAATCTTTTATTTCAGCTCATGAAACATGGGACCAACACTTGGGACCAATACCTGTACGTGTTGCATTTTTATTTTTGTTTAGTATAGTACTAAAGTATACAATGTTCATGTTTTTATTCTAGAATTATATGCATACATACAGTACCATTCAAAAGTTTGGATTTTTGTTTATTTTAATATTTTCTACATTGTAGAATAATAGTGAAGACATGAACTATGAAAACACTTGGAATCATGTATTAACCAAACTATTGTTAAACAAATCAAAATATATTTGAAATTCTTCAAAGTAGCCACCCTTTGCCTTGATGACAGCTTTGCACACTCTTGACATTCTCTCAACCAGCTTCACCTGGAATGCTTTTCCAACAGTCTTGAAAGAGTTCCCACATATACTGAGCACTTTTGGGCTGCTTTTCCTTCACTCTGTGGTTCAACTCATCCCAAACCATCTCAATTAGGTTGAGGTTGGGTGATTGTGGAGGCCAGGTCATCTGATGCAGCACTCCATTACTCCCTTTGTTGGTCAAATAGCCTTTACACTGCCTGGAGGTGTGTTGAGTCACTGTCCTGTTGAAAAACAAATGATAGTCCCACCAAGTGCAAACAACATGGGATGGCATATTGCTGCAGAATGCTGTGGTGTGTGCCTTTAATTCTAAATAAATCACTGACCATGTCACCAGCAAAGCACCATCCCACCTCCTCCTCCATACTTCACGGTGGGAACCACATATGCAGAGATCATCCGTTCACCTACTCTGCATCTCACAAAAACACGGTGGTTGGAACCAAAGATCTCAAATTTGGACTCATCAGACCAAAGGACAGATTTACACCGATCAAATGGACATTGCTCGTGTTTCTTGGCCCAAGCAAGTCTTATTATTGGTGTCCTTTAGTAGCGGTTTCTTTGCAGCAATTTGACCATGAAGGCCTGATTCACGCAGTCTCCTCTGAACAGTTGATGTTGATGTTTGTTACTTGAACTCTGAAGCATTTATTTGTGCTGCAATTTCTGAGGCAGGTAACTCTGACCTTATCTTCTGCAGCAGAGATAACTCTGGTTCTTCCTTTCCTGTGGCGGTCTTCATGAGAGCCAGTTTCATCATAGCGATTGATTGTTTTTGCGACTGCACTTGAAGAAACTTTCAAAGCTTTTGAAGTTGTCCGTATTGACTGACCTTCATGTCTTAAAGTAAAGATGGGACTGTCATTACTCTTTGCTTGTTTAGCTGTTCTTGCCATAATATGAACTTGGTCTTTTACCAAATAGGGCTATCTTCTGTAAACCACCCCTACCTTGTCACAACTCAACGGATTGCCTCAATGAAAGAAATTCCACAAATGAACTTTTAACAAGGCACACCTGTTAATTTAATTGCATTCCAGGTGACTACATCATGAAGCTGGTTGGGAGAATGCCAAGACTGTGCAAAGCTGTCATCAAGGCAAAAGGTGGCTACTTTGAACCATTTCAAATATAAAATATTTTTTGATTTGTTTAACACTTTTTTGTTGTTGTTGGTTACTACATGTGTTATTTCAATGTTTTGATTTCTTCACTATTATTCTGCAATGTAGAAAATAGTAAAAAAATAAAGAAAAACCCTTGAGTGAGTCGGTCTGTTCATACTTTTGACTTGTACTGAATATTTTTTTCAAACAGTTGTGGGTAGTTCACCTTAGGCTGTATTAAATCTCCATAGACTGGAAAGTTAGCGGTTAGTTGTTCAAAAATATTGTCCCCCTCTGTATTGAATTTCATGGCCATAAATGATGCATATCTCCAATAGTAATTCTTTATTAGAGGCAAACCTCGTTAACATGCCATTGGATGCAAGTGACTGCATTACTCTTAGGAACTTGAATGACACAGCACAAAGAGTACAATACAAAGTTATCCGTCAAGTGTATTGGACTAATCGGTGGAGATGGATATAGCAAGGAAACACTTTAGTTGCTATGTTAGAAGAACAATAACTTTTAGTAGCAACAATAACTCCATTCTTCAGTCCACTTCACCTATTGTCTTTGCTGTAGGTCATTGGTTCAAACAGTCTCTGCTCTCACTGCATTCTTAAGCAAGAGTGTTTTCTCTAATGAAGAGTCTTTGCACCATAGAGTCTAAAGTGCAGAGTTTTCTTGCTCCCGGCTCCTTAATGAATGATCTCTCCCTGCTCTATGGCCTCATAGGAATGTCATCACTTGGTGATATTTAGTGATAAATAAAATATAGATATTACTCAAACCACCTTCCAGGCCGGATTGAATGGGTATACATGTTTGACACAGAATTAGAAATTCAAATACTAATAATAGTAATTTAATAGGATCTCTAAGGTTTGGCACCTCTGATTTAGAATCTTGACTCTGGAGTCTTTAGCGAAATATACAGTTGTCTTTACTCCGAATGAGTCTTCGGTGGGTAGTGTCTTTCCTTGGAGTCTTTAGTGAATAGAATGTCTTTACTCTGGAGTAAGAGGCTGAACTGAGAGGACTCATTATCTGAGCTCTGCTTGGCAGGCTGCTGTCTTCTGTGGAGTCACTAGCCATGACAATGCCTCAGTCTCCCCCTTTTCTCCCCCTCTTTCACTCGCTCTCCCTGGAAGGTGTTATTTTTTTATTTCCTGTCAGCGAGATCCCCCCCCCCAAAGAGACCCTATCTGCACCGGAACGTCGGCAAGATATGATTAACGTGAAGAAAAAGGAAAATGCCTTTCTTACCTATAAGACAGAAGCTGAGTGGCATAATATCACTATTTGACGAAGTCCTCAGTTTGGTTACTCATTTTAAACTTGAAACACAAGTTTGCGTTAGGTGGCACTACATATTAGGTACCAATCGTGGCTCATATTTGAAAGGTTAGGTGTCATTATGTAGCAAAGTAACGTGGCCGCATTGTTCGTGAAATTGCCTCGGAGCCCTCGCTCATTAGTCGCTAATGTCTGAAAGCTCGGCTACCCACAGTGAGAGACAATGTAGCTACACAGCCCACATGCTAATAAATGTTATGAAATACAGGAAATAATTATTTCTCTCTTTTGTGAAGGCCCAGACTCCATTAACTCCATTTATTTGCACCGTGTTGAGAGGGGCCTCAGCAATGAAGCTATATCAGCCTCCCCACAGTTGGGAATGAGTGGGAAATGTACCCCAGGTGTTTTGAAACGAGCCTGAAACAAAACACTGTGGCATTTGAAAAGAATAGTTCTACCTTTTGATAACCTCCTGCAACAATTCCCCTCAATATGGAGTAAAGGCTCCCTGCTTAGGTTACCAATTAGAGCCACTGTTCTCCCTCACAAATGCCTCAGACCAAACTGCGAGTGTAAGGCGGCCATTTTCTTTCTCCTTTGGTTTCCCTGCCTACTCGCATAGAGGGAGTTGAAGAACGTCAAGGTTAGCTGCCAAAGCACATTTCATTTGGTTTTATCCAGGGAGAAGCAGGGAATACAAGAATACAACAAAACCTTCTAACCTGCTCTATCTCTCTCAAGGATGTCAGAGCAGTAGGGCAGTGAAGCATGAACAACACGTGCAGATCTGTTAATGAAGCTGAAGGAGAGAGGGCACCGCTGTGGAATTCAAGATGGAATACCCAGGGCAGCGAGAGGGCATGCAGGTAGAATAACCAGAGGCACTGATGGTACTGTAGTCATACGTGAGGCTCTCTGCAGCATCACCTTCGACCTTTGAACTTGGTAGAAGCACAGAGATATTTCAAACAGACTCCCTGTCAAGGCAGTGCTATGATTCTGATCTGTTAGCTGATGCTATAGACTCTAGAGGCAAAGGCTTTATTAGTTTCATATCCTACAATGGACCTTTGCAGAGAGCATGGACATTGACTTTATACGAAAATGAGTTCACCAGGAATGGCAAGTGTTGTGAACATAGTAGACTATAATTATTACGGATTAACTTTTCAAACTGTTACTCTGCAAATCTTTGCACTGAAATTTGCAAAAATATTGACCCCGGAAGGTCGATTTTAAAGCCGCAAAAAAGAAAAGAATCATCTGGTCATGGCGGTTTTAAGTTTCACCCCATTGAGCCACATTCATCAGTTTACGGCAAAACGAAGAGCGTTAAAAAGGCATCGCCCTGCCCTAGCTGGTTCCACTCAGTCTGTAGACAGCCGTCCCGACCAACACAGGCCACTCAGGAGTCCAGACGCCTGCCCGCCCAGGCAGTCGGGCACATGAAGTCAGCTTCCCAGCATTCACTCATGATCTAGCCAACCTGGATCAATACCTAAGAGGGACGCCTTACTGTTGCTCCACCAGCCGAGGCCAGCCATTATATATCCCTGGGCCTTGGCTGCTGGCTCCAACCCTATATGGAGGGTTGCTATAGGACTCTTATAGAGTGGTGAGGAAGAGTAGGAGCTCCATTTAGCCATTCATTGTAGTCATTGCGATCTGAAGAGTTTTCTTGTCAATTACCTTGTGACATTCCTGGATTACTCATTATATTAATAAAGTCAGATTTGAAACAACATATGATAGTCAGTTGAAGAAAAAAAAAGGTTACGGGTACAAGACTGTCTACATACAGTATCTGGCTTTGTTGGCAAAATCACAACATATACATATCCCAATGAGCCAAGCAGGGAGAGGCTGCCACAGTTCCAAGACCATTCAGAAACTTCCACCTTAACCCTAGACCAATGACGCCGGTGGATCTCAAAACTGCACTTGGATCCGCGTTAAGTAGCAATGATATCCTTCGCCGCTGTCACCGTCATCTCGAACCTATCTTGACTATTCAAGTTCATTTCCAGCAAATGTCTTAGTTACATGATTATATAACTAGCAAATGAGTTTTGAAGTTGAGGGTGCAGTATTTGAGGGTTTGGCAATGAGGACGGAAACTAGCATAGTTCCGCTAGCTTAGCCGGGGGAAACTAGCTCAGGCCTAGTGCACGTGTGCATAGAAAGCTAATTCAGGAGACCGATTGTAGAATTTATTCTCTATCCGGAGCGCAGTGCGACAAGTTTGATTAAACACCTCAGACTGAAACTAATAAATCAGATTACTTATATTTAAGGAAATCAAATCGATATACAATCCCGAAATCAGCTGTAACTGTCAATAGTAAAAGAAACCTTTAAAACAATGTTTGAGTGAAGCCTGAATACAGAAAATGAATAGGTGAATTAGCTTCTGGACGCAGTACACTCCTCACAACTATACATTTTTAGAGGTTTTGGTGGGTTTATGTGTTGCCATGGTGACCTTAATGTAGTAGATTGTGTGTCATTGATCATTTAATGTAGTTTGGAGGATAGCCTGTTTTTCTTGTACTGGTCTTGCTTATTTTGTTTTTGTGACTCGGTGTCTAGTTCTCTCGCTAGAGTGAGTGGCTCTCTCTTTTATCTCAGCACCTTTTTTAGTAGCTGGTCAATCTTAATCTCAAGGCGTTTGTGTGTATTTGGTGTTTCAGTTAAGATCGATAGAGGTTCGTTTATAGGCGTGGAACAGATGGGACATGTTAGCCCATGTTGCCATAGATGCATATGGATGGCCGTAAAAAGGAGGAAGACGGAGCGAGAGAGCAAGGGCATTTTGAGGGAAATGATGTGTATCAAAGGGGTACATAATTTACTTTTATGCCTATAATGCAAGTCCTGGATCATCATTATTTACTATCTAACTAAATAATAACACAGAATACACACACACACTTACTAAACTCAGCAACAACAACAAAAAACGTCCCTTTTTCAGGACTGTCTTTCAAAGATAATTAGTCAAATCCAAATAACTTCACAGATCTTCATTGTAAAGGGTTTAAACACTGTTTCCCATGCTTGTTATGAACCATAAGCAATTAATGAACATGCACCTGTGGAACGGTCGTTAAGACACTAACAGCTTACAGACGGTAGGCAATTAAGGTCACAGTTATGAAAACTTAGGACACTAAAGAGGCCTTTCTACTGACTCTGAAAAACACCAAAAGAAAGATGCCCAGGGGCCCTGCTCATCTGCGTGATGAGGCATGCTGCAAGGAGGCTTGAGGACTGCAGATGTGGCCAGGGCAATAAATTGCAATGTCCGTACTGTGAGACGCCTAAGACGGCGCTACAAGGAGACAGGATGGACAGCTGATCATCCTCGCAGTGGCAGACCACCTGTAACAACACCTGCACAGGATCGGTACATCCGAACATCACACCTTGTTGGACATATACAGTGGGGCAAAAAATAATTTAGTCAGCCACCAATTGTGCAAGTTCTCCCACTTAAAAAGATGAGAGAGGCCTGTAATTTTCATCATAGGTACACTTCAACTATGACAGACAAAATGAGAAAAAAAATCCAGAAAATCACATTGTAGGATGTTTTATGAATTTATTTGCAAATTATGGTGGAAAATAAGTATTTGGTCACCTACAAACAAGCAAGATTTCTGGCTCTTACAGACCTGTAACTTCTTCTTTAAGAGGCTCCTCTGTCCTCCACTCGTTACCTGTATTAATGGCACCTGTTTGAACTTGTTATCAGTATAAAAGACACCTGTCCACAACCTCAAACAGTCACACTCCAAACTCCACTATGGCCAAGACCAAAGAGCTGTCAAAGGACACCAGAAACAAAATTGTAGACCTGCACCAGGCTGGGAAGACTGAATCTGCAATAGGTAAGAAGCTTGGTTTGAAGAAATCAACTGTGGGAGCAATTATTAGGAAATGGAAGACATACAAGACCACTAATAATCTCCCTCGATCTGGGGCGATTTTGTTTCTGGTGTCCCTTGACAGTTCTTTGGTCTTGGCCATAGTGGAGTTTGGAGTGTGACTGTTTGAGGTTGTGGACAGGTGTCTTTTATACTGATAACAAGTTCAAACAGGTGCCATTAATACAGGTAACGATTGGAGGACAGAGGAGCCTCTTAAAGAAGAAGTTACAGGTCTGTGAGAGCCAGAAATCTTGCTTGTTTGTAGGTGACCATTTTGTCTGTCATAGTTGAAGTGTACCTATGATGAAAAATACAGGCCTCTCTCATCTTTTTAAGTGGGAGAACCTGCACAATTGGTGGCTGACTAAATACTGTTTTGCCTAACTGTATAATTTTCTATTCCTCATTTACTCAAGTGTTTCATTTATTTTGGAAGATACTTGCATCTTGTGGTGGCCAAAGCTCTTTTAGTTTTACAGCTACCTCCGAGAGATATCCAGGTACTGGGTATCAGTCAGAAATGTGTTGATCCCAACACAGCCTACCAACATACCAGCCTCCTATGGTTCTCAACTGGTTTTGTCTCTGGACCCAAATTGAACCAGGTTGTCTCAGTCACAAGACAATATTCGCATTGCGAACAAGTATCGCCAAAGTACAATATGTAAAACGAAATTTTAAAATGTGGGTTGAGAATCGCCGCCCTAACATGTATTGCCGTTTGATAAGATTTGGCCTCTCGTGGTTTACTGAATGAAAAGTGCAGAGAAGTGCCTTATATCTTTATAACTGAGACTAAATGAATTCACAAGGCTTGGAGCTTCAGAGAACTTCTAACTTTCATTTGAATGACTTTATAAACATATACAGGCAAGGTTTGCCAGGAGGATGAAATATAAATGAGGCTTTTATTTGTAAGTTATATTTATCTTGATTCATTTTTCCTCTCTGCGTCTATCATGTGTGTGTGTGTGTGTGTGCGTGTGTGTGTGTACGTGCGTGTGTACGTACGTGAGTGCACGCACACCTGTGTTCGTTAGTTTGCTTGCTCGTTTGATACGACATCCCTGACTGTACCCCTGTAATGCTACTTCATATTTCAGTTTGTGTGTGTCAGATGTCGTCGTCTGTGCGTCGTCAAGCATCCGGATCAGCACAAGCGCACCGCCGTGCACGTTGTCGGAGCCGCCGCAGGCTTAACTTGCCCTCTATTAAAGATGTACGGTCTTCAAAGAGGGAGTTATTAAACCCCAGGGCCCCACTTTGTGACGCTCTGTTTGTAGCATTGTACTGAGTTTAAAGGAGGTTCATTGAAAGGTCTTTTAGCCATTCCGGTTGATTGATCTCACTCTGGCCCCTTTGATATGCAAGCTAAGAATGCCAGTCTTCTCACTCGCTCTCGCTCGCTCGGACCTCTCGCTCTGTCGGCCTTCTTTCTGTCGGCCCTCTTTCTCTCGCCCCTTTGGCCCTGCTCGTGCCAGGCGCCATGTTTGAGGGACACTCCTGATTTTAATTATATCCTTTGATTATCTTCCAAACTGAACTCATCATCTTGGGAGAGAGAGAGAGAGAGAGAGAGAGATTGCTGATGATACAGACCTGGGCTGCCTCAGTGCCTCTGCCAAGCAGCACCGTCGTATAGAAGAGATGTGTGTCCAGCGAACGCTGAGATGTGTCCCCACTGAGATATTCTCTCAATACGCATGGGATTTTACAAGAAGAAATGTTTGTCTTTGAGTGTCTTATTGGGGGGGATGGTTGAAGATGGGCTGCAGAGTTAGCTGAGAGGGGTTAGCCTAGCCTAAGCTAGCACCTGGCTGTAGTGGTACCAGTATACAGATGTTAACATGCTGTAGATTCATAGTCATGACATAACATTAATGGGTTGGACATTTCCAGACATATAATCTAGCTGTAAGCATGTGCAACAATTTCATCTGTTTTATGACCAGCAGTGCCTGTCATGGTGGATGTGATTTGTTGCCATGGGATGGCAGCCATTTTGAAATCCACGTTGTCCAATGAATGAGCAGTATTCCTTTGTCTTAATCACATGTAATGGGGTCACTCTTAAAGCCCCCACAGACTGTACGATTTTAGCTGTTTTATGCCACGATTTTGACTTCCCCAGACAACATGTTAACATCGTGGGCATATTCTTAGGCCGTAAACGATTGTCGGACATCTTGGCTTGTTCAGTGTGACAGGTTCTAGGCCTGATTTTTAAGCACCACTACATGCGGTCGTAGGCTCCGACAAAGTTCCGGCAGTGTCAAATGTTTTGACCAATAGGAACACGATTATTGCGTTGCAAGAAGAACAATTTCCCTAATCTGGTTTAGCCTACATTACACATCTGAAATCAGGCTACCTGATAGGATTTTGATAAATGCACAGAATTGCCAATCAAAATAAATGTTCTAACACAGTGACCATGTCAATTTTGGGAAGCCTATTTGATTCGGAGTTCGGACATATACAGATAGTTTTTACATACAATTTCTAAGATTCAAACGTTCATTTTTTTTCCCCCGAACTCACTACATTCATGCATAAGCATAGAGAGAGGAATGCTCTACTGGTGCTGGCACATGTGCAGATCAAATACAAGCTTGGAGTCACCCGATTATATGGTGTGTGTGGTCCTCCCACTACGACTCAGGAAACCAATGCAGTTTATTAGGCTACAGATGATGAACTTCACAGGGTTTTGAAAGTGCATGTTATGAGCAGGATTCTCCTCCTTTCCAATAAATATTGAGGGTCTTATTCCGGTGACATGAGGATCGATGCTTGACTGCTGTTTGACAAGTACAAATATTCTAGCTCATAATAATCTCAGGTAGACTCAGTCCCGTGTGCCTCAGTTGGTAAAGCATGACGCTTGCATGGTTGTGGGTTCAATTCCCATGGGGGGGCCAGTATGAAAATGTATGCACTCACTGTAATACTGTAAGTCACTCTGAATAAGAGCATCTGCTAAATGACTCAAATGTAAATGTACAGTGTAGCCTGCCTGTACAGCCTTCCCGCACTGTATCGGTGAGTTGTTGACTAGAGTGCTGATGCCAAGACCAGAGTAAGCACATTTGCTATTCAAAACAACTGTTTTTGTGACAAAACTTTCTGTATAATTGAAAAATGCGATGGGAACACATTGACCTTTAGATTTTTATTCAGTACATGAACACTAAAGCAAAACGGTGCCCACAAAATGCAATATGTCATCACGCACTGATTTTCCTCCACAACAAGTCCATTTGGTGGAAACGCACCACTGGAGGGAAAATACCTATTTTCTTTATGCCGATTTGAGAATATTCACATAAAAATCTGTCGCCAATGGAATGGGAACCTAGTTACTGGAATTCACTGTCGGGGCCCAAGTCTAACAGAACACACGGTCCCTCTTTTAATGTGTCTCCATCTAATCATACATAATCAATTAAAGAGCAATTGCAGAAAGGCAGAGCGGAAGTGGAGAAAGTCAAAGTTGCAAATCCATTATGATATTCTGAGGGAGCAACTGGTCAGAAGGCAATTAGAAATGCCAGATGGGCTCATTGTTCTAACTTGATCACTATTAATCAGAATCATTTGAGAGTGCTCTTCTCGACCGTTGACGGCCTGATGAATCCTACCCCCGCAAACCTATGTAAACTTCCACAAAAAATAACCAACAATAGGCCGGGTGTCAGTCAAGCAAGACCTGATGAGAAGTTTGATATGTGCCCTAGCCTAACACGCAAACGCACTATGGATCTATTTTCCCTGGTTGACAGACGTGATCAGGAAAGTGATATCACAACTTAAGCCTTCAACCGGCCTTCTCGATCCTATCCCCACCACCTTCAAAACAGTTTTTGAATTACATATCTGAAGAAGTGCAAGCTATTGTTAATCACTCCCTGTTCACAGGCACTTTCCCCACTGCACTAAAAACTGCTATGGTGAAACCCCTTTCTGAAGAAAAGTAATCTAGTTTCTTCAGCTCTTAGCAATTTTCGGCCAATCTCCGACCTTCCACTCTTAAACAACATTCTTGAGAAATTGGTTTTCAAACAGCAAAATTATTTTTTTAAGAGCCAACACAGACGCCAAACAGCTCTCTGTCCTTGTAATCTTGGATTTAAGTGCTGTATTTGGTTTAGGACCTATTTAACCGGTCAACAGTGTGTCACCCTTGGTGAACATAATGCAGAGAAAATACATGCCACGTGGCGTTCCACAAGGTTCGATTTTGGGTCTGGTGCTTTTCAGTTTATACAGGGCATTCGGAAAAGTATTCTGTAGTGATGCCTCAAGCACTGAGATGCAGTGCCTTAGACCGCTGCACCACACGGGAGCCCTATGCAGAGAGGGGGGGAAACTAAAGTATGTTGCTACACTTTAATTAGAATTCCTCTTTAGCCCTCTGTTCTTTATAATAGTTCAATTTATTGTCATTTGTTCCGCTCCTGGCAATGAGCCCCTCTTCATCTCTCTTTCCCTATTCCTCCCTTCTCGTCCTCTACCCCAATCCATCCATCCTATTGGCTCTGTAGCGTTTGGCTCGTAGAAAATGAGGAATGATTACATTACACACTTTTTAGTGTCCCTACTATAAAACTGGCGCGGAGAAACCCATAATGGGGTGGAATGAGTCAGGTTGGCCGTCGTGCCAGCCGTTTTCTTTGGCTCGACAGCCGGTTACAGAGCATATATGTATATATAGCATATATATATATATATATGACACTATATATGACACAAACTTACCCACTGATGTTAATGGGAGAGATATTATTTCTCATTGCGCACACATTAAATCGTAATCGAGAAATGTAAGGAGGGCTCATGTTTCTCATCGGTGTGCTTCAGTCCTGGGCCTTATTATTTGCCATTAGTCAACTGTAACTATTCTCAGAAACCTGCGGTTTCTTTTCCCAAGTCATGTTTGTCTGTTAACACGTTTTACCCCGTTCAGTTTTCGCTCAGTTTTCCTCCGCTAGTCTTATATCTGTCCTACTCTGTCAATCTGTTTACAAGGTCGGTAGTAGTGCCAGGCCAGTCTGTCCCATCTAGATGGACATCTCACTTCTGTGTTGAGGCCCACAAGATAGCGCTGAGGTTAGCTAACCAGACTGTTACCAAGCACAGAGAGCCAACTTCAGTCACGGCTACTATAGCTAGATTCGTATCAAAGGTATCTAACTCCTAGGTGTGAGTCGTGCCCCTGTTCTGCTCAGATCAGAGAGTTGGTCTTCTTTGTTATGTACTGTACGGGCTCTCGCAAAGGGACTATGTCCCCGGGGATCATGTTTCCCTGTTGCAATAGATCTATGTTTCTGTAATTAATGAATGTGAGTCAGGGAGAGGGTAGGGGACTAAGTTATTTGATCATTAAAAGGTTATTTTAAGGTACCAGGTACAGTCGGTGTATTGTAATTCAAACTTTCTAAATCGGTGTCATTAAAGCACCAAACGGACTGAAACAGTTAGGGACTATCTGAACCTGTCCAATAGGAAACGCTAGCTTTCCGGTGGAAAACGTTTTTCTACAGTATGCCCTAGTAATGAATACAACCCTGATCTAAGACCTGCAGTAGAGAGAGTAAATTGGCCTCTTTCGCAATCACAACGATGTTAATAGACTCATGGAAACGTCAGATATTTACTTCTAAGTTCATTGTGAACTGTTTTTTTTTTAGAGAACACATACTTTAACTGTCTCCATTCGAGACAGAAAGTCTATACTGGGTAGCTTATCTCTCTGTGTAATCTATCTATGTAATAGACTACATTTTATGCCTGAGTTGAGCTGCATTACATTCTGGCCCCGACAGAGATGTATTAACTTGCAGGTCGACAAATGACCTTTTTGAAATGTTCTGGACCTGAAGAGAGGGGGGATTCCTTCAGCTCTTCCACACCAGCTGCATAATTTTACTCGGAGTAGCAGTGGACGTGTGCACCCTCACTTATTCATCACCTCCAGATTTGCAGGAGAGCCATGAAAGAAAGTATTTCAACTCCCTCCTCATCTCCCAAGAACATTTTTCATCCTCCTGAAAAGAACATGAGATGTCTGGTTTTTTTTGTGTGTTTTTTTTCCCTCCCGCTTCCGCAATTCCACAGCGAAACTGTTTTTTTCCCCCTCCCTCCATCTCTCTCTCGTTCTCTCTCTGTCTCTCTCTCGGCTACTCCAGTACTTTTGAACTTTTTTACTCTTAATCCCATTGCCTAAAAATATGCCTGCGCCGTCTGAAGCCCAGCCGGTCCAGGAGAAACTCTGGTGTCTGCGGAAGAGGGAATTAGAGTACTGCTCTCCAGCCAAGTGGAAATGAACAGAGCGAGAGGAAGAGGAATGGAGAGAGTGAGGAGGAAAAAGATTTCAGGCTGTACCAGCACTCTCTCCAGCCTCTCTCTGGACATGCTTAATGCCATTTTATAGTTGGCATTAAGGTATCCCTCATTTTTGCTATCCCAGAATTGCAGAGATTCGCCTTATATGTTGTGCTATTCTAGATCATATCTTGAGCTTAGTGCACAGACATTGAGAGTGAAATGCATGACTATTGTTTTCCTGGTGGCGGACAGATAGACAAGGGGGAGCAGTGGAGGAGAAAGGAGAGGGACGGTAAGATGGAGAAATAGACACAGAGGTGGAGAGGGAGACAAAAGAGAGGAGGCAGAGAACGAGAAAAGAGGATGAGGGCGGGAGACAGACTCCTTAAGCGGCAGAGACTCGGGGGAAATACCCGAGCAATATCCCAACCAACCAGCCTCTGCCACCCTGCCCCACACAATTACAATATATCTGACAGAGATATTGAGCGCGGATCCCTTGCCATTTCTGTTGATGCACCGGCCGTCAAGAGGCAAGAGTTTTATATAAAATTACAAAAAAAATGGAATTAATACGGTCTTATTGAAAAGAGGAGGCCCGGGCCAGCCGGGGAAAATAACAATGCGAGTTTCTGTCTCCAGAGTCCTCTCTTCCTCAGATAGCAGGTGGAGGTTTGGCCGGACCATGTTGTTCAGTTAGGTTCATTACTCATTGTGCGAGAATAGAAATGGAGATTGCTTGGGGGCTGCTACCTTGATATTAGGTAGAATAGAATAAATAGAGAATAAATCTGTGGATACTGCAAGAAAAGCATGGGGTTGACTGGAGCACTAGTCACTTCTTATCCTCTCAGGCTGTGCTGTTTTGGAAGACCATTTTCCCCCCATCACGCCACCTTAGACAAGCACTTCGGTGAACTTTGAGACCTAATGTAAGAGCTGTCCATTTTTAGAAGAGACAAGCTTAGGGCAGGAGACAAAGGCAACCAACCTGTCAGGCACAGTCAGGAGACTATGGCCAGGCAGTCAACTACTGTACAGCTCTGTCTGAGGGACAGCATCTTCCCCTTTGTTTTTTTACTGAAGACAGTGAAATTCTGTCTGTCAGAATTTGGGAGGTGCAGGGGACTGGTCAAGGGATGTATCCATTTTAAGAGGTTTCTGCACTAGCTTTTTTTGAAAGGTATATTTTTATTTAAATTTTGTACGATTGTTTTTTTTTAGACAATAGACCTAGACAAAAGACAAAAGACAACTTAACATTTCAGACATGGATCCACTAAACTAGACATGACGTTGGCTGGGACTTGATGCCCAACCTTAAACATAAAGAAAAAAGACAAACAGTAGCTCAGACATTCATACATTTCAACAAACAGTAATGACCTCAAACTTTCCCAAACCTACATGTTCCCACAGTATCGATACCCATCTTGTTTGTTCTCATAAGATTTGTATTAAAAATGTTTCATCCTATGGATATTTCAAGGGTTTGTAAATACTTTATCCCATTATCGCTTCAAGTTGCGCTATTTATATCTGTAGCAATTATTTTCAATAATAATTCATTTGATTAATCCACTTAACGATCTAGGACCATATGATTTCAAGTTTAAGTAAACATTTTCAAACTGATTGATAAGATAATGTTCCAACCCATTGGGTATCTCATTGCACCCTCATGCCATGTCTTGAAATATGCCGATAAACGGATTCAAAGTAAACTTCCATTACAAAACTTCTGACAGCCAACTTTCTAACTCCGCCGATACATTTTTGACATTATAGCATAGGTCTTGGTCCCAAAAAGGTATATTTTGTGATGTTCTACCTTTTTGCGGCAAGGTGTTCGTCGGCTAATCCATATAGCCCTACATGGAATCGGTGAATGCAGGAGTGTACCAAACCTGTTTAATTATGTATATTACATGTTGTATTTATCCATTTTCAAAGAATTTGTCTGTCCATTCTCACCTTCACCCCGTGTCTGTCCATTCTCACCTTCACCCTGTGTCTGTCCATTCTCACCTTCACCCTGTGTCAGTCCATTCTCACCTTCACCCTGTGTCAGTCCATTCTCACCTTCACCCTGTGTCAGTCCATTCTCACCTTCACCCTGTGTCTGTCCATTCTCACCTTCACCCTGTGTCTGTCCATTCTCACCTTCACCCTGTGTCAGTCCATTCTCACCTTCACCCTGTGTCTGTCCATTCTCACCTTCACCCTGTGTCTGTCCATTCTCACCTTCACCCTGTGTCAGTCCATTCTCACCTTCACCCTGTGTCAGTCCATTCTCATCTTCACCCTGTGTCAGTCCATTCTCACCTTCACCCTGTGTCTGTCCATTCTCACCTTCACTCTGTGTCTGTCCATTCTCACCTTCACCCTGTCTGTCCATTCTCACCTTCACCCTGTGTCCATTCTCACCTTCACCCTGTGTCAGTCCATTCTCACCTTCACCCTGTGTCAGTCCATTCTCACCTTCACCCTGTGTCAGTCCATTCTCACCTTCACCCTGTGTCAGTCCATTCTCACCTTCACCCTGTGTCTGTCCATTCTCACCTTCACCCTGTGTCTGTCCATTCTCACCTTCACCCTGTGTCTGTCCATTCTCACCTTCACCCTGTGTCTGTCCATTCTCACCTTCACCCTGTGTCTGTCCATTCTCACCTTCACCCTGTGTCTGTCCATTCTCACCTTCACCCTGTGTCTGTCCATTCTCACCTTCACCCTGTGTCTGTCCATTCTCACCTTCACCCTGTGTCTGTCCATTCTCACCTTCACCCTGTGTCTGTCCATTCTCACCTTCACCCTGTGTCTGTCCATTCTCAACTTCACCCTGTGTCTGTCCATTCTCATCTTCACCCTGTGTCTGTCCATTCTCACCTTCACCCTGTGTCTGTCCATTCTCACCTTCACCCTGTGTCATTAGCCCTTTTAAACAATTTTTAAAAAATACTGTTGCTTTTCAAGTCAACGCAACGCTTTGAAAACAAACCTTACTCTGAACCATACGTGACCTTTATCTCATGACATTGCTCTGGATTTAATCCATTTACCATGGGCTACTGTCATTATCTGTCCAATTACAGATTGTTTTTTTAAGTTAGGTTGTACACTACTCCTAGAGACTATACTGTATATGTAGAATACTGCTATGGTATACTACTACTACTACTACAATTGGTGACCCCAGGGGAATGGATATCCACATCTAAATCTTATTTGTATTGGGGTTAAGGGGATCACCAAGTCCAGGGGAGAGATCAATCTCTCTCTCTCTCACACACACACAGCCCTCAACCTTCTCAGATCTCCCTTCCCGCGCTTGACAAAACCTGTCATAACAATAAAAAATGCAGGATGTCCGACTATTTTATGAAGTCTGGAAATGAAAATGAAATGGGTCCATAAATCACATGGAATCTTTAAGTGTTTCCCATGTTTAATTTAGGAACGAGAGAGCGAGACTAAAGCGCTGACTCCACTGCCACCAGTGCGGATGACTACATAGACCTAGATTTTAGAAACTAGTATGTAGCCTCCATGTATAACGGAGACTTATAACGCTATATTGTAACGGGTTTCTTCCGTCGAAGGAGAGTCGGACCAAAATGTAGCGTGGTTGATAATATACATCTTTAATAAAGAAGAAAAAAACAAACAAGACAACAAACGGAACGTGAAAGGCTGTATTAGGTTATCTTGTGACAACTAACACAGAGACCGGAACAATCACCCACAAACACACAGTGAAACCCAGGCTACCTAAATATGGTTCCCAATCAGAGACAACGAGAATAACCTGACTCTGATTGAGAACCGCCTCAGGCAGCCATAGACTATGCTAGACAACCCTACTCAGCCACAATCCCAATACCTACTAAAACCCCGATACATAAACACAACACAAAATAAACCCATGTCACACCCTGGCCTGACCAAATAAATAAAGAAAACAAAAAATACTAAGACCAAGGCGTGACATATATGCACAGTTACCACCTTCGAGAACACAACTAATACATGATACAGATGTAGGATCTTAATTTGACCAGTTTCCCACAGCAGGAAAATAATCATGCAGCAACAGGAAATGTGAATTATTGGATTATAATTATTTGACATTTTTGTAGGGATTGATGATACATTTTTAGTTAGGGCAAATCAAGTCTGCAATTTTAAGGTGGAAATGACAAACTTTAGAAGCCTTTTTAACCCTTGAATATACTAGAAGTTAGCATTTCTTGCTGTGCAGGAAAATCCCTACAACAACATGGTGATCAAATAAGATCCTACATCTGTAAATGCTTTAGCACACTACGCAATACTAATATACGATCTAGGTATAGACATATTATACAGGCAGAATGAATTATAGATGGGTGTAGACATAGTATTTATTCACAATGTTTAAGAGAGCGATA
This sequence comes from Oncorhynchus tshawytscha, assembly GCF_018296145.1. Taxonomy (NCBI): domain Eukaryota; kingdom Metazoa; phylum Chordata; class Actinopteri; order Salmoniformes; family Salmonidae; genus Oncorhynchus; species Oncorhynchus tshawytscha. The sequence goes on from NC_056441.1 coordinate 38,860,665, forward strand.
TATTTACGCTGTTCAAAATGATTGGTTTAAGTCCAATTAGGTTAAATGGAATTGATGCGAGAGAGACAAATGGAGTACATATTTCATCGGAGTAGATCCAGTGTGTACACTTATTTTAGATTATATGCGTATAGTAACAGTCTACTGAATTAATTCATAGGTCCTTCCATCTCTCTCTCACACACACACACACACACACACACACAAAGAGAGCAGCTGGATACGGAGGGGAATTATCATGGGACGTGGTGTGAGGGTGTTGCTGATTTTGTATAAGGCCTACATTAGGGAGCCCTTTGATCCACAGTGCTCCCTTTGCCCTACAAAAACACAATTAAAATTGTGTGTGTGAAGGAACATCACGTTATTAACACCATTCTGACATCGCTTAAATGATGAATATGTTTTGCTCTGAGGGGGTAGATGGGGACGACGTACCCCCTGCGCCCCCTACCTCAGGTGTGTGTGTGTGTGTGTGTGTGTGTGTGTGTGTGTGTGTGTGTGTGTGTGTGTGTGTGTGTGTGTGTGTGTGTGTGTGTGTGTGTGTGTGTGTGTGTGTGTGTGTGTGCATTAGGAATACACAATTCATCTAATTCACATAGAAATCTTAACAATTACGTGCAATATCCACATCGCAATTGATATCCATCTTGCAATATTTTAAAACGCCACTCAGCCGCGTGTAACATCCGTTTTTTTATAGTTTACTCTGTTTTTGTCGTCTCTCCCGCTCTCCTCTTCAGGCTTTCTCACGCACAAAAAGCCTCGCTCTGTCACTCACGCAGCGCAGTTCCTCCTCCCCGCTGTTAGATTTATTATACGTTTGCATGCTGTTCTGTTAGGTCATGCAAGTCAACACATTGTTCCAAACAAGAACGATGCTGCTTTCCACTTTGCTTCTTAGTGCCTTCAGAAAGTGTTCACACCCCTTGACTTTTTCCTCATTTTGTTGTGTTACAGCCTTGGGAGAGAGAGAAAGAGGGGGAGACGGAGGAGTTTTCGGGGCTAGTGACTCCACTGAGGACAGGAGCCTGCTGAGCAGAGAGCTCAGATAATGAGGCCTCTCAGTTCAGCCTCTTACTCCAGAGTAAATGCATTCTATTCACTATAGACTCCAAGGAAAGACCCCGAAGACTCCTTTTGCAGTGCCTTCAGAAAGTATTCACACCCCTTGACTTTTTTCCAAATCTTGTTGCGTTAGACTGGATTTTAAAATGGTTTAAACTGAGATGTTTTGTCACTGGCCTACACACAATACCCCATTATGTCAAAATGGAATTGTGTTTTTCGAAATGTTTACAAAATAAAAAATGGAAAACTGAAATGTCTTAAGTCAGTAAGTATTCAACCCCTTTGTTGTGGCAAGCCTAAATAAGTGCTTAAGTTGCATGGACTTTCTCTGACCTACAACATGACATACAGCCCTCTGTGTGCAATAATAATGTTTAACATTGTTTTTGAATGACTACCTCATCTCTGTACCCCACACATACAATTATCTGTAAGGTCCCTCAGTCGAGCAGCGGATTTGCAGTGAATTTCAAGATTCAACCACAAAGACCAGGGAGGTTTTCCAATTCCTCGCAAAGGGCACCGATTGGTAGGAGAAATAAAAGCAGTCATTGAATATCCTTTTGAGCATGGTGAAGTTATTAATTACACTTTGGATGGGGTATCACCCCATCACTACAACGATACAGGCGTCCTTCCTAACTTAGTTGACGGAGAGGAAGGAAATTATGACTTTAAAATAGAATTGAATGGCCGTGATGGGAGAAAACTGAGGATGGATCAACAACATTGTAGTTCCTCCCCAATACTAACCTAAATGACAGAGTGAGAAGGAAGCCTGTACAAATGTAAAAAATATTGCAAAGCATTTATTCCTGTTTGCAATAAGAATCATGTGCAAAGCTCTTAGACCCAGAAAGACACACAGCTGTAATCGTTGCCAAAAGAGATTCTGACATGTATTGACGCCGCGGTGAGAATGCTTATGCAAATGGTATATTTCTGTATTTTATTTTCAATAAAGGTGCAAAAATGTCTAAACGTTTTCACTTTGTCATTATGGAGTATTGTGTGTAGATGGGTGAGGAAAAATATCTATTTAAATCCATTTTAAAATCAGGCTGGAACATCAAAATGTGGATTAAATCAAGGGGTATGAAGGCACTGTATATCATTCTATTTCTAAAATTCCAACACTTCAGCCAAGTGTTTTGATCTATATCGCAAGTCAAATCGCAATCACAATATTTAGTTAAAAAAAATGTAAAAGCCTTCTTTTTTTAAATTCCCTGTCGTGCAGCCCTAGTGTGCGTGCATATGTTTATGCATGCGTGTGTAAGGGGGTGTGGGCTGGGCCTCAGAGAGAGAAACTCTGCAGAAGGAGTGTGGAGCTGCCGCCCAGCACAGTGTATGTAGAAGTCCTGTTAACCTTCATTAGCCTTCTCCAGTAGAGAGAGATTAGCAGAATACAAATGCCATTTTCTCAGGTCTCTATTGAATAGCCTTCTCCTCTCCACAGAACTGCTGACGAATGACCTGCAGAGAAATATGATTTGGGGGGGAAGCAGGTGTTTACAGAATGCTAAGCACCTCTGCTTTAATATATTATATGCAAACTATTAATGATAGGAATACATGAAAGGTATTTGGCAGGTTTATTAGAGAGCATTTTTGTGGTGTGTGGTGGCTGATAGAGGTGGCTGTTGGGAGTGTTTGACCTTGAAGAAATAAGGTCTTGGACTCCTACATATTTGATCTGTTTGACGTGCCATGCCATGTATTTATAATGGAACATGACTTATATCAATGGTCAAGCCTGGCAACATGTACTTTAATGCATTATAGATGGGCAAGTTCTAGTTCAAGTACCACCAATTCTACACTGTCGTTAACGTGTGTAAGCAGTACTGGTGGTTGGTATTGTGAGTCAGAAAGCCTCGGTCTTCATTTCAATAGAAGAGCCACAGGTAGGGAGTGAGAGTTGCTGTTGCTAGGTTGTGTTAGGCCATAGAGGGAGGTAACACAGACTTGTGGGCACACTAACACTCAGACATACTTTGTAAACACAGCAGTGGTGTAAAAAAAAAGACTTTAAAGCAGTTGTGGGGGTATCTGTACTTAACTATGTTTGACTACATTCCTAAATGTACTCCTTCATCACTTTTCCCTGACACCCAAAAAGTACTCGTTACATTTCAAATGTAGCATATGTGATGTCTTCTAGCATCTCTCCTCCAGTCTCATTAGCTCTGTTCACTTTTTCCTCTTCTCCATCAGTCTCTCTCTCCTGCTGTCATCTCTGCTCTCTTCTTTTCTCCTCAATCACTCGCTCTCTCCTCCCATCGTCTCTCTCCTCTCTATCAGTGTCTCTCTCCTACACAGCAACAGTGTCTGACCGACTGATAGCACATCCCTGGGCTGGTGGAGGAAGACACCCACTCTGTCTGGGCTCTGCTCTGCAGTACTGCTAGCTAGATGTCAGCAGGATTATATTTCAGACAGAGAGATGTTCCAGGGTGGCCGGACTTGTTTCTATCTGTGGAACTGCAATGAATGTGAACAGAGTCATACAAGAAACCAGTAGCCTGCCATCTTCTGATATCATGCTATAGCACAGAGCTGATGTAGTTATTGGCAAAGAAACGTGCGCGCACACACACACACATACGTACACACACAGACTTCTCTGGATCCAGAGTGACTGCAGTTAACTAGTTTATGTTAGAAAACTGCTTTAAGATTCTCAGGGGCCTCTTTGAATAATCTATAGGGAACTGTATACCCTGTTCAAATGGAGAGTTATTTAAGCTTGCTAGCCTACGTTACTCCTGACTGCATATCACTGGCAGCATAAATTGTTGGCAACTTCCCAATGTACTCTGTGTGTAGGTGTGCAGTACTGTGTACGTTTACAGTCATTCTAATCACTCTGGTACCTTGGCCATTTTTACTGACTTATTCCACATACTATGTCATGGGTCTGGAGGGAGAGGCGTGTCACTGGAGAAATTAATGCACTTTACCGTGAGAGCCCAATGACTCCTATGTGGCAACCCTACACACACGCACACACACACACAGCACCATGTATCGCTCCCCAGAGGGGAACCATAATCTAAATCTGTTGACAGCGAAACAAGAAGAAAAACCGCAGACTGGATTCAAGTCAGTCTCAGGGGTTTGAATGTTGAACGGGTTAGGATCTGTGTACAGGGAAAGTAACAGCCAATCTGTGCTGGAACTGTTGGACGACACACATCCTGACATCCTGGCATCTGTGGCCTGTGAAGTAAAAAACATAATTTAGTGTGGGTGTGGGTGTGTGCTCTGTAATAGCTTACAGGTGATGTACAGTAAACTAGAGTTGTTCTCTTGTTTCCATAGTGTAGGCATAACGTAGGAAGATCATAGTTTGTTTCTTTTCTGCATCCGGCGACTGCTGGCGTGCCATGTAAATCCAAACCCACAGTTAGCACCGGGTTCGATTTAATTTAGCGACACCCTGTCTCTATCCTTTTCATTGTTTACGCACAATGTAACTGTAAACAAGAGTTCGGCGTCATCTAAAGGCCCGAACCGGTCATATAAAAACCTCTGTTTTACCCTGTCTGCATTTCTCTGACTGGCATGTGCCACTGGCACGGCCCGCAACCAAAACATGCGGACTCTCCTTCACTGCAGCCGACGTGAGTAAAACATTTAAACGTGTTAACCCTCGCAAGGCTGCAGGCCCAGACGGCATCCCCAGCCGCGCCCTCAGAGCATGCGCAGACCAGCTGGCTGGTGTGTTTACGGACATATTCAATCAATCCTTATCCCAGTCTGCTGTTCCCCATTGCTTCAAGAGGGCCACCATTGTTCCTGTTCCCAAGAAAGCTAAGGTAACTGAGCTAAACGACTACCGCCCCATAGCACTCACTTCCGTCATCATTAAGTGCTTTGAGAGACTAGTCAAGGACCATATCACCTCCACCCTACCTGACACCCTAGATCCACTCCAATTTGCTTACCGCCCAAATAGGTCCACAGACGATGCAATCTCAAACACACTGCACACTGCCCTAACCCATCTGGACAAGAGGAATACCTATGTGAGAATGCTGTTCATCGACTACAGCTCAGCATTTAATACCATAGTACCCTCCAAACTCGTCATCAAGCTCGAAACCCTGGGTCTCGACCCTGCCCTGTGCAACTGGGTACTGGACTTCCTGACGGGCCGCCCCCAGGTGGTGAGGGTAGGTAACATCTCCACCCCGCTGATCCTCAACACGGGCCCCACAAGGGTGCGTTCTGAGCCCTCTCCTGTACTCCCTGTTCACCCACGACTGCGTGGCCACGCACGCCTCCAACTCAATCATCAAGTTTGCGGACGACACTACAGTGGTAGGCTTGATTACCAACAACGACGAGACGGCCTACAGGGAGGAGGTGAGGGCCCTCGGAGTGTGGTGTCAGGAAAATAACCTCACACTCAACGTCAACAAAACTAAGGAGATGATTGTGGACTTCAGGAAACAGCAGAGGGAGCACCCCCCTATCCACATCGATGGGACAGTAGTGGAGAGGGTAGTAAGTTTTAAGTTCCTCGGCGTACACATCACAGACAAACTGAATTGGTCCACCCACACAGACAGCATCGTGAAGAAGGCGCAGCAGCGCCTCTTCAACCTCAGGAGGCTGAAGAAATTCGGCTTGTCACCAAAAACACTCACAAACTTCTACAGATGCACAATCGAGAGCATCCTGTCGGGCTGTATCACCGCCTGGTACGGCAACTGTCGTAAGGCTCTCCAGAGGGTAGTGAGGTCTGCACAACACATCACCGGGGGCAAACTTACCAGCCCTCCAGGACACCTACACCACCCGATGTCACAGGAAGGCCATAAAGATCATCAAGGACAACAACCATCCGAGCCACTGCCTGTTCACCCCGCTATCATCCGGAAGCGAGGTCAGTACAAGTGCATCAAAGCTGGGACCGAGAGACTGAAAAACAGCTTCTATCTCAAGGCCATCAGACTGTTAAACAGCCACCACTAACATTGAGTGGTTGCTGCCAACACAATGACTCAACTCCAGCCATTTTAATAATGGGAAGTGATGGAAATTGATGAAAAATATATCACTAGCCACTTTAAACAATGTTACTTAATATAATGTTTACATACCCTACATTATCCATCTCATATGTATATGTATATACTGTACTCTATCATCTACTGCATCTTTATGTAATACGTGTATCACTAGCCACTATAAACTATGCCACTTTGTTTACATACCCTACACTACTCATCTCATATGTATATACTGTACTCGATACCATCTACTGCATCTTGCCTAGGCCGTTCTGTACCATCACTCATTCATATCTTTATGTACATATTCTTTATCCCTGTACACTTGTGTGTATAAGGTAGTAGTTTTGGAATTGTTAGGTTAGATTACTCGTTGGTTATTACTGCATTGTCGGAACTAGAAGCACAAGCATTTCGCTACACTCGCATTAACATGACAAATAAATTTGATTTGATGACATACAGCCCTGATTTTCGTGCACTCGCTCTCTCCCCATCTCTCTCTCACGCTCCCTCTCTGTCTCTCTCTCTCGCTTCCTCGGAGCTGTGTGTGTGTGTGTGTGTGTGTGTGTGTGTGTGTGTGTGTGGTTGCGTTAAGATGATGATGTAAACTGCTCTGTTTTAACATGGCAGCTCCCAAATTGCCCTGAAGTGGCTCGTGGTGTAATTGCAGGTTGGGGCAAAAAAAGGGAAAGAGTCGTATGGAGTCAAGTCGCTCCTCCCCGGGGGGCCAAAAAAGACTCTCCTGTCTTAAACTCTCCATAAGTGACTTGTCTAGGCTGACGCCTCCATCACACCCACACCTCGAGTAAGATCTCCAGGAGCCAGGCAGCAATTACCCATCAGCCAGGTTGGTGTGCCTTGCAGGGGAGGGAGCGTGAGGGGGTGGAGAGAGGGGAGAGATGGAAAGCTGGAGAGCGAAACAAAGCAAGACAAGGAGATGGAGAGAGAAAGAAAACGGGGGGGGGTATCTGTCAGAACCAGGAATTGTGCCGCCGTCACATTGCCGTCAACCCGGCAGCCATCGCTGATAAAGACAACCCAGACAAAGGATCTTCATGTGTATCCTCTCTTCCTCTCTTGTCTCTCCTTTCTACCCTCCTCTTGCTTTGTTGCCATTGTCACCCGCCCTACCTCCCCCACTTCCTACAAATTAGCGCCTGCATTTACCCATCAATCAGTAGACTGAAGAATGGAGTTAGGAAGCAGATAGAGGGAGAGAGAGCGCGGTATACACCGTCATTCTCATTAAGGTTCCGTCCTACTCTCATACACACACACACCTCACTGACTGACTGAGTCTGTGTTATTTTGGGTGATTTCCGGAACCAGTTGGTGCACTACCCGCCTGCTCTCCACTGATCCATGACGGCAAACGTATTTTCTCCCTCAAGTCTTAATGAAGAGTGAAATCCTGTTGTTTTGCGCTGGCTGTGTTTATTCTCGTTTTTCGTCCAGTCTATCTTCGTTTCCCTACGATCAAGGGTAGACGGAGTAATGCATTTTAATAATGCAATGCATTTGCAGAGCGCTTTTCATTTACAGATGCTAATCACAAAGCTCTTTACAATGAGAGCAACCATTTGAAAGAAAAGCTTTAATAAAAGAGCTATAAAAAAAAACATTAGGCGAGAAATGAAAAGTACTAAAGAGGATACACAAAATAATAGAGGCGACAAGGACAAAGCAATAGAACTTGAATGTAAGGTATTTAGAGTGCCTTTTTCCAAATGAGTGATGATTCATTGAAAGATGTAGTGAAACAAATAATGTTAGTTAGCGTGCTTGGTTTGACATACCCATGCTCTTGTGAGGACATATACAGTGCCTTGCGAAAGTATTCGGCCCCCTTGAACTTTGCGACCTTTTGCCACATTTCAGGCTTCAAACATAAAGATATAAAACTGTATTTTTTTGTGAAGAATCAACAACAAGTGGGACACAATCATGAAGTGGAACGACATTTATTGGATATTTCAAACATTTTTAACAAATCAAAAACTGGAAAATTGGGCGTGCAAAATTATTCAGCCCCTTTACTTTCAGTGCAGCAAACTCTCTCCAGAAGTTCAGTGAGGATCTCTGAATTATCCAATGTTGACCTAAATGACTAATGATGATAAATACAATCCACCTGTGTGTAATCAAGTCTCCGTATAAATGCACCTGCACTGTGATAGTCTCAGAGGTCCGTTAAAAGCGCAGAGAGCATCATGAAGAACAAGGAACACACCAGGCAGGTCCGAGATACTGTTGTGAAGAAGTTTAAAGCCGGATTTGGATACAAAAAGATTTCCCAAGCTTTAAACATCCCAAGGAGCACTGTGCAAGCGATAATATTGAAATGGAAGGAGTATCAGACCACTGCAAATCTACCAAGACCTGGCCGTCCCTCTAAACTTTCAGCTCATACAAGGAGAAGACTGATCAGAGATGCAGCCAAGAGGCCCATGATCACTCTGGATGAACTGCAGAGATCTACAGCTGAGGTGAGAGACTCTGTCCATAGGACAACAATCAGTCGTATATTGCACAAATCTGGCCTTTATGGAAGAGTGGCAAGAAGAAAGCCATTTCTTAAAGATATCCATAAAAAGTGTTGTTTAAAGTTTGCCACAAGCCACCTGGGAGACACACCAAACATGTGGAAGAAGGTGCTCTGGTCAGATGAAACCAAAATTGAACTTTTTGGCAACAATGCAAAACGTTATGTTTGGCGTAAAAGCAACACAGCTCATCACCCTGAACACACCATCCCCACTGTCAAACATGGTGGTGGCAGCATCATGGTTTGGGCCTGCTTTTCTTCAGCAGGGACAGGGAAGATGGTTAAAATTGATGGGAAGATGGATGGAGCAAAATACAGGACCATTTTGGAAGAAAACCTGATGGAGTCTGCAAAAGACCTGAGACTGGGACGGAGATTTGTCTTCCAACAAGACAATGATCCAAAACATAAAGCAAAATCTACAATGGAATGGTTCAAAAATAAACATATCCAGGTGTTAGAATGGCCAAGTCAAAGTCCAGACCTGAATCCAATCGAGAATCTGTGGAAAGAACTGAAAACTGCTGTTCACAAATGCTCTCCATCCAACCTCACTGAGCTCGAGCTGTTTTGCAAGGAGGAATGGGAAAAAATTTCAGTCTCTCGATGTGCAAAACTGATAGAGACATACCCCAAGCGACTTACAGCTGTAATCGCAGCAAAAGGTGGCGCTACATAGTATTAACTTAAGGGGGCTGAATAATTTTGCACGCCCAATTTTTCAGTTTTTGATTTGTTAAAAAAGTTTGAAATATCCAATAAATGTCGTTCCACTTCATGATTGTGTCCCACTTGTTGTTGATTCTTCACAAAAAAATACAGTTTTATATCTTTATGTTTGAAGCCTGAAATGTGGCAAAAGGTCGCAAAGTTCAAGGGGGCCGAATACTTTCGCAAGGCACTGTACCTGGATGCACTTGGCCAGATACAGTTGAAGTCAGAAGTTTTACATGCACCTTAGCCAAATACATTTAAACTCAGTTTTTCACAATTCCTGACATTTAATTCTAGTAACAATTCCATGTCTTAGGTCAGTTAGGATCACTACTTTATTTTACGAATGTGAAATGTCCGAATAATAGTAGAGAGAATATTTTATTTCAGCTTTTATTTCTTTCATCACATTCCCAGTGGGTCAGAAGTTTACATACACTCAATTAGTATTTGGTAGCATTGCCTTTAAATTGTTGAACTTTGGGTCCAACATTATGGGGAGCCTTCCACAAGCTTCCCACAATAAGTTGGGTGAATTTTGGACCATTTCTTCATGCGACAGAGTCAGGTTTGTAGGCCTCCTTGCTCGCACACGTTTTTTCAGTTCTGCCCACAAATGTTCTATGGGATTGAGGTCAGGGCTTTGTGATGGCCACTCCAATACCTTGACTTTGTTGTCCTTAAAACCTCTTAGAGCTACCCCCCTACTTTTTTCAATTTCCGCCTGAAGACATCTAACTGCCTGTAGCTCAGGCACAGAACCAAGGATATGCATATTCTTGGTACCATTTGAAAGAAAACACTCTGAAGTTTGTGTAAATGTGAATTGAATGTAGGAGAATATAACACAATAGATCTGGTTTAGATAATACAATGAAAAAAACATATTTGTTTTATTGTTGTATCATCATCTTTAAAATGCACAAGATAAAACAAATATTCAGATAGGATGATGGGGACAATTTCAGTGAAAAACATAAGAGGGCAACAGTACTTGTGCAAAGTTTCAGAATGATAACTTCCAAAATGAGTGTGCTACATGACATTTATCATGAAGTCATCCAGGTGTCCCACACAAGTAGCCCAAATGTACCCAAGTGGCCAATATTGCGCTGCTGATGCGAGGTGCCATAGCAGTCTCTTTCTGCTGTAAAGCAGAGGGTCACCAAGCATGTGGCGCTGGTGATGGGGGACTTAATTTAGCAAAGAACACAGCAACACCTCCATGCTGTGCCCTTTTGGCCCTGAGGCACATCCATGCCTGCAGAAATAAATTTGGGCAGATGAACACCACTTGTGGCATGAGCTGGATGAACCAGCTTCAGTGGGGGATGGACACCTTGGCACTGGGGGCTCCCATTCGGAGTCAGTGTCACTGTGAAAGAAAATGTTCAGTTAGAATAGTTTCACATATGAGCCCTGTATCAACAGGTATAATAAACAGATATATCGAGTACAGGGAGTACAGGTTGAATATATTATTATAGACCTGCTAGATCTACTGTCTCATTTATATTATGATATTTCAGCTAGACCTACTGTCTCTATTATATTATGACAGACCAGCTACATCTACTGTCTTTATTATATTACAACAGACCAGCTGTATCTACTGTCTCCATTTCACTTTCGCCATTGTTGTGGGCCTGCCCTCCCCTCAACAGCCTCAAATAGGCTATTTATTTCACAAATAATAATCTCCCAGTTAAAAAGATGAGAGAGGCCTGTAATTTTCATCATAGGTACACTTCAACTATGACAGACAAAATGAGAAAAAAAATCCAGAAAATCACATTGTAGGATTTGTAATGAATTTATTTGCAAATTATGGTGGAAAATAAGTATTTGGTCACCTACAAACAAGTCATCTTTTTAAGTGGGAGAACTTGCAATATTGGTGGCTGACTAAATATTATTTTTTCCCCACAGTACATACAAACATACCCCCACCCACAATTTATAGCCAATGTGTACTTTGCACATTTCATTACTGATTACATTTTTATATATTGCAAATAAAAAAATAAAAAATCACGAATAATATTTGATATTATTAATTTCAAACAACGGCATTAGCATGAGAAGAACTTACCAGTCCAAAACGATGTCCTCTCCGTGCAAAAATTAATCTTCCATCTGGGAGTCATAGCTATGCTCGCTAACTGAATCTTCGTCCAGGAGCAACTCTGTCTCACATTCCCTATCAATTTCTTATATCATTTTGTGTACATCTGTATATCTAGACTTGGATTTTGCTTTCCCTGACTTAGTCGCCACAATGTTTGATATAAAAATAGCTGAAGATGCGCTTTACCGAAATACTGCTGTGCGTAACACGCGTGGCTCCTTCCAGTATGAATCTGCAATGGCGAATGACCCTCTTTACGCCCGAGTTTACTACATGGGCTGGTCTTCCAACACATAAACATGACATATTGCTGTTTACCTCAGCTCATTGGCTATCTGCCCAGCTAGATTTCAAGACGATCAGTGGTCATTGGGTTAAAATACAGTCAATCCACGAAACAGCGGTCATATAATTGGTGCACAATGAGGTCATTACTTGTTGTCTTTAAATTGGTTTCTTTCGGTCAATACGTCCCGCGAAAAGAACCATCATGTTTGGTTATGTTACACACAACCAGTTGATTGCAATGAAACCAAACATGACTGGATAAACGCACATTTAGTGTGTGTATTTACATTGAATGTTTCGTCGAAAGTTGAACGAGACGGAATTCACGACACAAGCGGTTCACAAAATGTATCGTGTTAGGCTGTAAAAATGGATTTTATCAAACAAAAGACCATTCATTGTGTAACAGTGAGCCTTGGGATTGCAAACAGAGGAAGATCTTCAATGGTAAATGATTTATTTTATTGCAATTTGTGATTTTGTTACGCCTGTGCTGGTTGAAATAGTATTTTGGTATGGGGCTCTGTCCTCAGATAATCGCATCGTATGTTTTCGTCGTAAAGCTTTTTTGAAATCTGACAACGCAGGTGGATTACCAAGATTCTAGGTTTTTGAACCATGTAAGACACTTGTATTTTCATGAATGTTTAATATTACTATTTATGTAGCGCTCTGCCATTTCACCGGATGTTGTCGAATTTAATCTCGCAAACGGGATCTAAGAAGTTTTCTCCCGCATAGGTTTTAGGTGTCAGTGACATTAGTGCAAGACTGAATGTTAAACATGGACTTGCTAATTGGTCAGGAAGGGTGATAATGAGCCAATGTGAGATGGGCATGGCTTTAGTCTTCCAGTCCTAGTTGGTATCCTGTACAGTCAGTTCCACCCAGGAGCTTTAAAATCTGATTCATATTGAGTTAATGACTAATTGTTGTTCCTGAGAAATCTAGGTGCATTTTCAAATTAGCACCAAGGCACTCTTGGGGAAAAATACATAGTAATTAACACTTAAATAAATAATTAACACTTCTGAATTTTTTACTAAATGCCAGATTTCATGATCTACTCTACTGAAGGTACTGTCAAAGAAAGTGCTGTTGTACTTCAAGCATTTCTCTATTTCTCTCTCAATTAACCATTTTAACATATTTCGTATGTTTAAAAAAATATTTTTTAAACCTCAACTCCTGCAACCCGCCTCACCCAATGTATGGATCTGCTATTTTCTTTACTTTAGAACTGGAACCTCCAACAGAAGATACTAGCTAGTAGTCAGCTAGCGGTCATCAGCTAACCTTTAGCCCAGATAACTCATGCCAGTCTGCACAGCGCGATTCAACCCAGTCCACATCTCCGGATTCCTACAGCAAGCTCTGAACCTTTTCACCTGGATCATCGCAGCTAGCTAGCTGCTATCCGAGTGGCTACTCCTAGCTAACGTCTCTTTCCCGAAGCAAGCACCAATTAGCCTGGAGCTAGCCTATGCTAGGCCCATCTCACGGCTAGCTGAAGAGGTCCATCAGCCACTCCTTGGCTACAATACCTATTTTGCCAATTGACCTGAACCCCTTTTACTGCCGATACAGAGCCTCACCGATCCTTCACGACTGGTCTACCGACGTAATACGCCCAAGGGGGTTTTCAACAGGCTCCTCTGTCGCGACGTCCCCTGAATGCCCATCTGCTATCCGCGGCCCGCTAGCTGTCTAGAGCATATCGGACTGTTAGCTAAAAAGGCCCAAAAGCCTATTTTCTTGGGCTATAATACCTATTTTGCCAATTGGCCTGGACCCTTTTACTACACGGAGCCCTGCCGATCCATCACGACTGGTCTGCCGACGTAACCGCCCAAGGGGGCAACAACTGACTCTTCCGTCGCGACATCCCCCTAAGGCCCTTCTGCTACCCCCGACCAGCTAGCTGTCTGAATCGCCGTGTCTCCAGCCTGCCTAGCTACCCACTAGACCCCATGATCACTCGGTTACGCATGCCTCTCCCTAATGTCAATATGCCTTGTCAATTGCTGTTTTGATTAGTGATTATTGTCTTATTTCACTGTAGAGCCTCCAGCCCTGCTCAATATGCCATAGCTAACCCTTTTGTTCCACCTCCCACATATTCGGTGACCTCACCTGGTTTAAATGGTGTCTCTAGAGACAATACCTCTCTCATCGTCACTCAATGCCAAGGTTTACCTCCACTGTATGCCTTGAATCTATTCTTCCGTGCCCAGAGACCTGCTCCTTTTACTCTCTTTTCCGAACGCACTAGACGACCAGTTCTTATAGCCTTTGGCCGTACCCTTATCCTACTCCTCCTCTGTTCCTCTGGTGATGTAGAGGTCAATCCATGCCCTGCAGTGCCTAGCTCCACTCCCATACCCAGGCGCTCTCATTTGTTGACTTCTGTAACTGTAAAAGCCTTGGTTTCATGCATGTTAACATTAGTAGCCTCCTCCCTAAGTTTGTTTTATACACTGCTTTAGCACCCTCTGCCAACTCAGATATCCTAGCCGTGTCTGAAACCTGGTTTAGGAAGGCCACCAAAAACCCTGAAATTTCCATCTCTAACTATAACATTTTCCGACAAGATAGAACTGTCAAAGGGGGCGGAGTTGCAATCTACTGCAGAGATAGCCTGCAGAGTTCTGTCATACTATCCAGGTCTGTGCCCAAAGAATTTGAACTTCTACTTTTAAAAATTCAACTTTCCAGAAACAAGTCTCTTACCTTTGCCGCTTGCTATAGACCACCTTCTGCCCCCAGTTGTGCCCTGGACACCAGATTGCCCCCCATCTATTGTCAGAGCTCGTACTGTTAGGTGACCTAAACTGGGATATGCTTAACACCCCGACCGTCCTACAATCTAAGCTAGATGCCCTCAATCTCACACAAATTATCAATGAACCTACCAGGTACAACCCCAAATCTGTAAACACGGGCACCCTCATAGATATCATCCTAAATAACCTGCCCTCCAAATACACCTCTGCTGTCTTCAACCAGGATCTCAGCGATCACTGCCTCATTGCCTGTGTCCGTAATGGGTCTGCAGTCAAACGACCACCCCTCATCACTGTCAAACGCTCCCTAAAACACCTCAGCAAGCAGGCCTTTCTAATCGACCTGGCCCGGGTATCGTGGAAGGATATTGACCTAATTCCGTCAGTAGATGATGCCTGGTTATTTTTGAAAAGTGCTTTCCTCAACATCTTAAATAAGCATGCCCCATTCAAAAAAATGTAGAACCGGGAACAGATATAGCCCTTGGTTCACTCCAGACCTGACTGCCCTTGACCAGCACAAAACACATCCTGTGCCGTACTGCATTAGCATCGAATAGCCCCTGCGATATGCAACTTTTCAGGGAAGTTAGGAACCAATATACACAGGTAGTTACGAAAGCAAAAGGCTAGCTTTTTCAAACAGAAATTTCCATCCTGTAGCACGAACTCCAAAAGGTTATGGGACAATGTAAAGTCCATGGAGAATAAGAGCACCTCCTCCCAGCTGCCCACTGCACTGAGACTAGGAAATACTGTCACCTTCGATAAATCCATGATAATTGAGAATTTCAATAAGTATTTTTCTATGGCTATCCATACTTTCCACCTGGCTACCCATACCCCGGTCAACAGCCCTGCACCCCCCTCAGCAACTTGCCCAAGCCTCCCCATTTCTCCTTCACCTAAATCCAGATAGCAGATGTTCTGAAAGAGCTGCAAAATCTGGACCCCTACAAATCAGCCGGGCTAGACAATCTGGACCCTCTCTTTCTAAAACTATCCGCCGCAAATGTTGCAACCCCTATTACTAGCCTGTTCAACCTCTCTTTCGTATTGTCTGAGATCCCCAAAGATTGTAAAGCTGCCGCGGTCATCCCGCTCTTCAAAGGGAGAGACACTCTAGACCCAAACTGTTATAGACCTATATCTATCCTACCCTGACAGATCACCTAACATTTCAAATCCCATCGTACCTTCTCCGCTATGCAATCTGGTTTTCGAGCTGGTCATGGGTGCATCTCAGCCACGCTCAAGGTCCTAAACGATATTATAACCACCATCGATTAGGGACAATACTGTGCAGCTGTATTCATCGACCTGGCCAAGGATTTCGACTCTGTCAATCACCACATTCGTATCGGCATACTCAACAGCCTTGGTTTCTCAAATGACTGTCTCGCCTGGTTCACCAACTACTTCTCAGACAGAGTTCAGTGTGTCAAATCGGAGGGCCTGTTGTATGGACCTCTGGCAGTCTCAATGGGGGTGTACTTCTGTCCCTTCTTTGGACACTGTTAACTAACCTCCAGACGAGCTTCAATGCCATACAACTCTCCTTCCGTGGCCTCCAACTGCTCTTAAATGCAAGTAAAACTAAATGCATGCTTTTCAACTGATCACTGCCCGCACCTGTCCGCCCGTCCAGCATCACTACCTTGGACGGTTCTGACCTAGAATGTGTGGACAACTACAAATACCTAGGTGTCTGGTTAGATTGTAAACTATCCTTCCAGACTCACATTAAGCATCTCCAATCCAAAATTAAATCTAGAATTGGCTTTCTATTTCGCAACAAAGCATCCTTCACTCATGCTGCCAAACATACCTTGTAAAAACAAACTATCCTACCGATCCTTCACTTCGGCGATGTCATTTACAAAATAGCCTCCAACACTCTACTCAGCAAATTGGATGCAGTCTATCACAGTGCCATCCGTTTTGTCACCAAAGCCCCATATACTACCCACCACTGCGACCTGTATGCTCTTGTTGGCTGACCCTCGCTTCATATTCTTCGCCAAACCCACTGGCTCCAGGTCATCTATAAGTCTTTGCTAGGTAAAGCCCCACCTTATCTCAGCTCACTGGTCACCATAGCATGTGCTCCAGCAGGTATATTTCACTGGTCACCCCCAAAGCCAACTCCTACTTTGGCCTCCTTTCCTTGCAGTTCTCTGCTGCCAATGACTGGGACGAATTGCAAAAATCACCGAAGCTGGAGACTCATATCTCCCTCACTAACTTTAAGCACCAGCTGTCAGAGCAGCTCACAGGTCACTGCACCTGTACATAGCCCATCTGTAAACAGCCCATCCAGCTACCTCATCCCCATACTGTTATGGGGATGCACCGCAGTATCTCTACTTGCACATTCATCTTCTGCACATCTATCACTCCAGTGTTTAATTGCTAAATTGTCATTATTTCGCCACTATGGCCTATTTATTGCCTTACCTCCCTTATCTTACCTTATTTGCACACACTGTATATAGATTTTTATATTATGTTATTGACTGTATGCTTGTTCATTCCATGTGTAACTCTGTGTTGTTTTTTTGTGTCGCACTGCTTTGCTTTATCTTGGCCAGGTCGCAGTTGTAAATGAGAACATGTTCTCATTTAAATAAGACAAATAAAAATGTACATTAGTAATTAAGCGGACACTTTTATCCAGAGCAACAACCACACATACCAGTCAAAGTAAGCAGAAATATCCTAAATAAAGCAGCTATCAGAAAAGTCAGCGCTAGTAACAAGAGACAAGTGCAAGTGTTCATGCAACAAAGGCAAGGGTGTTGTTGTTTTTCCGGGGACTTCCTTAAAATGTCTACAAAGCCTACGGTTCTATACATTCTTCTAATATATGGGTACATGAAATAAGCATAGGCTTAATGATCATATTTGCAGCTATAAATGCATAATCATTAGATACACACTAATTGTCAACCCATTGTATTGTACTGTATTTACAAAGAGGCTAGATGCTAGGTACTGCATCTTTATTCTGCACTAGTAGGTAAACCTCTGTTTCATCGGGGGAACTCTCCAAAATACAGAGTCGGTTTGTTTATTTCTTTGTTTTGGGGTTTTGGATTAGATTAAACATTTTGTGCACAATAAAAATTCAGCGACTTACAGTAATTCTCTCTTTTGTTTTCTGCCCTTAATAGAATTGTGTGGGAAGCAATTTCCTGTAGAAGGAGTGATTATCATAGGTGCTTAGGTAGAAAATTGATTTACAATTGTCTCCCTGCTACACTGCCTTCATTCAAGGCTCTCAACATACAGTCAGAGGGGGTGATATAAAGAGAAAGATGTGTAATTGCAGATCACAAGGATCACAGATCACGCTTGTGTCCTCTGTTCTCATACCCTCTTCCCTCACTCTAGTTTTTTAATCTCTCGCTCACTTTTACTCCCTCTCTCCTGCTTCTCTCTCCCGCTCTTTCACCCACCTCTGTTTGTTCCCCTCCCTCACTTTTACTTTCTTGCTGTAGTCCATCTGTCTTCTCTCTCTCTCCCCCCACACACACTTACCAGTCCACACACTCTTACAGTCCTTTATTTCTACCCATATCTTATGCTCTCATCCATAGCTGATGCGACCTAATTTTTACATTTCAACATCACCTAGCAGGGGGAGCAAAGGTGTGTGCGTGTGTGTGTGTGCGTGTGCGTGTGTGTGCGCATGCGTGCTGCTCGGGTGGTTAGATGGGTGCGGCCTATCCTCTCCCTCCGTAGTCAAACAAAGGCTTTGCTCATTCATACCGGGCCCTGATTGGGCGGGGGGAGGAGCAGGGCAGATGTCTCGGGCTGTGATTAGTCAGTGGCGTGTGGGCGGTGAGAACAGGTGACACATTGGACTGGAACGCGTGAGAACGAACAGCACCACGCTGATTAGTCATCATTTGAGCACAAACTGTTCCCTTTTCTCTTTCACTTCTCCATCAGACCATTCCTGATTCCACTGCTCAGGCTTATACAGTTGAAGTACTCAATCTGTTTTACTCACTAATATGCTGTTCGATCAACAACCGATATGATTGTTGATATTTGTCGAGTGATTCCCTGTCATATCCAATAGACCAACAGTTGATGAGATGAGTTCCACCCCATACTGTCCACAGGTATTTGTGTAGTTGGAGTGCTACTGTATATACATCCAATCTCTTAGTACTTATAGCAGTATCTTTTAGGAGTACTGTAGTAGTATCAGTCAACATGTTCCATTTGCCCCTCCAGTAGTCTCATTTACCAGCTGTGCATGTTATACCACTTGCTTGCAGATACCATACTGACATCAGCCTCCCTCTGTGTCCTTAGTGTCACTTGGCTTGACCCAACACCATTATGTACCCACCAACATTATGTACCCACAGGTATATCATATTTTATACCAGAGCTACTGTCCTGTAACAGTGTAGCACCACACATCACTGAACCATCACTGTAGAGTTCTACAGCAGCGAGGCCACATTGACTTGAGAGCACGCTGGGACATGCTGCAGTGGTGAATGGCCAATGACGGCCTTGATAGGTGACACTTACTCCCCGGGGTCTCTCCCCTCCCCGCCACATATGAATATTTATCCCACGTTAGCCGACAGATGCCCCCGCCGATATCCACCGGGACCTACACATAGCTGACACTTACATAATATCCCGTTTTACCACAGGTCGATATACATTCAGTGGCCCATTTATTAGGTACCCATCTGGTACCAGAACGGCCTGAATTCTTCAAGTATGGAAACTTTGCTCAGTTGGTATCAAGGGAGCTAACGTGTGCCAGGAAAACATTCCCCACACCACTGCCAACATCCTGTACTGTTGACACCAGACAGGATGGGGCCATGGACTCATGCTGCTTAGACCAAATCCTGACTCTGTCATCATCATGACGCAACAGGAACCGGGAGGCCGTTCTGAGCACCACTGTTGTACTGTTGTACTGTTGTACTGTACTATTATTTGCCAGTTTATAGCCCGCCTGTTAGCTTACACGATTCTTGCCATCCTCCAACTTCTCATCAATGAGCTGTTTTTGCCCACAGGGCTGACCTCTGACTGGATGTTTTTTGTTTGCGTGAAAAGCCAGCGCATCTGGCACTGACTATCATACCACGCTCAGTCGCTTAGGTCACTTTTTTTCCCAATCCTAACATTCAACAGTAACTGAATGTCTCGATGCCTGTCTGCCTGCTTTATATAGCAAGCCACGGCAAAGTTACTCACTGTCTGTAGGAGCTAACCATTTTCGTGAACAGGGTAGTGCACATCAAACTGGCCACGATTTTAAGGCAGTTAAGGTGAAGTGCCATCTCGCTCAAGGGTACAGAGAGAGCAGTGGCAGCGTTGCCCCCCCCTCTCCCCCCCTCGCATAAGTCTTCGGCGGTTCCGCGTTTGGCTCCCACAGCTGTTTCCATATTTCACCTGTGTGTTGTGACAGAGCTGCGCAGCCCCGTAATGTTGCCTTTTAACCTTCCATCATTGGGGCCTGTCTTTAACACTGTAATTAGCATGTCATAGACAACTGTAATAGCTTACTATGTCTGTATGTGCCAAATTATATACCACTGATGTGATTGCAGCAGACTGCTTGCAGCAGTTTGTAAGCTAATCATTAGCTATGTTGCTAACCAACATTGCTAACCAAGAGTGCGGTGTGTTCCCTGTGTCAAGTCACTCATCATAAACTGGCATCTGGTTGTTTATTAGAGCCAAGACTTTTTCCTGGTCAGGTCACATGGTCCCGAGTAACTCCTGGCCCTAGTGAGTATGATGACCTACCACACATGTTACGCTTTGCTACATCTAAAACCATTTTTATGCAATGTTCAGCTTTATGGTTTGCCGCACTATGTCTCTACTTTCAGTAAGGAAACCGGTCAGTCTGCAGTCCGTGCATTGTTTTCATTTAGGGAACATAAGACAGAATGTTGCCCAAGAATCTGGTAATGAGGTCCAGGCTTGCCCACTTCTCCCTTTTTTCTTCTGTCTTCCCGTATCCCTAACACAAGCAAGAAACAATAACTCTTAAGTAATCAACCTGAAATGAGTCAATCCAACACACATACACCGGCAGAACTAATTGTTTGAAGTGATTTCTTATTTATTTACGAGACAGCAGAATTAGTTTACATGTGAAATGCTGCTCCACTCATGCAGAATAAAATCGCTTCACAACATTTTTCAGGACTGAAGGCCTCCAAGTGAGATTTTTGTTGATTGGTGATATGATTGTGTGGGAGGACTGGCTGTTCTTCCCTGACCACTCGAATTACCGCCCAGACTTGGGAGGGTTAAGTCACTTGTTTAGTTTACTTGTTCCACATAGAGTAAATGTATAGAAAATCTATATTTTGGGGGATTTGCCTGGCGATGCAAGCATTCCACTGGATTTTGCCACTTCTACAGATATGCAATTTAAAGAAAGTAGTTAATGATATTATAAATGATAGTGAAATCATGGTGGATAATGAATGCATTATCCTGTTTAGTTTTAAAGTAAATGAACTACTGCTGTCGCTAAGCGATATGGCTGTGTATGTATGTATGTATATATATATATATATATATATATGTATATATATACAGTGGGGCAAAAAAGTATTTAGTCAGCCACCAATTGTGCAAGTTCTCCCACTTAACAGATGAGAGAGGCCTGTAATTGTCATCATAGGTACACTTCAACTCTACTCTCATTTCTTCCCTTTGGTCTATTGAACACTTGTTCTCTCGTTACCGTACCTCTTTTCCCCCTCCAACCTCTTTTGTATCTCTGCTCTCTCTCTCTCTCTCTCTCTCTCTCTCTCTCTCTCTCTCTCTCTCTCTCTCTCTCTCTCTTCTCTCTGCATCCCCTCTTTCAGGTGTGTTGAACACAGAGGCTGTTCTATGATTTAAACATGTTGGACACTAAGCTGCTCATCCCCTTTGGCGTGTCAAACTAAACATTAGAACACAGGGGTACTCTGGCCACAGCGGAGAGTGAAAGTTTATATATATATATATATATATATACACAGTGGGGCAAAAACGTATTTAGTCAGCCACCAATTGTGCAAGTTCTCCCACTTAAAAAGATGAGAGAGGCCTGTAATTTTCATCATAGGTACACTTCAACTATGACAGACAAAATGAGAAAAGAAATCCAGAAAATCACATTGTATGATTTTTGATGAATTTATTTGCAAATTATGGTGGAAAATAAGTATTTGGTCAATGACAAAAGTTTCTCAATACTTGGTTATATACCCTTTGATGGCAATGACAGGGGTCAAATGTTTTCTGTAAGTCTTCACAATGTTGCTGGTATTTTGGCCCATTCCTCCATGCAGATCTCCTCTAGAGCAGTGATGTTTTGGGGCTGTTGCTGGGCAACACGGACTTTCAACTCCCTCCAAAGATTTTCTATGGGGTTGAGATCTGGAGACTGGCTAGGCCACTCCAGGACCAGGAAATGCTTCTTACGAAGCCACTCCTTCGTTGCCCGGGCGGTGTGTTTGGGATCATTGTCATGCTGAAAGACCCAGCCACGTTTCATCTTCAATGCCCTTACTGATGGAAGGAGGTTTTCACTCAAAATCTCACGATACATGGCCCCATTCATTCTTTCCTTTACACGGATCAGTCTTCCTGGCACCTTTGCAGAAAAACAGCCCCAAAGCATGATGTTTCCACCCCCATGCTTCACAGTAGGTATGGTGTTCTTTGGATGCAACTCAGCATTCTTTGTCCTCCAAACACAACGAGTTGAGTTTTTACCAAAAATATCTATTTTGGTTTCATCTGACCATATGACATTCTCCCAATCTTCTTCTGTATCATCCAAATGCTCTCTAGCAAACTTCAGATGGGCCTGGACATGTACTGGCTTCAGCAGGGGGACACGTCTGGCACTGCAGGATTTGAATCCCTGGCGGCGTAGTGCGTTACTGATGGTAGGCTTTGTTACTTTGGTCCCAGCTCTCTGCAGGTCATTCACTAGGTCCCCACGTGTGGTTCTGTGATTTTTGCTCACCGTTCTTGTGATCATTTTGACCCCACGGGGTGAGATCTTGCGTGGAGCCCCAGATCGAGGGAGATTATCAGTGGTCTTGTATGTTTTCCATTTCCTAATAATTGCTCCCACAGTTGATTTCTTCAAACCAAGCTGCTTACCTATTGCAGATTCAGTCTTCCCAGCCTGGTGCAGGTCTACAATTCTGTTTGACAGCTCTTTGGTCTTGGCCATAGTGGAGTTTGGAGTGTGACAGTTTGAGGTTGTGGACAGGTGTCTTTTATACTGATAACAAGTTCAAACAGGTGCCATTAATACAGGTAACGAGTGGAGGACAGAGGAGCCTCTTAAAGAAGAAGTTACAGGTCTGTAAGAGCCAGAAATCTTGCTTGTTTGTAGGTGACCAAATACTTATTTTCCACCATAATTTGCAAATAAATTCATAAAAAATCTTACAATGTGATTTTCTGGATTTTTTTTCTCATTTTGTCTGTCATAGTTCCTATGATGTACCTATGATGAAAATTACAGGCCTCTCTCATCTTTTTAAGTGGGAGAACTTGCACAATTGGTGGCTGACTAAATACCTTTTTGCCCCACTGTATATATATATGTATATATATACACATTTTATTTATTTATTTTTATTTTCATTCTAGCTAACTATATAAATAAAGGTTATAACCTGTGTAAAGAGAAAATAACATTCCACAATACCTCACACAACCCATGAGCCAAGACTGCCGCCTTGTCTTGCACAGCTGCCTTCCTCACTCTCTCTCTCCTTCGACATTTGACCTTGTTGAAACCAATTTTGCACTCGAGCGAGAGACAACATTCAGTACATTCTGCCATTGAGTTGGCAGAATAGGAGAGAAATAAGGTCCCGTTACCACAGTAACACGTGGATATGAGGAGTTTTCAACCCCGCAGTGTGTGAGGTCATCATTATTCAAACAAACACCACGCAGCTCAAGGTTGTTTTGGACATAAAATTGCTGAGGCCCAAACATTGTGATTCCTTACTGGACTCACTTCCTTGTCTTTCTCAATGATCTCCATCACTTCTGTCCATTCTGTCGAGTCATCATATTTCTATAGAAAATGAAATTCGCTTCAGCTGTGAAAGACTGACTCACTGACTGATGATCCCCTTAACCTTAGCTATTGATACACTTCCCCCTTTCTAAAATTGGACGATATAAGATCACGTCTTATACTGTAGAGTTTTGAAGGACTCTCATATCATATTGACTTTGAATTGAATTGCCAATGACTTCTGTGTTGACATCGAAGCCCTTGTTTGGGTGAGGATGCTAAAGGATTCAAGGAGTCTTTTCAAGACTATTCTCCAAGAATACGTGGCGGTCTGATGGACATTTAAAGGACAGTGAATGGAAAGAAAGCACTGGTTTTTCATGTGAAAGCTATATTCTGGATTTAAAAGACAATGAATGTAGCATTTGAAGCTACAGTGCATGGTAAACCTAATTGATGTAGCACAAGACGCCATGATTGATTTCACCACGTTGCATTGTTCTGTCATTCCTTGGATCGAACTAAAGTACAATGGCAAGCAGAAAAAAAACCTTTGGAATCATCTGGATTTCTGCATAAATTGGTCATAAAATTAAATCTAAACCACAACAACAGACAAACACAGTCTGCTTAAAAACCTCTTAAGGATCCACCCCTTTTTTTCAATTTTCGCCTAAAATGACATACGCAAATCGAACTGCCTGTAGCAAGGATATGCATATTCTTGGTACCATTTTAAAGGAAACACTTTGTGGAAATGTGAAAGGAATGTAGGAGAATATAACACAATAGATCTGGTAAAAGATAATACAAAGAAAGAAAAAAACATTTTTTTGTATTTATTTTTTTGTACCATCTTTGAAATGCAAGAGAAAGTCCATCATGTATTATTCCAGCCCAACTGCAGTTCGGATTTTGGCCACTAGGTGGCAGCAAGTTTTAGACTGATCAAATTAACAATTGCATTTCTGTTCAAAATTATGTATCAAGACTGCCCAAATATGCCTAATTTGTTTATTAAGAACTTTTCATGCCCAAAACTGTGCACTGTCCTCAAACAATAGCATGGCATTCTTTCACTGTAATAGCTACTGTAAATTGGACAGTGCAGTTAGATTAACAATAATTTAAGCTTTCTGCCAATATCAGATATGTCTATGTCCTGTTCTTGTTACTTACAACCTCATGCTAATTGCATTAGCCTTCGTTAGCTCAACTGTCCCATGGAAGGGACATCGATCCCGAAGAAGTTTTTAAACTAAAAACACACATTATTGCATCTTTCTTGCCTATATTGAATACATCATTTAAACATTCACAGTGTAGCTTGGGAAAAGTATGTGAACCCCTAGGCTAATGACTTCTCCAAAAGCTAATTGGAGTCAGGAGTCAGCTAACATGGAGTACAATCATTGAGATGAGATTGGAGATGTTGGTTAGAGCAGCCTTGCCTATAAAAAACACTCACAACATTTGAGATTGCTATTCACAAGAAGCATTGCCTGATGTGAACCATGCCTCGAACAAAAGAGATCTCAGAAGACCTAAGATTAAGAATTGTTGACTTGAATTTAGCTGAAAAGGGTTACAAAAGTATATCTAAAAGCCCTGATGTTCATCAGTACACAGTAAGACAAAAAAAACATTGCTGCACATCTGAAGTTCGCAAAATAGCATCTGGATGTTCCAAAATATTCTGTGGACAGATTAAACTAAAGTTGAGTTGTTTGGAAGGAAGGAACACGCAACACTATGTGTGGAGAAAAAAAAGGCACAGCACACTAACATCAAAACCTCATCCCAACTATAAAGTATGGTGAAGGGAGCATCATGGTTTGGAGCTGCTTTGCTGCCTCAGGGCCTGGACAGCTTGCTATCAACAGAAAAATGAATTCCCAAGTTTATCATGACATATTTTGCAGTAGTATGTAAGCCTATCTGTCAGTCAATAGAAGTTGGGTGGTGCAACAAGACAACGACCCAAAACACACAAGTAAATCAACAACAGAATGGCTTCAACAGAAGAAAATACGCCTTCTGGAGTGGCCCAGTCAGAGACCTCAACCATATTGAGAGGCTGTAGCATGACCTCAATAGAGCGGTTCACACCAGACATCCCAAGAATATTGCTGAACTGAAACAGTTTTTGTAAAGAGGAATGGTCCAAAATTCCTCCTGAAAAAACATTTGGTTGAGGTTATTGCTGTCAACCAGTTATTAGATCCAAAGGTTCACATACTTTCCCCACATACTTTCCATACTTTCCCCACATACTTTCCATACTTTCCCCACATACTTTCCATACTTTCCCCACGCGTGAATGTTTACACGGTGTTCAATAAAGACATGAAAACGTATAATTGTTATTCAGTTAAGCAGACTGTATGTCTATTGTTGTGACTTAGATGAAGATCAGATCCAATGTTATGACCAATTTATGCAGAAGTTCAGGTAATTCCAAAGGGTCCACATACTTTTTTCTTGCCACTGTAAATGACATTGAGGTTCCGTAGGGAGTGAGCAAAAGGTCTCATGCCTGGAACAGTGCATAGTCAGGGCAAGAGCTCTAGGAGCACAATGCGGGACGGCGCGCTCCAGCTCAATAAATTATCACGGGGACTATTTTTAAGCCGAAGTGTAAATGCACTAATCCTCCAAGCAGTAGCTGCGAATAGCCTACCGAGAGTCACATCAGGGAATAGCACTCTTCATCTTTCTCCCTTCTCTCTCGTTCCTTCCCGCTCCCCCCGTCTCTCGCACTCTCTGCCTTCCTTTTCTCTCCCCCCCGTCTCTCGCACTCTCTGCCTTCCTTCCCCCCCGTCTCTCGCTCTCTCTGCCTTCCTTTTCTCTCGCCTCCCATCCTGCACCGTCGCTCTCTCTGCCTTCCTTTTCTCTCGACTCCCATCCTGCACCGTCGCTCTCTCTGCCTTCCTTTTCTCTCGACTCCCATCCTGCACCGTCGCTCTCTCTGCCTTCCTTTTCTCTCGACTCCCATCCTGCACCGTCGCTCTCTCTGCCTTCCTTTTCTCTCGCCTCCCATCCTGCACCGTCGCTCTCTCTGCCTTCCTTTTCTCTCGACTCCCATCCTGCACCGTCGCTCTCTCTGCCTTCCTTTTCTCTCGACTCCCATCCTGCACCGTCATTCTCTTTCTCTTTCATTCCCCGCTTCATTCTCTCCGCCTCTTTCTTCTTTACCCTTCTTTTCATATGTAAAAAAACAACAACACTTTGTTCCTGTGTTGGGGTATTGTGCTTATCGCCCAGACTCTATGGGGACTCCGCAGCGTTCTATTCAATTTTAATAAACAATAACAGCCTTTTAAATAAACGGGGAGGAGAAACATGTAAGAGACACTGCAAACGTGACACAGAGCAGGAGTATAGAGCATTTTGGTCCATATACTACCATACAATTATATCATAAGCATATTGGCCCTCCTGCAAGAACTAGAGGCCTATGGCTTTATGTAACAGCTTTCCTCCTATGGGATTCGTTACCTAGCCACACTTAGAAAAGTTAGCTACACGAAGTAAGCCCCTACGTCTTTGGCAGCTGTAGTTGTGTGTTTTGGTATGGGCTACGGGACGCTCCCGTGATGGTGTTTAATAGCACATAATGGGCTGCCGTTAATCATGGGCTCGGGGTTCGGTTTTACAAGGTTAATGACGCCGTAGCGGAGCTCTCGAGTGTGTCCCATTCCTCAGGTATTTATCAGTGTCAGGTGAAAGCTGTGCTGGGACTGGGCAAGGCTGCAGCCCCCGACTCTCTCCTCCCCTAACTAGCAGAAGGAACCAAGAGTGGTGCCAAAACTGCAGTAGAATACCTGAGCCCCAAAGTAAATGAATTATTCAGCAAACTCCAATGTCTGTGATGATGTAGCAACAAGGTTTACCAGAGCTAGTGTACACCTAATCTCGGTAACCCAAAACCGAAAATCTCTACAAACTACTCGATTACAATACTATTTAGGTAGTCCGGGTAACTATTTAGCAGCCTTGTTTAGCAGTCAGCTAATGCGAATACAGCTAATGCTTGAGCTACAACTGGTATTATAGCTGGAACCAATGCTAGAGATATGGTGAATACACTACTAGCTACAACCAAGCAATTTTGGAGCTACAACATATCTTTGCATTCCCCCATGCTGGACCTACAATAACCATGTGATAACGGTCTTGAGATTAACGCAATAACACTGTAACCTCCCTGAAAGTGGAGGATCGTGACGCCATCACCACCATCATTAAACATTTCTGGACCGCCTACAGTAATGCTCATGGCACATTTACAGTACTTTCAACATTTCTGCACTCACGCGTTCTTTGTTTTTTTTGTGTTGCATCACTAAGTGAAAGCCCTAGAGAAGTTATGTGGCAAAGAGTCATCTTTCTGCATACTAAAGAGAACATAGTGCTGGTAGTGAGTTAAGTAAGGTCCCGTGCTGAGTACCATAACATGCAGTAAAGACATTTGAGAATGGAGGCATCATGGCATCGTACTATGATGATTTACAGGGAACTGAGGTGAACTGTTGGAATAAAATAATGATTATAATTCAATAGTCAGAATATAAATAATAGTGGGCACTTTGAATACAGTGTTGTTTGACATGATAACGAATGAAAATGCCAGGGAGGAGTTATTGTGACAGGGGTAGGAACCAAAGTGTTGGTCAGTGTTTCCTAGGGGACCCTATCATCTTTGGCTACATTAAAAGTTTACTTGTGTATCCAACATATTCATGCTTTGCCTATTCCTCTTTGATTTGCAAGAAACTGTTGCACAAACATGCTGATTTAGACCTACACTATCAATGTATAGCTAGCTATATTTGCTCTGACTTAGTACATTTATTAGCTAGCTAGCCAGCTAACTAGCGATTAACATTAGAAGCTAACACGATTTAGCTGCAAACTAGTTTGCAGATTTAAGAAAAACAAGCTAATAGTGTAAATATAGAACGCTTGTGGATTTATATTAAGAAGCAAAGCGGAAACATCATTGTCAACATTGTTGCATGTGCTGCATTAACCATGCAGAATGGACGCAAGTATCTCGTGGTCAAGCAACAACAGAAGGATAAATGTTGGTTTGGCAGATGCCAGAAGAACGCTACCTGCCCCGATGCATATTGCCAACTGTAAAGTTTGGTGGAGGAGAAATAATCGTCTGGGGCTATTTTTCATGGTTCGGGCTAGGCCCCTTAGTTCCAGCGAGGGTACATCTTAATGCTACAATTCTGTGCTTCCAACTTTGTGGCAACAGTTTGGGGAAGGCACTTTCCTGTTTCAGCATGACAATGCCCTCATACACAAAGTGATTCCCATACTGAAATGGTGTGGAAGAACTTGACTGGCCTGCACAGAGTGCCATTCTCAACCCCATTGAACACCTTTGGGATGAATTGGAACGCTGACTGCGAACCAGACGTAATCGCCCAGCATCCGTGCAAGGCCTCACTAATGTTCTTATGGCTGAATGGAAGCAAATCCCCGCAGCAATGTTCCAACATCTAGTGGAAAGCATTCCCAGAAGAGTGGAGGCTGTTATAGCAGCAAAGGGGGGACCAAGTCTATATTAATGCCCATGATTTTGGAATGAGATGTTCGACAAGCAGGTGTCCACATACTTTTGGTCATGTAGTGCACATCATTTACACACACAAACACAAGCGTCAGCTCAGACAAATCCATCTCAGAGAGGCCCAGCTTATGAGCTCCATCGGCAGCAGATTTTAATTTAGAATGGAAACTTGTGTTTATGCAACAACTGTAAGTGTATCGAACCGAATCTCATCGATTCATTCTCTAATCGCACCGAATCGTTTCCAACCAAAACGCATCGTTCCTGTATTGTGTCCAAGCACATGTATCTAGATGAGTATCAAATCATCTTGAAAGGGAAAGATGCACATACCTACAAACCGCATATCAGTATTGGTATCGTATTCTTCAGTAACTATTAGTGTCCTACGTAAATGTGATGGGTGTGGCTGCCTCTAGTTGAGGGCTTGTTTATTCTTGGTGGGATGGATGACAGACAAATTTCATTTTCCACCTGCAACCAAGCCCTGTACTTTCTTCATTGCTGTCAATGTAGAGAAAGATGCAGGAAAGGGCAGCAAAATCGTCATGGCCTCAGTGGTTAGTTCAGGATACTCTTCTTCACAGTAGGCCAGAAATCCACGAGACATTTGCTGGAATTTGATCTTCAGTGTCCTATTACAGGATAACTCCAACTCCTCTTCAGCCATTCCACAATGTCCTCTCTTAGATGTCATGGCGAGGGCAAACGGATCACGGACCCAGTCCCAATCATTTATGTTTCTCCGTGAAGTATGAATTTATATACCCACTCCATGAAGCGTGATGATTGTCTCTCACTATGTTCACTGATGGAATGTTTGTGTCCAAAAACATGTCAGTAATCCCGTTCTGTAGCCTTGTTAGCCAAATTTCAATTTCCGTCCTGAAAGCATTGATCGTGCCTCGCACCTCCAGAATAGAGGCATAATCCCCTTGCATGGATAAGTTAAATCTGTTAAAATCAGCGAGGTAGGCATGTTTAGCAATCCATTCTAAATTGGAGAAAAAAATGCAAGTTTGTCCTCTTTCAGAAACTTGCACATCTGTGTGCGTAGGTCAAACACCTGCTGTAACACTTTTCTGCGGGAGAGCCACCGCAGCTCGGAGTGAAACCAGTGTCATGTTCCACGTCCATTTCTTTGCAATGATGTGTCAACAGACATGATTACGGTGGCCTTGATTTCACAAAATTAACTCCTGTCACAACCTTATTAAGCACAGAAGTCTTGATCCATGGCTTTGGATGCAAGTGCTTGTCGTGTGTAACATGCAGTGGGCGCCCACTATCTTGGGGTTGACAGCCTTTATTCTTGCGACTACCCGACTCTTGCGACTGGTCATTGCCGCCGCCGTATCATTTGTGCATACAGCCGCACGTATTTCCCAGCTTAATCCTTCTTCGGTCATGAATTTATCCAACATTTTGAATATTTCCTCACCTGTTGTGTGACCCGGCACCCTTTTCCATGATTGCTAGCCAGGCCCGGAGAAATTAAAAGGAGCGAGATAACATTGACCTAGCATGAATGAAATGCATCCGTTGATTTGATTGACATGACTTTGTCAAATGAGTTATTTGAATAAACCAGTCACAAGCACAATACAAGACAGGCAATGTGGGCTTTGCCTGTGAGATGCTTGATCAGTGCACAATTCAATAATTTTTGGCAGACCCCAGGCTATCAACTTAGTCCACGGATCCCTTGGCCAAAATGTGTTTAATATGTAGGTAATATTCAATAAAAAAATATACCTTGTTTGCCTCAAGTGTTTCCATTATTTTGGTTGGTTACCTGTATGTTTATATCCCACTTTGCTGCCATGCACACACCCTCCCCTCACCCCAAACGCCCAGTCAGTCCCAGATTCCCCAAAACAAAATCTTTCTCCTAATCCTAATTACAAACATTGACAGTTTGAGTACTAGTGGGGGTTTGCAGTTGCAGGAAGAACTGTGACAAACAAAAACCTGTGTGACATGTCATAACAAAGACCGAACGACTCCCTCCGCATAAATCAAATAAGACTTATTTAGTTAACCTCACTTGGTTATGCTGATGAGCAAGAGGTTTTCTGTTTCGTAGAGGGAAAAAACATCAGTCTTTGTTTATGTTGTGATATCAGGGCAGGGGAAAAGGGAACTCACGAACAGCCTGAGAACAGGATGACCTATTTTGAAGGCACACTGTGGAACAAGGCTTTGCTAAAACCTTATCTGTGAGCTATAAGTATCTAAACAGTATCCTCCTTCGTGTGCGTGCGTGAGCAAGTGCTGCTGCAGTAATGAGTATGTAGACCAACCAGATAGTAGAAATACATTCACTGATCATTTGCTTGCTTAAAGCACATCAGACGAAGGGCATTCCGTTTCAGGCCTGGTTAGACTATCTTCCAAGTGTGAAGGTCTCATAGACCAAGTAAACGTAATGTCCGTCACCAAAACAACAGCCTTTCTGAGATGGCATAAAACCCGAAACAGAGGGAAAAGACCCAGTCAAACACCAGATCTCACACACACACAAAAATGGATACCATCCAATCACAAATGAGACCACACCTAGGGCTGTTGCGGTGATCATATTATCGCCACACCGGCGGTCAAGAGTCAAATTATATGTGACTGTTTAGTAACGTTAATTAGGCTTCTCCAAGCTCTGATACTGCTGATGTTCATTAGTAGCCTACCAAACTTGCTAACTGCCTGGTACTCAGCACTCTATTGTCCCTCTAATCACTCTGACATCAATGCAAATGTCATTGAAAATCTAATCAAACACTTCATTTGAGCCCATGAGCTCATGTTGGGCAACATGTCAGACCTCTAATGCAAAGAAAATAAATTCATAGAGACAAATCTGCCCGATTCCAGCCTTGCTAAAGCACCCCTAGATCATCACCGATCCTTCACCAAATGTACAAAAAAATCACACACACAAAAAAACATTGAGTTAATAAAGCCGCAAACAAACATGGTCTCATTTTTGCTTCCTTTGAGTAAGGCGGCTCCAAAATGTAGGTGTTTCAGCCTAGCTCAGTGCTTTCTGTGGTGGTGGGGCAGCCAGCGGAAAATATGGAGAGTAAGGGTTGGTAATGTTCTCTAGTTGCGCCGTGACTGGCTCAGTGTTCTGTCACTCATGGGGACACCTCCAAGTCTAAGGGTAGAGCTCAAAAATTCAAGCCCCCTGGGTGCTGCCATAAAGTTACATTAGAAGTGCCCGTCCAAGAAGGCTCAAGGTAATTGGCCACAGATAAAATGATGTCAAATCACATTATATATACAGTAGCTTTGATTGGACTGATCATGTCAACATCATCCTTTCAAAATCTTAGCTAGCATTCATCATCATGAATCAAGTCGACAATATACTGGCAAATCGTTTTTTAATCCTTGTCATATGAAGAGAAATAATGTTGAGAAATTATAGATAAAACATATCTCATATCTCATAGCTCATGGACATAAACATTACACACGTTTGAAATTGCAAATTCAATGAGTGGTTTGGAAGGAATCAGTGACAGTGGCTAACTGCAAGCATTGCAAAGCAATCACAAGCCTGTTATTCAGTGGAGTGACTGTGTGGTCCCAAGTCTGGGTTTAATGGTCTCTTTTCCACGTTTAAAAGGATAAACATTCAACATTGGCCATGCTGTCAATGAAGCATGATTTGTACTCAACTTAACTCGTAACTGGGAAATCTGACTTCAGTGAGTTCAAGACAACTGGGAACTCTGGGGGAAACGTTTTGAACGGTCATCCAACATTTTCCCCTCTTGATTTTGCCTACTGTTCTGACTTGGTTGTGCACATGTAGCCTATAACCTGTTTTAGAGAAATGTAATCATTGCATATTGTATTTTTTTTTCTTCAAGTCATTAGTCACATCATGCAGCCTTACAATGTATTAAACATCAAAACATAGCCCAACATTTGTAGAAAAACTAAAGTTACATAAATAACTCTAGATTAAGCATACAGGAGTACCTATTTTCTTAGTTAACCGCTCAACGCAGAATAGCCGCATGTGCGCACTCCCTCAAATCGTTTGTAGAAAATATCCTTTCTATTTTTTTCCCGCTTGTTCAATTCTTATACTATAAAATATAAAATGCCACAGAATTCCAAGAAAATCTTCTCTGCTGAATGAACTAGTGTAGCCCACAGCTATTTGGCATGGCCATGACCGGTGGTGGGGAAAGTATCCAAATGTCATACTTGAGTAAAAGTATAGATACCTTTTAATAGAAAGTTACTCAAGTAACAGTGGAAGTCACCCAGTAAAATACTACTTGAGTAAAAGTCTAAAAGTATTTGGTTCTAAATATACTTAAGTATCAAAGTAAAAGTATAAATCATTTCAAATTACTTATATTAAGCAAAACAGACGGCACCATTTTCTTGTTTTTAAAATGTACGGATAGCCAGGGGCACACCCCAACACTCAGACATAATTTACAAAAGATTTGTGTCTAGTTAGTCCGCCAGATCAGAGGCAGTAGGGATGACCAGGGATGTTCTCTTGATAAGTGTGTGAATTGGACAATTTTCCTGTCCTGTTAAGCATTTAAAATGTACGTTTGGATGTCATGGAAAATGTTGGGAGTAAAAAGTACATCATTTTTCTTTCAGAATGTAGGGAAGTAAAAGTTGCCCAAAATATAAATAGTAAAGTACAGATACCCCCAAAAACAACTTTAGTACTTTAAAGTATTTTTACTTAAGTATGTTTACACCCCTGATAAGGACAACTCAGAGTATGTGATTCTGAAATGAAATGGACTACATTTTCTTCACATAATGTTTCTTTAGACCTGTCTAAAATAATGGATATTGTAAAGGTGTAGGCTATATTACATGGATTTGAGACTTTTTCAAATGTAGATGTTCCAAAGGTCTTTTAGACTGTGTGGAAGCCTGGAGATGCTAAATGTGTTTACAGTCAATTACCGTATTGCTTGACAATCACCAGCTGACCAACATTTTGTGACTACCACACCCCCAAAAACTCGAAACGCTCCAATCACAAACCCCCGTCCCGTTTAGGTACCCCTCAAGAAAGGCTTGACTATAGCCCAGATCAGGCACTTCAAAGCTGGCTTGACGATTAGCTGGGTACTGTGTGACTCTCCAGGCGTACACTTTCTCACACCGAGTACCACAGAGGCAGAACAGAGGTGAGGAGAGAGAGAGCGACAGACACAAAGAGGGAGCGCGAGAGAGAGAGATACAAAGGTAGATGCAGACACTCAGAGGTGTGCATGCTCTGATTAAATAATGAGAGATGAGGCCTGATTTATTAATGCATAGAGATAGATAAATGGAGAGCCGGAGAAAACAGATTAAGCCCCCCCCCCCACCTCCTCTCTTCATTCAGAGCTTTCGAGAATTCCGACCTGTGAGTACCTGTTTCAGAGGCTGCTGCTCGTATCTTAATACTGGGTGAATCACATGAATAATTTAGCCCAGTGGCAAGGGAGCCACCACCGGCTAGAGAGGGACTGAGAGAAGAGTGACTGAAGCGACTAGAGGGAGAGAAGGCCAATATACACCCTGTCGTTGGGTTCTACTGTATGTGTAAATTACAGTGCAAAACGCTACATTAATAATCATTGGTTAGTTTAATAACTAGGCGTGGTGCATTGCTCTTTTTTTGTGTCTCACACACACACACTAATCGCACACAGGCATAGCCGCATACACACATTCACTCACAAAACATAGGCGACACACTCACCCATACGCACACACACTGCACTGGCACACTGACACACTCGTACACAAATACAAATCACTCGCGCACACAAACTAGGCTACACAGACGCTCACATGGCTGTGTTCATACCCTGTCATGTTTAATTTTGGTTGGTAGAGTGTAGTAATCGGAGAAAAGAATAGAATTGAGTCAATCTGAGTTCACTGGGTGTTCTGAGGGCTCTTAAAAGGGCACGGTAGAATTGTACTCGCTTTTATTCACCATTTCATATTATAGCTCCTAACTAAGGCAGTTTGAAGGTTATTTTTTCAATGATGTGCGGGGCTCTAAAAAAATATTATAATAACTGTCTTATATTGCCTGTGAATCAGGATTTTTTTTTTTTTTTATAGATTTTTTAAAATTTGATTATCATCCTTAATTAATTTTACCGGGGAAGTCACTTTGAGATTGACGGCTCTTTTTCAATTGAGTCCTGGCCAAGAAAGCAAGAGTTGAGAACAAGATAATAGCTGATAGATTTATAATACGAAAGGTGTATATAACAACGGGAACAGGGCAACCAGTCGTAGCATTCAGTTTGTGTCTGCAGCATGCGTTTGTTCTGTTGATTTCTGCTCCAGGCAAAGAAAAAGGGAATTCTTGACATTGACATCAATTGAAAATACAATATTTGTCATTGACTTGAACCTTGAGGCCTGTTCTCGATTCTCTGCTACCACCTTTATAACGTGGGTACATGTATTATAGAGAAGAATGTGTGTGTGGAGGGATGGGTCGGGGTGGGGGCTGTGTCAAATAAAATCACATTTATTGGTCACATACACGCGTTATTGCGGGTGTAGCGAAGTGCTTGTGTTTCTAGCTCCGACAGTGCAGTCATATCTTATCAATTTCACAACATTTACCCAATACAAACACTTCTAAGTAAAGGAATGGAATTAAGAATATATAAATATTTGGACGAGCAAAGTCAGATTGGCATAGACTAAGATACAGTAGAATAATAGAATACAGTATATACATATGAGATGAGTAGTGCAAGATACGTAACATTATTAAAGTGACTAGTGTTCCATTTATTAAAGTGTCCAGTCTATGTATATAGGCAGCAGCCTCTTATATGCTAGTGATGGCTATTTAACAGTCTGATGGTCTTGAGATAGAAGCCGTTTTTCAATCTTTGTGCGTGTATATATGTGGTTGTGCATGTATGAAAAACACCTTGACGTGTGTGTGTGTGTGTGTGTGTGTGTGTGTGTGTGTGTGTGTGTGTGTGTGTGTGTGTGTGTGTGTGTGTGTGTGTGTGGTATATGCATGACGGAGAAAGAGGGGGGAAACCTTGACTATTTTCTGCACTATAAAGTGTGGTGTGTATTAGGAGAGAGACTATGGCAGGCTGTCTGCTCGTCAAGGGTATCCATGATGGTAATGAATTTCAGACTATCACAACCACTATCACTCTCTCGCTCTTCCTCACACACACACAGCCCTCTACCTCCCTTTTGTATCTGTGTGTGTGTGGTCGGACACGTGCTTGTATACAGACAGTTACTGAAGACATGGACTGATGCGTTTGTCAATGATGATTTTCATATGGATGGATGCATTACCGGAGCGCCAAGTCCAGGACCAAAAGGCTCCTTAACAGCTTCTACCCCCTAAGCCATAAGGCCGCTGAACAGCTAAACTAATCAAATGTTTACCCGGAGTATTTACGTTAACGCCCCCCAACTTTATGTTGAGGTATGTTGTTTGATACACAGCCACATAGCCTATATGGTAAATACAGCGTTGGCTCTTGCTTTTCATTTCAATCTGAAAATGGTGTATTCACAGTGTGACACTCTTTCAGAGACGAGTTCAGGCTCATCAAAGAGGCATTGGCATGTGTCACCCGTGCTGTGTCACTGTCGTCGCCGAGCTTTAAATGTCAATTGTCTCCCCTGATCCGCCTGACTCGTTCTTGTGCGTGTGCTTTTTCTCTCACACACACACACACACACACACACACACACACACACACACACACACACACACACACACACACACATATATAGACACAGACCAGCTCTCCACCTATTTGTGTTCCTTGGAGTGCAATGCTGCGCCACAGTATTGATCACCTGCTGCTTCTGCCCTTTTTATAATTATGTCTCCACTCTTTTTTACTCTTCCCTTTCTCCTTTATCCTCTCTGTCTCTCGTCTCCTTCTCTCTCCTCTTTTGTTAATTCCCTTTCCCCTGATCCATTTTTATGCCTCCCTGTGCCCCGTGCTTATCACACTCCTTTTTCTGTTTGATCCTCATGTACATCATTTAACTCTGTTCATTTGTCTCCCCCCTTCTTTTTTGCTACTTATTTCATTTAAAAAAAAATCCTAATCATCATTCTTTCTGTTTATCCATTTCTCACTTCCACCTTTGTTCTCCTTCCTCTCGCTCCCCCCTCTCTTTCTCTCTCCTTGTCTGCAGCCTCTCTGGAGTGTTCTCCGTAGCCCGGGCGTTCCAGGACACCAGCTGCCAAAAGGACCCAGTCTCCCTCGGACCTCCTACATCTGACCCCCTCCCCCCACCAATCAGAGCTGTCCTGACCCCAACCTTAATCCTAACGCCAAGCTTAACCCCATGCTTAGTCCCAAAACCTCAAACCTTCACACAAGTAAATTCATTGGCTTGTCCAGTGACTTATCATCGACATTCTATCACTTTCTTGCCTTTAACAAAGCATTCCCACTACATTTGTCCCTATGCCACCCCAACTCTCCTACCCCTTTCGCCCAGGACATTCTGAGAACAAGCATCAAGAGCTGGACAACTTATCAACCCTCAACCGACGATCCAACCACAAAGACTGTGGAGAACAACAATAAAACACACATGTCAAATATGGCATCAACTTGAAAAAAACGTCTATGTTAATTCCTCCTTGGCCGTCCTATGTGAATACAACCCCCGGGATACACCACTGAGCCGGTGTGTAACATTCTGTTGACTTCTAATGGTGACTTTATAGACATATTGGGTACACCAGCCTTTCGCTCTTACCCTCCGTCTTCTTTCTCTC
The DNA here is from genome assembly GCF_018296145.1 of Oncorhynchus tshawytscha. NCBI lineage: Eukaryota > Metazoa > Chordata > Actinopteri > Salmoniformes > Salmonidae > Oncorhynchus > Oncorhynchus tshawytscha. Next base: position 38,898,624 of record NC_056441.1, read on the forward strand.
GGTCTCTCTCGCGCTCTGTCCTCACTGACTATGTCGGCGCAGCGAGAGGGTGACACATTTTGCACTTCTATATGTTCCCTTTCTCTTTCACTCTCTCTCCCTCTTTTTCCGACTATTGTCTGCATTGATTCTGTGCATTGTCAGTGTCTGGGCTTGCCTGGTGAAAATATTGTCTCGGTTGTCCTATCTGTGTCCTCTGCCCTGCTCCACTCTCTCCCTCCTTCACTTTGTGGGTCGCTCCCTCAGTGAACTTCACTGCGAATACGTCCAGGTGTGGCATGAAGAGAGAGAACCAGGTGAAAAGTAAACGACTGATAACCTACATGGGACAATTGGTGGGTTGAGAGATGTGGTTGAGAGAGAACCAGGCAAGTGCTTCTCTACTGATGAAGAGACCATAAAGAAGAAAAAGATCACACTGAAGACCCCCCCCCTTTCCATTTTAAATATGAGCTGTATTGAAAATAGTGTAGAAAGGAAAATGTGCAAAAAAGCATGTACCATGTGCAAAAAAACATGTACCATGTGCAAAAAAACATGTACCATGTGCAAAAAAACATGTACCATGTGCAAAAAAACATGTACCATGTGAAAAAAACATGTACCAAGTGCAAAAACACATGTACCACGTGCAAAAAAACATGTACCATGTGAAAAAAACATGTACCAAGTGCAAAAACACATGTACCACGTGCAAAAAAAAACATGTACCGCGTGCAAAAAAAACATGTACCACGTGCAAAAAAACAAACCATCCAATGTCTGCCAAGTCTATCAGAGACATGGCATTTATCTCCCTCGTTGTTTTATGACAAACTAACTCTTTGCTGTAACTGTTAATGTGAAATGGCCATTCACTGTTAATATAAAGGCCTTTTACTGTACTTAGAAGCACATGGAACTGTCATGCCAACAATCCCGTCAATTGCTTGGGCCATCGTCCTCTATATGTGTGTTTTCAAACCCTGTAGCCAGTATGCTGGAGTGATTCCTATTACCCATGTATCACTACCACTGTAGCATGACCTATTGTCACCATCACAACAACTTTCTCTCTGTGAATAGGAATAAATGGGGATCCCCAAAAAAATAAATGGCTGTCAAGAAATGGAAGTAGGGGAATTCCAACCCTGGAGAAAGCCATTGGTTTAGCTGAATTTAATTGCAACATTGGGTCTTGTGTTACGAGTGTCCATTGTTTGGATTGAAGCTTGGCTTATGCTGTGTAGTTGGTGGTTGGCCCATTAGTAGCACATTTAATAGTATTGATTAAACCTTCAGGACTGTGTAGACCTACAGGCCTGGAATAGCCCATCCCTGACATTGGAGAGGTAAGGAATGCTGATACTTAGTCACATGGGATGAAGTCATTCTTAGCTAAACACAAGTGGCTATTTCATGCTTCGGTGGAGATCTGGTGTCAGTATCTCTCTTGGCTAGTGGGGGCTGCCTGCCCTGCCTGCTGCCAGTTGGGGGACCTGGCACCTTCTTTTCACATCATCTGGATGTCGATAGCCGAACTGGGAGAAGTAGTCTACAGTATTAACCCAAGGCAGTGTTTGGATAAAGAAAAAAAACTCCTGGAACTGTAACATGGGCTGCTCCTTCCTGCCAACTATAACTGGGCTGTAAAATGAGTTATTTAGTAAAGGAAGTATTATGACTTTGTATATGGTAACTCACCATGTGACTTTCAGGGCATTTCGAACCTGGGTGTGTTCATTAGGGCACACCGGAACCGTTTTGCGACGGAAAACCAGACCGAGCGTTTCTTATTGGACAAGTCCAGGTAGTCCCATGTTTGAACCCATTTTCTCCCGTTTGGTGCCTAATGCACATGACCATGCCAGCTCTGCCAAGGTGCCCGAGGACTTTCCTGAAATGGCTATTTCCACAATCCCCTGATACATTTTTTACGCTTTTGGAATTTATTCATTGGCACTTTACTAGTGCACTGTTACTCAAGAGAAACCTTACTTTCTTATTGCACAAGACAAACCTTAGTACATCACCCACACATACATGCAAATGGAAGCAGACTTACAAGGAATTATGTGACTACACAGTCAGACATTACATTCACATGTGTATATAAATACATATGCCTATATTATGCACGCGCAAACACAAACACACATAGGACACATACACATTAACACACTTAAACTAATACAACTGTTAAAGGGATAGTTTGGGATTATGTTTCCGAGTCCACTATAAAGGAAGTTAGCATTGGCTCGTGAAACTACCTCTAACTAGTTTAGGGCAAAGACTAGAACCTATCCCTTTACAGTTTTTCTCAATCGCGTATAAGCAGTTTTTGTGTCTGTGTTGGAACATCTATAGCAGAAAACCGCAATGATGAAATGCTCGAATACATTTACAGAACTTCTGGTCATATCTTAGATCACCGTTTGCAAAACACTTCATTCAAATGTCATCAGTGACTACAAAATGTACTGTTACGTGTTCTGTTCACATAATATAACACAATTACGGCCCTGCTACACTATAGCCATCGGGCGTCTGGCGTTGCCATCAGCTGTTGAGAAAAGGCTTCCTTTGAAATCGAAGAAAGCTGCTTCCCTGTCAGTGTTGCATCACGTCCAATGGCAGCAGCGCCCAAGCTCAAGAATCGCCATGGTGAAATTGTTGATGGCTGATGCGCGAGTTCATTCTATCTTGTGAATTGAAATAATGAGAAATAAAGTTGCTTTTGGTTGCATATGGCTTTGACTACACCACGGGTTATTTTACGTTCACAATGTAAACAAAAGCAACTTCCGTAATTAGAGAACAGAGAATCATTTAATACAACTAATAGGAACAGCTTAATCAGTACTTCTGAAAAACTGGACAAAAGATATTGTACTTAGGCATAATTGATGAATACGGAACTGTACATTTGGGGAAAATATAATGAAGACGCTCTCAAAACAACACGCTATGTGACACAACGCTGGTGGCATAGCAACGAAAAGCTTAAATCAGGAGAGAACTTTGTGCGATTTGTGTTCACTGTTTCCGGCAATCCGTATACTGCACACAATTCTAAATCACCCCATCAGTGTCATATTATGTAGCCCTAAAATATATGGAAAGGTCTAGATGACTGTTGGGACTGTCTAGTTGTTATGACATTATTTTTTGACAATATTGCAGACATTCAGAGATGCACATAATTAAGTAATCATGCGGCCTATTCATATCAGTTGTGTTCCTCCACCTTACCATATTTCTATTGCGTATGGTTTTTCTGTGAACCAATGGAAAGTCTACAGGACAATGAACAAACCTGCCTTTGTATTGAGTACATGGAATTGGATTGTGATGATACTGATGAATGAATCGTGTGCACACAGTGCTTTTTTTTATCAGGACTATTTGATAGAGTATGAAATTGTTTGGTAAAATATGCATAAAAGGACAGGAATTGCCCATAACTCTGCACCTTTGGATAGTTGTACTTCTACTTTTGATCATCATGATTTTGTGACTGTAAATAAAATGTATTGATCTACTGGGATTTGTAAAAGCCAGACTAACTTCCTGTTTTGTCTGCTCGGACTCAAAAGAGAAGTTTGGTTGCGTTCATCTTTCTGTAGGTAGTGGTGTTCTTTTGATGAATCTATTAGCAATGTTGATGGTAGGCTATAATATCATTTTGATGAATGTATTTTATGTTTTGAGAAGGCAACTACATTTTTGAAAAGGCATTTGACTCTTTTCCAAAAGTCCACGGAGTTCTGTGTCTGGTGAACACTGTTTTGAAAATTGACAACATTGTTCCAAAAAATGCTTGAAATCGATTGAGAAAAACGAATGTATGATTTTTGGCCAGTTTGACAGCATGTTTTTTTTTTACTTTCTGGTGTTTTTTTTGTATCAAACAGGCATGCAGACCAGGTCTTCAGCCCCCCCCCCACACACACACACACACACATACACACATAATCTACATATAGGGTGCCTAATCATGGATATCAATGAAATATTATAAATATCTTAATAAATCTATTAACCTGTATACTGTAGTGTACATTACTGAGCATACCTCACTGCATATTGTTTTTTTACACATATACCACATTTTCTTTACACACTGTATTGTGTTATGTGTAGACTAATACAGCAGACAGGGACTGAATACCTTTCTTCAGTGCTGAATAAAGAGTGAATACACAGATCCTGAAGATAGATGATGTATCAGTGGTGCTGTGGTTAAACAATACTATAGCATGTAGACAATCTCTCCTGGTTATCACGCTCCAGCCTCCGTACTTCCTCTGGGTCCTGGATGAATGGAAATGACTGAGAACAAATCTGCTCACACACACACACACACACACACACACACACGAGAGCAGCTTCACACACAAATGCCGGTGGTGAAAGCAGCGCCGTGGAGCAGCGCGCTGGTGTCAATACTAAAACTCACTTACCCTGGGCCATGCAGCGGAAAGGGGGAGGAGTGCGAGATGACAGTAAATCACTAGGGCCCACAAGACATGCAGGAGACACTCAGCGTGTTAGGCTGTTTAGATTAAATCTGCCCGGTTTTCTCTCTCTCGCTATCTCTCTCTGTCTCTTTTCCTGTCTCTCTTTCTCTCTCTCTCCAAGCAATCCAATTATATCCATTGCTTCTGCTGTCCCTCTACACATCTCTGAGTCAGGGCCGAGATAGAAAGATGGACACAATCTTTTTAATCTGTCTCCCTCTCCTCTCATTTCTTCCCTTTGGTCTATTGAACACTTGTGCTCTCGTTACCGTACCTCTTTTCCCCCTCCAACCTCTTTTGTATCTCTGCTCTCTCTCTCTCTCTCTCTCTCTCTCTCTTCTCTCTGCATCCCCTCTTTCAGGCGTGTTGAACACACAGGCTGTCCTATGATTTAAACATGTTGGACACTAAGCTGCTCATCCCCTTTGGCGTGTCAAACTAAACATTAGAACACATGAGTGCTCTGGCCACAGCGGAGAGTGAAAGATGTACAGTGGGGCAAAAAAGTATTTAGTCAGCCACCAATTGTGCAAGTTCTCCCACTTAAAAAGATGAGAGAGGCCTGTAATTTTCATCATAGGTACACTTCAACTATGACAGACAAAATGAGAAAAAAAATCCAGAAAATCACATTGTAGGATTTTTAATGAATTTATTTGCAAATAATGGTGGAAAGTAAGTATTTGGTCACCTATAAACAAGCAAGATTTCTGGCTCTCACAGACCTGTAACTTCTTCTTTAAGAGGCTCCTCTGTCCTCCACTCATTACCTGTATTAATGGCACCTGTTTGAACTTGTTATCAGTATAAAACACACCTGTCCAAAACCTCAAATAGTCACACTCCAAACTCCACTATGGCCAAGACCAAAGAGCTGTCAAAGAAAATAACAATTAAAGAGCAACAATAAAATAACAGTAGCTTCGCTATATACAGGGGGTACAGAGGTTAGTCAAGGTAATTGAGGAAATATGTACATGTAGGTAGAGAAATATCTATCCTATCCATGGCTGCTCGTCTCAGTTTCAGTCCAATCATCACTCCAGGTGGTGTGTGTCAAATGACCCACTTCAGCAGCCAAGGGTTAAGCCTCTTTCCACCATCAGTTATTACAGCAGGATCTAGATCAAATTTGCACCAATCCACTCACACACACAGACACACACAGACACACACACACACACACACACACACACACACATACACCCTTCACCTGGTTGAGCTCACTTTAAACCACTTCTCGTGTTTATCTCCTCTGCTCAGGGCCTGTGTGAGCACTTCAGAGGAACCACAACATTGCTCCTAATGAATCAGTACTGACTGTGTCGAGCCTCTCTCTCTCTTCTCGCTCTCTCTTTATCACTGACAGGCTTCCCTGTGCCTGGGGAATTACAAGTAACTTTTCTGATAGGAAACCCTAGACTGACTTGATGGATTCCACACTGATGGATTCCGACAGAGCGTGGCCCTTTTTCAACGTCCGCGGCAGCGTGAAAGGTTTTTCTGGTCAGCTTCCCGTTTCAGGGGGCGTTCTGAAAGCCGAACGATTGACGGGTGTAACGGTAAAGCCCGGCGACTTTCCCATTGTCTCTCGCAGCTGCGTCCTGCCTGCCACCTTTCGACATCAAGGGGAGAGTCCGTGTTATTAGCCTACCGCTGCGTTTGAGTGTCAGGGAGAGTCAATTATGTCAATGACAAGGAGGGAGAAAAAAAAAAAGAGAGCAGCACGGTAAAAGCTTTCTTTCTTCCCAGAGGCTGTGTTTGTATGTTCATGTGATTCTGAGAGCGCGTATGTGTGTGTGTGTGTGCGTATGTGTGTGTGAATGTGTCCCGCGCCACTGTTAATGTGCTGGAGTATGCCAGAAACAATAATTCCCCCTACCAACAACACCTCTCTCCTCCCCCCACCTTCAATAGCTAGTGGAACAGGCCAAATCCAGCACAGTGGGGAACGGGAACCTGGGGGCATCCAGCCTGCAGGTGCCACTGAGGATGAAGAGGTGCCGTGAGCATGCTCAGCCCTAATGATATCCGCCGGCACTTTCTCCCCGTCCCCGTCCCCGTCCCCCCCGTCCCTCGGTGAAGAGTCCTGGACCCTGGAGTCTCTGTCACTACCTCCTAATGAGGCACAGAGCTTGGCACAAAATGGGCTCTCAATTTCCCTCACACTTCCCACTACTGGGTCGACTTCAGGGAACTAGGGGACTGGCAATACTTACTCCCTGATGATGTGTAAAGGCGGAGTTGTGAGATGATGTAACATGTAGCCTTTGGTGGGTAATCCTCAATCTTCTCGCATTTCATTTCCCTTGAAAGTACAGGACCCTGAGGGGGCAAAACATTGAGCTTTGATGACCCCTTTCATCTACTATGTATGAGTCAATATTAATTTAAACTGCATTTGAGTCCCATTTCCCACCTGCATGAGTGTTATTTTATGTCAGTGTTTTTCCACATTAATCGTTTACCTTCGCAGTCCTCTTCCAGTGATAAAATTCCCCCTTTTTTTCATTGGTTCAGGAAAATCATGTTCATTATTTGTTCTTCCAGGTCCAAGGCCAATAGAGGACACCAACAAAACTTCCCCTTGGACACTAAGCAACTGGGGAATATGAAACCATAATCGTCTTGTTGTGTAATATGTTGGGTCCTGGTAATTTTGTACAATTGGACAAGCTTGCTTTTCCTTATTTTTTGTTTGTTTTTTTTACTCCAAATACATATACGAAAAACAACTTACAGACACACAAACAATGACTATATCTCATATGCCCAGACCCACATAACCACACCCCCATCCTTAGTGCCTGCATTATTGGTTGCCACTTGGCCCTAAACAAATTGGCACAGTTTATCTCGGCCGCCCATGCTATTTCAATATATAAATAATAAATCATTAGATTTTTCCATTGTGTTAATGACGGGGGATTCATTGATTTCCACGTTTTTAGTATGAGTTTTTTCAAGATAAGTGATCAAAACAAATAAAGCTTTATTGATACAGCACATTTCAGACATGGAATGCATGTGCTTTACGGGGGTAAAAAAAAAAAAAAACAATGAAAATAAAAGCTGAAATATTTACCACACAACAGACATAAGATTTTTTTAAACTAAAGAATGACACAAACTGAATGACTAACAAGCACCCCAAGGAAAATCAAAACTAAAAATATCTATTTTAAATATGTCCACAGTTCCCAGGACCCTTCAGGTTCTCTGGCAGGCTATTCCAGAGGCTGGGAGCATAATAACTTAAAGGCTGCTTCTCCATGACTCTTGGTCCTGGGCTTTGGGATAGTTAAAAGGCCAGTGCCAGAGAACCTGAGGGACCTACTGGGTACATAACTTAAAAGCATGTCCGACATGTATTGGGGTGCACAATCATGGATTGGTTTCAAAACCAATAGAAGAATCTTAAAATGTATTCTAAAACTCACAAGCAGACAGTGCTTTAAATCCGGTGTAATGTGTGCTCTCCGTCTGGTCTTGGTCTGGTCTGGTCAATACCCATGCTGCAGCATTCTGTATGTTTTGCAGTTGACCAATGGCTTTCTTGGGTAGACCAAACAGGAGAGCAGGAGAGCATTACAGGATGAGCATTACATGGAGGAGTCTCTCTGTATCAGACTGAAAGAAAAACGGCCACAATTGGCAATGTTCCTCAGGTGGTAAAAAAGCTATTTTGGTCACATTCCTAATGTGTGATTCGAAATTGAGTTCAGAATCTAAAATAAAACACCAGGTAAAAAAAGTAGGTGTTGTCTTCATTGCCTGTTAATTAAAATGTGCAGCTAGATTCTCTCTCTGTGTTTTGGCTCCAACAATAAGTAACTCTATCTTGTTTTTATTTAGCTGAAGGAAGTTGTGAGCCATCCAAGTATTGAAATCACTTATACAGTTTAATCATTTATCCGTGGAGCTAAAATCCCCAGTGACACAGGAATTCAAAGTTGTGTATCGTTTGCGTAGCAGTGAAAGTCAATACTGTGCTTTCTGATAACTCTGCCAAGGGGTAACATATATACAGTGCATTCGGAAAGTATTCAGACCCCTAATGTTACATTACAACCTTATACTAAAATGGATTAAATGAAAAATGTTCCTCATCAATCTACACACAATACCCCATAATGACAAAGCGAAAACAGATTTTTAGAAACGTATTACGAATAAAAAACAAATATCTTATTTACATAAGTATTCAGACCCTTTGCTTTAAGACTTTAAATTGAGCTCAAGTGCATCCTGAATTCCATTGATCATACTTGTGGTGTTTCGACAACTTCATTGGAGTCCCCTATGCTAAAGTCAATTGATTGGACATGCTTTGGAAAGGGGCACACCTGTCTATATAAGGTCCCACAGTTGACAGTGCATGTCAGAGCAAAAACCAAGCAATGAGGTCGAAGGGATTGTCCGTAGAGCTCCGAGACAGGATTGTGTCGCCGCACAGACCTGGGGAAGGATACCAAAACATTTCTGCAGCATTGAAGGTCCCCAAGATCACAGTGGCATCCATCATTCTTAAATGTCGGTGTTCCTCAAGGCTCCGTTTTAGGACCTCTATTGTTTTCACTATATATTTTACCTCTTGGTGATGTCAGCCGGAAGCATAAGGTTAACTTTCACACAGCTGTACATTTCGATGAAACATGGTGAAGCCCCAAAATTGCCCTCCCTGGAAGCCTGTGTTTCAGACATAAGGAAGTGGATGGTGGAAATGTTTCTACTTTTAAACTTGGACAAAACAGAGATGCTAGTTTTAGGTCCCAAGAAACAAAGAGATCTTCTGTTGAATCTGACAATTAATCTTAATGGTTGTACAGTCGTCTCAAATAAAACTGTGAAAGACCTCGGCATTACCCTAGACCCCGATCTCTCTTTTGACGAACATATCAAGACTGTTTCAAGGACAGCTTTTTTCCATCTATGTAACTTTTCAAAAATCAGAAACTTTCTGTCCAAAAATGATGCAGAAATATGAATCCATGCATTTGTCACTTCTAGGTTAGACTACTGCAATGCTCTACTTTCCAGCTACCCGGATAAAGCATTAAATTAACTTCAGTTAGTGCTAAACACGGCTGCTAGAATCTTGACTAGAACCAAAAAATGTGATCATATTACTCCAGTGCTAGTCTCTCTACACTGGCTTCCTGTTAAGGCAAGGGCTGATTTCAAGGTTTTACTGCTAACCTACAAAATATTACAGGGGCTTGCTCCTACCTATCTTTCCGATGTGGTCCTGCCATACATACCTACACGTACACTACGGTCACAAGACGCAGGCCTCCTTACTGTCCCTAGAATTTCTAAGCAAACAGCTGGAGGCAGGGTTTTCTCCTATAGAACTCCATTTTCATGGAATGGTCTGCCTATCCATGTGAGAGACGCAGACTCTGTGTCAACCTTTAAGTCGTTATTGAAGACTAATCTCTTCAGTAGGTCATATGATTGAGTGTAGTCTGGCCCAGGAGTGTGAAGGTGAACGGAAAGGCAATGGAGCAACGAACCGCCCTTGCTGTCTCTGCCTGGCCAGTTCCCCTCTCTGCACTGGGACTCTGCCTCTAACCCCTCTAACCCTATTACAGGGGCTGAGTCACTGGCTTACTGGTGCTCTTCCATGCCATCATTGGGAGGGGTGCGTCACTTGAGTGTGTTGAGTCACTTATGTGATCTTCCTGTCCGGGTTGGCGCCCCCCCTTGGGTTGTGCTGTGGCGGAGATCTTCGTGGGCTATACTCGGCCTTGTCTCAGGATGGTAAGTTGGTGGTTGAAGATATCCCTAGTGGTGTGGTGTGGGGGCTGTGGTGTGGGGGCTGTGCTTTGGCAAAGTGGGTGGGGTTATATCCTGCCTGTTTGGCCCTGTCCAGGGGTATCATCGGACGGGGCCACAGTGTCTCCCTACCGCTCCTGTCTCAGCCTCCAATATTTATGCTGCAATAGTTTATGTGTCGGGGGGCTAGGGTCAGTCGGTTATATCTGGAGTATTTCTCCTGTCTTATCCGGTGTCCTGTGTGAATTTAAGTATGCTCTCTTTAATTATCTCTCTTTCTTTTTCTCTCTTTATTTCTTTCTTTCTCTCTCTCGGAGGACCTGAGCCCTAGGACCATGCCTCAGGACTACCTGGCCTGATGACTCCTTGCTGTCCCCAGTCCACCTGGTCGTGCTGCTGCTCCAGTTTCAACTGTTTGGCTATGAAACCTTGACCTGTTCACCAGACGGTTTTAGGCTGGGTTTCTGTACAGCACTTTGTGACATCAGCTGATGTAAGGAGGGCTTTATAAATGAATTTGATTGATTGATCTGCAGCACTCAAGGCAGTTAACCCATTGTTCCCCGGGCGCCGAAGATGTGGATGTCGATTAAGGCAGCCCCTCGCACCGCTCTGATTCAGAGGGGTTGGGTTAAATAACTAGGTATCCCCCTTTCCCTTTACCTTTCCACCAATCAGGCCTTTATGGTAAAGTGGCCAGACGGAAGCCTCTACAGTAAAAGGCACATGATTGCACGCTTTAAGTTTGCCAAATGGCACCGAAACGACTCTCAGACCATGAGAAACAAGATTCTCTGGTCTGATAAAACCAAGATTGAACTCTTTGGCCTGAATGCCAAGAATCACTTCTGGAGGAAACCTGGCACTATCCCTACGGTGGAGCATGTTGGTGGCAACATCATGCTGTGGGGATGTTTTTCAGGGGCTGTCCCAGGGAGACTAGTCAGGATCGAGGCAAAGATGAACAGAGCAAAGTACAGAGAGATCCTTGATGAAAACTTGCTCCAGATTGCTCAGGACCTCAGACTTGGGCGAAGGTTCACTTTCCAACAGGACCATGATCACACAGCCAAAACAACGCAGCAGTGGCTTCGGGACAAATCTCTAAATGCCATTGATTGGTCCAGAAAGTGGAGAGCAACACATCCAGTTCTACTACGCAAGAAAAAAATTAATGCAGTGTTAGACAGGATTACCCGTACATACTGACCAGCTCAATTAATGACCGTGCTATATGGCAGACCAATCTGAACTCATCTCTCGGCATGTCCAGCCCACTCAATATATCAGCCAATCATGGATAGCAGGAAGGTTGCTGACTTTTTCTGAATCTGAACCATCTAGGCTCGTAATTTAACATTTGTAGTTGTATTTACAGATGGCATACAAGTCTGTTGTTAAGGCACATACAGGTTCACATGTTCCAGAAGGCAATTCTGCCAGAAAACGCATTTAGATTATTGTTTTATGTTTACGTTCAAATGGCTCTCCTGTGAAGTAGTGACCCGTGACATATGCCCTTTCCTGAAACGAGTAACAAATGTGATATTTCAGTTTATGTTTAATAATAACAAAACATTTTAAGCCATTTTATAATAAGGTTTCCACATTTTATTATGTTACAAAGGTCAAGGGGTCTGAATACTTTCCGAATGCACTGTAAAATGAACAGTACCGGACCCAAAATCGAACCTTGTGGAACGCCACAGGTGATATGTATTTTCTCTGAGTTATGTTCACCAAGGGTGACCAGTTAAATAGATCCTTACCCAATTTAGAACTGGACCGGAGAGGCCAACCACTTCTCCAGTCTGTCCAGAAGGACATCATGGTCACCAGTGTCAAATGAGGCACTTAAGTCTAAGACAGAGAGTACAGAGAGCTGTTTGGCATCTGTTTTGGCTCTAAGATCATTTAACACTTTAACTAAGGCCGTGTCTGGGCTGTGCCGGGCACGAAAACCACATTGGATTTTTTTTTAAATTTAGTTGGCACTTAAAAATGTATTTAGCTGTTTGAAAACCAATTTCTCCAGAATGTTGCTTAAGAATGGAAAGTTTGAGATTGGCCGAAAATTGCTAAAGAAGAATCTAGATTACTTTTCTTCAGAAGGGGTTTCACCATAGCAGTTTTTAGTGCAGTGGGGAAAGTGCCTGTGAGCAGGGAGTGATTAACAGTAACTTGCACTTCTACAGATATGCAATTAAAAACTGTTTTGAAGAAGGTAGTGGGAATAGGATCGAGAAGGCAGGTAGAAGGCATAAGTTGTAAAATCACTTTCCTGATCATGTCTGTGTCAACCAGGGAAAATAAATCCATAGGGCCTTTGCGTGGTAGGCTAGGGCACATATCATCATACTTGTCATCAGGTCTTGCTTGACTGATACCCAGCCTAATGTTGCTTATCTCACCTCTGAAATATGCCGCAAACTCATCACATTAAGTTCACATAGGTTTAGGTTTGCGGGGGTAGGATTTATCAGGCCGTCAATGGTCGAGAAGAGCACTCTCAAATTCTGATTAATAGTAATCACGTTAGAAAACTGAGCCCATCTGGCATTTCTAATTTCCTTGTTATATATGCCAAGTTGCTCCCTCAGAATATCATAATGGATTTGCAACTTTGACTTTCTCCACTTCCGCTCTGCCTTTCTGCAATTGCTCTTTAGTTGATTAGTCTCCTCACTAATCCAAGGGGCCCTCCATTTGAATGTGGCCTTTTTCAATTTTACTGGAGCTATGGTATCAATGGTTGCCCTTCATTTGCTATTAAAGTTATCAACTAAATCATTATTTTTATTTTATTTTTTATTTTACCTTTATTTAACTAGGCAAGTCAGTTAAGAACAAATTCTTATTTTCAATGACGGCCTAGGAAGGCAGAATAGCATTTCTTAATAATGTGTTATGTATTACCCTATGCTAAGGACAGCAAGGTAGTAAGGTAGTAAACAATACACAGTGGTGATCAGATAAAGCAATATCAACAATAGAGGGTATGCCAATAGAAAAGCCCCTTGGCAATAACCAGGTCCAGAGTATGGCCGCGGTTATTGGTGGGCCCAGTAACATGTTGGATTAAGATGAATAAATATAATGACCTTGGAGTCAGTCTCTTTGTCAACATGAATATTAAAATCACCCAACACAATGATTTTATCATAGTTCTCAAGGACAATAGACAATAGTTCAGATAAATCGGTAAAGAAAGTGGAACAGTGCTTTGGTGGCCTATACAGGGATATGGCCCGCACTTTTCCCTTTTCTGATAGAGCATGGAAAGCTGTAGTCCGGGGGGAGGCATCAATAATAGCTGCACTACACTCTGACAGCCATGTTTCAGTGAGAAACATGCAATCAACTTTCTGCTCAGTAATGAGGTCATTCACGAGAAAGGCTTTACTTGTGATTGCTCTAACATTTAAAAGTGCCATATTCAATGAGTGTGGGCCACTGCCACAGCCTCGAGGCCACTGGCCACATCTCCACCAATGGAATAACAACCAAATTATTAATGTTACAACCGCATTTTCCGACAGTCTCCAATCTATCAGAATGGTAGGAGATGACAGTTTGTATAAACTCGCTAGAAGGCAGAGTTAAAGGTACATAAATTAGGTTACTCACAATAACGATAGTGGCATTTCTACAGGAGTTGATATGAGAAGAGAATCGTCCAGCCCATTGAGTATCTCACTACATCCCCATAAGCCATGTCTTGAAATATCCAGACAGACGGATTAAAGTTAAGTTTACATTGGAATACTGACAGCCAACTTTCTAGCTCCGTTCATAAACTTTTGGACTTTATAGCATTCCTAGAAAACATGGATTATTGAATCATTATTAGTTTTACACTTAAGACATGACTGTCAATGTGCTGTAGAATTTATGAATTTTGTCTCTTGTATAATAAATTCTATACATTAGTTTATACTGGATTGGCGAGATGGTGCCAACAGTGATGGCTGCCTCGCTTCTAGTTCTTACAAGCATTTCGCTACACCCGCAATAACATCTATTAAATACGTGTGTGACCAATATAATTTGATTTGATTAAGAGTACATTTTTGTTAACTGTAATTTTGTTACTTATGCTCCAACTTTCCCTGCATCTTGTGCCAACATCAGTTCTTTTTCAATCTTGGTTCCAATAGTTAAACATTTTTCTAAGAGATTGTTAGTTGGATATGCTCTCTGAAAGGTTTTGTTTGTCTTACCTATCACATAAACATCCTTTTCTGACTCAAATCCAGGCTGTATCACATCCGGCCAAGATTGGGAGTCCCATAGCGCGGCGCACAATTGACCCAGCGCCGTCCGGGTTTGGCCGGGGTAGGCTGTCATTGTAAATAAGAATTTGTTCTTAATTGACTTGCCTAGTTAAATAAAGGTTAAATAAAATAAAATACATCAATAAAAATAAGGTTCCCTCAAGGTTGCTCTGATGTCTGAAAGATTTCAATTCAACATTTCATGATATGTAACATTTAAGTTGCATATATTTGAAACTATCTACATTGGTCAGTCCAAAATGGCTTTTTAATTCTGTCATGGAAATGAATGTATTTCCTCTTACCAAGTCATTTACGGTTTCTATGCCTTTAATTTTCCAAACTTGCTTTCTCATTAACTGCTGTGCAACCTTTCCAGTGTACCATTGATCATTGTGCAGTCAGGTTTTTCCCCTGTACCAACAGTCATATTAGTGGTCTGATGTGATGATGTCATTTACAGGAAGTGGTGTGAATCATGGCTTCTTCTTATGCTGTAGTTTACTTGAAAGGGCGTGGAGTGTAGGTGTGTAGGTGTGTACTACCACAAGGATCAGGTGAGTTACTAACATCTTTTGTTCGTGTGTTTGTGTGTGTGTGTGTGTGCGTGTGCGTGTGCGTGTGCGTGTGCGTGTAAATGGCACGTACCCCTTTCTCACAGCCTCTGAACAATGGAGAGGGCACAGTTCACGGTCTCCTCTCTCTACACCTCAGAAAACTCAGAGGATATGCTACAGTGAGGGAAAAAAGTATTTGATCCCCTGCTGATTTTGTATGTTTGCCCACTGACAAAGAAATGATCAGTCTGTAATTTTAATGGTAGGTTTATTTGAACAGTGAGAGACAGAATAACAAAAAAACAAAATCCAGAAAAACGCATGTCAGAAATGTTATAAATTGATTTGCATTTTAATGAGGGAAATAAGTATTTGACCCCCTCTCAATCAGAAAGATTTCTGGCCCCCAGGTGTCTTTTATACAGGTAACGAGCTGAGATTAGGAGCACACTTATTGGGAGTTCTCCTAATCTCAGCTTGTTACCTGTATAAAAGACACCTGTCCACAGAAGCAATCAATCAATCAGATTCCAAACTCTCCACCATGGCCAAGACCAAAGAGCTCTCCAAGGATGTCAGGGACAAGATTGTAGACCTACACAAGGCTGGAATGGGCTACAAGACCATCGCCAAGCAGCTTGGTGAGAAGGTGACAACAGTTGGCACGATTATTTGCAAATGGAAGAAACACAAAAGAACTGTCAATCTCCCTCAGCCTGGGGCTCCATGCAAGATCTCACCTAGTGGAGTTGCAATGATCATGAGAACGGTGAGGAATCAGCCCAGAACTACACGGGAGGATCTTGTCAATGATCTCAAGGCAGCTGGGACCATAGTCACCAAGAAAACAATTGGTAACACACTGCGCCTTGAAGGACTGAAATCCTGCAGCGCCCGCAAGGTCCCCCTGCTCAAGAAAGCACATATACATGCCCATATACATGAACATCTGAATGATTCAGAGGACAACTGGGTGAAAGTGTTGTGGTCAGATGAGAACAAAATGGAGCTCTTTGGCATCAACTCAACTCGCCGTGTTTGGAGGAGGAGGAATGCTGCCTATGACAAGAACACCATCCCCACCATCAAACATGGAGGTGGAAACATTATGGTGGTGTTTTTCTGCTAAGGGGACAGGACAACTTCACCGCATCAAAGGGACAATGGACGGGGCCATGTACCGTCAAATCTTGGGTGAGAACCTCCTTCCCTCAGCCAGGGCATTGAAAATGGGTCGTGGATGGGTATTCCAGCATGACAATGACCCAAAACACACGGCCAAGGCAACAAAGGAGTGGCTCAAGAAGAATCACATTAAGGTCCTGGAGTGGCCTAGCCAGTCTCCAGACCTTAATCCCATGGAAAATCTGTGGAGGGAGCTGAAGGTTCGAGTTGCCAAACGTCAGCCTCGAAACCTTAATGACTTGGAGAAGATCTGCAAAGGGGAGTGGGACAAAATCCCTCCTGAGATGTGTACAAACCTGGTGGCCAACTACGAGAAACGTATGACCTCTGTGATTGCCAACAAGGGTTTTGCCACCAAGTACTAAGTCATGTTTTGCAATTTATAACATTTTTGACGTGCATTCTTCTGGATTTTTTGTTGTTATTCTGTCTCTCACTGTTCAAATAAACCTACCATTAAAATTATAGACTGATCATTTCTTTGTCAGTGGGTGGCAAACGTACAAAATCAGCAGGGGATCAAATACTTTTTTCCCTCACTGTATATCCCAGACAAACAAGTCATCTCAAAAATGACTTGTTTGTCAATGTTTGTTATGTCAATGATCTGTTGTTGCACTCTTGGGATGGATAGTTTGAGACGATTGTGTATCTCTATCAAATCAGCCAATTGTCCTGGTTCTTAAATTGTCTCTGCATTTAAATTGTCACGAATTAAGGATTATTTCACCTCCCCCCTGTGCAATTAATCGTGACCCCTCACCATCTTAAGACATTACATTGAATAAGAGGATTGATTTATTGATCAAACTAGACCCGAGGGATAAGGATTATGTCGTGGCCGTGTGATGATGTTGACACTCCAACATGTGAGGGCTGGGGCGCGTGCCCATCGACTGTGTATCTGTGTGGTGGGAGGAGAGGGGAGGGTGGGGGTTAGTTGGGGGTGGGGGACTCAGCCTAGCAGGCCAGCTGGCACGAGGGCAGCCTCTGGCTCGGCTGGGCTCCGTGGGCATCCGGCTTGGTACAGCCACGCATTGCGACATCTGAGACCATGGTGCCAACCAAGACAGCGGCACAGGTCTCCCCTGTGCCAACTCAAAGAGTCAGTGGGGAAGAGAGGCAGTGAAAGTTGACGAGAGCCAATAGTATGGCGGCATAAGTGAATTTGGGGGTCAATGAGATCCAATAGGAGCACGGGAAGGGGGAAGGAAGGGTTAATGGGGGCCAATAGCAGAAGAGAAGAAGTACAGGTACAGTAGAAACTGTGGTTTCCCTCTGTTTGCCTGTTCAGCTCAAAAGACTATAGCAGAAAGGGTTTCAAAAAATAGAATTGACTAAAGATAAAGATCAACTGAATGTGTTGCAATTCACTGAACTGTGCACCTAGAAAAATGTCACAAGTTAGGGGTGAATCCTAATTTTCACTAAAGTCAACTTTTCACTTAGTTTCCCATTGACATCAATGAATGACTAAGAGAAAATTCAACTTAAGTCGAGTTAGGATTTGCCCCATACCGCACTGAGATCAGTTTCATTATGCACTTTATTTTATAGACCATACCCGGATGTGGGCAAATCTATGCATGAAAGTGGATATCTTCACTGTCACTGAGATATGTGTCTCATAAAGTGGGTTGAATATCCCACCCAGCTAGCCAAGCTCACTGAAATGTGCATTATCACTCTGATGTGCTTTGACAATTCCAACTGCCTCAATATTAAACCCCTTTGAGTATGGAATGAAATGCTAGGTCAGATCGCAGTCAGCTCCAAGTATGTGCTCCAAGTGTGTGGTGAAAAGACAGACCTGCAATGGTATTCATGCATATGGCATGGCATTCACTCCCACTTCCATAAAATCCCCATTCCCACATACGCAGAGATAAAATACACAATCACATGGCTTTAGTGATTGCTCTGCCACAGACATACATGCAGACATACATGCACACATAGGGTGTTTCTCAGAATGCATACTACCGTGCTCCGAGCACGGGAGGGTCGGAGTATATCCAAATCAAAGTATGCAAAACGGAGCAAGGTGGGCAATTCTTGAATGCGTACTCCGTTTGTAAAGTTTTTGAAGCACGCGTCAATGCAAGCTTCAACGGAAAGTATGCAAGAAATATGACGCAACCACGTGAAAAACAATGCAACTTTTTTGAATTCAGTGGGGGCCATTATTTGAGCTGAAGCGAGAGAAAATACACTCCTAATTTGGAATGACATTTTAGTTAAAACATTTTATTTGTTTATTTTTGTACTTTTACACCTTTTTCTCCCCAATTTCATGGCATCCAATTGGTAGTTACAGTCTTGTCTTATCGCTGCAACTCTCGTACGGACTCGGGAGAGGCGAAGGTCAAAAGCTGTGCGTCCTTCGAAACACAACCCAACCAAGCCTCACTGCTTCTTGAAACGATGCCCACTTAACCCGGAAACCAGCTGCACCAATGTGTCGGAGGAAACACTGTGCACCTGGCGACCGTGTCAGCGTGCACTGCGCCCGGCCTGCCACAAGAGTCGCTAGTGCGAGACGGGACAAGGACATCCCTGTCAGCCAAACCCTCCCCTAACCCGGACGGCACTGGGCCAATTGTGCGCTGCCCCAAGGATCTCCCGGTCGTGGCCGGCTGCGACAGTGTCTGGACTCCAACCCAGAATCTCTAGTGGCACAGATAGCACTGCAATGCAGTGCCTTAGACCACTGCCCCACTTGGGAGTCCCTTGGAATGAAATGTTGCCTATTCTCATCTCATATGTTGCCTGAATATGTTATCTTGATATGTTAATAAATACATGCTGTGTTCATTTTGTTCATTTTCATTTTGTTTACCTGCCTACGTACCATAGATCACAAGACCATAATAAGCCAATAGGGCTAACTGGCTAGCTACCCACAAGGAATGGACATCTATCTTGCATAATATTAGTTTTAGGTAATTTTGCCTGTTAAACTATCTGGTTAGCTACATAAAATGAGGTAAAACAGTTGCTTTGTGTATATCCTGTTTGGTCTCTATTGCCATTGTCCTGGCTGGAAGACTGTTCAGTGAATGAGGAGGTGAGTTAATGCAGTACGGGGAGCGTGAGTGCTTCTCAAATGTATTGTTTTATGCATTCTCCACACTCGTACTCAAGAGAACGCCGTTGGAGAATGCACTCGGGGCATGAGAGTGAGGAGCACGGTATTATGCATATTGAGAAACACCCATACACTCAAATATACACACACACACAACACACACACACATGCAATCACATAATAATATTCACAAACACACACGTCTGTCTGTGAATTCACTACACACACAAACACCTCTGTCTGTGAATGAATTACTGGTCTCTCATAATAAGCCTTTTCAATCCGACGGACCCGGCGCTTATGATCTGGCCCACAGGAGGGGCCCAGACACTCAAAGCCTCTTTATCTTCCCACTGTGTGCTGATGCATTGAAAAGGGAGCGGGATGCAACCCCCCCCCCACCTCCTGTCATAATTGTGCCCATGCCTTCCCCCACTAACTACGTGGGATGGCAGCACTTTGTAAGGCCTCATCGTGATTAATTGCCTGAGTAACGTTGCTGGAGTGGTCTATTTCTTGCATGTGGGTCAGGTTGTACTGTGTGTTGACAATGAACCCTGATATGACCAAAATTAAAGCAAAGACTTTGGCAAAAAAATGTACACTATCATTCAAAAGTTTGGGGTCACTTAGAAATGTCCTTGTTTTTGAAAGAAAAGCACATTTTTTTTGTCCATTAAAATAACATCAAACTGGTCAGAAATACAGTGTAGACATTGTTAATGTTGTAAATGACTATTGTAGCTGGAAATGGATGATTGTTTTATGGAATATCTACATAGGCGTACGGAGGCCCATTATCAGCAACCATCACTCCTGTGTTCCAATGGCACATTGTGTTAGCTAATCCAAGTTGATCATTTTAAAAGGCTAATTGATCATTAGAAAAGCCATTTGCAATTATGTTAGCACAGCTGAAAACTGTTGCCCTGATTAAAGAAGCAATAAAACTGGCCTTCTTTAGACTAGTTGAGTATCTGGAGCGTCAGCATTTGTGACAACGTCAACAGTGAAGAGGCAACTACGGGATTCTGGCCTTCTAGGCAGAGTTCCTCTGTCCAGTGTCTGTTCTTTTGCCCATCTTAATCTTTGCTTTTTATTGGCCAGTCTGAGATATGGCTTTTTCTTTGCAACTTTGCTTAGAAGGCCAGCATCCCAGAGTCGCCTCTTCACTGCTGACGTTGTGCACCGGGGCCTCCCACTCCTCTTTCTATTCTGGTTAGCGCCAGTTTGCGCTGTTCTGTGAAGGGAGTATCCTGTGAAGGTTGTCTATGCATCTCAAGCCCACATTATCCCTCTGAGCTAAAGCCAAAGCAATTGTTTTCTCTTGTCCCCAGCACAAGCCTTCAAGTCTCAGCCATGGTTGCTCCCCACTGAGCACAGACGTCAATATATTCAACGTTGGTTCAACGTAATTTCATTGAAATGTGTGCCTAGTGGGTCATTACGCAAGTCCAGTTCACTGAACCACCTCCAATTCGCATGATAAACCCACCTTCCCCCATCCATCCCCTAGTGAAATAGTAGAATTTTATGCATAGTCTATTTACTAGCAGATACAGATACAGCCCAGACTGTCTTGGGACACACTAACCCTCATTTCTCTCAGTTCACCTGGAGGCTCTATTTTACCTTATGCAGTTTTACAGTATGATGTTTCTCTCTGCAGAGATAAAGAATTTGTTCCACATTTTATACTTATATGAGTCCTCTAGGTTTTTAGCTATAGTACAGTGAATGGAATGTCTGATAGTGACACTCCAAGCTGTACAGGCAATCCCAATCCCAGACGAGAGAGAGAAATAGACAGAAAGAGACATTTTATCTGGCCTGAATTGGCACATTTAAATACAGCAGACAACCATTAAATAATCTTACAGACAGATGAGAGGCAGAGAGAGACACACGGAGAGAAAAACAGGTTGCAGCGCCAGAGAAACAGAGAGAGAGAGAGAGAAACAGAGAGAGAGAGAGAGAGAGAAACAGAGAGAGAGAGAGAGAGAGAGAGAGAGAGAGAGAGAGAGAGAAACAGAGAGAGAGAGAAACAGACGGAGAGAGAGAGAGAAACAGAGAGAGAAACAGAGAGAGAAACAGAGAGAGAGAGAGAGAAACAGAGAGAGAGAGAGAGAGAGAGAGAGAGAGAGAGAGAGAGAGAGAAACAGAGAGAGAGAGAGAGAGAGAAACAGAGAAGAGAGAGAGAGAGAGACACACGGAGAGAAAAACAGGTTGCAGCGCCAGAGAAACAGAGAGAAACAGAGAGAGAAACAGAGAGAGAGAGAGAGAGAGAGAGAGAGAGAGAGAGAGAAACAGAGAGAGAGAGAGAGAGAGAGAAGAGAGAGAGAGAGAGAGAGAGAAACAGGGAGAGAGAGAGAGAAACAGAGAGAGAGAGAGAGAAACAGAGAGAGAGAGAGAGAAACAGGGAGAGAAAGAGAGAAACAGAGAGCACCTTTCCAAGAGCCGGCCCTGACACAGTCTTGACACTTGGACTGTATTTCTCAGAAATGGCAGAGCGTTGAACTGTGTCTTCTCAAGCTCCGAACCAGCTGTCAGTGTGTACTCAGTGTGTACTCAGTGTGTACTCAGTGTGTAGCGGCGGCTGTACAAACCTGCCAACTCCTGTCTGAACTCACTGTGGCCCTATATTATCGCAACGTCCAAGGCCCTCTTGGTTCTCTCATGTCTCTCCATTCTCTGCCTGGGTAGCCTCCTTTGTTTACACCCAAGCCCATCATGTCCGGTGCCGGTTGAGGCCTGACTTACAGGATATGAATCTTCATCTTCGGTGTGCCGTGTGCCCCATTGGAGCGATGCTCTCCCTCTGCTCTATTTCCCTCCCAGCGTCTGGGTTGTTGACACAAGGCAAAGCCAAAAGTTCAGGTTTAGAAATTCCCCAATTTCACAGGGTTTAGGGTGGATACAGGAGAGATGATTTATATCTAGGAGAGGTTATTTATGACAAAGACCCCCCCTCTTGTGGAGGGGTGGAAGAAGCAGTTGGAGGTGGTGATGCTCGTTTCAACACTGCTGATTTTAGGGCCTTTTCATGAGATCGTAATGACATGAGAGAGAGAGAGTTCCGGTCTCTCCTGTGGTCTTTTTTGTGTGTAAATACTGTGCTACTGTAATGACACACATCTGCAGTTGTGTTACTAATGATGGCCAGCCTGACTGGTCTTTGTCAATGAAAGGGTTTGTGTTTGTGTGTGCGTGCATATGTGTGCTTGGTTATGCATGCACATGTACACTGAGTGTACAAAACATTAGGAACACTTGCACTTTCCATGACAGACTGACCAGGTGAATCCAGGTGAACGCTGTGATCCCTTATTGATGTCCCTTGTTAAATCCACGTCAATCGGTGTAGATGAAGGGGAGGAGACAGGTTAAAGAAGGATTTTTAAGCCTTGAGACATGGCTTGTTTATGTGTGCCATTCAGAGGGTGAATGGACAAGACTAAATATTGAAGTGCCTTTGAGGCCCAACAGTTTCCCGTGTGTATCAAGAATGGTCCACCACCCAAAGAACATCCAGGTAACTTGACACAACTGTGGGAAGCACTGGAGTCAACATAGGCCAGCATCCCCGTGGAACGCTATCGACACCTTGTAGAGTCCATGTCCTGACAAGTTGAGGCTGTTCTGAGGGCAAAAGTGGGTGCAGCGCAATATTAGAAATGTGTTCTTGTTTTGTACACGCAGTGTATGTGTGTGTCAAATCAAATCAAATCAAATTTTATTTGTCACATACACATGGTTAGCAGATGTTAATGCGAGTGTAGCGAAATGCTTGTGCTTCTAGTTCCAACAATGCAGTAATAATCCAACAAGTAATCTAACTAACAATTCCAAAACTACTGTCTTATACACAGTGTAAGGGGATAAAGAATATGTACATAAAGATATATGAATGAGTGATGGTACAGAGCAGCTTAGGCAAGATACAGTAGATGATATCGAGTACAGTATATACATATGAGATGAGTATGTAAACAAAGTGGCATAGTTAAAGTGGCTAGTGATACATGTATTACATAAGGATGCAGTAGATGATATAGAGTACAGTATATACGTATACATATGAAATGAATAATGTAGGGTATGTAAACATTATATTAGGTAGCATTGTTTAAAGTGGCTAGTGATATATTTTACATCATTTCCCATCAATTCCCATTATTAAAGTGGCTGGAGTTGAGTCAGTGTGTTGGCAGCAGTCACTCAATGTTAGTGATGGCTGTTTAACAGTCTGATGGCCTTGAGATAGAAGCTGTTTTTCAGTCTCTCGGTCCCAGCTTTGATGCACCTGTACTGACCTCGCCTTCTGGATGATAGCGGGGTGAACAGGCAGTGGCTCGGGGGGTTGTTGTCCTGTGTGTGTGTGTGTGTGTGTGTGTGTGTGTGTGTGTGTGTGTGTGTGTGTGTGTGTGTGTGTGTGTGTGTGTGTGTGTGTGTGTGTGTGTGTGTGTGTGTGTGTGTGTGTACATCTGTACATTTGGGGAGAAATATATGTTAGAGGGGTACAATAAGTTTGTATTGATCCTAAAACAAACTGAAACAAACAAGCTGTATGAAATGACTGAAACTCTTGTGGGATCTCAGTAATTTGCCATTCTGGAAAATCTTTGAAGGGACTTTGCCTAATCATACAGAATAGCAAATGTTGTTCTATAATCTTCATGTTCGCCTCCGGCATTCTGTCCCTGCCTCAGTCACCACACCCGCTTCAACATTAAAACAAATAAAGAAACTCCCCATAACCGACAAACTTATTTAAAACAAACCTGATTTTCAAGAATAAATACCCGGCCTGCCTCCTCATCCCCACCCACACTTCCTTCTCGGCACCCACGCATAGCTGACTTTCATTTTCATCCATATTTTTTCCTCCGGACTAAACAAATTAGGAGGCAAATGAGGAGGGAGGAGAGATGGGTGATGAGGCATAACAGAGGGAAGGGGAGGAAGAGGACAGGAAGGGAGAGGGAGAGCCAACAGATGACAAGCAGAAGAGTAGGAGAGAGATTAGGCCTATGAATGGTCAAGAAATGTGTCTCAGAAAACAAGGGCTGAA
Source organism: Oncorhynchus tshawytscha (assembly GCF_018296145.1). Lineage (NCBI taxonomy): Eukaryota > Metazoa > Chordata > Actinopteri > Salmoniformes > Salmonidae > Oncorhynchus > Oncorhynchus tshawytscha. The sequence goes on from NC_056441.1 coordinate 38,923,076, forward strand.
AATGGAACCGGAATGTGTTGGCCTTTTTTCGTCCTACTGTAGGTAAAGCCAGGGGTTTTTCCCTGACCACATGACCAGAAAATACACTTGGCCATAATCATATGTCATGATGTTCCAAATAACCAGGCAAACAATGTACATTCATATTGACGGGTCTTCATAGATCGACATGTCACGACTGTATCGATGGGAGATTTCTGCTTTGTTTCATCAGTCTTCAGTCTACATTCCAATCCGTACCTCTAAACAGTGTTCCTCCAAAGACATCCTCCAGCATTGTTTGCCTGACCACGTTAATTGCAGCATCCAGACAATAAAAATGTACATGAATCAGCAGCAGCAACAACATGCGAGAGCAGCAAGGCACAGAATGTTCTGTGGTAAATCCAGGACAGCAAAGAAAGACAGTTTGAAGAATGAGAGGTCAGTACAATACAAGCTGTCAGCAGATAGTAAATGTTTGCTCGGGGACTTTCAATCAATAGTCAAAATGAATGGTAAACATGGAATATTGAGAAAAGATTATGTTTTTACCATGCAAGGTAGATAGACAAGTAATTTTGTTGACTAATCTATTATATTTCGGGGAACTGCAGTCAAAGTGGATCGAGTGTCTAGTGTCATTTTAAGTATTTTCTACTCCATGGAATATGGAGAGCAATTTGTGTTTTTACCATACAAGGTAGCTCGATGATATATTGTTGACCAATTCATTATAGTTCAGTCACGATATAAAACTTATCCGTGGTTAGATTGGTTTGTTGCGATTGGTGGAACAAAGTACAATTAATTTTGAACACTGTTTTTAACACTGTTTTCTACTTCAACACCATCATATAACTGTAAATCCCTACACGGTAGAACTCCCGCTGCCCGGTAAACGCCTGGTAGTAACACTGGATAAGAATGCATTACTGCTCTATATTGCACAGTGCTATAACCGTCTCCCAGTCCTCAGTAGTCCGTGTTACTTTGTGTAGCGAAAAGACTAACACAATAGGACGTTCATAATTAAGCCCACTGCTGTCAAGTCATGTGAATGGTCTGACATGTCCTCACTTGTCATTTTGACCTTTTGCGTGTGTCATTTTCTCCTCCATCAAGCCAGCTGCCTGCATCCCTCGTTCCCCTATGACGGGTGGGTCATTGATCTATCCTCGCAGTGTTTCACAAAGTCTCAAAGACTTGGGTAGAAAATGGTTCTCTTACTCCATTTTGGAAATGTATTTATGTACTGTATATGCTTTGTTAAAGGGGATTTCTGATTAATTGAATCATTTTACAACCGTGGTGAGAAATTGAGCCATGTCTGTTTGATTGTGGGTAATCAGAGGTATCTGCTATATGCTGATGGCATCAAAGCACATCATGTAAATTCTCTCTTACTCACTGACTCCACCTTTCTCACTTCTCTTTGACACTATACCTTGTTCTCTCTGAAGCTAAGTCTAAAATTAGAACGAGGAGTAATTAAAATGGGTAAACAAGGAAAAGGGTGAGAGACAGAGAAAGAGGGACTTTTTCCCTCACAATGTTCGGAGCATCTCTCCAGCAAAGAATCATGGTAAGGACTGCATCCAGCTCTCTGCTCCCATCCAAGCAGATTGGAAGAGGGAAATGGAGGATCGGGCAAGAGGGAGTTCAAAGGGGTGAGGAAAGCCACTCGGATCTTTGGCAGTGGAGTTAATGCATTAATATTCACCCTGCAATGGAGGGCTTTGCCCCATCATCTCTTCAAAGAAAAAGAGAGGTAGAGATTGTGTGTATGTAGATGGTAAATACAGTGTGTGTGTGTGTGTGTGTGTGTGTGTGTGTGTGTGTGTGTAAACGCAAGGGCTTGTGTGTGCGCGTGTCATTGCGTTCACTATGAATGGTGTGCAGACATAATCTGTGATCGATATGATTTCCTTCCAGTATCAGTAGGATTACTACGGTCCATTTATTATTCTATACGAGTGTGGTTTGCGTGGATAATTGTACATTAAGTGGATTAGCATGCAGTGGGAATCCCTAATGGGAATTAGCTACTTTGCTTTGAATGCACATAAATCAAATAATCATGCACTGTAGTACCCATCCACTTCTGCAACATCAGCCTATTTTAAAGTGTTGAAATCCGTGCTGTTGTTCACGTTAATAAATAGTAGAGAGAGTTTTAATGATACCGACACTTGTTATGTTTCAGTTCTGCAGTTACTTATGTGATAGTCATATTTAATGTGGTTAAGTCTAATTTAGGTTGTTATTTGACACTCTTCATCTAAGGATCTCCAAACTCTTTGAGTGTCGGTTTGTTCTTCTTTGCCAAACAACACTCAACCAAACAGAAGAGATTATTTCTTTAATCATGAAGTTTAAAACAATGCCATATGTAAAGTACCTCCTGCAGGCTTTTTGACGAGAAACTCCGCGAGAATTAGATTTTTTTTTTTATTCTCCCGGTTTCAACATCATCCAAATACCAAATCAAAATCCACCTTAGATGAATTGCAGTGGAATACAAATGAGTGGTTCAGGAGTCAGCGGCAGGGATTTTTAATGAGGACAAAAACCTATCACCATATCTAACCTCCAGTTCATTTGCTGCCTTGGCATCCCAATAGAATTCTCGTTGAAAATCCGGAGTTTTGGCTCTAGCTCGCTTTGAGCCCTGCAAACGATGGCCGTCCTCCTCCCACATCCCAGAACATTTAAACCCTCACTTTGCCTAAAGCAATCCCTGCTCCTGCAGTGTAAAGGTCATTTGAAATAAATAAATAAAGGAAGGAAGATTGCAATAGCATCCCACACACCAAGCTCTGAGCAGCATTTGAAAAGGCTAGGAACCCCAACTTAACATTCATTCGCCTGGGGGTATTCCGTGATGGTGCGAGTAGAGGAACAGAACTTCCAAGACCACACTAACTCCCACTCAGTAGCCATATCTACATTAGTCACATTGTGCCTGTACTGTACAATAGTGCTGTACTTATGCCTGTACATTACTACTGTACTTGTGTAAATACCTATGGCCTTTTTAGTCATTGTCAGATTTATTTTGTCTTTGGGAAAGTCTACCACAAATGTTTATTGCATTGGGATGTTGAGCCCTCAAGGATTTGAATTCTATTAGATACATTTTATACTTATCCTCCAGAACCTTTTCACCTCTCAGAGTTTGCAGATATCATCCTTGAGAATGAATTAGAACACGTCGGTGACAAGACAATGGATATGGAGTGAATATTTGAACAGGTGTAATGTATCCTAAATCCATCACAATGTCACAGATAAAAATTGTGTACAGTAGAACACACTCCCAAGGAGACCATGAACAGGAGATTACATCAATTTAACTCAATTCCATGTTTTTATGAGCCTCTCCGTCTCCCTGCGAGTACAAAGTGACCTCTATTAGGTTTGCAAACCCTTTATTGTCACCCCATAACAAATCCTGGCCTGCTGTGTTTTGGTTTCCCATGAGGGTGTCTTGGGGCTTTGTGGTTGGGTTACACGACCCTGTTATGTGTGTGTGTGTGTGTGTGGCTTCTCCTCTGAGCTTCTCCTACACATACACACACACACACTCCGTGCTCACACACACATACTCCGTGCTCACACACACACACACTCCGTACTCACACACACACACACACACACACACACACACACACACACACACACACTGTTCTCACACACACACACACACACACACTGTACTCACACACACACACACTGTACTCACACACACACACACACACACTCCGTACTCCCACACACACACACACTCCGTACTCCCACACACACTCTCTGTGCTCCCACACACACTCTCCGTGCTCCCACACACACTCTGTGCTCCCACACACTCCGTGCTCCCACACACACACTCTGTGCTCCCACCACACACACACATCTTTTAGCCAGGCCTAGCTGCTTCTCCAGCCTCCAGGAGCGCTCAAGATCATAACATCATCCTAAGGGGAGTTATCTGTGCCCGATCTGCAGCGGCTAGAGGACTCTCAAAGCCTGTTTTGTCTTCCGTCTGCCAGGAACCCTCTAAACCCTGGGATTACCTTCCCAGCCGTGGCTATTTGTTTACCACAGCCCGAATTTACCGTGGCCTTTATCACAGTTGCCTGCTGACACGGGGAGGAAGTTCTGCTTCACACACAGTGTATCTGTATACCAGGGGAACAATAGCAATCCTTCAGATAATCCAGCTATTCTCAACCAACCAGAGGTGCCCTGTTTGGAGTTGGTTCGTTTAACTCATGTAACACTGTGCAAGAAAAGTGGGTCTAATTAGGTATAAAATATAACGGCAATTAATTGGTGATTAAATTAAATGGGATATCTCTGCCATTGCCAGCGAACAATTGCCATGAACAGCAGTGTAGGTATCTCCTATGCACATATCTGAATGAGGGGCACAATTGGTTTCAAAAGTGAATGACGGGGTCCCTGTGGACCTAAAGGTGGCTGGTGTTGGGGGCCTAAAGGAGGCTTTGTCTCAACAGCACACTAATACCCTATTCACACTATGTTTGTCATGGGTCCCCACGTCCTCAAAAAGTTCTACAGCTGCACCATCAAGAGCATCCTGACCGATTTCATCACTGCCTGGTAGGGCAACTGCTCAGCATACGACCGTAAGGTGCTACAGAGGGTAGTACGTATGGTCCAGTACATCACTGGTGCCAAACTTCCTGCCATCCAGGACCTATATACTGTGTGGTGTCAGACGAAGTGGCCAAAAAATTGACAAAGACTCCTGTCCCCCAAGTCATGAACTGTTCTTTCTGCTGCTGCATGGCCAGCGGTACCGGAGCGCCAAGTCTAGGTCCAAAAGGCTCCTTAACAGCTTCTACCCACAAGCCATAAGACTGCTGAACAATTAATCAAATGGCCACCCGGACTATTTGCATTGACATCCCCCCCCATTTGTTTTTACACTGCTGCTACTCGCTGTCTATTATCTTTGCATATTCACTTTACGCCTACCTACATGTACAAATGACCTCTACTAACCTGTACCCCCACACATTGACTCAGTACCGGTACCCCCTGTATATAGCCTCATTATTGTTATTTTATTGTTACTTTTTTATAATAATTTTTTTACACTTTAGTTTATTTAGTAAATATTTTTTTTAACTCAATTTTCTTAAAAGTGCATTGTTGGTTAAGGGCTTGTAAGTAAGCATTTCAATGTAAGGTCTACTACGCCTGTTGTATTCGGCGCATGTGACAAATACCCTTTTATTTGATTTGAGCTGAGTCGAACCAAGTGCACCTGGCCTAGGTACAGATCCACACTTCCAAGCTGGAACCAAGCTGGAATGAAGATGAGGAAATATCCAAGCCAGCACAGTATGGTTCAGGTTGGCCCGATAGTGTGACTCAGGCAAATAACATATCAGAGCCAGCATGGTACGGTTCAGGTCAGACTCGGGCACGATAGTGTGACAACGGTAATAGCGAGGCTGGCTAACCCCCATCATTCTGTCTCAGCTCCCAGTCGGTCCCTCTCAGTGGGGACATCTATAATTACCCTCCCACCTCCCTATACTAATTGGTCGATAAAAAACAAGGATGGCCCCTTCACCCAGCCTGAGCGTTGTGCATAAAATGGCAGCTGTGTGGATTATATGAGGCATGGTGGGACTTCTTCTCGCATGGTGGGTGCTATTAATCTCTGTCATTAGTCATACAGTGCACTTCACTTTGGTTTGTGTGAAAGACTAAACTTTTTCAGATCTCCACCTTTATAGTTTAAAATAAATTATTTTTATATTTGTGAAAATCTTAATTGAATAGATGCAGTAACACACAGCCTATAGGCCTAAACTTCCACTCACTCCTGATGAACCATCAATTCGTGCGGTGTAAATGTTACCGTAGGGCATTCAACTTTGGTTGCTGTGATTTTGTTTGCACACTAGAGAGCAACTCTGGTTTTTGGCCACAGTGTCACCTCTACTAATAAAGAAAATTACATTAAACGAGTTATTTCAAGACAGTGGTGACAGTGTATAATCATTACGTGCAATACAATCTGTATAAAATACTTACACATAGGTATTCTACATTTTTCGGTATTTTACTCGTGCTTTAAATTATTCGCTGAGAGGGCTCCGGTTGTGAATGGGTGCATTTGAAGCACCGCCTTTTCCGGTGACCAATAATAGACCAATGAGAAACGCGTATGCACAGTGATGGGACGTTACGTCAGCTGCCATCGTGTCGGGATTGGAATGTTACAGAGTAACAATCGAAACATTTGAGCATTTGGTAATTGGACACAAGAATCAAGGAATCCCGTTTTTATAAAAATGTCAATGTATTTGCAAAGTCACATGGTAACTGGAAATACTGTTTGAGGTCGTTGCGTCAATTTATTCGTTTAGGCATACGCCTATCTCCGAAGAGATTATTTTTGCGTATATGAGGTCTGTCGGGAGATTAAAACATAAGAGAAATGCAGGGATTCGTGAGGCTACAGTTGCACTGATGAACTGCTCTTGTTCTACGACGGTTTCCTCGTTCGTTCATTGAACCATGGAGTGAAATATCGCCGAATTATACTCCCGAGGCATCTGGATCTAAAAGCCGACCTCACCGAAGGCTTTAAACCACAGACAGCGTGTTAACAAATCTTAACCGTGGGATACATTTTCTGTGTTGGCCAAGGCAGGAAACCACATGAACCCCTGCCGCTACTCTACAGGGGAAAGAGTTGGTAAAACGCTTCGGGCATCTCTAACCGGGCGCAGTTTTACATTTGAATACAGACTGGCTGAATGAAGGAGAGAGAGGGAGAGAGGGGCAAAGGGAGTATATGAATGCTTTTACTTGGTCGAGGGGGAATTTTGTTGCCCAGAGACACTATATTGTGAAATGGACAAACTAGATAGAGAGAGAGAACGCATTTAAAATCGCCCACATGCGCTGGATCAATCGCTGGATTGGGGAACGGAATACGAAGAAGGGGGAAGACGCGAGTTTGAAATCTTTGCAGGCTGGAAGATGGCGGAGCGGTGTAGTTGGAGGTGGTGAGAGCCTAACTTCGGGACACTTCAATTTTATTTGTAAAAAAACTTGCCCCTATTCGTAGGACACATGCAGGCCAAAAAACGATATTTATTCCTGCTCTCTGCCGGTGCATGTCTAGTTCTACTGTTCTACTTTGGAGGGGTACAACTTCCAGCGTCGGGCAGAAATCGGCATGACCGTAGTCACAATGGATATCGCCCCGACCAGCCGTGGCCACACTTCTCTGACCCTTTACAACAGTTCCTACCTTGGGATCAACTGGACACTGAGGAGTACAACATTCACATATCACCGAGGCAGAAGAGGGACGTTAATACAAGCGTGTACAAGGGCAAAAGATGTCGCATGGATTCGTGCTTTGATTTCTCTGCATGTAAAAAGAACGATTTCAAAGTGTATGTCTACCCCCAGCAGAAGGGGGAGAAAATCTCAGAAAGTTACCAGAATATTTTATCGACCATTGAGGGATCCAGGTTCTACACCACTGACCCGGGACAAGCTTGTCTATTCATCCTGAGCTTGGACACCCTGGACCGGGACTCGCTCTCGCCACAGTACGTGCACAATCTCAAAACCAAGGTCCAGAACCTTCATCTCTGGAACAACGGCAGGAACCATCTCATATTTAACTTGTACTCTGGGACATGGCCGGACTACACGGAAGACCTAGGTTTCGACATAGGCCAGGCCATGTTGGCCAAGGCCAGCATCAGTACCGAGAATTTCAGGCCCAACTTTGACGTGTCCATCCCGCTGTTCTCCAAGGAGCACCCTAGGACCGGAGGGGACAGGGGGTACCTAAAGTACAACTCCATTCCACCTTTCAGGAAATACATGCTTGTGTTTAAGGGGAAACGATACCTTACAGGTATAGGGTCAGACACGAGGAATGCCTTATATCATGTCCATAATCAGGAGGACGTGGTGCTCCTCACCACCTGCAAACACGGCAAGGATTGGCAGAAACACAAGGACGCACGCTGCGACAAGGACAATGCAGAATATGACAAGTAAGTTATGACGTGTTGACAGATTAAAAAGGACTGTACATGAAAGCTGTTATAAATGTCTTATGTGGGTCATATTACCACTGTAAAAGAAAAGTGGTCACCTTTGTCCTTCTGTACCATTCCAAAACAGGCACCATCGCGCGCATCCTTGAGGTTCTCGGTTGCGCTCGGCCTGGTGTGTTTTGCGAGCAGATTGTGAACTCATATTTTATTGGCATACAATGCCATTGACTGCCGTTCTCGGGGACTGAAATGGCTTATATGGTTCTCTTACTGTTCTAGCGTGAACGGAAACCTCGCCAGCCAGTCAATTACCTTTCCGGTTTGAATAAATCACCCTCCACCAACTTCACTGATATTGCAGCCAAACGAGGATATGCACTGACACGTTTTATTTGCTCTATACTTTAAGGGAATAAAGCAATGTTCACTGTAAGAGTGGTGTGGGAGTGTGACCTTGCTATCACACTGCTATAAACTCCACATTATAATGAATAAGTACAACACTTATTAGGCCTAGACTTAACCGCCAAATCATGTTTAGTTGGAATAATTTTGTGAAATGCTGTTAATTCAATAAAGCCCAGCCCATATCAAGTAGGGCTACATCCACAATCATTTTCATCATAGTGTCCATATTAGGTTTGATAGTAGGCTAAGCTTGTGCTTTGCGTGTTATCACTGATTGTGGATACCACAACTGTCTTTGGTTGCAATGATGCCAGAGTAAGTCAAGTCACATTGTAACCATGGTAGTAAACTTTGTCATTGAAGTTTGCACTGAGCGTCACCGAGTCTACTTCTCCGAGAGTGAGACTGGTTTATTTTAGGCCGAGTTACCTCCTGATTGAATATCTCTCTAAATCCTCGGTAAACTTGGGATATGTGAACTCAACTTATACTTCTTGCCCGATGTTAGTTAAAATGTTTAGTGAAGGGACATATTGGCTCCCACAGTACTCTATTGAAGACTAAATATTTCCAGTTACTTGTAAAAGCAGGAGAGGGACCATGGCTAGCACTACATCCCAAATGGCACCCTATTCCCTATATAGTGCACTACTTTGTTTTGACCCGGACCAAAAGTATTGCTCAAAATGGGGAATGGGGTGCCATTTGGGGGACACTAGCTCTATGGGCTTAGTTTGGTCAAAGGGAAGTCTAACTTGAACAGAACTTTTCATTGACTGACTGAAACTCACTGAGACCAGAACACACTGCCCTATGACACAGCGCCAATTCCAAATATGCTGCAACACCATCCCCACAAGTAAGTGCTTGTCCATTTGTCATCCCTCTCCTCTCTATCTCCCCGTGCGATCTGCTCTTCTCCCAGAGAGATGTCTTTGGCTCGTGTCACCTGGAGAAATGTGTCATCCGCTATCTGGATTCCAGGCATCCCTCTCTCGACTGCTCACCTTTCCTTTGGCCCAGTTAGCACCGACATGGCTTGGCCCAGGTTAGCACCGGCATGGCTTGGCCCAGGTTAGCACCGACATGGCTTGGCCCAGGTTAGCACCGACATGGCTTGGCCCAGGTTAGCACCGGCATGGCTTGGCCCAGGTTAGCACCGGCATGGCTTGGCCCAGGTTAGCACCGGCATGGCTTGGCCCAGGTTAGCACCGGCATGGCTTGGCCCAGGTTAGCACCGGCATGGCTTGGCCCAGGTTAGCACCGGCATGGCTTGGCCCAGGGCACCCAGGTTAGCACCGGCATGGCTTGGCCCAGGTTAGCACCGGCATGGCTTGGCCCAGGTTAGCACCGGCATGGCTTGGCCCAGGTTAGCACCGGCATGGCTTGGCCCAGGTTAGCACCGGCATGGCTTGGCCCAGGTTAGCACCGGCATGGCTTGGCCCAGGTTAGCACCGACATGGCTTGGCCCAGGTTAGCACCGGCATGGCTTGGCCCAGGTTAGCACCGGCATGGCTTGGCCCAGGTTAGCACCGACATGGCTTGGCCCAGGTTAGCACCGGCATGGCTTGGCCCAGGTTAGCACCGACATGGCTTGGCCCAGGTTAGCACCGGCATGGCTTGGCCCAGGTTAGCACCGGCATGGCTTGGCCTGGGCCAGTGCGTACTCTATGCGCTGCGTTCACAGCCAGGGAGTCTCTCATAGTCAGAAACGATGGTGAGAATGCTGGAATGCACACACGTGTTGGAACAGCTGTTTGGGGTAATGAGGGAATGGTGCCAAGGTGAAAACACTGCAGCATACCTGGATGCATTTCACTGCACTTTGGCTTCGTGATGGCAACAGTATAAACTGCGACCCTCTCCTTGGTCCTGTGGGGCTCAGTTTCTAAGAGCGTGGTGCTAGCAACGCCGGGGTTGTGGGTTCGATTCCCCTATGGGGTCACGCATACTAAAATGTAGCCTATGCACTCATTAGGATTTAAGTCACTCTGGATAAAAGCGCCTGGTAAATGGCATATTTTATTTATATATATTCTCAATTCTGTCCATGGAACTGTTTCCACATGGTGCCCCCCCCCGCCCCCCTTTCCCATCATGACCTTTCCGCCTCTAAGAGGAATGTGGCAGGAGCAGCGGATATTGGAAGGCTGTTAAACACAGGCAGTGCCTGGTAGCCCTGGACACTAAAGCTTAGACACACACACACGCGCGCACAATTAATTTTCTGAGAGTTGCAATCACTTCCATTCTGAATCACTGGTTCCACTTCCATCCATGGGCAAGCATCAATAATAGATTGATTCATTGATCCATTATTCAATGAGCTTTATGAGCTGCTGACTATAGAGTCTGGGACAGTCAGTGGGGGGGGAGAAACTATTCAATGACAAATTACAAGGCATTCAATACTTTGGTTCATCACAATCCTATCTGCTGCCCATGTGTTTATGTGCTGTTAGTTATAGCATGCCATGGGCTATATCCGAGGACTCTATCATAAACTAGTTCATCTTTTCCAACTTTCCAAACCGTCTCCTCTCTGTGTGTTTTGGCGACGTCTGTGTATTGCTTGTTTGCTCCTCCTCCATGAGTTACCCAGCAGACGGCTGGATCAGGGACCCCCCCCACCCCATTTAATAGTTAACCAGGTCTGTCGGCCAGTATTGACTTTGTACTTTAGCCTCTTCACTACAGGCCGCCACTTCTCAAGGTCACTCCAGGGACTCCTCCACTCAGTTGAATGGGGAGTCTGTGTGTATGTGGGATTGCACTGTACGTTGTAAGAGTCGGCCAGTGTGTGTGTATTCACATTTTTTTTTTTGGGGTGGGGGTTAGATTGTAGCTTCCATCAATTCCAACCCCCCATATATTTTTGGGTGAATATGTATATTGTTTTTATTCTTATATATTTTCCTTATTTCCCCCTAAAGCTTCCACCAATTGGAGTAAATGCCCAGTATACATAGAATATACATTTTTACAGACACAGTACATCCCATCTTTGAACACCATCCTATTCCTATTTGCCTTATTTTTCCACTGTGCTGTGAGGTTTCGCACAAATTATGAACCTTTCTATTGTCATACTGAACAAAAATAAACGCAACAATTTCAAAGATTTGACTAAGTTACAGTTCATATGAGGAAATCGGTCAAATGAAATAAATGAATCTCGTCACAGTATCTGTGTGCATTCAAGTTGCCATTGATAAAATGCAATTGTGTCTGTAGCTTATGCCTACCCATACCATAACCCCAACGCCACCATGAGGCACTCTGTTCACAACGTTGACATCAGCCAACCGCTCGCCCACACGACGCCATACACGTGGTCTGTGGTATGAGGCCGATTTGGAAATTCACTAAAATGATGCTGAAGGCGACTTATTATCTGGCAACCGCTCTGGTGGACATTCCTGCGGTCAGCGTGCAAATTGCATGCTCCCTCAACTTCAGACATCTGTGGGATTGTGTTCTGACAAAATTGCACATTTTAGAGTGGCCTTTTATTGTCCCCAACAATAATGATTGTAATGATCATGCGGTTTAATCAGCTTCTTGATATGCCACACCTGTCAGGTGGATGGATTATCTTGGCAAAGAAGAATTGCTTACTAACATGGATGTAAACGAATCTGTGCACATTTTTTGAACAAAATCTGATTTTTGGTCTTTGATGCAGGGCCGAGAAAACAAGTGCACGCATGCATATATATATATATATATATATATATATATATGAGATCATGTGACACTTAGATTGCACACAGGCATACTTTATTTAACTAATTATGTGACTTCTGAAGGTAATTGTTTGCACCAGATTTGATTTAGGGGCTTCACAGCAAAGGGGTGAATACATATGCACGCACCACTTTTCCGTTTAGAATTTTTTGAAACAAGTAATTTTTTTGCACTTCACCAATTTGGCACATTTTGTATGTCCATTACATGAAATCCAGATAAAAATCCATTTAAATTACAGGTTTTAATGCAACAAAATAGGAAAAATGCAAAGGGGGATGAATACTTTTGCAAGGCACTGTAGGCTTGAGGTGGCTTCCTTGATCACGCAGGTTGCCAGCCTACGTAATTAATGGGGGAAAACGCAGAGTGGAATGTTTACCTTTTCTACGCCAATGGCTAGCCGGCGTTCGTGCATATTGGATGCATCTCCGTCTTGTCGTTTGCATTATTCGACTGTCCGGAGTTTGTTCGCCAGGGGAGCCTTCTCCGGCCCCTCCTCTGATAGCGGAGTCGAAGGAGCACAGCAACAGTAGCATGGCAATCAACGATTGTCGCATGTCATGAGCCGTGAGAGGCAGAGAGAGGATACAAACAACAAATAGTTTTGCCGCCCTGGAGCCTGATCTTCCTGCACCTTCTCCGGGGGTAACTGTGTCTGCAGCTGCTGTGCCTACTCCTTCCCCTTCGTTTTCAAAGTCGACACCGGCAAACTTCCGTCCCTGCTCTGGATCGAGCGGTGCTTCTCAATCTGTCGGAGGCCTGCACCATCCTGTGAAGCGTGGGAGTAGGCGGATTTCCTCGTCCTTCTCGCCAGCTGTGATTTTGGGCAGCTCCATGGTAAGAAATGTGACTGTTCCTGGTGCTAAAACAATGGACCATCCTGGAGCTTGAGTAAATGACCTTACTTAGCTGCACCCGAATGTACTATGCCAGGACATGGACATCGATTCTATCGTAGTCAATGTGGGCTTTAATGACGTTACGGGCAGCTCTGAACAGTTAACTGGATTTCAAAGAGCTGATTGACTCTGCTAAACACTAATAAAATACCATATCTGGCCCAGTGTCCTCTTAATCGTGGCATTGAACACTTTATCATGATTCTTTGTCTTCACAACTGGCTACATGATTATTGCAGTGGGTGTAACTTTTTGTTGACAATTTTGATACCTTTTGGAAACGACATGTTTTATAAAGAGGATGTGATCCACCCAAATCGTTTGTGTTTCTGGATCCTTTCACTGGATTATAAGGCTGCGTTGAGACAATGACTTATCAATGACCCAAGCCCAGCTCAGTTAATCCCTACCATTTCTGCCGTTGAGTCATCATCATGCTTTAGCAAATGTACATTATACCAGTGGCATTGGTAGACACAATGTAAGTAACCTAATTTATGTCCCACTAACTGCCCTGAATACCTCTGCTGAGCCTACAGTTATTGTATGCAGCAATCATGTCCCTATGAACCAGATTTATGCTGTTAGCACTGAAGCGGTGTGACCTAATAGGAACTCCTCTGTGTTCAGCTCACCCTGCACTAACATAAATAATATGAGAATATCTACTTCTGCTAAGCTTTCCAGTAAAGCAATGAAAACAATCAATCCCAGAAAAGTGCTCAAAATAGCCCACGTTAACATAAGAGCTTAAGAAACAAGGTTCATGAAATAACTTTCTAGTAATAGATGGCATTCATATTCTGACTTGCTGAAACTCACTTAAGACAATACCTTTTGATGTAGTGGTAGCAATATAAGGTTTTAACATTTACAGAAATGCCAGTGGTGGAGGTGTTGCTGTTTATATTCAGAACCACATTCCTGTAAAGCTTCGAGTATCTCATGTTAAATACTGTTGAAGTAAAATGACTACGGTCCATCTGCCTCACCTAAAGCCCATTCTTGTGGGAAGCTGCTATAGACTACTAAGTGCTAACAGTCAGTATCTGGATAACGTGTGAAATGCTTGATAATTTATGCGATCGCAACAGATCTCACATGCGCTGCATACAACCGGTACAGCCGAATACAACCTTCCAGTGAAATGCTTACTTACGAGCCCTTTACCAACAATGCGGTTTTAAGAAAAATACCCAGCAGAAAATAAATAAAAGTATCAATTAATTAAAGAGCAGCAGTAAAATAACAATATCGAGGCTATATACAAGGTGTACGTACTGGTGCTGGGGCACCGGTTAAATCAAATCAAAGTTTATTTGTCACGTGGGCCGAATACAGTGAAATGCTTACTTACAGGCTCTAACAACCCGTGCAAAAAAAGGTGTGAGGTGAACAATAAAACAACAGTAAAAAGACAGGCTATATACAGTAGCGAGGCTTTGAAAGTAGCGAGGCTACATACAGGCATCGGTAAGTCGTGCTGATTGAGGTAGTATGTAGATATGGTTAAAGTGACTATGCATATATGATGAACAGAGAGTAGCAGTAGCGGAATTGAGTCGAGTTAATATATGCATGTGGGTAGAGTTATGCATAGCTAATAATAGAGTAGCAGCAATGTAAAAGAGGTTGGGGGGACAATGCAAATAGTCTGGCTAGCCATTTGATTAGCTGTTCAGTAGTCTTATGGCTTGGGGGTAGAAGCTGTTTAGAAGCCTCTTGGACCTATAATTGGTGCTCCGGTACCACTTGCCGTGCGGTAGCGGAGAGAACAGTCTATGACTAAGGTGGCTGGTATCTTTGCCAATCTTTGCCTCTGTAGTGCCTTGCGGTCGGAGGCCGGGCCGTTGCCGTACCAGGCAGTGATGCAACCATGCTCTCGATGGTGCAGCTGTAGAACCTTTTGAGGATCTGAGGACCCATGCAAAATCTTTTCAGTCTCCTGAGGGGGAATAGGCTTTGTTGTGCCCTCTTCACAACTGGTTGGTGATGTAGACGCCAAGGAACTTGAAGCTCTCAACCTGCTCCACTACAGCCCCGTCGATGAGAATGAGGGCGTTCTCGGTCCTCCATTTCCTGTAGTCCAAAATCAACAGCATAGGAATGAAATCATGAACATGTATTGATCACTAATGATTACTAATGCTGCAGAAATGTGCTTGAAAGCAGTATCCATTGGATGTAGTGATTGCAATATAGTAGCCATATCTAGGAAAACCTAAGTTCCAAAGGCTGGGCCTAATATAGTATATAAGAGGTCATACAATACGTTTTGTAGTGACTCCTATGTTGATGTAAAGAATATTTGTTGGTCCGTGGTGTGTAATGAGGAGCAACCAGACACTGCACTTGACACTTATGAAATTGCTTATCCCAGCTACTAACAAGCATGCACCCATTGAGAAAATGACTGTAAAAACTGTTAAATCCTCGTGGATTGATGAGGAATTTAAGAATTGTATGGTTGAGAGGGATGAGGCAAAAGGAATGGCAAATAAGTCTAGCTGAACAACCTGGCAAAAGTACTGCAAATTGAAAAATCATGCGCCTAAACTGAATAAAAAGAAAAAACTACACTATGAAACAAAGATAAATGACATAAAGATTGATAGTAAAAAGCTTTGGAGCACCTTTTTAATGAAATTTTGGGAAAAGGCAAACTCCGCTCTATCATTCATTGAATCAGATGGCTCTTTCATCACAACCAACTGATATTGCCTACTTTTAATGATTTTTTTTTCATTGGCAAGATTAGCAAACTTTCATTGGCAAGATTAGAAACAAAAGCTGACATTACACATTGTCTATCAACAATGACAAGCTACCGGGGTCTGACAGCTTGGATAGAAAATTTTACTGAGGATAATAGCGGATGATATTGCCCACTCCTATTTGTCATATCTTTAATTTCAGCCTACTAGAAAGTGTGTGCCCTCGGGCCTGGAGGGAAGCAAAAGTCATTCCGCTACCTAAGAATAGTAAAGCCCCCTTGGTCGGCTATTTGAGCCAGTAAATCAGCCTGTAAAGCCAGTGTGTCTATGTATGCGGATGACTCAACACTATACACCTCAGCTACTACAGTGACTGAAATGACTGCAACACTTAACAAAGAGCTGCAGTTTGTTTCAGAATGGGTGGCAAGGAATAAGTTAGTCCCTAAATATTTCAAACTAAAGGCATTGTATTTGGGACAAATCATTCACTAAACCCTAAATCTTGTAATAAATAATGTGGAAATTGAGCACGTTGAGGTGACTAAATTGCTTGGAGTAACCCTGGATTGTGAACTGCCATGGTCAAAACATATTGGTACAACAGTAGCTAAGATGGTGAGAAGTCTGTCCATAATAAAGCGCTACTCTGCCTTCCTGACACCACTATCAACAAAGCAGGTCCTACAGGCTCTAGTTTTGTTGCACCTTGACTACTGTTCAGTCGTGTGGTCAGGTGCCACAAAGAGGGACTTGCGATTGGCTCAGAACAGGGCAGCACGGCTGACCCTTGGATGTCCACAGAGAGAGTAAATGTTAATATGCATGTCAATCTCTCCTGGCTCAAAGTGGAGGAGAGATTGACTTCGTCACTACTTGCGTTTGTGAGAGGTATTGACATGTCGACAGCACCGATCTGTCTGTTTTTAAACGACTAGCACACAGCTCAGACACCCATGCATACCCCACAAGACATGTCACCAGAGGTCTGTTTAAACTACTAGCACACAGCTCAGACACCCATGCATACCCCACAAGACATGCCACCAGAGGTCTGTTTAAACTACTAGCACACAGCTCAGACACCCATGCATACCCCACAAGACATGCCACCAGAGGTCTGTTTAAACTACTAGCACACAGCTCAGACACCCATGCATACCCCACAAGACATGTCACCAGAGGTCTGTTTAAACCACTAGCACACAGCTCAGACACCCATGAATACCCCACAAGACATGTCACCAGAGGTCTGTTTAAACTACTAGCACACAGCTCAGACACCCATGCATACCCCACAAGACATGTCACCAGAGGTCTGTTTAAACTACTAGCACACAGCTCAGACACCCATGCATACCCCACAAGACATGCCACCAGAGGTCTGTTTAAACTACTAGCACACAGCTCAGACACCCATGCATACCCCACAAGACATGTCACCAGAGGTCTGTTTAAACTACTAGCACACAGCTCAGACACCCATGCATACCCCACAAGACATGTCACCAGAGGTCTGTTTAAACTACTAGCACACAGCTCAGACACCCATGCATACCCCACAAGACATGTCACCAGAGGTCTGTTTAAACTACTAGCACACAGCTCAGACACCCATCCATACCCCACAAGACATGTCACCAGAGGTCTGTTTAAACTACTAGCACACAGCTCAGACACCCATCCATACCCCACAAGACATGTCACCAGAGGTCTGTTTAAACTACTAGCACACAGCTCAGACACCCATCCATACCCCACAAGACATGTCACCAGAGGTCTGTTTAAACTACTAGCACACAGCTCAGACACCCATCCATACCCCACAAGACATGTCACCAGAGGTCTGTTTAAACTACTAGCACACAGCTCAGACACCCATCCATACCCCACAAGACATGTCACCAGAGGTCTGTTTAAACTACTAGCACACAGCTCAGACACCCATCCATACCCCACAAGACATGTCACCAGAGGTCTGTTTAAACTACTAGCACACAGCTCAGACACCCATCCATACCCCACAAGACATGTCACCAGAGGTCTGTTTAAACGACTAGCACACAGCTCAGACACCCATCCATACCCCACAAGACATGTCACCAGAGGTCTGTTTAAACTACTAGCACACAGCTCAGACACCCATGCATACCCCACAAGACATGCCACCAGAGGTCTGTTTAAACTACTAGCACACAGCTCAGACACCCATCCATACCCCACAAGACATGCCACCAGAGGTCTGTTCACAGTCCCCAAGTCCAGAACAGACTATGGGAGGCGCACAGTACTACATAGAGCCATGACTACATGGAACTCTATTCCACATCAGGTTACTGATGCAAGCAGTAGAATAAAATAAAAAAATATATGAAATACATTTTATGGAACAGCGGGGACAGTGATGTAACACAAACAGGAACAGGCACATGCATACACAGACATAACATACGCACTATACACACACACGTACACATGGATTTTGTGTTGTAGATATGTGGTAGTGGAGTAGGGGCCTGAGGGTACACTTTTTGAATGTAATGTTTTTTTAAATTGTATAACTGCCTTAATTTTGCCGAACACCAGGATAAGTAGCTGCTGTCTATGACTTTGCAAAGCCCGAGGCTGCAATACCGGGCCGCTGGATAGGAGAAATGGTGCATTTTCATAACTGACATCCGCATGAATGATATGGAAACACAGAAATGCCATATTTTCCTTTCCTCCTTCATGATGTGGAGCTTGGCATTTTGTTGACACAGTGGCAAAGATTGACTAGAAACCCGGTAAAGCAAAGACCACATCCCTGTCTTGTGTTAAAATAGCATTATGAGTTCCATTTTCGGAAATGTCAATGGCGATTTATTCCCTGGGCAGATAGTGGGTCGTCGTTTTGTTTTCTCTAGTCATATTAATACGTCATGAATATTTCATCGTCCTCTCACTTAAATAAAGCGCTGGGCCATGATCGCGCCAAAATATGCGAATGATCTGTAGGAAATTATCGTGGAATGCTTGTTTGCCTCTATTAGTGTGGTTTGATTGTTTCTGGGGAAGATGTAGTCTAGCCTACACTGGCATGGTTGTTTTTATCTTCTGTCAATCTCGCCTCTTTCTCGCTGCGTTTATGTACCTTTTTTTATTTTAAGTCCGTGGAATTGTGTTCTAGTTATTCGCACCTCATGCAGAGTGCTTGTCTTGTCGGATGCTCGTGAGACAGCTGTGACCTTCTGAGACGAGGAGACATGGTGTAGCATTGGTGATCTTTCTGATTGTGAGAGCAACATGGCCTTCTCTTCCTTCCTAGCAGTCGCAGATGTCGAGGTTGCGGTCATAATGCTTGGTGCTTGCTTCAGTTTCAGTGTGGCGCTTGCTCCTGATCATGCTGATAGGTCTGTGTTTTTAGCTATCTCCTGTTGGGGGTGGGGTGTGTGCACCAGCGAGAGGATGGGTCATTGACATGTGTGTGTGTGTGCCTGGCTGAGTGATGAAGGTGAGGCTGCTCTTAGTGACCCACAGTCACCAGAGGGATGCCATGATGACGTGGCTGCTGGCTGGTCTGTGGTAGCTGAGAGACCAAGCTGGACGAGACTGACCGACCTGAGGCTTTACTAGCTCAGTCCTAGTACAGCCATCTCCGCTTGGCTAGTGGTGGAGAGGGATTGATCAATTGGGAGTGTTTCACCCAGAATGAAAAATTGATTGCTGCAAGGTGAAAAAACGAAAGTATTTTCATCCTGGACTGTCATGGAATGCTTGAGGCATGAATGAGTAAGTGGGAAGGGTACAGTTGGTAAAAGCCTCTCGCTCTCTCTCTTGCTCTCTCGCTCTCTCTCTCTCGCTGTCTCGCTCACTGTCTCTCTCTCTCGCTCTCTCTCTCTCTCTCTCTCTCTCTCGCTGTCTCGCTCACTGTCTCTCTCTCTCGCTCTCTCTCTCTCTCTCTCTCTCTCTCTCTCTCTCTCTCTCTCTCGCTCACTGTCTCTCTCGCTCTTAAAGTGATGAGTTAGGCAGGTAAGTTCACATGCTCAGTTTAGAAGGTACTACGGAAGCAAGTGAGACAGCTGGTTGGCTCTTTGAAGTCAATTGAGTGAGACGGGTAGCTGACTGGTTCCATGTAAAAAATGAATGAGACAGGCGTGTGATTGGTTGCCCATTACAATTTTGCTCGGAGGCAGTAGGAAGACATTGCATCTACATTATGGAAGCAGAATCTTTTTTTTTGTTTTGTTCTGACATCTGTCTCGTTTAGTGGATAAAAGCCTTACGTCTTGGTATTCTCTACTATGTGGCACGGACTATTTACTTTTAATTCTCATTCTTCTGGGGTCATATTTTCCTCAAATCTTTCACCACCTCGGGCTGTTAATCTCAGTTTGTAGCCTACATAGCCAACATTCTAAAACACAGCCCACTCTTTTTGTTTGTTTCTCTGGGTGTCTGTTGACTGTAATTGCTTGGAATTAGATTTAGCTTACTTTACGAATCCATTCACAACTGATGAAGCCTGTGGGTCATCGGTGTAATTTTTTTCCCATAAGGCACTTCCTGTAATCTGTTGTTTTATTGTCTTCTGGGGAGCTCCCACTGTTAGGCTGCTCAAAGTAGCCCAGTTGGCACAGGCTTTACGGTCGCTGTGAATATGCTGTGGTTGCATGCTTGTTATCCTGTTCCCGCCTCCAGACAATATTTTGTTGATACGGATTAAATGGAGATTTTGTGTCACTGGTCTACATAATACTACCCCATAATGTCAAAGTGGAATTATGTTTTTTGCAATTTTTTACAATACCCCACAATGACAACGCAAATGACAAAGTTCAATCTTGGTTTCATCAGACCAGAGAATGTTGTTTCTCATGGTCTGAGAGTCTTTTAGATGCCTTTTGGCAAACTCCAAGGGGGCTGTCATGTGCCTTTTACTAAGGCGTGGCTTCCAACTGGCCACTACCATAAAGGCCTGATTGGTGGAGTGATGCAGAGATGGTTGTCCTTCTGGAAGTTTCTCCCATCTCCACAGAGGAACTAGAGCTCTGTCAGAGGGACCATCAGGTTCCTGGTCACCTCCCTGATCAAGCCCCTTCTCCCCGAATGCTCAGTTTGGTCGGGCGGCCAGCTCTAGGAAGAGTCTTGGTGGTTCCAAACTTCTTCCATTTAAGAAGGATGGAGTCCACTGTGTTCTTGGGGACCTTCAATGCTGCATAATGTTTGGTACCCTTCCTCAGATCTGTGCCTCAACACAATCATGTCTCGGAGCTCTACGGAGAGTTCCTTCAACCTCATGGCTTGGTTTTTGCTCTGACATGCACTGTCAACTGTTGGAACTTTTATGTAGGCAGGTGTGTGCCTTTCCAAATCAAGTTCAATCAATTGAATTTACCACAGGTGGACTCCAAGTTGTAGAAACATCTCAAGGATGATCAATGGAAACAGGATGCACCTGAGCTCAATTTCGAGTCTCATAGCAAAGGGTCTAAATACTTAAGTAAGATATTCCTGTTTTTTATTTTTAATAACTTTACAAAAATGTCTCAACTGTTTTGCTTTGTCGATTATGGGGAATTGTGGCCAATGGTGACTTTAAAACAGAATTTAATGCCTGTGATGGGAGCGAACTAAGAATGGTCAACAACTCCAACACACATCGCTGAGTACCACTCTTCATATTATCAGGCATGGTGGTGGCTGCATCATGTTATGGGTATGCTTGTCATCGGCAAGGACTAGGGAGTTTATGAAAAGAGCTAAGCACAGGGAAAGTCCTAGAGTGAAACCTGGTTCAGGCTGCTTTCCAACAGACACTGGGAGACAAATTCACCTTTCAGCAGGAGACTAACCTAAAACACAAGGCCAAATATACACTGGAGTTAGTTACCAAGACAACATGTTCCTGAGTGGCCCAGTTACAGTTTTGACTTAAATCAGCTTGAAAATCTATGGTGAGTCTTAAATGGCTGTCTAGCAATGATCAACAACCAACTCGACAGAGGTTGAAGAATTTTAAAACGGTGATTCTAAAGGTGATTCTATCATATCTTGACTCAGGGGTGTGAATACTTATTATGA
This sequence comes from Oncorhynchus tshawytscha, assembly GCF_018296145.1. Lineage (NCBI taxonomy): Eukaryota > Metazoa > Chordata > Actinopteri > Salmoniformes > Salmonidae > Oncorhynchus > Oncorhynchus tshawytscha. Next base: position 38,944,955 of record NC_056441.1, read on the forward strand.
GGTATTGTGTGTAGATTGGTGAGAGATCTATTTAATCCATTTAGAAATCGGGTTGTAACACAACAATTGTGTTTTATAAGTCGAAGGGTAAGAATACTTTCTGAAGGCACTGTACGTGGACTCAATGGCTCTACCGAGTTCTGTGCAGAACCCTAAATGTAACACAAAAATTGCTTCCATCTGCTTGCTGTCGAAAACAGCGAGAAAGAAATGGTGGAGGACAAATTGAAAAGATTGCATTGGATAAAGCTATAACAGTGAATACGTATCTTGGCAGGAGGGACCCTTGTTATCTGGGCATTTCTAAAATATTCAGGCTTACACGTGACAGGGGGATGGTAGGCTAGGAGAAAGTGCTTGGGGGAGCTACGAGGTATGACTGGGAAGCTGATTCATTTGGCTGTCTAGAAGTTAGCATGCCATACGGCTGTGTCACTCACTTCACTGCTCTTAGCTTGAGTGTTTTTCTTTATGGTAGTAGAGGTTTATAAAGTTATGCTAATCTAGCTAGCACCTTGACAAGACTGTCCTGGAGTGGGTCATGGAGGACTTTTTTATTTTTTAACCTTTTATTTAACTAGGCAAGTCAGTTAAGAACAAATTCTTATTTACAATGGTGGCCTACCCCGGCCAAACCCAAATGGCAGATTTTATGGCCCCAGGAACAATTGAACAACTCCTCAGGCCTGTACTTCAATGGAACGACAGGTTGTTTACGTCACATGCTGTCCTCAATACACTGACCTCATTTACGTCTCACCACCACGAGAGCAAAAACAAACACTTCTGTCCACTGTATTGATATTCAAATAGTAATTTGCAACAGGGCGAAAGGGGTGTTACTTCAGCGACTGACGACGCCTTTTTCAAGCGTGTCAATGTGCTTGGGAGACAGTAGGGGCCTGGCCATCAGTGTTTTATTGAAGTGGCGGCAGAGGATTGGATGGCTTGCACACCTCGTTCATGCTGTATGCGTTAGTTGGACTTCCCCTCTGTGGGTGTAAAGGCTCGGCTGCCCTAGGCACTCAGAGGGGCCCTTTTGTGTTAACGTTCTCTCTGGCTCTTTAGCCGCTGCCTGGTGCCTTGACACCACAGCCCCCAAACAACCTCTTCCCCCAAGGCTCTGAAGTGTGAACGCCCCCCCCCCCCAATCTCTCCTCTTAGCCAATCATTACCCAAGGCTGCTGTCTCGTCTCCTTTGTTTTGTTGTTGCTTTTGAACCCTAGATGCAGGCAACAATGGCTGCTGAGACAGTTCAGAGACCCCTAATTTGGCGGATTCCATTGCACTTCACGGATCACCGGCCAAGCCAACACTGAGGGGGTGAAGGGCTGGGGTGGAGGTAGGGGTCGGAATCTGGTCCTAGCGAGGAGACTGTATGCCAAAGCATGGATGGGGAGAACATTTCATTCATTTGGTTATCAGGGCAGTTTTTCATTTGCAGTTTGTTTTTTTCTGCTGTCTCTCGTCTATGTATTCATGATTTCCTAAAGGGCCTCCCTTTCAGATAAGGGAAAGGGGTGCATGTTTGGTTGTGGAGAAGGTAGGACAAGGTGCAGCTGGTGGTACTGTTGTACTCAGCAAATGCCCCCCCCCCCGGATCTAAAATGGGAATGTATAAAAAAATAAAATAAGAAAAAGGCATTTTAAATTATGCTATAGCTCCACAAGCTAAATGTGCTATACAAATGGAATGGGTGAAAAGCACGATGAAAATTCTATGAAACCTTTGCCTGCAAAGTTGAATGAGTCTGGCTTGGCCATTTGCCAGTTAGTGCAAACGCAGTAGTAAGCTATAGGCCTACATAGGTACGGAATGAAGCCATTTCTTCCGTTTAGGATTCTTTGTGAAAGTCATTTCAAGGTTGCATTTTTGACCTGTGAGTCATAGGTCGTCCACAGCCTGAGAGGACCGTTTCCTACAAGCTAAGCTCAGTTTTTTGTTGTTGTTGTGGTTTGTCATCTGTCAGGAGGCGGAAGGCCATGATTCTGTTTCTGCAGTCGCTGTAAGGTGTTTTGAACCTGCATCCTGATTTGCGGTGTCTAGCCAACCGCATCCTCGGCATCAAAGCGACTTAAAAGCGCCGAGGAGAGCCCTGTGCTGGGAAATTGGAGTTTGCGGGTCTTACTCCCGTTAGCTGCTTGACAGGGGTGTTTATTCTAAGGTTGAAATGTTTATGTTTTTACAGGACAGCCCTTTGTTTTCAAAGCGTCTGCTTTCTTGTTGCGCAGTTCGCTTGCTAGACATAACGTTCCCTCAAAGTGAGAGTGGGGGGGTGGTCGGGGAAGCAATGTGGTAGGGCCATTGGCACAGTGACACCGGAATGTGACGAGCTATCTTCTGAAGAAGCTGCCCGTTTATCTGGGGGTTGCCAGGGCTGGGGATTAGAGAAGCCTTTTAATGCAGCAGTGCACCTTTTTTTTTTAATGCCATTTAGACTCGTAGCAAAACTGTGACTAACCTCCCACCTTTCAAACAGCGTTCATTCCCTGAGTCGGTGTCTCACTTCTTTTGATGCCATTTGAATCCAATCCCAACGTTTTTCATGCATGTTTGTCACCCCTCCACTTGCTTTTTATGTTCATGGGTGTGTGTTAGTATTTGACACACAATCACGCGTAGGAGAGTGTGGAGTGTTTGTGTAGCTCGAGTTTTCACTGGCGTTTTATAGGTGTGTTTGATGTATCCTGTTTTGTCTCTTGACCTATGGTTGCGTTTAATATATATTTATCAAGGTATATTTAATGTCAATGTGTTACTGAGGTGAGAGTAAATTCTCCTGCCTCGGAGTAGGTACAGTGCATTCAAAAAGTATTCAGGTCCCTTGACTTTTTCCACATTTTGTTACTTTACAACTTTTATTCTGAGGGGTTGGGTTAAATGTGGAACACACATTTCAGTTGAATGCACTCAGTTGGACAACTGACTAGGTATCCCCCTTTCTGTTTTTATTCTAAAATGTATGACATTGTTTTTTCCCCCCTCATCAATCTACAAACAATATCACATAATGACAAAGCAAAAACCGGTTTTTAGTATTTTTCATATTTTATAGAAATAAAAAACTGAAATGTAACATTTACATAAGTATTCAGACTCAGTACTTTGAAGCAGTGATTACAGGCTTGGGTCTTTGGTATGATGCTACAAGCTTGGCACACCTGTATTTGGGGAGTTTCTCCCATTATTCTCTGCAGATCCTCTCAACTTATGTCTGGGTTCATTGGGAGCGTCGCTACACAGCTATTTTCAGGTCTCTCCAGAGATGTTCGATCAGGTTCAATTCCGTGCTCTGGCTGGGCCACTCAAGGACATTGAGACTTGTCCCGAAGCCACCCCTGTGTTGTCTTGGCTGTGTGCTTAGGGTCGTTGTCCTGTTGGAAGGTGAACCTTCGCCCCCAGTCTGAGGTCCTGAGTGCTCGGGAGCAGGTTTTCATCAAGGATCTCTCTGTACTTTTCTCCGTTCATCTTCGTCTCAATCCTGGCTAGTCTCCCAGTCCCTGCCGCTGAAAAACATCCCCACAGCATGATGCTGCCACCACCATGCTTCAGCGTCGGGATGGTGCCAGGTGTCCTCCAGTGCAGACGGAATGCTTGGCATTCAGGCCAAGGAGTTAAATCTTGGTCTCATCAGATCAGAGGATCTTGTTTCTCATGGTCTGATGGTCTTTGGGTGCCTTTTGGTGAACTCCAAGTGGGCTGTCATGTGCCTTTTACTGAGGAGTGGTTTCCGTCTGGCCACTGCCATGAAGGCCTAATTGGTGGAGTGCTGCACAGATGGTTGTCCTGGAAGGATCTGCCATCTCCACAGAGGAACTCTAGAGCTCCTTCAGTGAAAACCGGGTTCTTGGTCACTTCGCTCACCAAGGCCCTTCTCCCCTGATTGCTCAGTTTGGCCGGCGGCCAGCTCGGTGTTTCCAAACTTCTTACATTTTATGAATGATGGAGGTCACAGTGTTCTTGGGGACCTTCAATGCTACAGATTTCTTTGAAGTCCATCCCCAGATCTGTGCCTCGACTCAATCCTGCCTCGGAGTGCTATGGACAATTCCTTTGACCTTGTGGCTTGGTTTTTGTTCTGGCATGCACCGTCAACTGTGGGACCTTATATAGACAGGTGTGCATTTTCAAATCATGTCCAATCAATTTAATTTATCACAGGGGGACCACAGGGGGACTCTCACACATGATCAATGGAAACAGGATGCACCTGAGCTCAATTTTGAATCTCATAGCAAAGGGTCTGAATACTTTTTTAATAAGGTGTTTGTTTTTACATTTTTAATACATTGACCAGGCCACGTATTTGCACCTGTAAACACACACTGAGAGGAGTAGACTTTTTAATTTATTTAAAAACGATTAACCCCTTTTTTCTCCAATTTCGTGGTATCCAATTGGTAGTAGTTACAGTCTTGTCTCATCGCTGCAACTCCCATACGGACTCGGGAGAGGCGAAGGTCGAGAGCCATGCGTCCTCCGAAACACAACCCAACCTAGCTGCACTGCTTCTTGACACAACGCACATCCAACCCGAAAGCCAGCCGCACCAATGTGTCGGAGGAAACACCGTACACCTGGCGACCTGGTCAGCGTGCACTGCGCCCGGCCCGCCACAGGAGTCGCTAGTGACCAGAACACCCCTGCCAAACCCTCCCTAACCCGGACGGCTGCGACAGAGCCTGGGCTCGAACCCAGAATCTCTGGTGGCACAGCCTTATACCACCGCGCCACCCGGACGCCCTGAGAGGAGTAGACTTAAACAGAGCCTGAGAGAGCACTGTCATTCGGCTAGCCTATATGAGCCGTAGTCTGAGAGCGTGTGCTGATGGGTGTGTGGTGTAGTCAGAAAGCATGTGCTGTTCGTGTTTGTTTCATTTCAGATGGTTGGGTTTGCACTCTCTCTGGCCGAGTCTGTCCATTGCGCAGTTAGAGGAGAGAGTATGCTGTTTTAGCAGCCTAAGCAAGCATGTACTAGGTTTGCCCTGTAGTCTGGGCAGTATGTGTACAGTACAGTGTGTATCCTCTAGTCTAAGTTGTACTGAATCAGTAGTGCGTTCCAGACTCTTCTTCCCCCTGTGGGTTATTCTTTAGTCCTTTGGCACTTTGCTTCCCCGGTGCATCTTGTTTGGACGAGTGCTGGAGCCCCTTTAACTGTGACCACTCATGCGGAACCCCGGAAGCTACACGTATGAATAATTTATCAGCAGGATTTTTATTCATGTATATTTACTCGGTCATTTTTGTAGTGTGTCTACACATACAGCGCTACTGCTCATCCCTTTTTACAGGTAGCCTCAGGATTTTCATTTTTATTCAGCGCCATGAAAGCTGTGGGTCCTTGTATTATCTCAGACTTAAGACCTTTTCATTAGAATTTCATCTTGGATAAGAAACTAACCTTAAAGCCCTATTTTGTGGAGAGTACATTTGCTGAGTTTTAATGGTCTAAAAATTCAGGAATACATTATTCGATTGCGTTTTAAAGCTGAATATGGACTGAGGCTGCATGGTCTCTAAGCCACTGGCATCTTGGGATGCCGATAACCTTAAAAAAAAAAGTTTTAAAAGCCACAAAGTTTCAGACTACAGAATAAATCTAAAAAAAGATGCGTTGTTCTGTATTTCTCACAGCCTGTCTATTGGGTTGGTGGTGGTGCATTCTTTATGCAAATCAAGCCAACATGCCTTTGTAAAGATCATTTGACTAATTTAAACCACTTTCTTACTTTACTTTCTTAAAATCCTGCTACATATCTAATGCCTTGCCATATTCCCCGAATTATCGCCCAGGTGAGGCCAACCTATCCTATGTAAGAGTTGTTGAGGTCGCATGAACCTTTTTGTGGGAGCAGGGGTGAGTTCAGCAAGTCACAATGTTTTTGAACGTTTAGATAGTAATGTAGAACAAAATATGCGTCTCTCACATGTAGAATAGGGAATCACGTCTGCTCTTTTCATGGCATTTCTATCTGCAACATTCGGCTACTGAATGTGGCCCCGGTGAACTCCCCTTGTTCTGTAAGGAGGCTGGTTAAGGTCTCTTGAGGAAGCTTATGCTGGTCACTCATTCTGCGATTCTAAAGCCAGTTATAAAGGGCCCTTGTCCGTTCAGCATCAGCAGCGCTACACCTTCCCTCCTAATCCTGGCGTAAGAGGAGGGTTAGGAGCAGCACTGCCTCTTTTGCTAACTAATCGCTTCAATGTTGCCCAGCTCTCCTGTCCTCTCTGGATTAAGGGAGCACTTTATCTCTCTCACTGGATTGCCTAAATGTCCCCACTGGCTGGGGCAACGTCGTCCAACCTAACATATTGTTGGATTACGTTAATTCATAGAGGCGATAGTCATGAATGTAGGCCTAGCCGACATGCACGTGTTGCTCCTGTAGCTACGGGCCCGCCAGTTGCCCACCCCTGTTGTAAAATATAGTTATGACGTGCCGTCTGGATGTGTAGTGGTGGTGAATAGCGTGTGTGTGTGTGTGTGTGGGGGGGGGGTGTGGGGGGGGAGAATAGGCGTTTGGAGTGAATGAGCTCTGCCCTGGGGCAGATTGCCACCGTCACCCTGCTGGTTAATGATTGACAGGGCTCTACATTTCCTTATCATAGCTGTCCTTGTTCCGCTGTCACTCCAGCGCCTTGTCGAGGCCGACTACACACAGCTCCGACACTTTTATGAAGTGACTAGTCACCATTGCAAATGAATAGGTGCTGTATGTCCATTGCTGGATCGTGGTGTTCTAGCGTGGTACCGGTTTTGAAATAAGCAGATGGAAATATATTGGGGCTATTGTCTCCCCATTGGCAGGCGGAATTCTCTCCTCTCAGATAGTGATTCACACAGGCACACAGCAGGAAGAGCTGTGTCTTCATCAGGGTGGCACTCTCTCATTGCTCTATGGTAATTCATGCGATTACATACCGCGTTGACACTGTGCAGGTCTTTTGATTTGTGAATTGCGGTATCGTTTAGCCTTGGGGCCACAGGCTCCCTCGGTGTTGTGCGGTGCTGTGAATGTGATTTAAGCCTTTTGACTGTTTTGTCTTACCCGCTTTAGGTGTGGTTTGGCTAGGGATCAAATCGCATTCAGGTCAATGTCCACTGTACTGTGAAAGACCTTTTGGACAGACCCATTCCTGTGCAATCTGTTTGTGTGCATGCGTTTGTGTGTGTGCGCTTCTGTTCATTAGAGTATTTTTCAGGACCAAGCTTTGGTAGTGCCTGGACTTGTGGAAGTCGAATCACTCACAAAGGGGAAGTCCCCCTCCCTACATGTCACATTCCATTGAGTTAACACAGAGCGAGCCAGGGAGGGAAACTAACTAGTCTCCAACAGTCTCCCTGTCTGGCTTTTCCGTTTCCAACAGCGGAACTTAATCATGCGCCTCAGTGTAAAGACAGTCAGTGTACACACAGCGACTTGCAGAACTTCATTATGGGAAACGCAAGAGTAGCGGTCAGGTTCACCACCCTCCCCTCTAATGGCGCTGTCAGCGCAGCCACCTGTTCCACAATGATGAGCCTCTTTTTCTTTTCTTTTCTTCACACGCCATCAATTTCCAACCTAGACCTAAGTTGGTACGGAAGCGGCTGGGCAAGCCGAGTGCAATTATGTGGTGGAAAAAGAAGACTGGCGGTGCTAGAGAGGGCTGAATGGCCTGGATGAGACTGCCGGGCCTGAAGGAGAGCATTTGTGACAGTAATTTAGCACATGGGTGCCTCCGCTGCGGGGGTTATTGTAGCGGTCAGGGTCTGCCGAGTCCGTGCAGACGCTGCATGTGTTTTCAGTCGGACTGGCCACTAAACTCGCAACTATAGACAGCCAAATAGACCACATCAGACTAGACCTCTGCACCCTGACCCTAACACAGACGTACCCAAACAATTACCATACATGCGCTTGACCCTAACCCAAACGGAGCATGGGGGAAAGCCTGACCCGAACACAAACAGACCACACGTGTTTGGGACACAAGTCAAAACGCACCACATCCCAGAGACGGTTCATGTGTTCGCCTCGTAAACTCAGACCGACCACATGAAGACTTAACCAGAACATAAACAGGGAACACGTGTCTTAACAGACCGCGCGGACTGTCGGAGCTGTGTTCAACTTTTACAACAGAGAATAGGCAGACGGCTGCCCTCGGTTACTGTGGTGTGCGGTGACCCCTGCCATATTTAGCATTGCGCAACATCGTCCCACTTGGGATTTTGAAGTTTTGACCAAAAACTGCCTCACTTTGTTAGCTCTTACTGCTGTCGGTCACACTGTCCCGATTTTAGTATTGACACTCTTCACATCCTGGAAAGAGCAGAATGGACAGAGGCCTGCTTGTGCCAGGAAAATGAGTCATTTGTTTCAGGGAAATAACAAAGTGAAAAGTTGATTGCCAAGCATTTAATAGGATCTTCTTAGGCTGAGGGCAATTTTAAAGGGTGTGGGAGGAGGATTGTGCCAAAGGGTTGAACAGCAGCTATATGATAGACATGAAATGGCCTATCACAGCCTGACCCCGTTCAAAAGTCAGAGCAACTCGCATCAATTAGCCACACCATGTCACTGCCATTGTCCTCTGCTTGTCCGGAACCTTTTCTCCTTGGCAAAGTCCAGGCAAAATGCAAAAGTCTCCAAAAACTTCAGTCAGGTTTCTTTTTTTAGCTGCCTTTCCTTTCTGTGTTGTATTGTGTTGAAAAGCTTTCGTCTGGCTGTTGCCAAGAAAAGAATGACTCCGGGGAAGGAAAAAAAAAAAGGAGATTTGTATTTTTTTTCTTTTCTTCACCTCCTCAAAACCTTCCCGTAGTCACTGTCTGCCATTCCAAGCCCTTCCCCGTCTGTCACTCACTGTGCTGGAAAATCCGACTCTGTCAGGGTTCAAAGCCCACCCGAAAGAATAGGCTGCATTCTGCTGCATGGTTTAGTGAGCAACAGTGACTGCCTTTGACTTCAGAGACAAAATGTTGCTGGTTGATATACATTTGTTTGTTTGTTAGTTGAAAAGGTCCAACTATCTTTTATTTTGGATCCTACCGAACTTGGTAAATCATAACTCACGGAGTTGCCGTGGTGTTTTTTTGCGTGAACCTAACCTAACCTTTTTTTTTTTTTAAGGTGTTTGTGGAACTCACTCGAAGGGCTATAACTAGCCATAGAAAAACCACAAGAATACAGCTGGGCTGAACTTACCTTGACCTTTCCTTTCGGTCAACTGTAAAATGAAAAAAATATACTACTGGTCTGTAACGGGGGAGCATCTGATCCTGGCGGGCCAGGGGTGATATCACGGAAGTGATGATACATCATCAGGATTTATCACAGCTTCACAGTGGGAAAGGGAAGAGGACTTGATCCCTACAAGAGGAAAAATACATTAATCACATCATGACTTCATTTTTTGTATTTTTTTTTTTAACTGAGGTTAAAATCCATGCAGGGAAGAGGACTTGATGTCATATCAGATGATGCCCATGGCTCTGTGCTCAGAGCCTCATGTAATGCCACCTGCCGGTTAGAGCTCAGTTTCAGAGTCTGTTTAAGTAGTCAAGTTCAGGTTGGGTTATTGATCGCGCTGCAGGAAACTGCCCTGGCGTTCTATAATGGAGTGGTTACCCATCTGCTTACTGTGTTTTAGCCACAGTTCATTCGAAATTGGTGTGGGTCCATGACCGACTGTCCTTTTCACTGAGTATATTTTTTTGTTGTTTAACTTTAAACGGTTAGGTTTCCTAGATCCTTAAGCTTGAAGAAAATTCATATTTAAAAAAATATATAGATATATGTTTTTGTCTCCCTTATTTTTCTTCTCCGCAGTACTGCCTCCAGAAATAGAGACGGCAGAAACATACAAGTCTGTTAGCTAACTGCGTGACTCAGAGTCCAAAGAGCAAGGCTGACAAACCCACCACGGGGCTCTCCAATATCTCCGCGCACAGCTTCTTGTTCTCCTCTTTGTCCTTCTTACTCCGACTCATACCACTTAAACATGTTACGACAACTATACAACTATAATAAGAAATCATTTTCTCACTTTTGCATCAAAAGTGTGATTTTTCTTCTGTACATTTGGCTCCACCATGCTGATGCCAGCTATGGTTATCCTGCGCAGAACTGGGCCCTAGTGCTGCGGGTATGCCTGGCAGTAGGCGGCTTTCCTGTGTGACCGGCATGCCATCTGGAAAGAATGCTTATACCAGAGTCTTAGCAGGACTTTCCACACTACAGGGAGAGGAAAGCAGTAGCATTCCCTCAGTGCCTCATTAGGCTATGGCAGGGAGGAAGAGGACGAATGATGAGGATGGGTGGGGGTTGGGGGGGCAGAGCAGGAAGCTCCAGAAGTATCGGGCGGGTGGGAATGTCTGGAGACAATCAAGTGATGAGCAGACATTTTTTTCATGGCAACTGTTAGTCATGGGAAGAGGTAGGCTAAAGAGGATAAACAGACCATTGTCCTCTCTCTCTCTCCCTCCTATACCCACTCTTTTCCCCATTGTCAATCTCGTGTTTCTCAGCCCCTCCTCCTCTCGCGATCAGTGGAGATCTAGCTCCATTGCCCCCCCTGTTTGAAGCTATGATCAGATGACTTGTATGGCGCGGTGGGGTATTCCCGGTGCCTGTCCGTGCCGCTAGATCTCCCTGTGCTTTACAATCACCAGACTGGCACTTCTTTAAGGGGAGAGGAGATCAAACGCATGCCTCGGAGCCTGATACGAGGCATGACAAGCTTTACCAGCGAGAGAAGCGGGAGGTGCAACGAGGCTCGGGTTGGTAAGAGCATAAACCATGCTTTTATCGTACGGGAGGCTAGATTCTTCTGTGGTGTGTTTGTGTGAAGATGATGAGTCCAAATGGTTCAGTCACAGAAATCAGCCTTGCCACATTTTTTTTGGGGGGGGGGGGCTGATAACACACATTGAATGCCAGACACGTCACTGCGCTTCTGAACGCTCCATTTAGATTAACCTCGCTGCAAATGTTGTAGTCAATCTTCAGTGTGGGGGAGATGTATCGAGTTCAAAACCTGGTGACCACAATAGAGGCGGTCAAAGCCATCCATCTTTGTCAGAGCTTCAGGCTTTAGGTTAGGAGCTACGAGAGGAGAAGGAAGTGGTAGCTATGTAGGTAGCTGATAAGGAAAACAAGGAGAGATGGGGAAGAGTGGTTCATAGTTAGCGGTCTGATGGACTGAAAGACTGCCTACAACCATGGCACTAGAGCAGCATGGAGCCGCCATGTGTGTGTGTGTGTGTGTGTGTGTGTGTGTGTGTAACCACATTCCTCCCTAGTATCCCCAGAGGAAATGAAATGGGCCATGTTGCAAACACCCTGGCCACCATGCCTCCCAGTTTCTGTGAACTGGAAATGGGGCAAAAGGACACAGACTTGGAGTGTGTGTATAGTCTACATGCATGTGTTTCGTGTACTCCGTGACGCGTGTCAGTGTATATTCTGTCGCAGGCTTCCCAACACCCAGCGAGGGATTGATTCTTAAAAAAAAAAAAAATAAAAAACTTTGATCGCTCTCTGTTCCCGCTTTGAGGCCTCTGTCTCTCCACCCTGCATAAACCCCATGTCCGCAGAGACTCTGTCAGATGTTATTTGAAGCGATCTCCTCTCCGTGCCCTAGCGTTGGCTGTCCCTTTGTGTTGCTATAAGATGTTAGACGGTGTCAGTGTCTGCCTATACCGCAGTGACTTAGCGCTGACAGCTCTGGTTTGCTCTGACGTGTTCTCATGTCGAGGTGTCTTAATGTAAAAACGGATAGATCCATATTAAAGGGTTTTCCCTGAGTCTTCCCACACAGCTCAGATCCCTCTTTTACCTGCCTGGTGCTGAGTGCATCTGCCTTTTGATCAACAGAACCACTAAATCCCCCTTTACAAGCATCAACCGTCAACTGCCTCGCAACAAAGGTTGAGAGAAAAGTTGTATGGTCTTTCTATCCTGTGTCTTGGAGTGTTATCGACTTGTGACGAGGAAGAACGTGCTGTCACATGGTTGTGATGGCACCATGTGTCACGGCGACCTTGGTCTCAATGACACTCTGACTGCCCGTGTTACTATGAGCCTTTTGTGACTGCCTTGTTGATAACTGAGCGTTCAGGACTCGTGCCTGGTGTCAATGACGCTGCGTTGGATTACTGTCAATCTGCACGGTCACTACGGCTCTCTCGGACTTCACTATGCCCATTGCCCTGCCCAGTAGGATTTAAAGCTGCGGCATGTGTTTTTAGCTTCAGTCCAGGCTGAAATGACCGGCATGACCGAGGTCGAAGTAGTTCCTTCCCGTTGATGGTGAACAGAGCAACCGTGTGGTCCAGCGTACTGGGACCACACTGGCATTTTGTGCTCCGCTGTCATTGGCTTTATATCAGTCATTGAAAATGATCCCCCTTTCTCTCCCCATGAAGTAATTGCGTGAAGCAGTTCACATGCACTTAATTCCATGTCTCCCAGCTCTTTGAAGCGGCGTCGGTCGCTAACGCTTATGCCGGGACTCTGTTTTCATGACATGAGCAGACCCGCAAGCGAGATCTGTCATTTTCTCTTTTTCTGAGACTTCCCGTTTTGCTTCCATGGACAGAAAATCCAGGGCGATGAGGGAATACCCAGTTTTTGTCATTGGATATGGTCTGCTTTTATGTAAGGGGATTGGGTGCAGCCGAAATGTTGCCGCTATTCGCTAGGCTCAGTCTCGTCAGTCCCAGGGAACACGTCTGTCGACACATGATCTCTCCATATAGTCTTACTCCCAGGCTCCCTCTCGCTCTCCCCAATTGGGTCGGAAGAACTACAGTATTATCATCTCGCTTTCCCCTTTCGCCGTCTCCACCTCTCTCTGTTAACCCCCACCACTCGTTCCCCTGTCAAACACATCTTTCCCCATTTCTTCTCCCTCCCTCCCCTCCCTCTTTCGGTCCCTCCTCCTAACCCCCTCACACACTGTCTGTCTGTCTGTTTTCAGGGTGGAGGGGGGTGTATAAAAGGCCCTTTCCGACTGATTATGTCGGTTATGCTCCCAGAGTTTTTCTGGTCATGCCCTCGGCTCAGCGTTCATGCTGATTTACGACTTTCCATAGATTTTTGAAATGCTTCCATGCATTCCTTCATTTGATCTACATTCCATTGATGTAACCCGTGTCTCATGAGTCTATTGCATGAAAATGCTCTATAGATACATATACACACACATGTATACCGGACTTACTTCCGGCGCCGACAGAGATGGCCGCCTCGCTTCGCGTTCCTAGGAAACTATGCAGTTTTTTGTTTTTTTACGTGTTATTTCTTACACTAGTACCCCAGGTCATCTTAGGTTTCATTACATACAGCCGAGAAGAACTACTGAATATAAGATCAGCGTCAACTCACCATCAGTACGACCAAGAATATGTTTTTCGCGATGCGGATCCTGTGTTCTGCCTTACAACCAGTGTAACGGAGTGGATTACATGCAGCGACCCAAAAAAACGACTCAGAAAAAGAGGGAAACTATCTTGCTGTCTTCTGGTCAGACTCCTGGTCAGACTCCGGAGACGGGCACACCGTGCACCACTCCCTAGCATTCTTCTTGCCAATGTCCAGTCTCTTGACAACAAGGTTGATGAAATCCGAGCAAGGGTAGCATTCCAGAGGGACATCAGAGACTAACGTTCTCTGCTTCATGGAAACATGGCTAACTGGAGAGACGCAATCCGAAGCGGTGCAGCCAGCGGGTTTCTCCACGCATCGCGCCGACAGAAACGAACATCTTTCTGGTAAGAAGAGGGGCGGGGGCGTATGCCTTATGGCCAACGTGACATGGTGTGATGAAAGAAACATACAGGAACTCAAATCCTTCTGTTCACCTGATTTAGAATTCCTCACAATCAAATGTAGACCGCATTATCTACCAAGAGAATTCTCTTCGATTATAATCACAGCCGTATATATCCCCCAAGCAGACACATCGATGGCTCTGAACTAACTTTATTTAACTCTCTGCAAACTGGAAACGATTTATCCGGAGGCTGCATTCATTGTAGCTGGGGATTTTAACAAGGCTAATCTGAAAACAAGACTCCCTAAATTTTATCAGCATATCGATTGCGCAACCAGGGGTGGAAAGACCCTGGATCATTGTTACTCTAACTTCCGCGACGCATATAAGGCCCTGCCCCGCCCCCTTTCGGAAAAGCTGACCACGACTCCATTTTGTTGATCCCTGCCTACAGACAGAAACTAAAACAAGAAGCTCCCACGCTGAGGTCTGTCCAACGCTGGTCCGACCAAGCTGACTCCACACTCCAAGACTGCTTCCATCACGTGGACTGGGAGATGTTTCGTATTGCGTCAGACAACAACATTGACGAATACGCTGATTCGGTGTGCGAGTTCATTAGAACGTGCGTTGAAGATGTCGTTCCCATAGCAACGATTAAAACATTCCCTAACCAGAAACCGTGGATTGATGGCAGCATTCGTGTGGAACTGAAGGCGCGACCCACTGCTTTTAATCAGGGCAAGGTGTCTGCTGACATGACTGAATACAAACAGTGCAGCTATTCCCTCCGCAAGGCTATCAAACAAGCTAAGCGCCAGTACAGAGACAAAGTAGAATCTCAATTCAACGGCTCAGACACAAGAGGCATGTGGCAGGGTCTACAGTCAATCACGGACTACAGGAAGAACCCAGCCCAGTCACGGACCAGGATGTCTTGCTCCCAGGCAGACTAAATAACTTTTTGCCCGCTTTGAGGACAATACAGTGCCACTGACACGGCCTGCAACGAAAACATGCGGTCTCTCCTTCACTGCAGCCGAAGTGAGTAAGACATTTAGACGTGTTAACCCTCGCAAGGCTGCAGGCCCAGACGGCATCCCCAGCCGCGCCCTCAGAGCATGCGCAGACCAGCTGGCCGGTGTGTTTACGGACATATTCAATCAATCCCTATACCAGTCTGCTGTTCCCACATGCTTCAAGAGGGCCACCATTGTTCCTGTTCCCAAGAAAGCTAAGGTAACTGAGCTAAACGACTACCGCCCGTAGCACTCACATCCGTCATCATGAAGTGCTTTGAGAGACTAGTCAAGGACCATATCACCTCCACCCTACCTGACACCCTTGACCCACTCCAATTTGCTTACCGCCCAAATAGGTCCACAGACGATGCAATCTCAACCACACTGCACACTGCCCTAACCCATCTGGACAAGAGGAATACCTATGTGAGAATGCTGTTCATCGACTACAGCTTGGCATTCAACACCATAGTACCCTCCAAGCTCGTCATCAAGCTCGAGACCCTGGGTCTCGACCCTGCCCAGTGCAACTGGGTACTGGACTTCCTGACGGGCTGCCCCCAGGTGGTGAGGGTAGGCAACAACATCTCCTCCCCGCTGATCCTCAACACTGGGGCCCCACAAGGGTGCGTTCTGAGCCCTCTCCTGTACTCCCTGTTCACCCACGACTGCGTGGCCATGCACGCCTCCAACTCAATCATCAAGTTTGCGGACGACACAACAGTGGTAGGCTTGATTACCAATAACGACGAGACGGCCTACAGGGAGGAGGTGAGGGCCCTCGGAGTGTGGTGTCAGGAAAATAACCTCACACTCAACGTCAACAAAACTAAGGAGATGATTGTGGACTTCAGGAAACAGCAGAGGGAACACCCCCATCCACATCGATGGAACAGTAGTGGAGAGGGTAGCAAGTTTTAAGTTCCTCGGCATACACATCACAGACAAACTGAATTGGTCCACTCACACAGACAGCATCGTGAGGAAGGCGCAGCAGCGCCTCTTCAACCTCAGGAGGCTGAAGAAATTCGGCTTGTCACCAAAAGCACTCACAAACTTCTACAGATGCACAATCGAGAGCATCCTGGCGGGCTGTATCACCGCCTGGTATGGCAACTGCACCGCCCTCAACCGTAAGGCTCTCCAGAGGGTAGTGAGGTCTGCACAACGCATCACCGGGGGCAAACTACCTGCCCTCCAGGTCACCTACACCACCCGATGCTACAGGAAGGCCATAAAGATCATCAAGGACATCAACCACCCGAGCCACTGCCTGTTCACCCCGCTGTCATCCAGAAGGCGAGGTCAGTACAGGTGCATCAAAGCTGGGACCGAGAGACTGAAAAACAGCTTCTATCTCAAGGCCATCAGACTGTTAAACAGCCACCACTAACATTGAGTGGCTACTGCCAACACACTGTCAATGACACTGACTCTACTCCAGCCACTTTAATCATGGGAATTAATGGGAAATGATGTAAATATATCACTAGCCACTTTAAACAATGCTACCTTATATAATGTTACTTACCCTACATTATTCATCTCATATGCATACGTAGATACTGTACTCTATATCATCGACTGCATCCTTATGTAATACATGTATCACTAGCCACTTTAACTACGCCACTTTGTTTACATACTCATCTCATATGTATATACTGTACTCGATATCATCTACTGTATCTTGCCTATGCTGCTCTGTACCATCACTCATTCATATATCCTTATGTACATATTCTTTATCCCCTTACACTGTGTTTAAGACAGTAGTTTTTTTGGAATTGTTAGTTAGATTACTTGTTCGTTATTACTGCATTGTCGGAACTAGAAGCACAAGCATTTCGCTACACTCGCATTAACATCTGCTAACCATGTGTATGTGACAAATAACATTTGATTTGATTGATTTGACTGATGGCAGTGAAACGATAGAAATACAGAGGTGTCATTTAGCTTCTTTTTTTTACCCCCTGGACATGTGTGTAGGAGTGCGTTTGGCGTGTGTGTGTGTGTGTGTGTACCCATGCTGGAACAGCTCTTTGTGTTGACCTGTTCGATTAGCCCTTTTAGTGTGTGTTTATCCTTGGGCACAGGACATGGATATTTGTACACAGACGTGTGTGTGCGACTTTGTCCTTGACTCAGGCCTACTCTGTGTATGTATATAGAAGAGGCCTTGGTCCCCCCCCCCTCCCTCTTTCCGCCCATCATGTTTGTGTGCTGGCCCGTCAGCCGGTCGTTGGGAGGCGAGGTCACAAGATCAGAGAGAGCAGGTGGTCGCGCCGAGTTTAGCCGAGGTGACCCCAGCCCCCTCCCCCAGTGCAGAGGTCAAAGGGCAGGCCAGGAAAAGGCTGCTGGCAGAGTGCCAGAGACATTCCAGCGTTCCTCTGTCTTCTAAATCAGAGCCAAAATGGCGGTCCCCTGAAGATCAATGCAGCGTTATTTTTACAAGTTTACCGCAGGGACAAAACAGGTGTGACTGAGAACACACGGCAGCAGTCTGAAAATGCCACAACATAAACATTTTGTAACATTTTACAAACTGTCATCACTGTCACTGGTTCATTTACTTCACATTCCTAGTCCTCGTCAACCCTTCTGGGCACACAAGGCGACACTAGTCCTCTATTAGCTACTATAGCCACTATCTCCTTTTTGAAAGGCACGGGGAACACTAAAAGATTAACATCTCGTTCCAACAGGAAAAAGTTCTCTCATAGTTAGGTAAACATAGTAAAGCCCCATTCAGGCACTTGAAGGTAGGGATAACCTAAGGTATGCGGCTGAGGTTTCTCTGTGTTTGCAGTCTGCAAGGGAGTGACTGAATGATTTATAAGGCTGATGGTCGGCCGCCTCGGAGCAGGCATACTTCACCGTGAGAGAATGCGACCCAGTACTAGACTAGCTAGACTCTCAGCTCAGGCAGGATGCCATGCCACCATCCCTGGTTCAAAGGAGACCTCATCTGCACAGCCCAACTGACAGTGGCCGAAGACATTGACACTGTAATGTGGCTATGCTGAACGGAATGAGTAGGATTTTCTGAGGGGAAGAGTCAAGACTCTGAACCTGCAAGGAGGACTATGGTTTGTCTAACCAAGTTCAAGTAAATGTTTGTGTGTGGCGGAAGGGGGTCACTTTTGTTTGGACGTTGGGATTCCATTGGTGTGCGGCAGCCGATGCCGCTCTGTCTGTCAGTGTGTGGTACTGCAGTAGTGCCTGTGTGTTTAGTGTGTTGTCCAGGCCGAGCTGCTGATACCTCAGCAGGGCTATTTAAGGGAGGGGGAGTCAGTGTAGCAGAAGGAGGAAGTGAAATGCGCCGAACAGCCGTTCCAACGGAGCGTGTAGAATGCCTCTTCTATGGTGAGGAGGAAAGGAGAGAGCTGGGATGGAGAGGGATATGGGGGGGGGTGCAGAAAGGTCAGGCTATTGGGTGTTGCGTGTGTGTAGTGAGCAAAACCAGACACTCTTAATTGATCAGCTTTTACACATTGAGGCTGTGCCACACACAGTGTACACACACACTCTAGTCGGGCCTATACTCTGGCATCTTGGGAAGTGAAGATGGATGAAGGTAGCGTGGCTTAGCAAGGCTAGTAGAGCCAGAGTAAACAGTGTTTGTGCGCACACAATTACAGCACCCTACAAACAGTACAGTACAACACACACACACACACACACACACACACACACACACACACACACACGCACTGAAAACAATCCCGCAAAGCTGTAATCTCCTCTGGCAAGTGAAATAGATGTAGCTGTGCACTTGTGTTATGTAGTGATTGGACCCAACCGTTTTTCCTCAGTCCTTGTCACAGGAAGCTTAAAAGCATTCCATCCTCTGCGAGAGGCCACACCAAATGGATAACGCACTCTGGTTCCTGTTAGATTGGAAATGGACCTGGCTGACACACTGACTGAATCCCTATGAACCGGATGGTCTAATGCACTGTTCTCATTAAGTTGACTGTTTTTCCAAAGGCGGCATGTGCTGTTGGTGGGCTGCCTGCCTGGGGAGAGAGGCAGTTATTAATCACAGAGGGGGTTTGTGGGAGCTCCCTCTGCAGAGAGATAGACGCTTCATTTAATATCGTCCTCAAGGCCCCCCGAGGTACAGAAGGTACACACACACACACAGTGAGATGCCACACACCCACACAGGCATACACATGAGCGCGCATGTACACACACACACACACACGCACACAGAGATATAACATTCACACAATTACTGTGACCTCACACGCGTGCACTTACCCTTTCCACCTAAATATTGCCAGCCATGCAGTACAACTACACATCAGAGATATTATGCACATACATACAGACACGCTGGGCCTTGAAGTCCGCCCCCATAAACGCCGCCACCGTTATTTATTTATCCAGCAGACGCCCATATCCAGGTCATCTTAAACAGCTTGGAGTAAAGCCTGTGTCCCAAATGACACCATTGTGCCTATATAGTGCATTACTTTTAGTCAATAGAAAGTAGTGCCACTTGGGACGCAGCCATGCATTGGCCACCCTTCCGCCCGTCGTTGCCTTGGTGATCTGACAGCCGCACGTGGCGGTATGCTTGTCTTCCAGATATCAGAGGTGGCATGTGTAGGTAGGTGTTCAGTGTTACTTTTGAGAAGCTTTGATTCGGGGACTCCTACGTTTTGCGCTTGAAGCGTTTCTTCTTTCTTTTCCTATGACGTTTGTCTGGCTCGGTGGTGTTTGATGTTTTTATAGCCCTCCCTGTGGAACGGTCCAATCTAGCCTACAGGATGCCAGGGCGCAAACACTGCAAAGGCCAACGGAAGCGTCTGATTGGGCTGAAGGCAGGAAGTGCCAGTGTGACTTTCTGTCTGGGGCTAGTGTTGCATCCACTGGGACCAGAAAACCACTACACCACATCGTGCCTTGCACGATAACGATCAGACTCTTACCAAGGAGAGAACCATAGTGAAACAAGCAAAATAAATTCATGTAAAGTACACAATAATTAAGTGTCAAACTTGATTGTAATTCCAACGGGGCCCAAGCCAATTTGCAATTTCAAACAGATTTCAGATGCCAGCGCAATTCCTTCAGACATTAGCAATGTTCTTTGTAATGTTAATCAGTTGTCCCAACTCTCTTTGTGGCCTAGACGGATATTCTGTAAGGACATCCCTAATTCCGAATCAGGGATTTTCTGGGTTGTGTCAGTCCTATGCCAGCAGCAATGGGCAGTCAGCAGGCACCTTTATGCTCCTGTCTCCTAGACCACTTCAACCTACCCTTCAAGGGCAGCCTCCACAATATCCAGCCTTCTTCCAAGCATGATGACCTCACACAGTCACATACTGCATACACAGGCCAATACAGTGGTTTGTGAAAAGTATTCACCCCCCCCCCCTTTGGCATTTTTCCAATTTTGTTGCCTTACAAGCTGGAATTAAAATAGATTTTTTTTGGGGGTTTGTATTGTTTGATTTACACAACATGCCTACCACTGAAGATGCATTTTTGTAGATTGTGAAACAAACAAGAAATAAGACAACTGAACCTGAGCGTGCCTAACTATTCACCCCCCTAAAGTCAATACTTTAGATCTACCTTCGGCAGCAATTACAGCTACAAGTCTCTTGGGGTATGTCTCTATAAGCTTGGCACATCTAGCCACTGGGATTTTTGCCAATTCTTCAAGGCAAAACTGCCCCAGCTCCTTCAAGTTGGATGGGTTCCTGCTGGTGTACAGCAGTCTTTAAGTCATACCACAGATTCTAAATTGGATTGAAGTCTGAGCTTTGACTAGGCCATTCCAAGACATTTAAATGTTTCCCCTTAAACCACTCATGTTGCTTTAGCAGTATGCTAAATATTGTCCTGCTGGAAGGTGAACCTCTGTCCCAGTCTCAAATCTCTGGAAGACTGAAACAGGTTTCACTGAAAAGAATTTCCCTGTATTTAGTGCCATCCATCATTCCTTCAATTCTGACCAGTTTCCCAGTCCCTGTCGATGGAAAAACATCCCCACAGCATGATGCTGCTGCCACCACCATGTTTCACTGTGGGGATGATGTTCTCGGGGTGATGAGAGGTGTTTGTGCCAGACAGCATTTTCCTTGATGGCCAAAGAGCTAAATTCTAGTCTAATCTGACCAGAGTACTTTCTTCTATATTGTTTGCTTATTTATTTATTTAAGCAATGGCTTTTTTTCTGGCCACTCTTCCGTAAAGCCCAGCTCTGTGGAGTGTACGGCTTAAAGTGGTCCTATGGACAAATACTCCAATCTCCGCTGTGGAGCTTTTCAACCCCTTCAGGGTTAGCTTGGGTCTCTTTGTTAACTCTCTGATTAATGCCCTCCTTGCCTGGTTCGTGAGTTTTGGTGGGTGGCCCTCTCTTGACAGGTTTGTTGTGGTGCCATATTCTTTCAATTTTTTAATAATGGATTTAATGGTGGGGGATGTTCAAAGTTTCAGATTTTTTTTTTTATAACCCAACCCTGATCTGTACTTGTTCTCCACAGCTTTGTCCCTGACCTGTTTGGAGAGCTCCTTGGTCTTCATGGTGCCGCTTGCTTGGTGTTGTCCCTTGCTTAGTGGTGTTGCAGACTCTGGGGCCTTTCAGAACAGGTGTATGTGTATATACACTGAGATCATGTGGCAGATCATGTGACACTTAGATTGCACACAGGTGGACTTTTAAAAAAACTAATTGTGTGACTTCTGAAGGTAATTTGTTTCACCAGATCTTATTTAGGGGTGTCATATGAAAATGGGGTGAATACATATGTACGCACCACTTTTCCGTGTGAATTTTTTTTAAACAAGTTATTATTTTTCACCTCACCAATTTGGCCTATTTTGTGTATGTCCATTACATGAAATCCAAACAAAAATCAATTTAAATTACAGGTTGTAATGCAACAAAATAGGAAAAAACGCCAAGGGGGATGAATGCTTTTGCTAGGCACTTGTATGTCCGGGCTTACTGTTTGACAGAACACTCTCACTGTTGCCCTGTAAAAGAAAGATACTTCAAATTGTGCTGTCAATTACTGGTAATCTGCGGTTAGCATGCTAAAAATAGCGCTAGTGTGACTAAAGTCTGCTTTCGTTTCCTCCCACAAGGCTACAGTACCTTATCTGTGGAGGAAGTTGTTGGGTTTCGACACGCCACTTTACCACACTGCAAAACCTAATCAAGAGAGCAGAACATCCGCTGCTACACAGGAGACTGTCAACACACTGAGGTTTAGATTTGTGGGGGGGGCTTTTGGTTAGGGGGTGTTAGGGGTTCCTCACACCTTTTGTCCAGTTATTGTCTTCATCAGTAATACCTTTCGAAAGGTTATAGGCTGTGACTGGTGTGATTTTTGAGGTGTGATACAACTATGACTGACTGACTGATTATTTTACCTCAAGGAATGCACACACAGGGCATCTTTTCTTCAACCCACATAGAATTTCCTGCAGTTATGACACCTGTGCTCAACCTTTCTTAGACTGACGTGGGAGGAAGCAACCCAACACACGTTCTACCCATTTTGGATTTCTGAGAGGACACCATCAGGCTGCTGTTGGTGCTACTGTCGGCATGTAGACTGGCTGGTGTTATGTTCTGGCGGGTGGATTTCACGTTTTAAATTCACTTAAAGTGTCAAAAGGCCCGAGGTAGTGGCAGACATTCTGGACGGGTGTCTGTTGCCGTTCGTACGAGACTGCCTGTATTGCATGTCTCCTGTACATTTCAGACGAGGCTTGGTTCCTGAATATGGCTAAAGAATGGCAACCTTTCTCGACACAACACCACACCCACGCTGACAATGACTGTTAATGGACCCTGTAGTAAATAGTAACTGACAACCTAGCATTAGCATTGGAATGGTTGAATTCACTGGCATCCTCAGAACACAATAAAGGCCACTGAAGCCTCGAAATTGTGCTCAAAAACCTTTTGGCCTTTACGAGTTCCCCTATTTACTCACAATTACATCACTAACGCTTATTTGAAGACCCTGAATTCTCTCAAATGATCTACCTGCATAGCACATGGTTCCATAGCATTTGAAAAAAGCCTTAAGAGGGAGACTGGGAGTTGTTCACTGCTCGGCACAGCTGCTCCCAGCAGCTCAGATTTATGGGTAGCTTTATCCAGCAAACAGCCCCTGCTCAGAGAGCATCGCTCTGGAAATATTCTGCTCTCTGCGATTTATTTTTTTATTATTTTGTGTGTGTTTGAGCCGGATGCTGGGACCAAGGGCTTGGAGTCTTTTTGACTTAGTCCCGTCCCCTTTGCCACACAGCCTCGCTCCGCAATCTTTGATGGTCAACTGAGACTGTGCCCTAAACCTCAGCCAGTCAGTCCCTCCTCCTTCTCTGACTGAGAGCGGCTCACAGCCTGGTTTCTGGGCTTTCTCATCTGAGAAAATGCCAGTCAAGCGTTAGACGTGTGGCTGCCCACACACACACAGACGCACTTGCACAATACACCACACATGTACACCCCTGCACAATACTCCACACACGTATATACTTCCTCGAAGGAGGAAACCAGAGCAGCTAGACAGGGCACAGTTTCTGCTAATTATCTTCCTGTCTGATCAGTTGTGGAGCTCATATTTTAAGGCCTTCTGACCTAGCCTGCAAGTTCTCTCTCTAGGTTTCTTCCTATTCTCACACC
The DNA here is from genome assembly GCF_018296145.1 of Oncorhynchus tshawytscha. NCBI lineage: Eukaryota > Metazoa > Chordata > Actinopteri > Salmoniformes > Salmonidae > Oncorhynchus > Oncorhynchus tshawytscha. Next base: position 38,968,401 of record NC_056441.1, read on the forward strand.
ACAGGGACTTCCCCTTGTCGCAGTCGGCTCGCTTTGAAGGAGGGTTTCAGACATTGGGCTTTTAAGTGCCCTTAACTTGTGAGGCTTAGGTTTTATTTCTTCCTTTTAGTGCTCTATGGCAATGTCATATTACCCCAAGACATTGAACACAATAGTCTTGCTGGATAAGTAGATAACCATAGAATATACTACTTCCTCCACATTGTGACAGTGTCCTTTCCACTCAACCTTCTAATCAAACTATATGATGTGCACTGTGCAAAAATGGAGCTTCTGCTGACCAAGACTGCATTACATTTCTGAAATGAAGCCGACACCGTCTCCATGGTCACTCGTCTGTGCTGGACATACTGCAGCGTCAGCATGTACCTGTCACATTTGTCCCCAACCTCTTCGGTCTGACACTCCTAATCTCACACGTGGTGTACTACCTCTCATAGACCCATCCCACACTGAGACCGGAACAGTGGCAGCTGGCGAAGGAACAGTGTGAAGGAGAGGGGACTATGGCCTGGATGATGTCTTTGTAAAAAAAAAATCCCTCCCTTGCACTGCTCCCCCTCTCTCTTGTGCTCTCTCATTTGAGAGCTCAATGACTCTCATATATGCGCGAGCGTGCGCGGTGGCTCTCAGATATGCGCGCGATGGCTCTCAGATATGCGCGCGATGGCTCTCAGATATGCGCGCGATGGCTCACAGATATGCGCGCGATGGCTCACAGATATGCGCGCGATGGCTCACAGATATGCGCGCGGTGGCTCACAGATATGCGCGCGGTGGCTCACAGATATGCGCGCGGTGGCTCACAGATATGCGCGCGGTGGCTCTCAGATATGCGCGCGGTGGCTCTCAGATATGCGCGCGGTGGCTCTCAGATATGCGCGCGGTGGCTCTCAGATATGCGCGCGGTGGCTCTCAGATATGCGCGCGATGGCTCTCAGATATGCGCGCGATGGCTCTCAGATATGCGCGCGATGGCTCTCAGATATGCGCGCGATGGCTCTCAGATATGCGCGCGATGGCTCGACGTTTACATACACTTAGGTTGGAGTCATTAAAACACATTTTTTAACCACTCCACAAATTTCTTGTTAACAAACTTTAGTTTTGGCAAGTCAGTTAGGACATCTACTTTGTGCATGACACAAGTAGTTTTTCCAACAATTGTTTACAGACAGATTATTTTACTTAAAGTTCACTATCACAATTCCAGTGGGTCAGAAGTTTACATACACTAAGTTGACTGTGCCTTTAAACAGCTCGGAAAATTCCAGAAAATGATGTCATGGCTTTAGAAGCTTCTGATAGGCTAATTGACATAATTTGAGTTAATTGGAGGTGTACCTGTGGGTGTATTTCAAGGCCTACCTTCAAACTCAGTGCCTCTTTGCTTGACATCATGGGAAAATCCAAAGGAATCAGCCAAGACCTCAGAATTTTTTTGTTGTTGTTGACCTCCACAAGTCTGGTTCATCCTTGGGAGCAATTTCCAAATGCCTGAAGATACCACGTTCATCTGTACAAACAATGGTACGCAGGTATAAACACCATGGGACCATGCAGCCATCATACCGCTCAGGAAGGAGATGCGTTCTGTCTCCTAGAGATGAACGTACTTTGGTGTGAAAAGTGCAAATCAATCCCAGAACAACAGCAAAGGACCTGGTGAAGATGCTGGAGAAAACGGGTACAAAAGTCCTATATCGACATAACCTGAAAGGCCGCTCAGCAAGGAAGAAGACACTGCTTCAAAACCGCGATAAAAAAGCTAGACTACGGTTTGCAACTGCACATGGGGACAAAGATCGTATTTTTTGGAGAAATGTCCTCTGGTCTGATGAAACAAAAATATAACTTTTTTGCCATAATGACCATCATTATGTTTGGAGGAAAAAGGGGGAGGCTTGCTAGTCGAACACCATCCCAACCGTGAAGCACGGGGGTGGCAGCAGCATTTTGTGGGGGTGCTTTGCTGCAGGAGGGACTGGTGCACTTCACAAAATAGATGGCATCATGAGGAAGTAAAATTATGTGGATATATTGAATGGGTCTTCCAAATGGACAATGACCACAAGCATACTTCCAAATTTGTGGCAAAATGGCTTCAGGACAACAAAGTCAAGGTATTGGAGTGGCCATCACAAAGCCCTGACCTCAATCCCATAGAACATTTGTGGGCAGAATTGAAAAAGTGTTTGCGAGCAAGGAGGCCTACAAACCTGACCCAGTTACACACGCTCTGTCAGGAGGAATGGGCCAAAATTCACTCAACTTATTGTGGGAAGCTTGTGGAAGGCTACCCAAAATGTTTGACCCAAGTTCAACAATTTAAATGCAATGCTATCAAATACTAATTGAGTGT